>NC_083106.1:57698744-58396744 GCF_949774975.1 Lagenorhynchus albirostris | reverse complement strand
AGTAGGGGTGGGGGGAGGGGAGGGGGATTGCAACAGCAGGAAGTAATGATTAAGGGCCAAATACAGATCTCAGTGGCAGGAGAGTCAGGTAAAGATAAATTCTAGCATCATTTCTAAAGCAAATGCTTCTTTCTTCCTTTATGCATGCTTATTCGTAAGCATAAGATCAGAAACGTTGCCAAGATATTTGACCTTGGATGTGGTGTTCTCAGGAAACATCCTCAGGGAGTCCCGACCACCCACGCCTTCCCTCATAAATGTACACAGACCTCCAGGAACACAAGCACACTGGGCACAGATTGGAGTCCCATGGGTTCAGGAAAAAGGTTTGTTTCTCTCACTGACACCTTTCCTGATTTGAGGTTCCTCCTCCTAAAGTCTACCAATGTTTCTGAAACAAGGCTGTCACATTTCTTTGCCCGTGTTTTACTTGTTTTCAGGGGCATTGATAATAAAAGTCATAGGGGAAAAATAGATGGTTTGTAAAGAAATATTTTAAAGTAGTGTGGATGGCTCCATGTATATGGTTAGTGGATATGGGTTAAAAAATAAACAAAACACTATGCTATTGCATAAAGATACATCCAGGAGCCTGGTCCTGATATAACCTATGCCACTCTGAAATAAGTCAATATATAAAGAGGCAGTGACATTTTTAACCACATATGCTAACTAGGTCATCTAATAATGATGACATGATTCCAGTCATTCAAGAGTATCATCTACTCATTATGATTCAAGTTATGGTCGATGACATTGATATAACTTAGAAGAGTATAAGATAGAGGGAATATTTCATAATAAATAGACCAAGAATGATTCCCCTTGGAATAGTAAAGATACAAATTGCTTTAGTTTTCATTTCCATGGTGCCAAATTTGTATTCCATGTGAGGGTCTATAATTGATGATTGCTTACTTGTCTGGGTGAAAAGGGATTTAAAAAAATAGATTATTATTGTCAAGGTTGTTTGTGTTAGTAGCTAAAATGGTAAGCAGCACCCCAAAGTCTATGTAAACAGCACAGAGATATTTTTCTTTTTAAGGAAAACAGAAAAGCATTAGGCAAAAAGTTGCAAGCCAAAATGCTCCACATCATTGGGCTGACTTACATGGTTCACAGTTCTTCTTGGAACAATGACTGTATCAACTAACAACAAACAAACTTCATTGCATCCATCCAGGATTAGTCCTAGATTTTCTCAAGAGCTTTACAGGATTGAAGACTTTTTTTTTTTTTTTTGCGGTACGCAGGCCTCTCACTGTTGCGGCCTCTTCCGTTGTGGGGCACAGGCTCCGGACGCGCAGGCTCAGCGGCCATGGCTCATGGGCCCAGCAGCTCCACAGCATGTGGGATCTTCCCGGACCAGGGCACGAACCCGTGTCCCCTGCATCGGCAGGCGGACTCTCAACAACTGTGCCACCAGGGAAGCCCAAGATTGAAGACTTTTGATTCATTATATTTTTTTTAGTGTACAGAAGAACCTGCAGTTCTTCCACATTTTGGTCTTTTCTTTTTTAAAAAAAAATTCCGAAGTTGGTTAACAAAAGCATCTCGATGTTGCTATACTTAGTAAATAATTTAAAATTCATAATGATTACTTCCATATGTTAAATTCGCCTCTTCCCCAAATTCCCAATTGCCTCTCATTATCTTAGATAGTCCTATTTCTAAATTTCTCTTGATGTGTTGTAGATACTATTATGTCCTACTTTTGAGAATAATTCATTATCATTCTGTGTATTGAAGTATTAATTTATATAAGCAAAGGGCTAATCACATTTAGTTATAAAAAATAGGAAGCTATTGTTGTAGTGAGTATTCATGTTGATCTCTAACCACATAAGGGGTGTGTGTGCGTGTGCGTGTGTGTGTGTGTGCACGCGCAGGCGTGTGTGAACTAAATACTGGACAAATCCTCAAATAACTTTTCCAAATACTCAGTAGGTTTATTTCTCACACTATGAAAATACTATCATTTTTTAAAAGTTAATTTTGAAAATAATACTAAACTCTGTAGTGACTTTTCTTACCACCTGGTATTTATCCATTACAACAGTGCTTCTCAAACTAACTATGGCTTAAAAAAAAAAAAAAAAAAGAAATCTTTTTTTTCAAATTTCCAATCCATGATGGACTAATACTTTCTTAAAATACAATAAAAGTAAATGTTGCAATCATGTCTAATGATTATGAAAGTTTCTAAATGCTTGCTCTCAATGTCTGTATCATCTCGTTGCAACCAACAAACAGCAGTACTGCTTAGAGCTTGATGTGCGGTACCTAAGAGGCAACTTCTAAGTCTTCCTCAAATGGAAGGCATAGAATTCTGTTTTTAGAAAACTGGATTAAATGTTACAGAAATACTTCAGTTTATTTTTGTGAAAGCAGAAAAACATCCATTGTTTTTCCTTCTGGCATGCAAGAATAGAGGTTAATGGTTGAGAGAGAATTCTGTATGCGTGGGTGGGGAGGGTGGGAGGGAGGGAGACGCAAGAGGGAAGAGATGTGGGAACGTATGTGTATGTATAACTGATTCACTTTGTTATGAAGCAGAAACTAACACACCATTGTATTGCAATTATACTCCAATAAAGATGTAAAAAAATAAATAAATGCCAAAAAAAAAATTAAGGTGGATGGGATTTGGAAGAGGTAAGGAGGGGAATCCACTGAACTTTGGCAACTGTTTAAAGTAGCAGGGCACAGGGAGCAGGGGAAAGTATGCCTCAAGTTGTATGGCATAGTTTACTGACACCAGTAACAGATATTTACAGGGCAACTTTATTTGGGTAGTCAATAATATTCCTAAACAGAACTTTTTTTTTTTTTTTTTTTTTTTTTGCGGTACGTGGGCCTCTCACTGTTGTGGCCTCTCCCATTGTGGAGCACAGGTTCTGGACATGCAGGCTCAGCGGCCATGGCTCACGGGCCCAGCCGCTCTGTGGCATGTGGGATCTTCCCGGACCGGGGCACGCACCCGTGTTCCCTGCATCTGCAGGCGGACTCTCAACCACTGCGCCACCAGGGAAACCCTAATCAGAACTTTTTAAAGCTACATTTACTATTCACTAAGTTAACCCGCATATTGGTTGGATTGCAGTAGACTATTACTGATAAAAAAACATCTGATTAAATAGTAGATTAAACAAAATAGAAGCTTATTTTTACTCAGGTAGAAGTTGTCATGATAAAAAAAAAAAGTTGCTGGTAATTGATTCAGTGATGCAAGGATATCTGTGCTGAGACCTCTGGATTTCTTGTCCATTTTCTAGTGGTCACAAAATGATTACCACAGCTCCAGCCATCAAGTCTGCATACCAGGTAGGGAAAAGAAGGAAGTGAAGAAGAGGAAGAGATGGCACCATTTTCAGCAAAGTAGATGGCTTCCGTTTATGCCACATTGGATGGAACATGTTAAATGACACTCATAACCACAGGGAGGCTGGGAAATGTAGGTTTCTTTAACAGGATTTGGCCTGAACCAACAAAAAAGGAAAGAAGGGAAATTAGATAGGCAACTAACAGTGTCTGTCATATACTCCAACCCTGGCCTGACCCAGGAGGAAGGTAAGTAACAATTATTTAGCACCAACTCTTTTTTCAAGGATTGTACTAGATGCTTTGGTTGCATGATTTCATTTCATACTCTCAATAACCCTACAAGACAGGTATCATAATCCCCGTTTAACAGATGGAGACACTGAGTTTCTAAAAGTTTAAGTGACGGTCACATCATTTAAATGGCACATCCGTAACGCAGAGCCTGCATTCAAACCCTGTGTTTCCCCACCGTGCCAATCAGAGTTAGCCTGACTGCCTGAGCAGAGTTTAGAACGAAGTGAGTTGGTGGAATTCCCCTCCATTTAACCCTTAACTACAGCTCATTCACTCTGAGTTTTTTAATCTGAAGGTACAAAAATATATTGAGGATTATGTGAAGCTTAATACACATTTTAGATGACCTTATAAGCAAAGCTTACTGGAAGTATAAGTTACACATAGATGACTAAAGCAAATATAAAAGTCTGATGTATCACAATATCATTAGGTAGCTAAATACAAATGTAAGTTTTATTTGGGGCTTAAGTCTCTACTGGTCCATGTCTGAGCTGTCCTAGATCTTGGTCTGATTTGCATTTGCCTGCAGGGTAGCAGAGCACCTCCAGTTCCCTCTCCTGGAGAGGTAGAAATATCCTAAATTCTTCTCCCACCTGTGCTGCAGGGGGCTTATAGTTCACACTGCTGCAGCTGCCCAGAAATCCTCACATGGGCTTTGTGTAGATGTCCTCTGAGATGGTTCATTTTGTATGTCAACATGGCTAGACCAAGGTAACCAAATGTGTGATCAAATGTTATTCCAGATGCTTCTGTGAAGGTTTGTTTTAGATGAGATTAACTTTTAAATCAGTAGACTTTGAGGAAAGCGGATCACTCTCCAAAATGTGGGTGGGCCTCATCCAATCTGTTGAAGGCCTGAACAGGAAAAAGACTGACCTCCCCTGAGGAAAAAGGAATTTTGCCAGCAGACAGCATTTGGACTTGAACCGCAGCATCAATTTCTCTGTAGGTCTTCAGCCTGCTGGCTGCTCTGCAGATTGGGGACTTGCCAGCTTCCACAATCATGTGAGCCAAGTCCTTAGGATAAATATTAAAATAAATTTCTCAAGAGATGAAAGATAGGTGTTAGATAGACAGATAGATAGATAGATAGATGATAGATAGATAGATAATGTGATATACATCCTACTGTTTCTGTTTCCCTAGAGAATTCTCACTAGTACACACTCTGATGCTTCCACTTTCCTGTCTCTCTCTCCCCTTCTCTTTCCTTATTTTACTTCTAATTTCCTTCACTTGGATACTTTGTACATTGCAGTACAAAGTCTGTTTTCTCTCAGGGTAGGAAAGTATTTATATCTCTCTTTAAACCCCTCTATTTATGTGGGAAAAGATTAACCTACAACCAGGAAGATCACTCCACACATTTCTTCCAGACCAAGGATAAACACACACTCACATTCACACACACACACACACACACTCACAATCAATCACCCTTGTTTGTATTGCTTTCTAGCTCACGTCCTGGTTGGTTTTTTCCCCAAAAAAGAACGGTTTTTCCCCAAAAAAGAACCGGTTGGTGTTTCCCCCAAAAAGAATAGGCCACAGCAAGGATTAAACCTCTCCTTGGCATATCAACAGAAACGCTGTCAAAATATTCTCAATCGCTTACTATCCATTGTACAGTTATTTTCTATGTTAGGAAAATAAGAGAAATGGCCTTTGGGGCTCCCTCTGACAAACAGGAGCTGGAAAGCCAGGTCAGAGTACCTACCCTGCGAGCTTCTCCATCAAAGTCCAGCTGCTTCATGCTGCTGTCATGTGCCCTCCTGAACACCTGTTCCAGAGAGTGCTGTGCACCTCGATGGCTCCCTGCTCTCAGTTCCCAGCACTGCAGACCTCTTCTGCCCCTGAAGGAGCTGACAAGAGCTCACCTCTTTCAAAAAGCAACTGAACTGGGCTTTCCTGGTGGCGCAGTGGTTGAGAGTCGGCCTGCCGGTGCAGGGGACACAGGTTCGTGCCCCGGTTTGGGAAGATTCCACATGCCGCGGAGCATCTGGGCCCGTGAGCCATGGCCGCTGAGCCTGTGCATCCAGAGCCTGTGCTCCGCAACGGGAGAGGCCACAGCAGTGAGAGGCCGGTGTACCGCAAAAAAAAAAAAAAAAAAAAAAGCATCAAATCACAAAGGAAAAGTAGTCTTTTGTAATCAATGTCACATCACCCTCATCATCAGTAGACACTTGCTGAGGGTCCACCAGGATCGGCTCGGTGCTGGGCCAGCCAGAGAGTAACAAGGACATTATTCCTGACCTCCAGGAGCTTAGAGAAGAATTAGGGAGAGAGAAAACATGTGTTGCAGTGATTAACACCGAAGCTCTAAAGCAAAATGCAACCACAGAAGCACAAGAAAGAAAATACAGATGAATAATGTTCAATCTCAGGATGAGGAAGGTCTTACTAGGCATGATGACAGAGACAGAAACCATTGCTAATAATATTTATGACCATCAGTATACTAATAATGACAATAATAAAAGTGGTATACTGTCAGTTCTAGTTCACTCTGGGCAGTCACAGCCCTTCCAGCCCTTTGCTCCTGATAGCAAAGGCAAGGAGTCAATCTAAACAAAAGGGAGTGTAAGTCACCCAGATCCTGCCAATGCCAGTGCATCCGGGTGACATCACTACCTCGTCCTGCCTGAGGTTTCTAACGTAACAGTGTCAACTGAGCAAAAGATCAGTGAGAAGAACCCTGAGTACAGAGCCTCCCAGAAATGCTCAGCCAGACCTGCTGATTTACATATTTATTCAAAACCAAATCCACCTCCTCTGCTGTCACTTTTGATTCCAGGCCACTTCTACCTTGGAGTACCGCCCTCGAGGCAACCTTGATCAGCCTGGGCAGCCCCTCAGTGCTGCCAGTGGCCTTGCCCCAAATTGGCTCATAAAATCACCCCTATGTATAACTGTGATTTATAAGAAACACGTATTTTTCAGACAAACAGCCTCTGTCCCAGCTTCTGGCACAGTGCTCCTAAACCCTTGGAATTTCCTAAGTGCCCAGAGCTACTGAGGAGTCTTTTGTTATGTTAATGAGGTGACTTTTGGAAAGCACCTAAGGATGGGACTGGTTTCCAACGGAGCCCTGTGATTCCAATAATCACCATGTGATTAGAGGGTTGGAACTTCCAGTCCCACCCCCAGACCTCCGTTGAGGGGAATGGGGCTGGAGACTGAGTTCAATCGCCATGGCCAATGACTTAGTCATGCCTATGTAATGAATCCTCCATAAAAACCCGAAAGGAGAGGGTCTGGAGAGCTCCCAGGCTGGTGAACGCGTGGAGGCATGGGGAGAGTGACTGGCCCTGAGATGCCGTGGAAGCTCTGTGCCCCTTCCCACTTGACACGTTCCTTGCCCTCTGCATCTCTTCCAGCTGACTATTCCTGACCCTTTTATAATAAACTGGTGATGTAGTATGTAAAATGTTTCTCTGAGTTCTGTGAGCCCCTCTTGCAAATTAACCATACCTGAGGAGGGGTTTGTGGGAACCTCTGACTTGCAGCCAGTTGGTCAGAAGCACAGGTAACAGCCTGGGCTTGCAACTGGTGTCTGAAGTGGTGTGTGTGTGTGTGTTGGTGGGGGGACGGCGGCGTGCAAAGAAGTCTTGTAAGGCTGTAAAATCTGATGCTCTGTCCCGGCAGATAGTGTCAGAATTGAGTTGAATTCTTGGACACACTCCTGGTGTCCAAGAATTGTTTTGTTATACGGAACCAACCCTGCCCATGTTGGAAATCGGGTATCAAGAAAATAACCTTTTATCATAATATGGGGCATGTTTTGAGGTCCCAGATTTTCTTATATGAAGCCTAGACACTTCTTCCTAGGAGACAATGCTAGCTGGTTTTCTCCCAAGTGTGTGCAAACCATTTTTTGCTCCTGTGATTAGAATGTTCAAAGTACCAGAGGTCTATTTTCTATTACAGTTTATCGATGGTATTAAACTGACCTCTCTGTTTTCCACTTTCCTTGTACTTTTTTGGTCCTGGTGGTTTGTAAACTTGTTTTTCCCCAGATAGTTAATTTTACTTATTTCTAAAATACTATTCGAACTTCAACTTACAAATACATTTTCTTTACAATTTTGTTTGTCATATTTACTCTGCAGTAACAGCAACAATAATTATTAATACTTATTGACTTATACATTTACTGTGCCTGGCGCTATTCTTTCCATGCATTATTTAATGTCCATAATGAGGTAGGTGCCACTGTCCTCCCCATATTACAGGGAAGAAAATTGACACACAAATAAAGCAAATGACCTGCCTGAGACCACACAGGTAATAAGTGGCAGAGGCAGGATTCAAACTTAGGCAGTGTGATTTGAAAACTTAAACACTGCACTGTACTGGAAGGAAAATGTTGACACCTAAAATTACATAAATATCTATAACCTTCCTAATGCCTAAAACAATCACAGCAACACCATGAATAAACTTACAAGATGGGCAGCAAACTGAGAGAAAACGCAATATCTATTTCAAATAATGTGTTAACATATAACAGAAACGAAGCAGGACCCTATGATCCTTCCCCACCATGTCCTCTGACTGCCTTTTTGTCTGTGGAAAAACTTTAGCCGAAGAATAAGTTTAATCAAAGAAGTGAGAAAATGCAAAAACAAAGGAAAACAGTCCAACAAGACTAAATAATAATAGTTTAGTCATTAAGCAAAGTCAAGGACCTTTAGTTCCTCTTCATGGGCTGCAGATAATATCCTGAGCCATATCCTGTGAGCTATCTTATAGATACTGAAACCTCCATTAAGTGGAAGAGGTTAACTACATGATGACCAGACTGAAGCCATCACATAAGCTACTACAATTCAGAGAACTGGCCTCAAAGAAATGGAAACAAATCAACCCTGGAACTGAAGATTAACTGTACCTAAAACAATCAAGATGATGCTAGTCAGACCACCAATGACCAACTTCAAGATGACTCAGAGCTGACTGTGCTGTTTCTCCATGTAGCCCCCTCCCTCTGCCTACAAAAACTCTTGCCCCCTGATTGTCAGGTGGGGGGAGCCGGCCTTTGGACAGAAGTCTGCCCTCCCACCACACACACCCCAGTTGCTGGCATCTGAAATAAAGCAGTTTGCTTTCCACCAACCTTGCCTCTTTATTGGCTTTTGAGCGGCAAGCAGTTGGATCCCCACTTCCCATTAGATAACAAGCTCTTATATATGAAAAAGAGCTCTTACAACATATCAAGAGCTCCTGTCTACAGGACATAGGCAGAAATGGTAATGGGCAAATCGCAAAAGAGAGCCCAAAAGGTTCTCGGAGTTTTGACTCTACCACCTGCTCTCTCAAAGCCCCAGACCCAGTTCTTCAATTGCCTGCCCAGTATTTCCACCCACACATCCCAAAGGCATCTCAAACTAAGATGCCCGAAATCTGGATCCCTGGATCTCTTCCAAGTGTTGCAAATTCCCTGTGAGGTTTCTACCATCCCTCTTGCTACACAAACTGGAAACCTCAGGCTTCTTCTGGACATTGCCTGCCCTCACCTCTTGAACTTCATCCATCAGCAAATCCTGGTTCTTTTGCCCCCCTCTCTTCTCTCAAGTCTAACCCTCTTCTCCACAGTCCAAACCACTGTCTCTCACCACACCTTGTAACAGCTTCCACCTGGCTCTGGCATCTACTCAGAGCCTTCTAATCCATTTCCACAGTGGGTCCATACATGTAAAAATGCAAATCCCACCCTGTCGTCCTCTTCCCCACTCCAGACAAGTCGCTTCAGTGCCTGCCCTTTGACTCAGGGTCCAGCTTCTGGTCCACATGACCGGCCTCACCTACCTTTCCGGTCCCACCTCACCCTCCTGGCCCTTGCTCCCTGCACCCTGGTCACGCTGTTCCTCAGTCCCCACACTGCCCTGCTCTCCTGATGCCTTTGCCCTGCTGGGAGCCCTGCTGGCAGCTCTTCCTCCAGGTGTTCCCCTCAGCCAGGCTGATTCAACTCTTCCATAACATCTCAAATAAATCGTCCATCCCTGGAGACGCCTTCACTGAGCTTCTTGACTGAGCTGCCTCTCCCTCAACCCTTTTCTCTCACAGCCCCGTGTACCTCTCCTTCAGGGCAGTGACTCCAGATGAAATTTTTTATTTGACTAGTCACTTCATTAATGTCTGGCTCCCTGTTATGAGTTGAATTATGTCTACCAAAAAAAATTGTTATGTTGAAGTCCTAAATCCCAGTACCGCAGAACATGACCTTACTTGGAAATAAAGCCCTTGCAGATGTAGTTAGTTAAAACAGGGTGACACTGGAGTAGGTTGACCCCTAATCCAATGAGACTAGTTTCCTTGCAAAAATATATCCATATGAAGACAGAGACATGGGGAGAACACCACGTGAAGATGGAGGACCAGGTGACACATCTTCAAGCTGAAGAGCGCCAAAGATTGCCAACAAAACAACAGAGGTTAGAAATAGGCAAGGAAGGATTCTCTGACAGGCTTCAGAGAGAGCACATCCTTACCAACACCTTGATTTCAGACTTCTATCCTCCAGAACTGAGGTAACACAGTCCTTTTGTTTTAAGGCCACCCGGTTTGTGGAAGTTTGTTGCGACAGCTCTAGGAAAGGAATACAGTATCCCGTCAGACCCTAAGCCCCATGAAGGTGAGAACTCTTCTTTTCCTCCTTGTTGCTTCCCCGGGTCACAGCACAATGCCTCCACGTACTAGTCATTTAATAGATAACTGAAAATGAGTGAAAAAATAAGCTAATAAATAAACGAATGGCAAGACCTTAAATGTCACTGATAAACAAAGTGAAATAAAACAACAAATTCATTGGCAAAGATCAAAATGTTGTTAACGTCTTAGTTATCATCAGAATGGGAAATGGATAGGCACAGAGAGTTCTGGTGAGGGTTGGGGAAATGGGCACTCAGATCCTGCTGCTAGCAAAAAAAAAAAAAAACTGGGACAATCTCTCTGGAGGCTGTCATATACATTTCCAGCCTTTCAAGAGCTTATACACGTTGAGCCAGAAATTACATCTCTAGGAGTTTTTCATAAGGAATAATGTTACAAGTCCAAAAGGTATACGTACAATGATGTTCGCTGTGGCTGTGTTTATTTAAGACCAAAGATTTAAAAATATCAGAAACAAGCCAGAGACCCAACAACAATGGATAACTTGAGTCAATTACAGTTCATCTACATTATGGAATACTATGAGGCTGTAAAAAAGTAATTAAGATTTTTATTCATGGATACTGATAAAAATAAAGGCATTTGCTAAACAGCTTACATAGTATAGTTGAATTTTTAACAAAAGAATATGTATTAACATAAAGTTAATTTTACAGAATAAATGCAAAAATATTAACAGGAGCTACCTCTAGATAATGAAATGACAAATGATTTTTAATTCACCCATTATAGCTTTTTCTTCTGTATGATCCAAGATTTTTCAGTAAGGCTGTATCCTTTTCATAATCAAGAAAAAATAAAACTTTTCAGAAAGGTAATAGTATTATTAAGTAATACTAATTACTTACTACTAAGTGAGTGGTAATAGCAAAGTATTACGTATTAAGTGTGAAAGAAATGACATAATTCATGAAGCACAGGCATCATCCTCTGTGCTTTCTGGATTCCAGTGTTAAAAATGCAAAAATGGTGATACACTCGCTCAATGTGGGATTGTTATGCCAATTCGATTAAAAAGGGCTCAAGGAAGCTCCATACCGTTCTCCATAGTAGTTTTACCAATTTACATTCCCACCAACAGTGTAGGAGGGTTCCCTTTTTTTCCTTAAAAACTCAAAATAGAGCTACCATGTGCTCCAGCAATCCCACTCCTGGGCATATATCCAGAGAAAACCATAATTCAGAAAGATACATGCACCCCCAATGCTCATTGCAGCACTATTGACAATAGCCAGGACACAGAAGTCACGTAAATGTCCATTGACAGAGGAATGCATAAAAAAGATGTGGTACATACATACAATGGAATATTACCCAGCCATAAAAAAAAAGAAAGAATGCCATTTGCAGCAAATAGGTGGACCTAGAGACTGTCATACTGAATGAAGTAGGTCATACAGAGAAAGACAAATATACGATATTGCTTATATGTGGAATCTAAAATAATTGTACCAATGAACTTATTTACAAAACAGAAATAGAGTCACAGATGTAAAAAACAAACTTATGGTTACCGGGGGGGAAAGGTGGCGAGGCATAAATTGGGAGATTGGGATTGACACATACACACTACTATATATAAAATAGATGACTAATAAGGACTTACTGTATAGTACAGGGAACTCTACTCAATACTCTGTAATGACCTATAATGGGAAAAGAATCTGAAAAAGAGCGAATATATGTATATGCATAACCGACTCACTTTGCTCTACAGCAGAAACTAATACAACATTGTAAATCAACTATACTCCAATAAAAATTTTAAAACCGTTTTTAAAAAATTAAAAAGGGCTCAGGAGCCAAGAACTGGGCCCAGCGCTTTCTCGTGGGGTTAATAGCAACATCGCCTGCAAGTCGCAGGGAGAACCTGAAGAGAGATGGCCAATCCCCCCAGAGGCAGTGGCTCACAAAGCAAGGGGGAGATAACTGGGATGCTTGCTTTTCTAACCCAGGGATCCAAGGCTAGGGACGGGAAACAGGCCAGAGAGAGGGGAGAAAAAGCCCATTTCTCAAAAGTTTTATTATTAATATCATTGCCAATTTGTCATTATGTACTTTTCAGGCCCCCAGTTGGTCTTCTTGGTCATAACAAAAGGTCAGAGCCTATTCTTATTGCTTCATGAATACAGAATTCAACAAATGGACACTGGTGAACTGTCAAAACCCTGCGAACCCCAGTGGCTCCTTCTTACATGTGTGTCTTTGTTACCCTGGGCACGTTCTCCCAGGCCTCAAAGGGACGGTAGTGTCGCTGCAGCTGACAACGGCCAGAGCTGCTGGCTGTGGAGTCTGGACCTTGCCAGGACTCAGCCTGGGACAGCAGGAGGGGCTGACTCTCCTGGTCATGTGGCCGCTGCCTTTGTATCCCCCCAGTTCCTCACAGTAGTGCTTTCTGCACTAAAGGGAAATCATTCTCTCCTAACACTCGCTGAGATGAAAATAACACACCGGTGCACCAAGTGCCCTCAAAGGGGCATTTCGGCTGTGCCTAAATTAACCCACAGCCAGAGAAACAGTTTCTTCTGTGAAACCTTCCCACGTGAGGGTGTCACAAAGGCTGCCTTCGAATAGAGCACCTCTGAACGCTTTATCTGGAACGTGGGTCTTCCCCTCCAGAGGAAAGGAGTGGCCGGCTCTTACTCTTTGCTTTTTAATCTCTCCTCTGCTAACATGCCCAGATACAGTGCCTTAGGTGCTCCATAAATATTTGCAGCATTGAACTGAAACTCATTTCTGGAATCTCTTTCTGGCTTTGATGTGAAGTGCATCTCAGACAAAATGAAAAGAAAAACTGAATTGATCCAGAAGAGACGTTTGCCCCTTGATAGAAGGGCAAGAACCCGTGTGAATTTCTGTCTTGCTCCCTGTTCCTGGTGAGCGAAGCTGCCCTGACATCTGCCTGCTGCTGCCGTCCCCTCCGCCCCCGCCCCCCATGCTCTCTGCGCCGTCCTCAGGAAGAGCCAAGTGCTCGCTGGCACAGAAGACAGAAAGCCTTTGATCTCTGCGTCTTCACCATGAACCGAGTTCTCCTCAACTCTGTCTCCAGTTTCCGGTTTCATCAAAAGCCATCGAGCCATGATGGAGGGCTGTGAGTGTGTGTGAACATCAGGCTTGGCAAAGCTGACGTGAGCCAGCGTCCGCCTGTGAAACCCACGCTCTGATGCCTTTTCTTATTTTTCATATCAGATTTTCAGAGTAAGCTATTTAAGATTCAGCTCCCTGTTTATGCCATAAACAGTTGCATTCCTGACACCTTTCCAGAGGATGGTTCATTGCAGTGCCCTTTTAGCAGAAGGCCCTGTAGCCTAAGCGATTTTGGTCACGATATCAACTGCACTGATTAAATTAAAAGGACACCTGTGAGGTTCTTTGTTTTTTCCTCCTTTGTTTCTTAGCTCCAATAAATAGACTAAATTATCTGTGTCTGAAGGAGGAGGTGATACTGGCTCCTTGGCTTCTTCCTCTATTACTCTGATTTATTAGAAAACAACCTTCATTCCAAACAGTGTCCTTCATCCAACTAACAACCTCATAGCACCAAAATTCTTCTTATAATTAACCAATAACTATTACTTCCCCCTAAAGTCACCCCAATGAACGTACTAGCCCTGTGTACTTCCACTGTCTTCTCAGACCTCATCTAAATCAATAGCAGAGAGCATAAAAGGTTGTTTTCCAAAGCACTGGGTTATTTACTGGTAGTTCTTTGTGGCAACGTCCCGTAGCTTGTCGAAGTGCAGGCCTGAACTCGGCCAGTTACCACAGGTGAAACAGACCAGTCCTCCCAAGGACAATTTGATCAGGTTGGTTTCTCCTTGCTATTACCTTTTGGTTAGAATTTCACAGGGCTTAAATCAAGGAGCATCTCCTAGGGACTACAAGCTGTTACTTTCTCTGTGAGCACAGAGGGAAGGGCAGGAAAATGGCGCTCTAATCAAATTCAGACTCCACTCAATTGACAGTCGGTGGGTTTTGGGTCTGGACTGTCTGGGTCTGGACTGTTTGCTCAGCTTCAGTGTTAGGCCCATGGATAACGGTGGCCAATAAAGCGTAAAAGCCTATGTCTTGTGCCATCGCTTCTTCTTCTTATCCGGAGGGCCCTGGAGAATCATGGAGAATAATGTCATTAGTAGGAATGTGCCGTTGTACAGGAAGGATAAGAGCAAAGAAGACAAGTTTATTTCTGCAAATAAGTAACTTAAGCACAGCTTAATCCAGCAGCCCAGTGGACCATCGAAAACCCTTTCGCTCCAAAGGCAGGAGCAGTGGAGTCAAGAAGTAGAGCTAATTGAGAGGCAGGAAAATGGAAAAGTTGTGTGTGGCTTAACCAGTATATCTGAGTCAACACTGTATCTCTGCCAAAACATTTCATGTGTGGCCTTTCAGAAGTTTTTCAGGAACATCACTGTACCATGCAAAGAAACATGCTTTGATTTTGCAGGCGGAGAGTACAGCCTTGGGGGAGGGGAGGAGCTTCAAATAGTATAGAAGAGAGAAGGTTGAGATGTGTTATTGTTACCTGTAACAATAGAGTAATAATAACACTGGCTACCGTGTGCCGAGGTCTTCCGTTAACATGCTCAGTCTCTGGAGGCAGATTCTGTCTAATCCTCACAGCAATCCGCGTGAGGTGTGATCTGCTTTTGTCCCCCACCTTCCAGATGAGGAAACTGAAGCGGAAAGAGGATAAATAATTGGCTCAGGTCACACCACTGGGAAAGGGCTGGGCCAGGAGCTGACTCCAAAGCTATACAATGAGTCACCACCCAATATTTTCTTGGTTATGTCTTCATTCAAAGGGAGTTTTCAGAAATGAATGTTTTAGTGAAAAATTCTTTTGGTAGGAGCATTTATTGCAACCCTATCAGCAAAAATATTGGCCAGGAAAAGTGTGGGGATGAACCTAATCCATAGGTTTTTGCTCTCAAGAGACCATGAGAAAATACGTTGCCCTGGACCCCTTCCCTCTGTCACTGTGACTGTGCATGTTTACCTCACAGTCTCCTCTCCTGACACCTTCATCTTCTCTCCACTTCTTTCTCTCAGGAGAATTACTATTGTAAACTTTACATATCGTTTTATGTTCAGCATTTAAATGGAGAGGAGCATGTTGGTAGTGATTGAACTTTCCTCCCCAGGGCAGCCTCTCCTTAGATTTCTCCCGACGTTTCTCTGAGGCTCCCACCCACTCTTCTTGTTTTATTATTTTCTCTGCCACACTGTTCCTTGCTCTTTCCCTTGTTTTTCTCTCCTGAAATCATGGCCCCCAGAGACTACATACACTTTGCATTCATTAAGTTGATCTCTATTCTACCCATTCTCCTCTGCCCATCCCAGATCGTTTGTTTCTTTGATTTTAAAATTACATGTCTGGCATGAAATCCATCAGAGTGAGGTGTCCAGAAACTACATATGTAGGGTTATCCCTTCTTTAAGTACATTTCCCATCATATGGAATTCTTCCTGAGTGGGTCTGTTCCCTCTTTCTCTATTGTTGTTGTTATTTTTGTTGTTAATTTAGTGTTTTTCTTCTCCTTATTATATTTGCAAATTTGAAAGAAAGAGGGGAAATGAGGAGGAGACTTATTTAAAAAAAGAGAGACACCGAGGATATTGGAGGGTTAGCAAGACAGTTTCTTGGGCAATACCTGATAGTTCTGCTTTTCTCAGTCTTCCCTGCCACGCACTTAACCCATCTTCCTGGCACCTCACACATTCAGACAGAGCACTAGGTATGATCCAAAGTGTCAATGAGCTGATTTCATAAATAAACTCCTCTACGTTGAGATATGAATGAATGTCACAAATGGACCACAGGGGCAGAGAATTAGCCCTTGGTCCTCTGTATTCTGCATTGCTTTATTATCTAATGCCAAGTAATAGTGTCTGTGAGGACAGGAATTTATCCAGGTATAGGACCTTGGAAGCACAATTCACTTGTCTCTAGGTACAGGCTTCTCCTTAATCATCTTCCAGATCATTCCCATAAATGATTGCCTTGGCCAATTCTAAAATACTGAATTCAAGCTAAGGACCAAACCATTCCTCCCACCAAACTGGTCTTCTATTCCCCATTCACAGTACTTTGGGGGACAATTAGTACTTTGTGCCTGTAAATGAGTTCACCACACCTATTCCTAGTCAGGAGATCCCCTCCGTATCATTGTGGGTATTTACCAAAAGCCAAGAACCCAGTTCAGTTAGAAAGTCTCAAAAAATTCTTGTTCAGCCATGGTTTTAGTCTCCAAAGTTGGCTCCCCAATGAACCATGCCCCCTGGAATTCGTATCCTTGTGTAAATCCCCTCCCCTTGAATCTGGACTGGCCCCTATGACTCATTTTGGGCCAGTAGAACACAGCAGAGGTGATGCTGCATGGCTTCAGAGACTGGATCATAAAAATACCTGTAGCTTCATCTGGGTCTCTTGGAATTCTTACTCTGAGGAAAGCCAGCCATTAGGTAAGAAATAGAATAAACTTTGAATAAGCCCAAGCTAGCCAGATCGAGTGGTTACATAGAGAGGCATGCCCGGCCAATCTTGGCTGGGCTGTTCCCACACTCTCAGCAGAGGTGCTGGACATACAGGTGCCATCTTGAACATCCAGAGCATGTAGGCGACTCAGTCCCAGCCTGACTGCACCCGTATGAGACCTGGAACCCAATCAATCCAAAAACCCACGAGAGACCACAATAAATAATCGTTTTAAGCAACTAAGTTTGGGGATGAGTTGTTACACGAAACAGTTAACTAAAACATCTGCCTTTCATCAGAGCCAGTCCCCAAACCCAACCTGGACTCAGAAATGACTGTTTCCCTCCAAGGGCTCCTCTCTGTCCCATAAGGATTCATAGCATATCGAGGTCCACACTGGGAGCTAGGAAAGAACCCTGTGGAACTCCTCTATAACAAGGCAGAAAAGGTCCAAAAGGGGGCAATTACAAGATACAGTAAGTTAGCCTCACTGATCTGCGCCTTTTTTTCTTTAGCCAATGCCTAAACCAGTAGCCTGAGAAAAGGTACATAACAAAATATCAAAAAGTCAGTCAAAGATTTTGAGCAAAACAAGCCAATATAGAGATTTCATGATACCCAAGGTTTTCTCAGTCCAGGTTAATAACTCTCATTTGCAACTCATCTGCATCTTTAGAATATATGATTGCCTGTTGAGAGCCTCACCATCACAAATGGAATGCGAGCTGTTCGTTTGAGACATCTGACCACGTTGTGCCTTCTGCCCTTAAGAGGGTCAAGATGAGAACCCTCCAGGTCTTTTATAAAGCTGGTTGAATATATCTTCTAATCCCATTTTTGGTCAGGGGTCAAAGGAAATCTGCAGTGATCTAGGAGGGTCTGATTAAAGATACCATGTCTAAACAGCACCTTTGTTGTATGCCCTACACATAAGACTCAATAAATTCCTGCTCCAGTCTAATTGTAGAAAAGAAAATATTTTTCATATATCGATTACCTCTGTAAATAAATGCGTCTATTGTGAGTGGTCAGAAAGTGAGACTTCTATAAACCAACGTGGTTTTTTGCCTTTGCTTGTAGAAAACAGAGCCAATGTAATACCTGAAACCCCTGATGTCTTCTCCCACCTTGAGAGAGTTGATTTTATCCTGAAGCACTATACCAAGTTTAGTCTGTAAACTCTCTCAAGCATTGTTGAAAATAGGACAGTGTCCAAGTTTAATACATTCAGTAGGATCTAGCTACCAGCCCATCAGCAAAACAAAATCATCTAAAAAATGTTGATGCTGTGTGCACCAGTACCAGTGCTAGATGGGTATTCCTGGGGCTCCTGACTATTCATAAGGTCTTAAGGACACCTACTGAAATCTGGACCCGATGCCTCCACAACAAGGTCTCCCACTTCCATCCTGCTGCATCGCTGATTGTCTTTCAAACAAAACACTTTTTAAATGGGAGGGGTATCCCCTACATATTTACAGCAACAAAGTTCCTCTTTCAAAATGCAAATACCTCTGCGGAGAATTCGGTCTATGAGGCTTCCACGCTTTAAAAACAGCATCTGTGATCAGACTCTCCTGGATCACTTTACTCTCTGCAAATCTCCTTTACCCCCTACTTTTTGGAATAGTATGGGAGAGGGAGAGAACAGTAATTGTGAAGCTAGGACAGCTTGCCAAGTGTATGTGGTTATCCCTTAATTTGTGTTCAGGAAAGAGATTTGGCTTGGGTGTCAAGACAGACCTCGTGATGCTGCCATGCACAAGAACCAGCCTCTCAGGGTCTGCTCCTCTGGAAGAATGAGAGTAATGATACACACTCACCAAAAAAGACAGAGTGGGCATTCAGTGAGGGTCTGCAGAAGGGTTAGTCAGGATTAAATTACCTTTGCAAATTAGCCGCTAGAATCTGGAGTCATCTATATCAGAAATGATGCAAACATTGGGGCACAGGGATTTTCTTAAACCGTATTCAGGAATTGAATGGAGGCAAAAGAAAGTAGCATCACACATTAAGTATTCAATAATATCCATTCTTTCTCTTTCTTAGCAGAAAGGGTGTATACAGGTGCTTGTGCTATGGAAAAGCACAGAGCACCATGAGACTGAGTGATGGGTGAGAAAGCGACAGAGCAGGTTTGAACGTTATTGCTCTCTATAAACCAAAAGTAGCATGACCAGCATTTTCTAGTTTCAGGGGTTAGAAGAGTCTACTCACAAGTGCTCTTGTATTCTTTATATATGAAGTGCATTCCAGTGTAACTGACACTCATATATTACTACACATCTATGTGATTTTGCTATTCTTATTTAGCTAAAAAGAAATCAGGGCATGCCCCAGGGTATAACATCTGCAGCAGAAGCCCATATGTGCTGTTTATTTTTATGAATCAAGCACTCTGTTTATAGTTATTTGCCCTTAATTTGAGCCCTGAACCAGAAACCTTTCTTTTGAAGATATCTAGTTAATTATAAGAGCACATAAACTAGAGACTGAAACACATCCCAGGAATACTATGTATGTTTGTAATTTGTGTCCAAAACAACTCAATTTACTTTTTTAAATCTAGAGGAAAAGAAGGCAAAGCCATCTATATCAGAAAAAGAGTAAACATTGGATTAGTATTTGGTGTTCTTCTTAAACTAGTCACAAATTATGACTACAATTGGGATTCCCCTCAAAAAAGAATATGTTTACCACAGATTCATCTCAATTGGGTAAAGGTTAAAATGACCACAGTGACAAACTAATGATGGAACAAAAAAGCCATCTAGCAATGAGTTTTAACTTTTGGTCTGGCTGGTTTTCTGCTGAATAATGATTTCTAGTTGGTCATAATGCATTGATTCTAATTTTTGGATTTGGCACCATTTTTTAAGCCATTTTACCCTTTCAGTAGAACTCCCTTTAATTAATAACATATCATTGAGACCCTACTTTTCATTTTGCTCATTTTGTCCAAGGAGAAAAACTAGGTTTCTCCATCAGAGACCCCACCTCACTCGAGTCATGTTCTAAACATGATTTCAAATAGCCATTCCTCAACCCCAGTAGATGTCTGGACTTGCCAGACATATATCCTGATTTATTTTAGGTCTGAAAATTTAGTCCTGATTACAAGAAGCACTGAGAAAGAGTATATAATCTAAAGTTGTCACCACGACTAAAAAAATAAATTCTAAACCAAAAACTAGGGTGAGGAAAATTAAGTTTTGAAATATTTGCTTTTTTCTTTAATTTTCTAAATACTTAAATATTTTTACAATATAGAATTTTCTTAAGAACAGTCAACAGTAGGCTCATCTGCTACACAATCTTGATAGCCCCAAAATAATTTCTCGAACGTATGCAGCATGTACATTTTTTTGTATTCTTTCCTAATCTTCACTTTACCCAGCATTGGACTCAGACAATGCACTTCGGTCAGATATTTCTTACTAAATAGTCTTGATAAAAACAAAAAAATAGCTTTTTAAAAAAACCTTAGTGTATTTTCTACTTATCATGCCACATAAAGTGATTTCTTTACAAGGTATTTTTATTTGAGGATCAAATGAGAGCAAGTGTGTAAAAAAACTACTTTAAGTTGCAAAATGGTCTATTGGCATAATTGTTTATCAATATCATCAGCTAATTCAGACCACTGCACATCTCCGAGCATGAGATTGGAAGGAAGAAATAAAAGGGAAAAAAAAAATTACCTACATGAAAGTAGATTACAGCAAAAAATCCCTTGGACTTCAAGGTGGGCAGAGAGAGCTTCCGCAGGTGTTTGGGCTGCACGGTGGGTGTCTGCCAGGGACCCCCAATTACAGCTTGGGGGCACAGCCTTGACATCACACAGCCATCCTCCCCACCTGCCTCTCACCAGCCTCGGACTCTGCCATATGCTGCCTCACACAGAAGAAACAGCCTTTCCAAAAAGTCAGGAAATAAACTAAAGTGATAAAGAGCACAGAAGGGCTTTTTTTTTTTTTTTTTTTTTTTCCGCTTAGGAAAAATCTCTGTGACCGTGAAAGGATAAAATGTAGAATCAAAAGAAACCAGGAACAGTGGCCTATCACTAGTTCAGAAAATAAGGCCGCTGATGCAAAGTCTGATGTGAACTACATTCAATCCCTCAAGGAAGCTGATTTTTTAAAAATAATTGTTTTCTGTAAAATTTTGGGGGCATATAGGCTTAGCACTGTGGAAGATACCTACATCAGGAAACACCATCCCGCTCAAGTTCTACTGCAGCATTCGTAGTCAGTTCTATTTCAGATTTCCCCGATTTCTCACAAACTATCAGAACTAAATTTAAAATGTGAGAGGCTGTTATAATTCAGTTCGGATGACTAGGCAGGCTGGAGGCCCAGCATCCTAAAACCGGTTTCATCGACACTTACCAAATCCACTTCCTCAAAATCGTCTCAGTCCTGCTTGGGGTTAAGCCACTTTGTATGTCTTTTTCGTGTCCCCAGGTGCCGTCTTTTCAGCCCCCTTCCTCCTCGAGAGCTCTGCTGACCCCACTTTCTCTACTGAGGCTCTCAGTGAGCTTCTGTGACATGACCCCATCCGTCCCTTATTTCTGTTCTTTCCTCTGCAAATTCCTGTCTTCTTCCTGTTCCCTTAAATGGGGATATTCATCTAGTTTCCTTCCTCCATCTTCAGATCTTTCTTCATACCTTCTTTGTCAGAAAACCCATCGAATCACAGGAATCTCAGAGTTTGGATATCTGTGGATTTAACAAGCACTGCATTTTTTTTTTTTAATCTCTATGCTACTTGGGACAGTTCTTCCCTTCAAGTGCCTCAAACATCACTTGTACGCTGATAAACTCCATATTCAAATCTCTTATATCCAACCTGTCATGAAATCCTGCCTATTATAACTCTTCAGACTTTTTGACTATCCCTTTTTCTCCATCCCCACTGACGCTGCCTTAAATCAGACCGTCTTCATTTCTCCTTCATAACTAATGTAGTATCGTCACTAGTCTCCCTGACTCCAACATTTAGTCCTTTAATCAATTCATCATACTGCTGCCAGAGCAGTCTTTCTACTTTTTTAATTTTTAAAATAAGAATTCTATACATTTAAGGTGTGTCACATGATGGTTTGCTATACGTATATATCTAGTGAAATGGTTACTACAGTTAAGCTAATTAATATATCTTCTCTTCACATAGTTATCATTTTTGTGTGTGTGATGAGAGCCCCTTAAATCTATTGTCTTAGCAAATTTCCAGTATTCAATACAGTACTATTAACTATAGTCATTATTCCGGACATTAAACCTCTAGACTTATTCATCCTACAAAACTGCCACTTTGTGTCCACTATCTCCGCATTTCCCCCACTTCTCCACCTCTGGCAACCACCTTTCTGCTCTTTGCTTCTATGTATTTGACTTTTTTGGATTCCACGTATAAGTAAAATCACACAGGTTTTTCTTTTTGTGTCTGACTTATATCACTTAGCATAATGTCCTCCAGGTTCATAAATTGCTAATCTGATCACATTGCTTCCAAGCTTAAATTAGTCGGAGAAGCCCATTACCCACGGAATGGAGTCCAGTGATGTTGGGCATCTCCATCTGGATGTTCTGCAAAGCAGCTCAGAGTCACCAAGTGCCCTGAAAGGTCCTCCATAGCTTCTGCTTCCCTCTCGAGCTTTATCCTTTTTCTCTCCCTCACATGTGTTCCTTCCTCCAACCGTATCCCAAATAACCCAAGCTCTCTCTTGCCCCTATATCTTTTCACACGCTGTTTCCTCAGCCTTCAATATCCTTCACCTGCTTCTCTTCCTGATTAACCTCTACTTGACACCTCCTCCAGGAAGTTTTCCTGGCACGCCCCACTCTGTGTTGGGTGTCACTCCACTGTGCTGCCATTCTGCCGCAGGCATGACTCTCTTAGCCCTCAGCAAACTGTACTACACCATCTCTCCAGCTCCTCCACAAGGACAGGGACCACAATTCCGTGTCTTTGCATCCCAAAGCCAAGCTCATCATCTGACAAACTGTTAAGGCCAGTCACTTGGTAAATGAATAAATAAGTGAATGAATTAAAGTATAATTTCATCAGCTGACCCCCAAATCTACATCGCGAGCCCTGAAATCTCCTGATAATTCCATATTTTCAACCAAACAGCTGTACATATCTACTTTGGTATCCCACTGTCACCTCAAAATTCAAGTATCTAAAAATAAATTTGTCATCTTCACTCTGAAACAAGCTCCTTTTCTGTCATCCCTATTTCTATTCCTGGCACCAGCATTTTGTCAATCAAGCCCCCTCAAAGCCTTCAAGTCATCCTGGGCTGCCTCCTGGTTTTACTTTGCGTACGAAGTTTGTTTCCACACCCAGTCAACTCCTCTTTTTAGACACATGCCCCTTCCTTTCCCAGCCCCACTGCCTCCATCTAAGCCTCTCACATTCAATCCTGAAACGTTCTCTCATTGATTTTCCCAGGTTCTTCCCTGATATGTACGTATAACACATGATTGCCAGAGTCTTGCTAAAGCATCACTTTCATTCCATCAGGCCCTTTGCAACAGTAGTTATCAGATCCCTACTCTCTAAGGAATAAAGTGAAACTTCTGAATCTGGACTTTGCTCCACTTATAGTGCCTGCACTAAAAAATGTGCTCCTTGGGACAGAAACGAGGGTTCCTCTGTCAACCCACTGTCCAGCACTCTGTAGCACAGTTAGACCCCTGAGATATATTAGTCAACAGATTAGCCTGGCCCCAGCCTTCATTGGTTTGGGGAAAATGTCCTTGCAAGAGGTATTAGCCTACCTTTTCCGAAGGATTACATTCTTTCACACCACAAGAAACTTCAATTTAAATTCAATTAGTCCTCTCACTACCTCTTCAAGAGTTTTCTTCAGATGGTTCTTTTGCCTCTACATCATGTTTTCTGGGGGAGTTCTCCCACCTAGATAACCTGCAGTCGCCTCTCTACCTACAGAAAGCACACCCACACTTCAAGTCCCACTTTCCTACATAATCACAGCTTCTGAATCAAAGCAGAGTGAGAGCTTCCAAGATTGGCAGGGGACTCCCCTTGAATATCCAGCTGAGGACCCATCCATGAATGCGCATGAGAAAACTACATCCTGTCCAGAAAAGAGTCATGTGAAAGAATCAGAGTTAATAGTGCCCAGAGCTCATACAGGGTCAGGAATAGTGCCTGTCCCCATAGCCAGCCTGGAAAACCTCACAACTCACAATGTACTTGGTAGAACATATAGAAAGGTCTTGCTTCAGTGGTGGAGAATAATTATCTCTGAAGTGAACACTGCTCCAGACCCATCTAACAAATAAAAGAAAAAAAAAAAACAAGGCTCAAAAGGATCAAACTCTTTCCACATAATATAACTGCATCCCAGAAATACGTCAGGCTATCTTCAAGAATAGAAGAATATCTAGCACTGAATAAGTTAAAATTCACAATGGCTCACATCCAATCAAAAATCACCAGGTATGCAAAGAAGCAGAAAAATAATGACCCATAATGAGGAGAAAAATCAGTAAATCTAATACAGATATTAGAATTAATATACAAAGACATTAGAAATTAAAAGACCTAAATCGATTTTGTGGGAAATAAAATTACAATGTGTTCAATGAAAAATACACTGAGAGTAGTATTAGACAGATTAGTCATTGCAGAAGAAAAGATTGGTGAACTTGAAGAAATAGCAATTAAAATTATCCAAAATGAAATACAGACAGAAAAGAGAATCAAAACAATGAACAGAGCACTAGTTAACTATGGGACAACTTTAAGAATATAATTGGAAGACAATGCAAAAAAATAAAGAAATAATGGCCAAATTTTTTCTGAATTTGATGAAAATTATAAACCCACAGATCAAGGAAACTGACAGAACTCTAAGCACAAGAAACATAAAGATATCTTCACCAAGACATATCATAATCAACCTGCTAAAAAACAATGACAATAGCCAAATATGGAAACAACTAAGTGTCCATCAATGGATGAATAGATACAGAGGATGTGGTACATATATACAATGGAATATTGTTCAGCCCTGAGAAAGAAAGAAATCCTACCACTTGCTATAACGTGGATGGACCCTGATGGTGTCATGCTAAGTAAGATAAGTCAGACAGAGAAAGACAAATACTGTATGATATCACTTGTATGTGGAATCTAAAAAAGCTAAACCCATAGAAACAGAGAATAGAATTGGCTCAGAAGGTGGGGATAGACTGGGGAGATGTTAGTCAAAGGGTACAAACCCAGTCAAAAGATGATTAAGTCCTGGAGACCTAATGCATAACATTGTGATTATAGTCAACAATACCATTTTATGTACTTCAAAGTTGCTAAGAGACTAGATTTTAAATGTCACCACAAAAAAGAAATGGTAACCATGTGATGTGATGTTGGCTAATGTTATGGTAGCAATCTTATTGCAATATGTAAATGTACCAAATCAACACATCGTATACCTTAAACTTACACAGTGTTATATGTCAATTAGATCTCAATTTTTAAAAATAATAAGTAAAGAAATAAAGAGAAATTATACTAAATCTACATAAACTCTTCCGGAATATTGAAGAGGAATAAATACTTCCCAACTCATCCTATAAAGCCAGCATTACCCTGATACAAAGCCAAAGACATCACTAAAAAATTATCCCTCATGAACACAGATTCAAGAATTTTAAACAAAATTTTAACAAACAAATCCAACAGTATATAAAAAGATAATATATCATGACCAAGAGAGATTTCCCTTGGGATGCAATGTTGGTTTAACATTCAAAAATCAATCAATGCAATTTAAAGACAAACAATATTATTAAAAGCTTTATTTTTAATAATTTTATTTTAATATTAAACAACAATAAAAAGATGTTTTTATGCAGAAAAGGTATTTGAAAACCCCCACCCCACTATATAATCTTTATGAAAACTCATAGCAAACTAGAAATCAATTGAGGGACCTCCTCAATCTGATAAAGGGCACATATTTTTAAAAAACGACAGTAACATCCTACATAGTGATTCAACCAAATGTTTTTTCCCTTAAGGTCAGAAACAAGGCAAGACTATCTGATCTCATCACTTCTGTTCAAAATTGTACTAAAAGTACAATAAAGTAAGAAAAATAAAGGCATCCATATTGGAAAGGAAGACTTAAAACTTTCTTATTCACAGACAATATGATGGTCTATATAAGGAATGTCTATATAAGCAATAGAATATATCAAAAAAAAATAAAAGCTAGTAAGTGGGTTTAGCAAGCCTGCAGATGCAAAATCAAAATACAAAAATCAGTTATGTTTCTATATGCCAGCAATGAACAATCAGAAATTTAAATTAAAACTCAATAGCAACAAAATTTTGAAATACTTAGAGATAAATCTCACAAAAGATGTGTGACACTTATACATGAAAAATTATAAAGCATTGCTGAGAAAAATTAAGGAATACCTAAATCAGTGCAAAGATGGACAATATTCATGAGTAGGAAGACTCAATATTGTTAAGAGGTTATTGTTAACATTTCCCCAAAATGTTCTAAAGAGTCAACGCATTCCCAGTCAAAATCTCAGCATGCACTTTTAGAGAAATTGACAAATTAGTTACAAAATTCACATGAAAATTATATAGACCTGAAATACCCAAAACAACTTTCAAAAAAAAGATAGAAATCTAACTCTACCTCATCTCAAGATTTATTTTACAGCTATAATAATCAAGACAGTGTGGTACAGATACAAAAATAGATAAATAGATTAATGCAACAAAATAGAGAGTCCAGAAATCGACCCCTACACAAATGTGGAAAGGCAATTCTGTAGAGGATTGATAGACTCTTCGACAAACATTGTTGGAAAAACTGGATATCCGTTTGCAAGAAAAATTAACTTCTTTCCGTATCCCACACCACGTACAAAAATTCACTCAAAGTGGATCATAGACCTAAATGTAAAAACTATAAAACTTCTAAAAGAAAACCTCTGTAAACTTAGGTTAGGCAAAGAGTCCTTAGCTACAGCTATAACATGATCCATAAAAGAACGAAGAGATAAATGGACTTCATCAAAGTTAAAACTTCGGCTCTACAAAAGACTCTAAGAACCCCTGACAGGGATAAAATATTTTCAAATCTTATATCTGATAAAGAATTTTAAAGATCTCCCAAAACTCAATAAACAAACAATTTAATTTTTTAAATAGGCAAAAAGACTTGAAAAGATATTTCACCAAAAAAGATATATGGATGGCAAATAAGTACATGAAAATATGCTGAGCACCATTACTCACTGGGGAAATGAAATTAAATCACAGTGAGAGATTACTATATATAAAAAAAATTCTACAAAATGGAAATTAATCTATAGTGACAGAAAGTAGATTAGTGATTGCCTTGGGAGGAGGTGCAGGGAAGATCGAGAAGGAGAGATTACAAAGGGGCAAGAGGAAACTTTAGGGAGTAAAGGGTATGCTCATTACCTTGATTGTGGTGATAGTTTCACAAATGTATACATAGGTCAAAACTCAACTAAAGATACACTCTAAATATGGACATTTATTGTTTGTCAATGGTACCTTAATGAAGCTGTTTTTTAAATCTTTAAAAAAAAATGATTAGAGTATTTACTAGTCAATATGGTTCCCAGTCACCTCCATTAGAATTATAGACCACTTGGATTGGTTTCAAGTCCTGCTGCCTCATTTAACACTGTAAGCTATGTAGAACAGAGTAAAAAAGTATCTAAGCTTTGACTTTTCAATCAGACTCCCTTCAAATCCAGGCTCTTCACCTCTTTGAATCTCAAGTCTTTCAACTCTAAACTGAGGCTAACAGAAGTTGTCTCTTAGGGTCTTTGTGAGGGTTAAATGTGATAATATCTGTAAAGCACTTAGCCAGCATGTAGCATGTACTCTAAACCTGACCAGAAATTTGGAAACTGAAGCCCGGGACGATGAAGTGACTTGCTCAAGGTCACACAACGATGTCATAGCAAGACCCTTAGAGCCATCTCACCTACCTCCAAGTTCTGTGGGTTTTCCTCCATGAGCTGTGATCCTTCAACTATATTTTGCAAAGTCAAATACATTACTTAACAACAAAAGTGAAATCAAGAGAACCACAACTAGAATATAGCACCAAGTAAGTCTAGCTGCAACACCAGAGAGTAATAGCATTGGCATCCAAAATTCTGCACAACCACGATACTGTGCAGCTGACATCAACATCATGTTGGGACTATTTATCTGTGATACTTAACACAACACAGCCTTTAGCTGGGATTCATGTGGGTAGAGGTCAGAAAGTGGAGTAGTAAAACTCAGGAACTTCTATATCACTATCATGAATCCACCACCTGAGATCCAAGAACCTTAAAGGGTTTATGCACAATCTTTTAGGGCCCTAGGGACACCTTGAAATAGTGTGGAGAAAGTATATACAAGTATATATAAAGTGTATACAAGAAAGTATAGACAAGAAAGTATACATATACGTACACACTCATACATATATAAACACACGTCAGCTTTATAGCTTTATAAAATTCTTAAAGAGGTAAGGGATCTTCCTAAAATATTAAAAACAGTTATTATAAAGAATAAGCCAATTTTAGAGATAGGAATAAGTTAGAAAAAATCATAACCATTAAGAAGTCATATTGGGCTTCCCTAGTGGTGCAGTGGTTGAGAGTCCGCCTGCCGATGCAGGGGACACGGGTTCGTGCCCCGGTCCGGGAAGATCCCACATGCCGCGGAGCGGCTGGGCCCGTGAGCCATGGCCGCTGGGCCTGCGCGTCCAGAGCCTGTGCTCCGCAATGGGAGAGGCCACAACAGTGAGAGGTCCGCATACCGCAAAAAAAAAAAAAAAGTCATATTGAAATATAACTTGAAATGATAAATTTGATCCGTTTCCCTTGATTCAATATGAAATGAAATCAATAAGTCACACTAATGCAGCCTCTAGGTTTACAAGCTGAGGGAAGACTCCATCAAAGGCAGGGGCCACACAATTGGTCTGACCGTTTAGGTTGGCTTGAACAGTAGGCAGCTGGTTAATTGAGTCAAAACAAATTGGTTAGATTTTACTACCCTAAGCCTAATTCAATCTTAGTAAAATCCTTGTTTCTAAAAATAACCTAGAATTGTTCAAAAGAGCTTTCCATGACTCTGAAATACACAGTCTATCTCAAACATTTTTAAGCTGCTTTAAAACAAGAAATCTACGCGATATGTATGTATCTTTAAAACAAGAAATCTACACGATAGCAATGTAGAGGGTAAATTCTTGCAGGATGAGATAAGGAAAACACCCACTAGAAAGGGGTCATGATTAAAGCTTCTTTTCCTCAAAATGGATAGTGAAACCAAAGTTTAAAATGTTTCTACAGAAGGGACTGGTGGAAGATTAATAATTAATATATGGCAGCAATAGAGAAATTTTGAAATGTGAATTTGATGAACAGAAATTGGCATCATATGATAAACAGGAGCGACAGGCGGGGAGTGAGAGAAGGAGGGTCTTTTGCTCAGAGACAGAATAGAAGGAAACTGGTTGGACTAGCAGGGGTTCCCTTTTTTTTTAAGTGCAAACTTTCATTTGGTCGTAGACAAGGGCTGAAAAGTGAGGAGAGAGTGAGGGGAGGGAAGACTCTTTAACCAAAACAAATCAGGTTCACTTGTAACATTCCCAAGAGTTTTTCCCTAAAAGAAAAGGAAAAGAAGAAAGTTTAACACATGACTTTGATATGTGCTTTGCCAGCCAGTTCCCTGCACTTTCTATTTTCTTCCCATCCCCTTTGCTCCCATTCTTACTGTTAGACTCTTTTTTTTAAATCCATTCCAATTTTCCTCTAATATTTGTGTATAATTTTTCCTCCTTTTAACTAAGCTCCTTTTGAAATGTCTCCCTTTGTGTGTCTCCTGGCGGGGGGCAGGGTCTTTGCTCTCCTCTTTGGCCCAGTTTACGGGGGCTTGGGGCTTCACTGGGAGCTCTCAGAAGAATTGTGCAAATTGCACCCGGGCTTCCGTTGGAAGAACCACTCATCCCGAGACCCCGTGCTGTGCCCGAGTGCATCAAGGCCATGTCAACCCCTTGATGCTGCCTCACGCTGTGATCTTCCTTTGCACTGTGTCATATGTCACGATGGGTTTTCCCACAATGCATTCTTTAGTTCAGTGTCAGGGAAAAAGAACAAATAATGTGCTCCTGCGGCAGCCAAACATGCTACCTGCAAGGTTGGGGAGCTGGACACATTTTCTTCCTCTGGAGTGAATTCCCTCTGCTGAAGCTGTCTTTTCCTTCCCATTATTCTCACTCTCCCCCTCCCCTTTCCTACCCAGACTTCTGCTCCTCCGCAAAGTGCTTTCAGCAGGTTGGAACATTCATCCTGCAGGAAAATTTGGAATTGCAAACAATTGTTGGGAGTTCATTGATCAATCTGTTTGTGCTAAATGTATTTACACAGGAAATAATGGTATAAGGTGTTTTACATTGTCTGTACAGAGCTTAGTCATGAAACCATGTGAAAATATGCAGAGGGCAGAAGATTCCATAGGAACAAACCACTGAGAAATCATCTCTAAACACGTGAATATGTCTATTTTTATTTGCCGGTTCATCATCACTTTACCTTTTAAAAAGTGATTATGGAGACCAGTTCCTTTGCTTTTTAAAATAACCAAATGGCATTTTGTTGCCCTTAATCTGCCTTTCTAAGAAAGAAAAGAAGCCTCCGCCCTGATGATTGCATTTACTAACTGACCACATACAATCTCTTTCACACATGCCACACGCTGAAGCCAGGACGGTATTTGGAGGCGTTCGTGCAAACTACTATACCCACCTGCCTAGTAGACAGAAGGAAGTGGACAAGATGTGAATCCTTAGAGCATCTGAAAGGATCGATGAAAAAGAAATCCGACTTCCTCCTAATCTCCGGAGTGTCCATGGCTTACTATAAAGTGTAAAAAAAATCAGATCAGATCAGAGTCACACAGTAAGGGGGGCTCCTCTGCACCCCGCTAGGCGGCATCACCACCACCGGGAAATTTGTTAGCAATGCAGGAGCTCAGGCCACTCCCCAGAGCTACCAGTTCAGAATCTGCATTTTAACAAGATCTCCAGATGGTCAGTTTACACATTAAAGTTTGAGAAGCCCTGCACGGCGGTATGGTGCTGTGCGAGTTTCTGAAAAGATTTAACCTGAGCCAATTGCTTCTAGAACTTCTGCCCTGAAAGGACACACTGCCACCTTGTCTGGTGTAGATACAAAGCACCCTTCTAAATTACAAACGGTATTCTCCATGTCAACAGAGGAAGAGAAAGCTAAATAGAGACACTAGGTGCAAACATCTCTTTTTTATTTATAAAATGCATATGAAGTGTATATAATTCTGTATATATTAATGTGCATGAAAATGGCTTAGCAACAAAATAGAGACAGATTCTGGATCGCTAATAAGACTAAATGGAGGATGGAGAACCCTGATAAAGGTTAAACCAAAACAATTCAAATGTGCAGGTTGTGCTGACTGTATAATTCTGGAGGAATTTGCAATATGTTATTCTACATTGAATCATTTAGACACTTACACTGTACATACATTGAAAATTGTTATTTTTTCCTCTGAAATGAACTGCTGAATATGTGTGGGCCCAGCTCTAAAAAGCTTGCTTCCTCTGTCCTCTCTTTCTCTCTCATCACTCTTGTTGTCAACCACGAATGGCTGATGCTATCCCGCGCCTCCTCTTTCCACTGAAAGTACTCTTTAAACTCCTTGGTAGAATGTACCCCCCTACAGCTCTGTTTCACCCCTGCCCTTATAAATACACTCACTGTACCAATTCTACTCTAATTGGTAACAAGGTGAATTCTTGGATAATATTTACTGTAAGGTTCACGCTTACTCATTGATACTTGTGTTTTATCATACCTTTCTAAACAGGAAAATCTCATTTTACTAATGAAAAAACTGCATTCAAAGAGTTCTTTAGAAGTGCTACATATAAACAATCCTGAAAGCCTGTTCCCTACCATAGCAAGCCAGGCCTTGCTTTGCTACTCTTGAAATATCACTCATGACAAGCATTGGGTGAATTGCACTGATTAGATTTTTTTATCGCTTCACCTTGCTCATTTCCTCTTTCTCTCTCTTATTACGAAATGTCCATTTTTGGATATCTTTAATTAATAGACTTTATTTGGAGGGCAGTTTGAAGTTACAGAAAAATTGAGCAGAAAGTACAGACTTCTTATATATCCCCTTAAACTCCTCTCACTTAGCTTCCCTTATTATTAACATCTTGCCTTAGTGTGGTACAATGGTTCTAATAGTGATACATAATTATTAACTAAATTTCATAATTTACATTAGAGTTTCTCTTTGTGTTGTACATTCTGTGGGTCTAAACACCCATTTTTCATTGTGCTACTGCTATAATCATTTTTGGATTTCCTTTGCACCCAATTAAGAGATCTCTAAAGAAAAGGACCTTGCCCCAGTTGATCACTACATTACCAGAACTAAGTAGCAGCTTACTGTTTATTCTGGTTTTGTGCTCTTCGCGACTCTACATACCAGCTTTTTCTCATAGAGTTTTCCATTCACTAATATTTATTGAGCAGCTATTGCCTTCAAAAGACCGTGGTGGTACCCAGAGATTTATCTGACATGGATGCCCTTTGTGTAACCAATGGTCAATTAGGAGAAATAAGGCATGTATATAAACAACGAGGCAAGGATTGAAGAGAGCTCAAGGGGAAAGTCATGGTAAGTTGAGTGGGTGGAGAAGGATGGGCTCTTTGTGCAGAAGGCAGTATTTGAGAGCCTGGAAGGACCAATAGCATTGGAAGATGTGATGATCAAGTATAAGTACTGGCTGAGAGAACAGCTCTAGTGAAAACACTGGAGATAGAGAAACATGGGTCTTGTGAGAAACCTAGAAGGAGCTCAGACTGATGGACCATTTGATGAGTGAAGGGCAGGAGTGGACAGTAAAGCTCAGCAGATTATCCATTTCTATGATAAATACTCTTGGAGTCTTTAGAGAGGTGCTTCTCAAAGTGAGGTAACAATTCATACCAGGGTTGCTTCGTGGAGGCAAGTTTCTCATAGCATGGTACTTGGGTTATCTAAAGAGAATCGGTCTCCTGGGGTGCATATTTTCAGGTCCTACCTTACACTCACCTAATCAGGATCTGGGGGGTGAGGAGTGAAGACAGAGACCAGAAATTCACATTTTTAACAAGCATTCCAATTGGTCCTTGTGTACACGAAAGTATGAGAATTGCTGATAATTACCTCAAGACAATTGGGAAATGGACAAGAGCAAAATATTATAATCATTTTTGATTGAATACAAAATCCATACAAGTTTTTAAAAAAGAAATGCAAGGCTTCAAAAATTTATCTACAAGGTATATATACACTCACTCTCCTCTCACTTCAGGAATCTTTGGATGGAAATGTACAAGAGGAGCTGTACCAAAAGCAGACAAAATGTTCAAACATGCTGCTAGTATGTTGAAAAGTATTACAGATCGTTTGGCACAAACTCTGCTGTGTGTATCTGTATTAACATCATCTTTAGCTGCAATGATCAGCTTTGGCCTCCTCCACACCTCCCCTGGTTTGACGGCAGACCATAATAATGTCACTTGGCTATTCTTGAAAAACAGCTACTAAGTGTTGATGGTACTTACTGCAGCAATATTTATGTGAGAATCCTGAAATACTTGGGAAAATATTTGGAGGGTGCATAGGCTGGCATAGCCATAAATCCTGAGTAATGCTGCAATTGGGCAGGGACATAAAGTTCAATGGCCCCTGATTTTCTGGACATTTTGGTTCATTGTTTTGTACATTTATGTAACCCTTCTTAGTCTAACTGGACGTGGAGCTCTTCCCAGCTGGTTGACTTTCAGATTGAAGAATTGAAGAATGTCATTATTTCCCAAGTTTCGTTTGCTTCTTGGGTAATCTTTATATACAATGAAGAAATCAATTCAATGGCCAGTCCACAATCGGAATAACCGAACTATGACTCTGGGCCATTTATCTCAGGTTCTGGAAGGTTAAACTTTAGACGTTTATGTCCAAACCGAAGTGGAAACAGAAGAAAAATCAGGGTCTTCAAAACCATGTCCATCGCAGAATGTACTTGAACGTAATGGCTACTGATAACAAAAACTAGAAAACCCTCCCTCTGAAAGAAGTGTACTAAATAATGTAAACACAAAGACATATGCAGTTTATTATCAGAAAAACAGAGGAGTTGTATAGTCAAAAACAGTCAGCCCCTGACTTACAAACACCAAGTTACCAATCACCCACAAGGGCTAATTCCTATTACCCAACCCCAGTTCTCTCTCCCACCAGCACCCCAAATATGTGGGTGCTAGGCATGTTACAGGAGCTTGTGGATGACTTTGTTCCTTTTGAATAGCTTGGAATAGCTCACTGTGTTTTGAGAGGTCTTGTACACGGTGTGGCCAAACTGTATAGGCATTAAGTCAAACTAGGTCTACAAGCTATTTCAGTAATTTTGTAGGCCACTCATCTCAGCTTGAGGGATTGGCTTTTTGATACTTTCCATCCCATCATGATAATGTTTATTATACCCTTTCTACTTTGGAAATTATCCCCCTAAGTGGAGAGGCAAAGCAGGTGTTGCGGAAAAGGATTTTGCCTTTGTTTATTCTTCCTTCAAATATTTGTAAAAAGGAAAACAATTCTTTTTCAAGGATGCCGTGTTGCTGTTTTTGTGTTTTCCACAAGTCACTGCTCTAATTATAAGACCGTGTCACTGTGACATTGGTAACATGTTTCTCTCTCCAACCTCAGTGCACATCCGGAGCTTGTTTGAGAGGCCCTGGGCAGCTACTGCCATCTCGTTAGCTGTAATGCTTTCATCCTTTATTCAATCGAAGTAATTTTTTACTTCGATTTTCCTTGTCAGGTTTTCCTTAACAGAATCTCTCATCTTACTTAAGTTGCTGCCCTTTTTACAGTCTTGGGTCAGAGAACCATACGTACATTTTCTCTGAGCTTTAAGAAATTTACTTCCACAAAGTCTAAATTTTATCTCACCATGGCCAGTTTCCTAGCCTTTTGTCATGTTAAAATGCTAAGATGAACAGTAATTTTTTCCACAGTTCCATTAATTTTCACATTTTTGACTACTCTTCCTTATTAATCCAAATAACAGGCCAAAACAGCTACTTCTAAGCCCACCTCCTTTACCCTCCCCAAACCTCCCCATACACACACACACACACACACACACACACACACACACACACACACACATTTCTCTGTGTTCTATGATATCCCTAAAATACCCCAAAACAAAGTGTCTTGAGTGAGGCCAAATATGGGCAGTCATAGTCATGAAAAGAAAGGACCATCCCAAATTCTCAGTTTCTGTAACATCACAAATAGAATCCAGTTTTTGCAAGCCCACTAAAGAATGCTATGCTTTGCTCGAGCGACACTTCTAGCACAGGGCCAAATATTTGAAGGCCCTCACGTCTGCTGTGCCATTACCATTTACTCTGCCACTGTAACCTGCATTATAATACCTTAGTCCACAACCTCCATTTATTCAGGCAGCCTTCAGGTTTAATCAGGATAATACACACTTTTTCCTTAGCAAAATAATACCTACACATACATGCATATTATATTTACAGATATACATATATATGATTACATGATACATACATGACATATGATTTTTTTAAATGTAACTTTTTACATGTTCAGAATGATTTCTCTGTTTAGTGTAAGCAGTTGTTGATGACAGAGAGTACCCAGGAGCTCTTTTTAACTTCTTTGCCCCTTTCCCTGGTCAATCCAAATTTAACACTTATGTTTAATAGTAATTCAGGGCGAGAGAAAGAAAAGGCCTCTCCACCCACCCTTGAATGTCGAGCAGTAAAAGATGAAAAGTTATGAGAGTATTCTGGTCTTGAGAGAATCAGAATGCCTATTTATTTCTCTTTTGTGAAAGTGCACTTGAAAAGTAAAACGTGAAACCCTACCCCAGTGTGAGACGAAAAGCAGAGGGAGGTTTTCCTCATAACTACAAATGATCTACACGGAGAGAGCAAGTAATGATGAGTTTTGGAAAATGATAAGATTGTAGCAATCCGGAGCACTGCAAGAAATTGGCAAATTGTAAAACAACCAGAAGGAGCTCAGTGCAGCTCTAATTTTGCCGGCTCTCCAGCCTCAGCAAAAGGAGGAGATGCAAGCAGTGGAAATGCTTTGTCTCTCTTCAGGGACAAGCAGACCATCTATATCATGACATACAGGAGGTTAGCTGTGTGGTCTTGCTTGGAGAAATTTAAAGGATAATGGCCACTGGGCACAGGGCGGTTGAGCTGTCAACTCATTACGGTCACTGCTTGAGGGACACAGACTCCTGTTGGCTTCATTGAATATGGTAACTCCCAGCATGTTACGAACATTAAGAGGGTCTGCAGAAGTGACCTCCACCGCTGACTGCATGGCTCCATGTGGTACAAGGTTACAACTTCCAAGGATCAGGCAAATTGATGCCAATTTAAAGAATGGGACCTTCACAGTCAGGGAAGACTCGGGAGGCATCTGGAAGCTACTGGTCATCTATTGGTAGCTAACTCCTTGACATCTACAGACCAGAATCCTGTCTCTGTTTAAAATTCCTTATTTTTTAAAATGAAACTAAGTGCAAATAAAACCCTAATAATGAAACTCAGAAGTACCCAAATGTTATGTATATATTTTATAGATCTGTTGCGACCCACCCCCCAGAATTTTTGAAAGATATTTGGGATTTCTTGGTCATAGTCATGAAAGAAATGGACCATTAGAGAATCTAAAAAACTATGACCTCCTTGTTCAAATCAGATTATCCTTTTACCAGTCAGTGAGGCAGTCTACCCTTCACTACACTGCTACAAATGCAGTGTACCAGCCCCAAAGACGCACTTCCCCGCTCTTCCAGACTGTAACTTCCTGACTTCTGATTTCATCTCTGGACTGTGTTCCCATAGCCCCTCTGCCTCTCCTTCACACCCCAGGCCCTATAGCCAGCCTGGGCTCTAGGTTCCTAAGGCCAATCCTGCCTCTTGCCTTAAGCCTCCACACTTGACAATGACAAAGCAGTACAACACCTCTAGAAAAGTGAATAACTACTGTTACCCCCCTATTTACTATAATCTAATAGCTATTTTTATGTCTTCATTGTTAGTCATTTTCCAGATGTCAATGTTGCTTGCTATTTCCTTTTTTTTTTGTTCTTAAAGATGTAAGCAATTAAATCAACACCTTAAATATGGTAAAATATAAAATAAGCTTTATACTCAACTTTATGTCTTATAATTTGGTCGTTTTCTCTTGACAGTACAGTATTTTTTTTTCCTTAGTATTATTATTTTTGGCTGCATCAGGTCTTAGGTGCGGCACATGGGATATTCATTGAGGCCTGTGGCGTCTTTCATTACAGCTCTCGGTCTCTTCGTTGCGGCACTTCGGCTTCTCTCTAGTTGTGGCGTGCGGGGTTTTTTTTTTTTTCCCTCTCTTCTCTCTCGTTATGGCTCCAGGGCTCCAGGGCGTGTGGGCTCTGTAGTTTGCGGCACGTGGGCTCTTTCGTTGAGGTGGTCCTCGGGCTCAGTAGTTGTGGCATGCAGGCTTAGTTGCCCTGTAGCTAGTAGGTTCTTGGTTCCCCAACCAGGGATTAAACCTGCATCCCCTGCATTGGAAGGCAGATTCTTTACCTGGACCACCAGGGAAGTCCCTTTTATTTAATTTTTTTATTACGGTATAATTGATTTACAATATTAAATTAGTTTCAGGTGTACAACAGTGATTCAAAAATTTTGTAGATTAAATTCCATTTAAAGTTATTATAAAATATTGGTTATATTCCTGTGCTGTACAATATATCCTCATAGTTTTTTTTTAACCTCTTTTTTTTTTAAACATCTTTATTGGAGTATAATTGCTTTACAATGGTGTGTTAGTTTTTGCTTTATAACAAAGTGCATCAGCTATATATATACATATATCCCCTTATCTCCTCCCTCTTGTGCCTCCCTTCCACCCTCCCTATCCCACCCCTCTAGATGGTCAGAAAGCACCGAGCTGATCTCCCTGTGCTATGCGGCTGCTTCCCACTAGCCACCTATTTTACATTTGGTAGTGTATATATGTCAAGGCCACTCTCTCACTTCGACCCAGCTTACCCTTCCTCCTCCCCGGGTCCTTAAGTCCATTTCCTATGTCTGTGTCTTTATTCCTGTCCTGCCCCTAGGTTCTTCAGAACCTTTTTTTTTTTTTTTTTTAGGTTCCATATATATGTGTTAGCATACGGTATTTGTTTTTCTCTTTCTGACTTACTTCACTCTGTATGACAGACTCTCGGTCCATCCACCTCACTACAAATAACTCAATTTCGTTTCTTTCTATGGCTGAGTAATATTCCGTTGTATATATGTGCCACATCTTCTTTATCCATTCATCTGTCAATGGCCAGTTAGGTAGCTTCCATGTCCTGGATATTGTAAATAGAGCTGCAATGAATATTGTGGTGCATGACACTTTTTGAATTATGGTTTCTCAGGGTACATGCCTAATGGTGGGATTGCTGGGTCATATGGTAGTTTTATTTTTAGGTTTTTGTGTGTGTGTGTGTGTGTGTGTGTGGTACGCAGGCCTCTCACTGTTGTGGCCTCTCCCGTTGCGGAGCACAGGCTCCAGATGCGCAGGCTCAGCGGCCATGGTTCACGGGCCTATCCACTCCATGGCATGTGGGATCTTCCCAGACCGGGACACAAACCCGTGTCCCCTGCGTCGGCAGGCAGACTCTCAACCACTGTGCCACCAGGGAAGCCCCTATTTTTAGATTTTTAAGGAACCTCTATACTGTTCTCCATAGTGGCTGTATCAATTTACATTCCCACCAAGAGTGCAAGAGGGTTCTCTTTTCTCCACCATCTCCAGCATTTATTGCTTGTAGATTTTTTGATGATGGCCACTCTGACTGATATGAGGTGATACCTCATTGTTTTTTTTTTTTTTTTTTTTTTTTTTGCGACATGCGGGCCTCTCACCGTTGTGGCCTCTCCCGTTGCGGAGCACAGGCTCCGGACGCGCAGGCCCAGCGGCCATGGCTCACAGGCCCAGCCGTTCCGCAGCACATGGGATCCTCTCAAAACGGGGCATGAACCCGCGTTCACTGCATCGGCGGCGGGCCCTCAACCACTGCGCCACCAGGGAAGCCCCATCATTGTAATTTTGATTTGCATTTCTCTAATGATTCGTGATGTTGAGCATCCTTTCATGCATTTGGTGGCAATCTGTATATCTTCTTCGGAGAAATGTCTATTTAGCTCTTCTGCCCATTTTTGGATTGGGTTGTTTGTTATTTTGATATTGAGCTGCATGAGCTGCTTGTAAATTTTGGAGATTAATCCTCTGTCAGTTGCTTCCTTTGCAAATATTTTCTCCCATTCAGAGGGTTGTCTTTTCATCTTGTTTATAGTTTCCTTTGCTGAGCAAAAGCTTTTAAGTTTCATTAGGTTCCATTTGTTTATTTTTATTTATATTTCCGTTTCTCTAGGAGGTGGATCAAAAAGAATCGTGCTGTGATTTATGTCATAGAGTGTTCTGCTTATGTTTTCCTCTAAGATTTTTATAGTGTCTGGCTTTACATTTAAGTCTTTAATGCATTTTAAGTTTATTTCTGTGTATGGTGATAGAAAGTATTCTAATTTCATTCTTTTACATGTAACTGTCCAGTTTTCCCAGCACCACTTACTGAAGAGGCTGTCTTTTCTTCCTTGTATATTCTTGCCTCCTTTATCAAAGATAAGGTGACCATATGTGCATGGCTTTATCTCTGCGCTTTCTATCCTGTTCCCTTGATCTATATTTCTGTTTTTGTGCCAGTACCATACTGTCTTGATTTCTGTAGCTTTGTAGTATAGTCTGAAGTCCAGGAGCCTGATTCCTCCAGCTCCGGTTTTCTTTCTCAAGATTGCTTTGGCTATTCAGGGTCTTTTGTGTTTCCATACGAACTGTGAAAATTTTTGTTCTAGTTCTGTGAAAAATGTCATTGGTAGTTTGATAGAGATTGCATTGAATCTGTAGATTGCTTTGGGAAGTATAGTCATTTTCACAATGTTGATTCTTCCAATCCAAGAACATGGTATATCTCTCCATATGTTTGTATCATCTTTAATTTCTTTCATCAGTGTCTTATAGTTTTCTGCATACAGGTCTTTTGAATACTTAGGTAGGTTTATTCCTAGGTATTTTATTCTTTTTGTTGTAGTGGTAAATGGGAGTGTTTCCTTAATTTCTCCTTCAGATTTTTCATCATTAGTGTATAGGAATGCAAGAGACTTCTGTGCATTAATTTTGTATCCTGCTACTTTACCAGATTCATTGATTAGCTTTCGTAGTTTTCTGGTAGCATTGTTAGGATTCTCTATGTATAGTATCATGTCATCTGCAAACAGTGACAGCTTTACTTCTTCTTTTCTGATTTGGATTCCTTCTATTTCTTTTTCTTCTCTGATTGCTGTGGCTAAAACTTCCAAAACTATGTTGAATAAGAGTGGTGAGAGTGGACAACCTTGCCTTGTTCCTGATCTTAGAGGAAATGGGTTATTTTTCACCATTGAGAATGATGTTGGCTGTGAGTTTGTCATATATGGCCTTTATTATGTTGAGGTAAGTTCCCTCTATGTCTACTTTCTGGAGGGTTTATATCATAACTGGGTGTTGAATTTTGTCAAAAGTTTTTTCTGCATCTATTGAGATGACCATATGGTTTTTCTCCTTCAGTTTGATAATATGGTTTATCACATTGATTGATTTGCATATATTGAAGAATCCTTGCATTCCTGAGATAAATCTCACTTTATCATGGTGTCTGATCATTTTAATGAGCTGTTGGATTTTGTTGGCTAGTACTTTGTTGAGGATTTTTGCATCTATATTAATCAGTGTTATTGGCCTGTAGTTTTCTTTCTTTGTGACCTCTTTGTCTGGTTTTGGTATCAGGGTGATGGTGGCCTCATAGAATGAGATTGGGAGTGTTCCTCCCTCTGCTATATTTTGGAAGAGTTTGAGAAGGATAGGTGTTATCTCTTCTCTAAATGTTTGATAGAATTCGCCTGTAAAGTCATCTGGTCCTGGGCTTTTGTTTGTTGGAAGATTTTTAATCACAGTTTCAATTTCAGTGCTGTGATTGGTCTGCTTATATTTTCTATTTCTTCCTGGTTCAGTCTCAGAAGGTTGTGCTTTTCTAAGAATTTGTCCATTTCTTCCAGGTTGCCCATTTTATTGGCATAGATTTGCTTGTAGTAATCTGCCATGATCCTTTGTATTTCTGCAGTGGCAGTTGTTACTTCTCCTTTTTCATTTCTAATTCTATTGATTTGAGTCTTCTTCCTTTTTTCCTTGATAAGTCTGGCTAATGGTTTATCAATTTTGTTTATTTCTCAAAGAACCAGCTTTTAGTTTTGTTGATCTTTGTTATTGTTTCCTTCATTCCTTTTTCATTTATTTCTGATCTGATCTTTATGATTTCTTTCCTTCTGCTAACTCTGGGGTGGTTTTGTTCTTTCTCTAATTGCTTTAGGTGTAAGGTTAGGTTGTTTATTTGAGATGTTTCTTGTTTCTTGAGGTAAGACTGTATTGGTATAAACTTCCCTCTTAGAACTGTTTTTGCTGCATCCTATAGGTTTTGCATCGTCATGTTTTCATTGTCATGTGTTTCTAGGTATTTTTTAATTTCCTCTTTGAATTCTTCAGTGATCTCTTGGTTATTTAGTAGTGCATTGTTTAGCCTCCACGTGTTTGTAATTTTTACAGATTTTTTTGTGTAATTGATATCTAGTCTCATAGTGCTATGGTTGGAAACGATACTTGATACTGTTTCAATTTTCTTAATTTTACCAAGGCTTGATTTGTGACCCAAGATATGATCTATCATAGAGAATGTTCCATGAGCACTTGAGAAGAAAGTGTATTCTGTTGTTTTTGGATGGAATGTCTTATAAATATCAACTAACTCCCTCTTGTTTAATGTATCATTTAAAGCTTGTTTTTCCTTATTTATTTTCATTTTGGATGATCTGTCCATTGGTCAAAGTGGGGTGTTAAAGTCCGTTACTATGATGTGTTATTGTTGATTTCCCTTTTATGGCTGTTAGTATTTTCCTTATGTATTGAGGTGCTCCTATGTCAGGTGCATAAATATTTCCAATTGTTATATCTTCTTCTTGGATTGATCCCTTGATCATTATGTAGTGTCCTTCTTTGTCTCTTGTAATAGTCTTTATTTTAAATTCTATTTTGTCTGATATGAGAATTGCTACTCCAGCTTTCTTTTGGTTTCCATTTTCATGGACTATCTTTTTCCATCCCCTCACTTTCAGTCTGTATATGTACCTAGGTCTGAATTGGGTCTCTTGTAGACAGCATATATATGGGTCCTGTTTTTGTATCCATTCAACCAGTCTATGTCTTTTGGTTGGAGCATTTAATCCATATCCTCGTAGTTTATTTATTTTATACATGGTAGTTTACACCTCATAATCCCCAACCCCTGTCTGGCCCCTTCCCTCTTCCCTCTTTCTAAAGGTCTCTAATCTCTTCGATTCACTCGGCTTTCATTGATTCATTAAATCAAAAAATATTTATCCCTTCCATTTCCTCAATTTTTCTTGCATTATAAAATATCTTGTCCAAGATAGCTTTGCTGTGATTGGTGAGTCATAACTAATGCTTTCTGTTCTTCCAATTATTTCAATGTAAACATTTCCCAACTGCTTTTATTTCCATTGATTTGCACACATATTTACCCTTTCTCATCCTAAATAATGGATTTTTTTCTCTATGCCTATGTTTAAATATTTCCTTTATTTGTTATATGTACCTTTCCTTTGCAAAATAATTATAGTGTGTAATTGCAGTTTAATCATAGCATCCATTCTGTTCAATGAGCCCTTTACTAAGTGGAATTACATGTTAACACCCTTATCAAGTGCTAAATTTCAGAGAATAATCTGTGAGGTCTTGCTGAGTTTTTCCCAGCGCTTGTCTTTTCCATAATGAAGCATTCTTCCAGAGTGAATGGCTTATGAAAATCTGATAACAATTCAGTCTGATAGAAGAAATTAAAATTTGATATTTTTAGTTGTGTTGCAGCCAAGGAAGAACTATGAAATGGAATCTATCTTCAAAATGTAGAAATTGACTGACTTCTTAAACATGCGTTAAATGGTTCACCTGTTAAGATTCAACTTTTTAAGATGTATTTGAATTGAATTTCTGAAATACCGACAAGTCTTGCTCTTACAATGATTGCGGTTTTCTTTTCAAATATTTTGCTCTGAAGAAATTTCACTGGAAATAAAATTAATATATAATCCCTGCTTTACCTTGGATTTTTATTTTATCACTTTAAATGCCCTTTAAAAAATAGAGTGTAAACCTATCAATAAATAGAATAATATCTTTATTAGTAATATTATTTTTAAGTCCCTATGTGCTGGGTGCTCTGTTAAAGTCTTCACATGGATCATCTTCTTTAATCCACAGACAAAATGATGGTGCTCCTATTATTATCCTCCTTTTACAGATGAGCTAACAGACTTTTAAAAGGTTGACTGCCCAAAGTCACACAAGTACTGTGATTATAGCATCAATAATAAGTGACCTTATTCGAACCCACATGCTGATGAAGTCTGCGAACTTTTGGGTTATATAAGTTTAATAGCATTTCCCAAGGTCATCATGAGAAAATCAGCATCTATTACCTTAAAATCACTGAGTGAAGGAAACCTCTCACTGTATACACACTTTAGCATCCACCACTGTGGGTACCATGTGCCTGGAAGAACTTTTGTGGGATCACAACAGGTACGTGAGAACTTTAAATTACTCTTGATTTCTATCCAGTGTATTGACACCACCTGGGTGCTGTACTATCATTTTTTATTAAAACCAAAGAATTTTCTAACAATTAGATTATGAGTAAGGAAGACCTACCATCATTTTGCAAGCTTCAACCAACACCCTTTTGATCTGCAGTGTGACAAATGAGCCACAAAGCTGTCATATATATGTGTGTGTGTATATATATATATGTATATATAATATAGGTCATATTATATAAAATATTATACAATATGTAACATTACATATATAAAGGAGAGAACAATTTATTAGTCTGCATATCTTTAAAGAACATGAGCTATTTATGTGCTTTTATCATGAGATATGTGTTTGTGTGCCTTTTAGTATAACCTCTTTCATTCAACATGATCTAAATGTGGAATATTTTTTAACAATCTTATACTTTGTTTAGGAAGTCACCATACATGTCACAGAAATTATCTCTGCTCAAGGAATTCAAAAGCAATAAATATCAAGCCTCAACAAGATGCTGTTTAAGGATTTTGCATTGTCTCAGGCTTATGAAACAGATGAAGAGCATCATTTCCTCAATGAACCACAATTGTGTCAATTAATGGAAATTTCCAGATAGCAAGATGCTGATAATAGACATTTTATTATCAATATATATACACATGAACACACACATACAATATATACACAACACAGCAAATAAAATGAAGGGGGTAGTTTAAGCTCCATTCCTTCAGCAAACTCTCAGTAAAATAATTCACATTATTTGTAGCCTGGTTGCACATAAAACTTTCAACAGCTGAATAAATACCTTAGTTCTGCCCTTTGTTTCAATTTACTTGCTTACCTGTGAGCCCCTTTCCACTGCCCCTGAATAGACAACCAGGAGCCCTGGTCCTAGAGGCGTTAATAGGTGTTGAGTGCTTAATTTCCTGCATGCTGCATATAAAAGCACCCTTATGTGTCAGGTTCCAAAGGCATAATACAAAAAAGAATAAACACTGGTTTTTATGGAATCCTTCATATACAAATTATCCCAGAGAGCTTTATGAACAATGAATTGGACACTGGAAGTGCAGGGAGGGATGTAAGCAAATGTAGCAGCCATTGAGCGCTCAGGAATAAGTCGCACAGAGGTCTCCTTGAACTGTCAAAAAGTATACATCTTCTGCAGTGTTCCTTACTAAAACAGAGTGTCCGCACATGAAGCTTGCTGTCAATCACAGAACTCCACCCACACAATCTGAGGGAAGTGAAAATTCCTTATTTCAAGGATTGATACAATAACCTGCACAGGAACTTCCCACAGGAAATGGATTTGGCAAAGTTAGCTCAATTTACTTTGTACCAGGTTACTAGACCCATTGATTGCTGCTGGGTAGGGTTTAAATATGACTCATCATACCAACCCCATCCTTATTTTCCCCAACCCCTCCCCATGCATAAACACCCTAAATATCAGTTTTGAACAACCAAAGAGTGAGTATTTTTAATACTTAGCTTCACTCAGCATTTTCCCTGCCCTCATTTTCTTGTTATTCATTTCATTTTATGAGTTGTGTACATGTCTTCCTCACCAAATTCATAGTAAGAGATCCAGTGTTGGTTTTTTTTCTAGCCACCGCTCCCCTCAACTGACAGCATCTACCCAAGTTCTACTGAGCTAGTAGCACCTCAATAAGAGGTTCTCAATATAAGCTGACTAATAAATACAGTAAAGTTATTCCAGGCATAGACATCAAAAGGAACAAAGTGAAATTTTCTATCTTTACTTTTGCAGAGCCTGTATCTGGACCACTACAAGAATGAATCATCTTTTTTTTTTAATGTTAATGGGAAAAGTAAGCCTTTCCAACAACCCACTTAGTAACATCCAGATACCCCTCGTCAAAACCTCTGTGAGTTCCTCTGCATCCAGCAAGCTGGTTCTGATGGAACAGAGCCAAAAGCAGAACTTCCACTTTCAATCATTGGTGGTTGCCCTGGGAAGCTCCTCCAAAGCACTCATTTCTCAGTAGCACCTGAAGCCTGCCAGAAAGGAAAGCAGAAGGACAAACGCTCTTCTCCCCTTGGGTTTTGCAGAAATGGTACTTGTGAGCTGGGGTCTTATGTCACCTCACACCAGGACTGACACACATGCAGCACTTTTGAAGTCAAGAATCAGTAGGGACACAGAGCAGCTGGATGAAATGAATTCCCCACCTCCACCCTCCCTCCCCTCTGCACCTTGCTCTTCTCTGTAGGGGACAGCCTCTGAAGGATCAGCTTCCTTGGGACTACAGTGACCCTGTAAGTCCAAGAGTCTCTTTCCTTCAGTTTCCAGTTGAGTTTCTTTGGGGTACTGGACACAGCTGATTCAGCCCATCTGTCCCATAACCCTAGCTCTGAGCTCCAGAAGCTCAGACCACAGTTCATTTCTCCTCTTAACCATCCCATGACCCTCCTCTCCCCTTCCCTGGGCCGCCTGGCCCTCTGAGACTGAGCTGCAGTTGCGCACAGTCCTGGGAAGTGCCCCCGGGACTCAACATAATTACTCCACCTCCCAAATCCCAGCCCCACCCCTCACTGAGGGTTCCTGCCGCACCTTCTCTTCAGCCATCTGTTGGGCTGTGAAGTGGGATTTAAGTTGCCTCCATTCTGCCAGGCCAGCAGTAGAACCATCTCTATTGTCAAGGACCTCCCTGACCCTGTCTCTTTCTGGGTCTGGATCTCCCAATTACCTGTGAACCCCTTCCTATCTAGAGATAGACACCATTGTATAAAAGAGTTCTGCACCAGATCCTGCCTCTTCCTGAAGATTACTCATTTTATGCTCCAACATCAAGGGATTCAATTTTCATAGTCTTACTGCTGAAAGTCCGTCATAATTTCTGCAGATCCCAACCCTGGCCTTGGTCTGATGCCTGCTTTTGGTGGGATTTTTCTGCTGCTAAGAATCTTCCTAAAGCCTTAGGGACCCAAAAGACTTGGTGCCCATATTATTTAGATCATTGCCACAGTTCACCACTCTTGTAACTTCTTCCCTCTGGCAACATAATGTAGTGGTTAAGAGTACAATTCCAGAGCCGGCTGCGCAGGGTCTGTCACTAACTATGACAGGTCTATGTGACCTTTGGTCAATTGCTTAGTCTTCACATGCCTCAGTTTCCTCTCAGATATTATGGGAATAACACTTATATCTACCTCACGTGTTGTGTGAGCATTAAATGAATTAATACAAGTGGAGTGCATAGAACAGGGTTTAGCACACAGTAAACATTAGCCATCATAATTCCAAGCTAGGGTACAGTATTGTCCACTGTGTAATAGATGTCATTCCCCTAAAACAAGCTATAAATGGATATACAGAGGATACACACCCCCTCGGTCCTCAGAGAGGCTGGGCTAGACCTTCAGGCACCCCCTGCTAGAGCAGCCTCAATACTTCACCAAAAATTTTTGTACAAATATTGTCATTTTTCTATGTGCTGTGATGTGACAAAGCAGGAAAGCACTCCCTCAAAGGTTCCTAGAGGAAATATGATCCAAAAAGAGGAGCTCTTAGTCTACTGAAGTTGAAACAGAGCAAGCAAGGATATCCTCACGCAATTTTCCACCACATTAAGGCCATTAACTTCTGACCCAGGTTGCTGAGAAATCTTTCACAGGGCAGAGGATCACACCAGAAGAGAGAAGACAGAGGATGCCAGAATTTCTTAAGCACTGACCTGAAACTTCCTGCCAGGGGTTCCTGAACTGAGACTCACAGACAGTGTCTGACAAAAAGGGAGACTCACTAGGGGCACGTGTTTCCATCCCCAGGGAAATATGCATCCCCCACCCCAAGCCTGGCTGTGATTCTCATGGGAACACTCTATTCTCACCCTACTGCGATTGGACCAGTCCAACTCTCCCAACCTTCGAAACTGTGCGCTAACCGTCACCTCCCTGCTCACATTCAAAGCCATGTCCTCCACATTCCCTGGTCCTGACTGGTTCCCAAAGTCATTCATGGAGGGGACAAATTCAGGCAGTGGCTCCCTAGCTACCCAGATGTCAAACACTACAAAAAAGAAAAGTATATACATAAATGTGTGCATAGTTGTGGGCTTGAAGACAGCCATGTTAAGATTAGTCTTATATAACAAAATAAAGAATTGTACCAGATATTCAAGATTCGCTCCAGCACTGGTTCAAAGTCAAGCTCTGAGTTGTTTCAGGTCTCCTTAAATTAGCCCCTCAACAGGTCCTCCCACAACAAAGTAAGTGACTAATGTACTACTTACTGCCTCAAGTCCACTACACAAAAACTTCTTTTGCTAAAAACAACAATCACAGTGCTTTGTTTTTTACACTTTACAATGTAAGTGTTAATTTCTCCTGGTCGTAATGGGACTTCACCTGGGAGAAGGTGATGTTGAGACTCTTGCTGGAATCCAAACACCAAAAGGGATTTTTCCTTATATTACAAATGATTAATATAATAATAAAAAGAGCCATCGTTTCCGGAGCTCTTACTATGTGCCAGGAAAATGCCTCTAATAGTTTCTCTGTTTTCCTCACTAAACTGTAAACCCAGTGTCCTTCAAAGAACAAACGGATCCCCATTTTCTTGATTGAGCACTTTGATACTTCCTTGAGATGCTTTAATTATCTCTGGATCCCTGATGACACGTAGTAGGTTTTGAATAAATCTTTGATACATTAATTCTTTAAATAATTGATATAATTATCTGCAATGAGCTCTTCCAAAATTGAATGCCCAATGAAAGATGTATCAATATTTCCCACTTAGAGTCATTGAGATTTACAATCAAAGAATGTACCTTTGAATCAACTAGGGAGTTAGTTTATACACAAATCAAACCATTTCTTCTCCATTATGCTAATTTTTAATCTAATACCCAAAACTCATATAGTTCATTAGTTCAAAGTTTTTAATATGTACGAAAATATTCATTTTAAATTTTGGGGTGTCCATAAACTTTTATACAGTGCTTTCCTATTATGATGAATGATTTAGTCAAAGCTGTCATAGTTAATGCGCATGATCAGAAAAGTTAATGTACTTTACCAGTTTATCATTTAGTACTTTTATATTAAAAATTTCAATCATTTCCACCTTAAAAAATGTTTCTAATACTTTTTGTTTTCAACCTTTATAATTCCAGAAAAATGTGTTTAAAATAATCATTTTAATAACTTAAGAGTTTGATGTTTTATATCTGAGTGCGATTTAGTTACCAATTTCACAGAAGTACACTTAATGCTTGATAATGCTGTGTTACCATAGGTAAATCAGAGAGATTTAATTTATCTGCTTTATCTCTTTAGTTTTTAAAAATTTTTGTTTTTCTTTGACTTTTTATGTCTTTTTCCACTCTCATTTGCACAAAAGCATTCTAATATTTTTAGAATTTACGTGCTATTATTGTTTGCGTGAATATCAAGTTATCAGATAACCATTGAAGGCAAAATTAATTTCACCAATATTTACAGTGGAGTATACACCATCATTTACAGATTTTTATAATTTCAATGAAAACATACAAATTACCATTTTCATAGGTCAAAATAATCTAATGTTAGAGTTTCGTAAGGTTTGGGACTTCCCTGGCAGTCAAGTGGTTAAGACCCTGCACTTCCACTGCAGAGGGTGTGGGTTCGATCCCTGGTCGGGAACAGGGAACTAAGATCTCGCATGCTGCACAGTGCAGCCAAAACATTTAAAAAACAAAAGAATTTCATATGGTTTGATCTAACACAAGTACATATCCTAGCCTTAAACGCAGTTAAATTTTTTTAATTCTGGGTGGTTGCGTGGCACAGCAGAAAGGACATGAATAGGGAAGTTAGTCAAACATAGTTTTGAATCTCAGCTCTGCATACATACTAGCTCTGTGATATTGTAAAACTTCTTAACTTCTCTGAGCTCTTAATTTCCTCACCTATCAAACAGTAATTACTACCTGGAAGGTTATCGTGAGAATTAAATTTTAAAAACATGTATAAAACACCAAGTACACTGCCTGGCACCAAGAAGACATTCAACAAATATTTTGTCTTTGCTCTTTCTTTCTTCTTCTTCCTAAATTGGCTCTAAAAGCTGTAGTCTGAAGGGCAATTGACAAACTGATCAAATAAATAGCTCTAATTTGTTGTCTGAATCAGGGGTGTGTGGAGGGGCGGGTGGCAAGATGAGCTACATGTCACACTATAACTCGATTTGCCTTTCTGGCAAGAGTCGATCTTACTAAGTGCCTCCCATGTATTTTTATCTGAAGTGTAAATTCAGGGAAATTTTCATTTTTTGTTACAAAAGACTGTTTTATGAATTATTAATCATTTAGCAAATTCATTAGATTATGTCAGGGTTACTAACTCAGTGCTTTTAAAATATATTAGCTACATGAATTTTATTACTATGACACTGACTGTCAGAGAAAACTGGAAACTTTTCCCCTTCCAAATGATTTCTTTATTGTTCGCTTTGAGAAACCAACAGGCAGCAAGTTTTCGCCCTTTCTGGACTGAAATTTTCCTTTCTTTTAGACGTCCGCTAAGAATTTGTATCACGTCTGCTGGTGATTTGAAAATCTATGACTCTAGAAAGAAAATGGTATTTTAAATTATTCCTATTTTTCCAAAATTGATTTCACAGAAGTCACAATGAAAAGAATAGCAATTTTTAACATTCCAGCATCACAGGGCCAAATGCTTTGTTTGTGCCTTGGATTCTTTGTTTAAAAAAGAAAAAAATTCTGTCCAGTTTCATTTCTGAGTTTTACTGAAACCTTACCAAGTTTTCCGTGAGGGCTTCAGTGCTTTATATAGTCCCTGTTTTGTTCTTTGATCTCCTGCTTTAGTCCTCCAGAGTCAAAGTGGAGGTAGGAACTAAACCCTCCTCATTCCCGACTTTGAAGGATGAGAAGCTAGAGGCAGTTAAAACTTAACAGCAAAAATATTGAAAGCATTTATACCATAGTTGATCAAGTTTTAAATTCTAGTTGCCATATGAAAGAAGGGATTATCCTCTTATAGACATTATATTTAAATTATCTGGGTTGATATTTTTCTTATTTATGTCAAAGATTACAGTACACAGTCAAGAACAGCAACCGAAGAGATCTTAATGTAAAACATAGAACTATGCCGCCTCCCTGCCAAAAAGTGTTCTTGGCCTCCCACTGCACCTAAATAAAACCTAAATCCCTTACTATGGGTTGGTGGCCATTTGAGTATCCAGCAAGTAAATCCCCTTCTTACGTGGAGGGAGATCCCCGGTTTTTTTGTTTGTTTGTTTGTTTTTGCGGTACGCGGCCCTCTCACTGTTGTGGCCTCTCTCGTTGCGGAGCACAGGCTTTGGACGCGCAGGCTCAGCGGCCATGGCTCACGGGCCCAGCCACTCCACAGCATGGGGGATCTTCCCGGACCGGGGCATGAACCCACGTCCCCTGCATCGGCAGGCGGACTCTCAGCCACTGAGCCACCAGGGAAGCCCTCCCCATTTTTTGAGTCTTCCTGAAGTCAAGGGTCCAAGCATTCCTTCTCCATCCCCAGCCAGCGAGGGCACACAGCCATTACCTATGTTTGGCCGGATGGGCCCTTCCAGGTGGGATTCTCAACCCTGAGAGAAGGCCACAAAGCTATAGAGGGAGGTGAGAAAATCTTCCTTACTGACATCAATTAGCAGCATTAACTCTCCAGTGGAGGCACAAACACCAGCATCACCTAAAGAGTTAGCTTCTCCTTTTACCCTTCCTTCGTTCCTGCTCATTTGCCAAGCCTATCTCTCCACGTTTCCCATCAATTGCGGATGCAGATTACTCTCTACTACATTCATTAGAATAAATTCCTTTCTGCTTAGGATAGCCATCATGCCTTCCTTTTGCAACCACTGGCTGATACGTGGCCTCTGAATCCTCATTTTTATCAAACTCTCCCCAGGGTTGATTGCATTCAGGTTCACTTGACTTTTGTTCAGTTCCTCAGCAATTTGAATCTGTTTTCCTTCCTTTGCACATCCAGTTCTCGCTCAAAGAGTTCATTTTTCCCTTCCTTACATGGATAGCTCCTTTCTTCTTTCGGGTCTTAGTTAAAATGTCACTAATTCAGAGGGAACGTCCCATGTGGTAGAAATGATCCAATGCCCATTGCTTCCTTCTTTTCTCCGCCTCTTTCTTCTTCCTTTGCATACATATTAGTCCATAACTTGGCAATTGTTAATTTCTGGGAAGCACACAAACAGTAAACCACGTATTCCTTAGGTCATAAATGAATAAAAGGCTAAAATTCTATATCTACTACCATTATCATTTTCACTGAACATATATTGCATGCAGAGTGTACATGACTTTGAACATGAAGTTTAGTGTTAACACAGGTATGAATATAACACTTTGTGTAAATTTTCTTACCACAAGTAGTCAGGCATAATCCTCAATCCATAAGATAAATTATCTAAAGAGTCAGGTTTAAACAAAAGGAGACTGGAAACTTAGAGATATCTGAAATTCTAAAAATCAGAATGTAGGCTTTAATCTGAATCTTATAAACTTTATGCCAAAGAACATTTTCTTGATATTTATTTTAATGCCAATAAAACAAAAGACTGATGGCTCAAATTCCTTGAGCTTCTCTAGATAAGCAAGCTTAAAAGTATTTCTGTTGGGTTTTGTTAAAGCAAGAGTCTTACAAGATTCTTATATTTTCTCCATGCTAGGGGACATTAAAATGAATATTTTCCTACCATAAATTGAAAATCCTGAGACTTGGGGAACACTGAATTAATCTGTGCTGAAGAAGCAAGTAAAGAGGACAACAGAGATTGAAGGATCACCCTGGCTTCCTGGAGACCCCTGTGTGGTGGGTATATATCATAAGTATGATATGTATAGTATATATGTACTGTGGGACTTTAGCATAGAGCCTTCTGAGAAAGGCACGCTGGAAATCCACAATAGACATGTTAAAGAGCGTGAGACTTGGGCACAATGCCCATTTATGGAATAAAAAAAATATTTTTTTCCTTGCTGGAGCAGCAAGAAGAGTGCCTCCAGACTTTGTCAATTCCACTTCACGTTATTATGCTCCTCACCCCCTGCATTACAGCACTGGTATGCAAGTCATCATTCCTTATAATAGGCTCTCCACTATTAGAAGTGGGCCTTTTTCATCTTCCACCAAATTATAAAATAGCTTCCCATCATAACTTATGTTCTGTATACTCCAGCCACGACTTTTCTCTCATATTAAAATGCTCTGCTTTAAATGGGCCTCTAATGTATAATTTTATTGTTTGAGCATTTCATTTTCTTTTTGCTTTATGTTTCTTTATAGCAGGTTAGACAGCTCTTTGTGATATTTTGATGAAAGATTCTACATAAATAAAATTGACTGAGAAGACAGACCTTGCTGGTAGCGTTGGAGAACACTCTCTGCACTCTGCAAAATTAAGATCAAGATTCAAATCTCATATAGGGATATATGTATATGTATAGCTGATTCACTTTGTTATGCAGCAGAAACTAACACACCATTGTAAAGCAGTTATACTCCAATAAAGATGTTTTTTAAAAAAGATTCAAATCTCAGCTTTCCCTCTTTCTAATTTTTATTTTAAAATTTTTATTTTAAAAATTAATGTTAGTAATTTTACCCTATGCTGGATTTAATCTTCTATACAGTGACTGAAAGGGTGGTTTTGGATTTTTTTACCAAAATGTATTGAACTGCCAAGGCTAGAATAAGTAACTAATTGTAATCATTATGCTGACTAAATTCAACACCACTTAGCCTTTAAACTTCCAATTTAAAATAGATAGATAGATAGATGATAGATAGATAGATAGATAGATTTGGTATTTAGAACAGGCAACCAAATAGATGCCATCATTTAGGAACCAATATTTATCTAAAAACTTTGAGATCTTTATGTTATTTCCAAAATCATCTTAACAAAATTTTTTTAGTATTTCCTTATTTATATTCTACTTTCATTTAGTTCCAGGATATTAACTAGTTTTAATTGTCAATGAATCACTGATGCTTCCTAAAGAAACCGCTTTTTTCTTCTACACTTTCAGATACTCTTGAATGCCTTGATGACTGACTGATTTATTTTTTACCTTTCATCTAGTGTATCAATCAACAGAATCCACCTAGCTTAAGGCAGAGATCTGAATTTTTTGCAGTGAACTTTAGAAAAACTGTGTGTACTTGTTGTAGTTTGTGTTTCAGCCTAAATATTCTTTTCTTTTTTTTTCTTCTCTAAAATAGCATCATTCCATTTTGAATAATAATAATTGCTATTATTAGCCATTGTTTTTTGAAGAATCATCACGAAAGATAAAGATAAGGAACAAATTTTAACCTGACAAATCTAGGTGTTTAGGATCCCCTCAACTCACTTACATAATAACAGTATTAGCAAACATTTATGGAGCACAAACAATGGTTGGGCACCATGCTGAGTTGCTTAAAGTCATCATCTTATTTCCTTCTAACCAAACAACTCTATGACATGGCTACCACGGTGATCCAGTTCAATGGAGAGTCAACTGGGCCGGAAGTTGACCTGGAAAATGTCATGACTGCAATTTGGGATATCTTGAAGGTGAGTTGTTGGCAGGCCGTCCAAGATGCTCAGTAGAGAGTTGGAAATACAGATCAGGGGCTCAAGAGAAAGATTTAACCTTGAAGATGTAAAACCAGGGGTTGTCTTCTACAGGAATAAGATCAAAGAAAGAGCCCTAAGAGATACCTACAGTTAGCAACTGGAAACAAATGGGACAGGATACTTCAGAAAAGGAGATGGGTAATCAAGAAAATGAATGACATCACATGGCTCTGCCACCTAGGAAATGAGAACTTAAAAGTAGAAAGTAAGTTCAGGAATGAAGATAGCTAAAGAGTTATATTTCTTATATGCCTGAATTTCTATGCTTAGATTCAGCCTGCCAGACTGAAGTTATCTGAGCAGAGGTGGAAACTTGCCTTGGAATCTGGAGATCCAGGTTGGATACACCTCAAAGTAGCTGAGGCAAAGGACAGTGCAGCAACATGGAGAGAGAGAAAGTATGAGGCAGAAGAATTCACCAAAGAGTGATAAATAAGAGTAGGGACATAGCTAAGGACAAAGCTGAAGAGGAAACTAAGGACAATGGCAAGAGATATATGGGGAGCGGGTGGGAGAAAAAAGTGAGAAAAGTGCATCAATCCATGACTGGGGTAAGGCCCCTCAGGGTGGGAAAAAATGGAAAATTCTAAAATTTATAAATTCTGGTAATGTACAAAAGATGTGGTACACATAAATTAAGAATGTAGAACTATAAATGTTACACTGTTAGTGTTTTTCTGGACATTTTAAAGTACTAAGTAACAAATATACTCCTTCTCATCTTATAAAAGCAGTAGATTTAAACTCATTTTTATTTTTCTTTAGCATTTTTTAGTTATCAATGTTGTGGTAAAAATAAAAAATTATAAATGCTTACTGGATAATAAAATGTCATCAGCAATACACATATTAAGGAAAGTTATTTTAAATTAAAACATACAAAAATTTAAAATTAGTTTAAAATGAAGATCTAGGGCAAGAAATCCATTTTAGAGATTATATAGTAATTTAACGGAAACCATTGGAAAAATATGTATCTTTTGCATCTAGAAAGGAATGTTCTATGTCAAATACTTTAGAGTAAAATAGGTGTAATTTTTGCCTTGTTCATATATGTCCTACATCATTATACTGTAGAATTGTTTCAAGGCAGATTTCAGTTTTGTGGAATATTATAAATCAATTTTGGTGAAAAGAGTATTGATATCTGTGTTAGGAAAGGAAAGGATATGCTATGATAACAAAAACCCCGAATCTCAGTGACACAAGGTTTATTTCTTGTTCATATTACACATCCAACATATTTCAACAGCAGGGTCTGCTCTATGTAGTCACTTAGCCAGACTGACAAGGGCGTAACGATACCAGATGAAAATAACTCCTCCTTGGTCACTGGCAAGGAAAGTGGAAGAGAGAGAAACAGCTCACCAGCAATTAAATCCTTCCTCCCAGTGGAAACACTAGTCACAATGACCCTGCTTAACTGCAAGAGAGCTGAGAAGTGTCTTGTTTCTGGAGGAGAACAAGATATCGGTGGGTGCTGATAATGTCTCCCACAGTGGCTTTTGTCATTTCTTATTGCTAAACATCCTAATAGCTCTTCATCCAAGATCCTAGCTCTACAGCAGGGTAGGGAAAGAACAGAGGAATTTCAGACAGGACCTGAGCCACAGGCTTGTCTTTCCCACAACTAGTTGGTTATGCAAATTTGCATGGGTTAGTTCAACTCTTTGGATTTTGGTTGCTATAGCTACAAAGTAAGAAGGCTGGACTACATCTCTAAGATTCTATAGGACTAAAATTTTGTGAATCTATTTCATACTTTCACATCAAATAAAATAATTACTAACCTAGTCATAAAAATATTTTCAGAAGTCATTTACTTCATAAAAACTCAACTGAGACCTAATTTATTATTTGGTCTCCATTTTATGTGTATTTTATATATATATATATATATATATATATATATATATATATATGTATATGTTTGCAGACTTCACTTTTTTGTTCCAACATCTATGGATATCTTTTGACTCCTTACTTTGGCAGACGTCATTAATACTTTTACGCTTCCCTTCAGCTTTCCTTTGTTCTTCAACTCTTACCTTTGCTGGTAATACTTACATTGCATTCTGATGTCATAATTAGGCCTTTTGCATTATAGGTTGATTTTTAAAGTTGGAACTTTGACTATGAACTATACTTTGACTATGAACTCAAGTCATTGGAAGGCTCAGGTAGTAAACTACAATTACATTTGCTTTCACATACAGCTTATTTCTGTCCTGGAATTCCTCATCATTTTTCTTTCTAGCCACTAATAGTCTCTATCATTTTCTTCATTTTTCCAATTCTCCATTTCATTGGGTGTTCTACCCATTTTCACTTTACGCAGAAACCACCCTCTCAGTACACTTGCTTCTTCATTTCTCACCTAGACTGATTGCTCCCCAGGCATGCCAATTTGCCCTCATCCAAGAATCCCCCTTCACTGCTTTCCTGGGTTGGTTCTGCTGTTCCTGCATCCCATGATTTCTTGTTCTTCGTTACATCCTCATTTTACTGGTGTTCATCTTCAAGTATTTCCCTGGTAAAGTGGGTTTGGAAGTTACCCCATTCACTCTACTCTTCAGGATAAACCTATGTACCTCTGCTGCAGATGGTGTCGGTAACCCAGTAACCCACCACGTCACTCCACAATTCTACTGCTACAGCTACCTTCCAACTGTGGGGATCTGCACTCTGGCCCTGAGAACTCTTTCTCCTGGAACACTGAAAAAATAGAGAAAGTTATGCTGCCCTTGACCAGTAATCTGCAAATGTATGAAATGCTGAGGTATCAACACCTGCTGTTTGCATACCTATGCAGTCACTTCAGGACTGTTGTATCAATACCCCAGCTTCCTCAGCCCTTGGATGCAATAACTCTGAGATGAGTGCTTTGCCCCTCTTTCCAGAGTTTCCCTGTGTGATTCAGTTGAAAACCCAAACCAATTCAAGAACTAGCAGTTTTCAGTTCCTATTTTGTGATATATTCTACATTATTTAATCCCCACAACAACTCTCTGAAAAAGATTATTGTAGAGATTAGAATAACATAGCACATTATTTAATTACAGATGTGGAAATGGAGATCAGCAGGTCAAGGGCATGCTCACTCATTCCAACTGAAGTTCTGTCCCCTGTGCCATGTGGCCCTGATCATAGAGGATGGAAAGTGAGCACCTCCTCGCAGCCTCCACTTATCGCTGAAGAAATTTCTGAGCCCCTAATCCATGCAAACACTAAAAATCTTTTTGCTTTCGCCACTTCAAATTCTTTGTGGAAAGACTCATTATTCACAAATAAATATATTTCTTCTATACCTATTGCTTAATTTTCAATAATCCAGCCGTGATTTCCTTCAAGCCCTTGGTTTATAAGCCAGGGTTTATTTTCATGGCTGATTAATGGTTCTGATTCGTCCTCCAAGCAGGAAATCCAATATCCCTTCGGGGAACCCTAAAGATGCAGATGACCGTGAATTCAAGGAAGCCTATTCACCACAGAAATCAATGGAGAAAGGAGGCAATGTTAATGTAGACAACAGTTCTACCAGCTTCTAAATGCAAGTGCTCAGACAGAGGGAGTGGAGGGAGGGGAGGGGATAACAGAGAATGTATTCAGAATACCGAGCTGCAGTTTCATCACTCTAAAAGCCAGCTTTAACAACTCCCTTCCCAATGTGGAAATTTAAATCTTCCTTTTTATGAATTTTGACTGGTCTATAGCGCTGAAGGAAAACTTCACCCCTCTCAGAGATTACCTCTTGGACTGAATGTGTGTCCAGGGGCAGAGGAGGCTTGATTTCACAGAAACCACAGCACAACCACAGCACGAGCATCATTCGAATAATTTCAAGACCATGGAAGTTTTTTAAAAAACTGTAGAAATGTGAATATTATGCTAATTTCTGTAACAGGTAGCTTATCTGAGTGCAGATATCACTTTTAAGATGATCATAAAGTTTTCTCATGGGTTTTTAATAGAACAGTTATTTTGTTTGTTTTGTTTTGTTTTGTTTTTTCGGTACGCGGGCCTCTCACTGTTGTGGCCTCTCCCGTTGCAGAGCACAGACTCCAGACGCGCAGGCCCAGCGGCCATGGCTCACGGGCCCAGCCGCTCTGCGGCATGTGGGATCTTCCCGGACCAGGGCACGAACCCGTGTCCCCTGCATCGGCAGGTGGACTCTCTACCACTGCGCCACCAGGGAAGCCCTAGAACAGTTTTTTTAATCCAACAATTATAACACTCCCTTAGCCACGACTTAATTATCCTGTTGGTCAATTCTTTACAGATACTGAGATAATAGTGCCTCCCTTCTACCTCCTTCTGACTGCCCTATGGAGCCCATCATAAAGGAGTGGGAAGTAGTGCAGGTTGTTCAAGGTCATCACCTCAAGGAAGAGGGACTTTGCTGAGTAACTGGTTGTCTCTCTCCTCTCCCATGCCTGACTCAGCACCAAGGACCATATCTTCAGAGAAGATCATCTTTTCTTTATCCTCCACAAGCTCAATTCAGGCTGTGAAACAGCTGCCTGAAGAGGACTTATACTTAGTTTATGAATCAGAAAAATTTACATCTACACTTTGAAACATTAGCCAACAACAATTACCGTTCTCTTTGGTGCCCAGCTCTGTGCTAGACCGTAGATGGACTACAAAACGGCTATTCCCACTTATATTTCAACAGTATATTACATATACATGGCTTCAAAATAGTGTCTGCCAGTACCGAGAAGCTGATGGGAAGGGACAGGATATAGAAGTTGACAGTGTCTAATCTGAACCTATGTGACCTTTTCAGGGATTTGGGGGACATATGCAAGGATTCTTCCCAGATGGACTTGAACTTTGAAGCATGTAGGATAGAACTGCTACTGTCATCTTTACTCCACATGAATTCTAAGAAGGAAAGCAAAGCCAATAGATACAAAGAAACCAGGTCCTGATCACCTTCACTCAGCCATGATTAAAAAGCAGTATTCCTGGACCATTTTGTTACATGAGCCAATAGAACAGCTTCTCAGTTTAATCCACGTTAGACTCAATTCTCTGTCACTTGTAATCAAGAGTCCTAAATGAGATGGTGTATATGTCCTCTCTTCTTCTTCCATGAATTCAACAAACTTGTGTAAACCTGACATTGGTATGACTGCTGCACAACATCCAAATTCCCAATATCATTCATCTTATCGCCACTTGATACCTGTATGGGCATGGTGACAGGCGTAATTATTCATATTGGCTGTGCCTTTTGACTCCACAATCTCCTTTCTAAGATATTAAATAAATATCACCTCTGTCTCTAAGTACATGGAATTATTTCAAAAATGCAGACAAGAACTTGTGTAAGGAAACAAAGGTGAGTGCAGGGCTGACTCCTTCACGTCTAAAACCTAGAATTTTAGAGACATATGACAAGAGTCTACTAAAATCAATAAACTTGGCATAAAAATTAATTCACATAAATTCTAAGAACATGTGACTTCAGAGTTACCTGCCAGGTTTTAACAAGCTCATGAAGAGTTTTCTATTCAAGTATGCACTGCCCCCTTCCAAGGTAATACTACCCTGAACAAGTGCTGCCACTGTCCCAAATATTTGGGCTTCAAAAGCTAGTGGCACATTTATTTGAGTACTTTTAACTGTAGAAAATCTTTATTCTTAAAGAGAGGACTTGATTTTTGGAAATAAAATTTATTCAGTGCTGAATCTTGAAAAGAAGAAGGCTGAAAGGCCAGCAAACGTATTGCAAACACACGTTATTACAGAAACTTCTAAAGATGGCTTCTTAGAAAATAGTGCTTGGGTAAACATTTAAAATCTTATATGCTCGTAAAAAAAAAATACCATTCTCATTACTTTTGGTCTAGTCCATTGAACTTAAGATTTTTCCCCTTCAAGATATCAAGTTATAAAATAACAACATTATGCAGAATTTGGCCTATAATCAAAGTTATTTATATTTTTAGTCCTCTGGTCCTGCATATTTTAAGAATAATTTGAGAGTAAATTTAATAAAGCAGTTTCACTAACAATTCCAATTTGTGATTATCCATTAAACAAAGAAATATCACTCATGGTATATTCTTCCTGAATATTCAGATGATATGAGAACTAAGCCTAAAATATGAATTTTGAAGAAATATTTCTAAAAATAGACTAATTGGAGTAAAACACAAATATTTACACATTAATGCCATGCATCCTGATGGAAAAGAACATTTTAAAATTTACACCAGTCTGAAGAAGTTTAATGAGCTGCTATTAATATAAATAAGGTTTCATTTCTTAGTGAAAGAAAGCATGTCTTGCAGAAGAAAAGTCAGATTTGTTTCAAATTGTTTTATGCTACTTATCAGTACACCCATCAGGGTCAGCCCTACATGGAAACTGGCATCTCCAAGACAAGACGCAAATTTCTAGCTCTGATTCGATGGCTGGATTAGAGAAGGAGAAGGCAAGTAAGATTATTTCTCAGCAATCTTCCCTGATTTTTTCATATAATAACAGCTGTACTATGAACTTGACTTCACATACAAAAGTAGAATGGCAATTACACTTAAAATTAATTCATTTAAAAGTTTAAATATCATATTATAGACATGCACTATCTGCAATTCAGAATGGATTTAAACAGGTAACAGATATTACTACCCATCTTTGGACACATAGAATAGCAACATTACTGAAAGTGCCTCCCAGACAAGTATGGACAACCTGCTCCTTTATCTTAAGGAAGAGAAGAAGTCATGATACAGGCTCCGCTAATGCAGTGATTCCTGGATAGTCATTCTTTATTATCAAAGCCAAAATTAGGTTCCCATTGTTTCCTTTGTGAGGTAGCTGATAACTGTTGTCCTAAGCCTGATACTGCACAAGTCCAGCTCTGTTGGGTGAACGTTCAAAAGGCAGTAGCAACAGCAACATTCCAGGAACAGGCTCAACTTCCACAGCTCACGCAGAGCACATCCTCTAAGCAGACACACATTGTTCAGCCTGACGCTGCCCAAGGTCAAGCAAGGATATTGTGTAGCACACATCCACCAGTGGAGAGTTATCAAGCTAATTTCTTTGCCTTGTTGATATATTTTTTATTGAAGTATAGTTGATTTATAATGTGTTATTTTCAGATATACAGAAGTGATTCAGTTATATATACATACACATATATGTGTAACTGTTTTTGCCTGAACTTCATATAAATAGTCATGAATAGACCCTCTTCTGTGTCTGGCTTCTTTTGCTCGGTGTTATTATGGGAGGTTCATTAATGTTACATCTGCAAAAGTAGTTCATTCTTTTTCATCTTTACATAGTATTAGATTTTATGTGTATGCCACAATTTATCTACTTATAAAGCAACCTAATTTTATTTAAAAAAATTAAGTGAGCTTTTATTAAACAAATTTCATGTCTTTTTAGACTCTAATTCTCTATTTTGTTTGCCTATGTTTTAATCTATGCTAGTTGTCGCTTTTTGTGCAGTGGTGAAATATATTGTTTGAAAATGAATTTGGGTGAAGAATTGGTTGAAAGTGAATGACATCAGAGGTAAAAGATAATTTTCCTGTCTCCTAACTGACTTGTCCACTACTTGGAAAAAAGGTCTATTTACATACGTATAGGATTCAAGGTTTAAGATCTTGACCATAAACTCAATGTGTAATCTAGTTCTACCTCTTTGCCCAGCATCATTCTCATCTATAAAAACAGTGTAATGAAATTGTGTTTCTGTCAAACAACAATAGTAATAGGTGTTAAATATACAGATTAAATTAAGTGGTAAAACAAGAAAAATTTAATTCATGTGACATGAAGACTTGCTAAGTATTTCAAATATCACCTCATTTATTCACCTAATTAATAGTCATTGAAAACCTACTCTGCCCGTTGCTACAGGGAGTGGGGACAATGTATACATAATGCTGAGTGCTTAGCATATTCTATACTCAGATATTACACAAATCATCTCATTTAATCCTCACCTATGAAATTGATGCTACTATTAAACACTTTTTACAAGTGAGACACAGAGAGATAAAGAAATTTGTTCAAGATCTCATGGCCGGCTATGAAATTAGTAATGTGCTGTAAAAATGATTTGCAGATGGAATCAGTTTAATAATATAAAGCTAGAATTATAATTTAAAATGTTGCTATGATCATTAGAGACATACACAAAATATGTATAAGGACGCGTGTTGCAGTGCAATATCAAAAAAAAACTTTGGGGCTTCCCTGGTGGCGCAGTGGTTGAGAGTCCGCCTGCCGATGCAGGGGACATGGGTTCGTGCCCTGGTCCGGGAGGATCCCACATGCTGCAGAGCGGCTGGGCCCGTGAGCCATGGCCGCTGAGCCTGCGCGTCCAGAGCCTGTGCTCTGCAACGGGAGAGGCCATAACAGTGAGAGGCCCGCGTACCACAAAAAAAAAAAAAAAAAAAAAAACTTTGGAAATTACCCAAATTAAATAAATTATGGTTGATCCACACGATGGAAGAATTGAAGCCACTGACAATCTTATAAAAAATATCTAACAGCATGGGGAAATTGTTATGATGTGTTCTTAAGTGGAAAAAATAAAACAGGCTATAAAAGAAAGTATGTACAACATACTACTGATTCTGTTAAAGTCGTGTTAGTATGTGTGTGTTTATGGGCATGTAGAGGCATTTGTTGCTGTAGACTACAGTATCCATCCCCCATTCTTCTTGATAACAATTCTCCAACTTTCATCTGGTGTCCATGCTTTTCCTACACAGCCTATGTGCTCAGAGAGAGTTGCTCCTGGGGTCACTCAGCTCCTGGGGTGAGTCTTGTCTGACCTGAGCAAATCCCCACTTCCACAACTGGATCAGGGATGGGCACAGAATTCAGGCCCATGAGACACCGGATTTTTCTGGGAGGAAAGGAAAACAGTGTCCTGGCTCTTCAGAGAAAGCAACTACGAGAGCCATCCTGCCTTTCTCTGGTTAGTACAGTGTAAGAGCAGGACATCGGAACCACTACAGGCCGTTTCTGCCCTCACAAGAGAACCAGGCTGAGGCCAAAGCCAGAGCAAAGAGGAGGCAAAGCTGAGAGGACTGCTGACTGAGAAGTAGGGTCAGAGTCATGCTGGATGAAACCACCTACAGCCAGAGAGAGCCCCCTGGCCTGCTCAGTTCCACAAACCAACAAATTCTCTCTTCTGCTTAAACCAGTTGAGGTGAGTGTTGTTACAACTTAGAGTTTTAATTGATCAGATTTTGTATACAAAGATTGGGAATGCCTGGGATTTTCTTTTTATGCTTTTCTCTATTTTGCATATTCTCTACAATATTTTATCATCAGTAAGAAAAATAAATATTATTTTAAGTAGTCCATTCGAATGCCCCACATGAAATATATTTCTTGATTATTTATATCAGGCAGTACACTGAGCTCACTAAGGAATTGAAAAATCAGTCTTTTTTGCAGAATCTGAATATTTGAGATAATAATAATAGCATACATTGGTATACGAGCTTATTGCTTTTCAAGCAGTTTCCCACTTGGTAATCTAAACAAGTCTGTGAATTAGGTTAAGAGCATGTCGATGAGACCCCTATGAGACCACAAAAGCCCATTTCCTTTTCCTTCTTGGCACAAAGATACACACCATTTCCCAGCCTCCCTGGGAGGGCTCCTCCCTGGGAGCCTGCCTGGCAGTGGAGTGAGCCCATGACCAAGCTCAGCCTAAAGGGCTGTGAGCCGAGTAATGTGTGCTGGTCTAGGTCCAATCCAGAAAAACCTCCCACGAATGATCTTTCTCTCTTTCCATGTCTGCTGATCAGGTGCAAGGGATCTTAACCTGAGCTTCAAGAAGAGAACTTCAAGGCCCTAGAATTAGTTAAAACCACAAGATGGAAGGTTCTTGGATCCTTAATTAACTAAGTAGAAGGCCCGGTGCTAACCAGAAACATCTTTATTTGTATTTGCAAGAGGAAGAAATAAGATTTTACCTTACTAAACTGCATTGGTCACAGTTCTGCAGAGAAACAGAAACAGTAGGATACTTGTGTGTATCTATACAGAAATAGAGATAGAGATAGATAAAGAGAGAGAGAGAGAGAGAGATTGAGATAGACATAGAGATAGAGAGAGATAGGATAGAAATAGAGATAGAGAGAGATAGAGATTTACTTGAAGAAATTGGCTCACGCAACTGTGGAAGCTGGCAAGTCAAAATCTGCAGGGTAGGCCAGCAGGCTGGAAATGTAGGGAAGAGTTGGTGAAGTTTTGAGTCTGAAGGCCCTTTGCTGGCAGAATTCCCTCCTTCTCCTCCAGGGAGGACAATCTTTTTTCTATTCAGGCCTTCAACTGATTGGGTGAGGCCCACCCACATTCTGGAGAGTATTCTGCTTTCCTCAAAGTCTGCTGATTTAAATGTTAATCTCATCTAAGAAAATACCTTCACAGAAACATCTAGAATAACTTTTGACCAAATATGTGGATATCAGGGCTTAGCCAAATTGACATAAAATGAATCATCACATAAGAAAATGGTCAACAGTTGTTGGGATTGAGTCTAACTTTTGCTGAGGAATTTGGTTTGGGGCTCTTTTGATGAATCTCATTAGATGTCCAGTATCACAGTCACTTTTTTAGTCATGGATGTGTTCAGTCCTCTCAATGTCCTGGAACGTGGCAAGAGCTGGCTTCTTACCCTTCTATCTCTACTGGATATATAAGCTCTCTGCTTTAGAGGAGTTTTCCTGGACTTCATCCAGGAAAACTGCTCTCAGTTCACTTTTCTCCAAAATAGGATATTAAGGAGAATTGGTTTTGGTTTTCTCTTCTTTCTTTCTTTCTCCTTTTTTTTTTTTTTTTTTTCCGGTCACCTTCCTTCTTTGACCTGCTTCCTAAAAACTGAGAGTAAAGTAAGGAGAAACACCTCTCTGCACCACTATCTTCTATTTCTTTTCTTTCACCACCACTTTTTAAAGTTTATTAATAAAAAGCATACCCTTTTCCTTACCTGACTGCTGTCGGGAATTCGGGGCCAGATGTTTTACAATGTTTTTAAGCTTTGGAAGGAGGGATATTCTGTGATCCTTCTCTACTCTGCCATCTTTATTCCTAGAATCCTGGTTCTATTCAAAAGGAAACTCTTCTATGAAAATCTGTTTAAAGAAAAGTTGTCCCAAATTGCAAAGTAGACTCCCAGTCTAATCTAAAATAAAAGCTAGGTCAGAAGATAATCAAATTTAGAGCCAGCAGCCATACACAAAGTTTTTCTAAGCCATTGCACAAATTCTGAAATTTTTCTCATTAAAAAATGTTTTTCTTTCAATATATATCCTTGATGGCTACATTAAACCATTTCTTTTACTACACAATGATGCAACTGTTATATAGAAAGCTAAATGCAATATGATCAAAATTATTTACCATATGGGATTTAGATAAGTTTCAAAAGAGCCATGTATTTGCTAGAAAGTCATCCATTATATTGAAAGTCGAATGAAAATAATGTTACTTTCACATAAGACAGTCATGGCCCTTACCTCACCTGCTTGTGCCGATCATTGCTCGGTGCCTTATATTAACTGCTCCCTGTAACAGCAGAAGGATGGGCCTGATGACCTCTCAAGGTCATCTCAAGCCTTTTGATTATATGAATTGTGTGCTGAAAATTACATGCTAAAATACCTACACAAAAGCTATGTCATTTTCTTCCTACAACTGTCATCTTTAATGTTACTTTAGGTTTTATATTTAAAATGTATACCCATGTTTGCTTGTTGCTAAAATGGTTTAAAAACTGTTAAAGACCATTCTCAACTTTCAACAGCAATAGAGGCAGATTTCATACAAGGTTAAACAAAACTGACTATGAATGTTGCATTTTGTATATGTGGTTAGAGCTCTCAGTTTCTTTGATTTTTGGTTTAATGTAAGCCAAAGAGACTAAGATATCCATATTGCAACAATTAAAAAAATGTTTATGTTTGTATCTTTTCATTTTTTTAAGAAACTAACACCATAACCCGCAAAGTAAAAACCACCATAGTTTAATTTATTAAAGTAGATTTAATGATGTAAATTAAGGTTGCTATAATTAAGCTTTTACAGCATTTACGACTTTATCTGCATTAGGTAGTCACCATAATTTTGAAAGTAAATATTTCACCAACTGACACTTATTGAGTGATAACTTTGCTAATTTGGGGGCATCAAAACTGACAAACAGGGCTTCCCTGGTGGCGCAGTGGTTGAGAGTCCACCTGCCGATGCAGGGGACACGGGTTCGTGCCCCGGTCCCGGAAGATCCCACATGCCACGGAGCGGCTGGGCCCATGAGCCATGGCCGCTGAGCCTGAGCGTCCGGAGCCTGTGCTCCGCAACGGGAGAGGCCACAGCAGTGAGAGGCCCGCGTACCGAAAAAAACAAAAACAAAAGCTGACAAACAAGATCGATATATTTGACATGCCTATTTTAGAAATTCATTACTTTTAAGCACCTACAATTTTGTGTCCAAAACTCTAGATTTATGCAGGAAGCTAAACTAAATCTTTAGAAGGCTTTCCCCTGAACACTGAGACTTTCTTTTTATTCTTATTTTTTGTAGAAGGAACACTTAACAGGATATCTATCCTCTTAAAAAATTGTTCAGTGTACAATATATTATTGTTGATTATATGTACAATGTTGTACAGATTTATAGAGCTTATTCATTTTGCTTGACTGAAACTTTATGCTCATTGATTAGTAACTCCTCCTTTTCCTGTCCCTCCAGCTCCTGGCAACCACTATTCCACTCTTTGGTTCAATGAGTTTGACTCTTTTAGATACCTCATGTATAAGTGGAGTCATGAATTTTTTGGTTTTCTGTGACTTATTTCACTTAACGAAATGTCCTCAAGATTTGCACATTGTCCCATAATGCGGAATTTCCTTCTTTTTTAAGGCTGAATAGGAAGTATTCCATTGTACTGAGATATCACCTTACACCAGTCAAGATGGCTATTTTTGTGAAAGTGAAAGACAAGAAGTGTTGGCAAGGATGTGGGGGAAAAGGAAACCCTTGTGCACCATTGGTGGGAATCAAAATGGTGCAGCCACTATGGAAAACAGTATTGAGGTTCCTTGAAAAACTAAAAATAAAACTACCGTATGATCCAACAATCCCACTTTTGGGTATTTATCCATAAGAATTGATATCTGGATCTTAAAGGGATAATAGCACCCTTATGTTCATTGCAGCACTATTCACAATAGCCAAGATATAGAAACAACCTAAATGTCTATCAGCAGAGACCTTCTTTTGATACAGATTTCTTTTCTTTGTTAGACCTTAGGTTACCTTTGATAAAACACTGAGTAGACACACTCTGTCTTTACTATCCAAAAAGTCAGTCTCTCTCCATCTCTCTCTCTCTGTCAAAAAATTTCCTTGAGTATGACCTCAGCATCTCTGGTACTTTCCTCTCTCTGTCTCTCCTTTGGGAAGACAGATCCCAGTTTCCAAAATGCAATCTTCACCTATCCCTGCAATCCTTAAGGCAAAAAGCTAACTGAGACTCTCAATGACACACATTATCTATCACCAACTGCCTTTTTATGTCTGGGAAATATTCAGCTAAAACCCCTTTTTAGCTAAGTTTTGTTTTATTCTGTTTTTATTTTCTCCCTTTAGCAGCCTTCTACTGCTAATAATTTATTAGATCTCTTTTAATCTTACTTCCTCTAATACATTATTCTTTATATCCTTTATCTTGTTTCAACTATAATTCATAAATTGGTTGTTGGCTAATTCACTCAGGCATTGTCATGACTTTTAGAGAAAAATGTATTGCCATGTCCTATTTTTCTTCCGTCAGGTCCTCGCCTATTTTAAACAATTTCTGAATTCTATTAAAGCTGGCCATTCCAAAGTTCACTTGTTTCTGCTCTATCTTGTTTCACTTTCATTTTCACCCTGATCCCAAACACAATGAGATTGGGATCACTATTTCCAAGATTCCTCTGAACCATTCTGCCTCAATCAGACCCATGCATCACACACAATACCCGGACTGGTATTGTTACTCCTCCTTACTGCCCATCGCACACCATGAATGGGAAGCAATCCTGTATCAGAGCTATGAGCATGTGGCCTGCCTTATCTGGTCTGCTTCCTAAAATGCAGTCTATTCACAAGAAATTTAATTCTGCTGGCCACTGCTCGCCCCTTGGACATTTGCATACTTTTTTTCAATAGTGCAGTAATTTCTTTATTTCAGTGCTTTTTCTAATTGTGTGATTTATTAAGGGTTCCAGTAAATAATTTTACTAAAACTTTCCAGTAAAATTGTACAGTTTTGGGGTTGAAGAGAACTATCTCCTCTGTCAGATGCAATATTATATATGAATCATTTTGCATTATTTCATATTCTATAAATAGGTAATATTAAAGATGTTTTCAATCAATATCAAAAAATGTAAGATATAAAATAGCTTCCTCTAATTTTTCACCAGAGGTAAGATTTTCTAGATCCCTAAGTTGATGAAAAGAACCTTTAAATTTAATTTAGAAGCGAAGAAACAAAATGAATGTACATCAGTAAGTATGGTTGAAAAGGTCTTAGCTACCTCCAGTTCATGGATATAATGTTGTCATTAAAAGAATGAGTTAGATATATACCAATTGATTTGAGAAATATTCATGAAGTTTTGTTAAGCAAGAAAAACAAGATATAGTCAAATATATGACTCTGCTATTTGTATAACAGTGGCAAAAATCTTTACATGTACATCTAAATATTTTATAAAACAAGTAATGATGATATATGTATTACATGTACATATATTTTCGATTATTTTAAAAGTTTGAGGAAGCACAGAAAAATACAGCAGATTATTAACATGGGGTCCATTAGGTAAAAGAAGACGGTTTATAGTGGAAGAGAAATATGAGAGGAGGAAGGAAAGATAAAAATTTTTTAAATAATAATTTAAAGCCCTGTATTAATAGATTGCATGTGATATGATCCCATTTGTATAAAATGATGCTAAGTGTCTGTATGTATAATAAAGAGATGCATGAAAGGATGGCCACTGAAACATCAATGCTACTCCCCACTCCATCCAGGGAGGTAGGATTTAAATTGATTTTTATTTTCTTGCTTATAGTTGTTTTATATTGCTTGGTTTTGTTTTGGTTTTTTCTTTTTCAGTAAGTATGCATCAGGTAAATTATTGAGAGGATAAAATAAAGCTGTTTCCATTGTGGATGAAAAAGAAGAAACATATGGAGGAGTTTTCTGTAATCATGGGGGTTCGTTTTTGGCTCTGATCCCCTCCCGAGAAGCTGTATCCAGCCTAGAGAGGAACAAAGATGTGACCCCTAAAGCTTTGTGGGGCTCTGACTGATGTTGGGCAGCAGAAGAGCTTCAGGAACTGTCCTGAACTTAACTTTTGGCAAAACCTACCACTACTGACACATCCCCCTAAGTGAACATATTAATGCAAAGGGACTGAATTCATCTTTCTCAAGTATAGGAGGGGGAATCACCTCCAACATACTCAGCACAGGAGTCGGACTGCTGCCAGGGTTCTATCCTGTTCCCTCCACAAAAGAGTTTTTCAGGTCCTTCGCATATAAAGCAGGCATAATATTACCTAGTGTAAAGGGTAGCTGTGAGAATTAAACGTCAAAGTACAGCCCTTACAATCAATCTCGTCTCATCGTAGGTGGCTGGTGTGTTAGCTCATGTGCATGTGTGCTTGCCATTTCAGAGACAGTAATAAAAACTTAATTTGAAACATTTTCTTCAGTCGTTATTAGTTATTTAATTAATCCTTCTTATTCAATTATTCACAGCTTACAAATCCATGTTGGAGGAGGATGAGACTTTGAAATTACCTTAGATATTTAAATTTTGAGACCAAAGCTTGGAATGTATGAGTTATTCAACAAATACTGAGTCTTACAATATCTAGTTGCTGCTACCTCCAGGATCAGGCTATGTGGACATAACAAAACTTGGTCTTTCTTCATATCTCCAGCAAGTGAGTCTCAACTCCCAATCTATATTTAATCCAAGCCTATGCATCAGTTTACTATGTTGAAAGCATGTTCTCTCCCTATCTCAAGCCTCTTTAGATTAAAAAGAAGAAATGCCAAATGAGAAGAGAAAGGCAGTGTGAAAATAATGTTCTCCAAGATGATGTAAGAGTAGATATTGATCACTATCCCCTAGGATCCATAGAGGTGGCATTTTCTCCACAGAGGAAACTATGCAAAAAGTCTCAATGCATTTGAGGGTGACTAAGCCATTTGGACTCAGGAGATAAGTTGCAGAGTGTCAGCTGTTTTCTTGGTCCACCATTTTTCATAGATGGTCCGTCTTAAGCTTCCCCTTAGCCTGCAGAAGTTTTCTATACTCTAAGACAATTCCCTATCTTGAAATCCAGTTTAAGCTTCTTAGCTGGTACCCATTTCCCTCCCACCCATTCACAGAAAGGTCAAGGTACTTAATATTACTACATTTGTAGTTGAAAGGGTTTTGCCCTACTTTCTATAGGCACCATTATTCACAAACACCAGAGTAATTATCTGCCTCCCTGGTAGGCAGTAGGTTACTTAGTGATATGGTATGGTGGTGGGCACTTCTATGGTGGGAAATGCACTAAACTAACCCATTCTGGCTTTTCTTCTCTCCTCATTCAGGACACATCTGATTGTTCATTTAAAACAGCAATCCTCAAACTTTGTGGTCTCAGAGTATCTGTGCACTCTTAAAATTCATAAACAACCACTAAGAGCTTTTAGTTATGAGGGTTGCATTTATTGACGTTTACTGCATTACAAATTAAAACTGATAAATTTAAAGATTATTTATTTTAAAATAACAGTAATAAATTCATTATATGTTAACATACATAACATTCTATGAAAGAATATATTTGCCAAACAAAATTATAGCGAGAAGAGCACCACTGCTTTACACGTTTGCAAAACTCTTTAATGTCTGACTTAAGAAAGGTAAATGAATTCTCATATCACTCTTTGGCAATACCACGTGTATGTAGCCTCTGGAAAATTCCATTCTACAGTCTCGAGAGAAAGAGAGTGAAAATGCAGATAATGTCTGACTATTATTACGAAAATAGTCTTGATCTTAGGGAAGCTGGGACAACACTTTGAGAACCACCGATTTCAGGAGAAAGAACTGGGCATGCGTGGCTTGGCCCCTCGATCCTCGTCTCTGTCCTGCCTGCGGTTCTCCTGTGCAGCCTTGGGATGGAGAGGCGGACTGTCCCAGTGTGGGCTTGGTTTTGAGAAGTCCTTCATTGCCGGCACACCTCACCTGTGCTTTCCAACGTCTCCATCAGGAGTAAAGATGGAGTTTTCATCTTCATCCGCCTGATTCCTTTGCTTTTCTCTCAGCTACTTATGAACGTGGTGGGAATGGGAGCTCAAACACCAGGAACACGGAACACTTTCACACCCGCGTGGGCCTCAGACCGCTGCTAAGGACGGAAAGTTCAAACTGACGTGGCAATCCACTAACCAGAAAGTAGGAGGCGTCTTTGATCATTTTCAGGTTACATTAGACATTCACAGCAGTGAGGAGCAGGTCTTCTGGAAATCAACTTAAAATGTCACCACGTAGACGACCCGGTGGTTTCTGCTCTCACAAATGAGAGGATCAAAACAAGTTGGGAGAAAAGAGAAACTCTGGGATAATCGATGAACCTCCTAGGGTTTGCTGTCAAGGTCCAGAACCATTTTTTTTTCTCCCACTTTTGCAGCATACCCAGAGCAGGGTGCTAGTTTGGTTCTGATTATCTCCAACCCTCGTAATGGAAAAATGGAGAAAAAAGGGACTCCGTTAAAGCTGCCAGTGCAGTAGCACGTGGGCAAAACTGCTCTATTAGTGCCTTTGGGAGTGGCGCCAGGAAAGAGTCTAGTTGAGTCATCTTAAGCTGCAAGTACTAAAGTCAACTACACCTATACCATTTCTGGGGGCAGCGTTTCTGATTTATTGCATTTGAGTCTGCCTATTCCAAATGAGCCAGGAGAAGCCTGGTTTTCCATTTCTATGGCTTCATTTCTAAACAGTAGACCAACTCCTCCCCAATCCAGTTATTCAGTAGACCAACTCCTCCCCAATCCGGTTATTCAGTAGACCACCTCCTCCCCAATCCAGTTATTCAGTAGAACAACTCCTCCCCAATCCAGTTATTCAGTAGAACAACTCCTCCCCAATCCAGTTATTCAGTAGACCAACTCCTCTCCAATCCAGTTATTCACTAGGCACCAGCATTCATGAGCCCCACCCACGACCACTGATGTTCTAAAATGGTGCTTCTGCGTGATGCTTTGCTGTCTTAAGACCCTTTCTCAGAGGAGATATCACCTTTCATAAGAAATACGGTGCATCCCACAAACACCAGCCCCACGTAGTGTTGGGACATCACCCAATCCTGTTAACCCTTGCTCTGCCTAAGTCCCACAGTGTACCCAGTACAGCTTCAGGGCACCAGATACTCTTTCTTTAAAGCTTTCCACTTGTCTGGGAATGAAGTTGCAACTTCAGGATGACTGTCTAAACGTGAAAGGTAAAAGTCTTCCCTAATGCATCTCTTTTTCAGTTGTCATGGCACTAAAATGTTGCTGAATCAGAGATATTTTACATAGTTTGTGAAAATGAAGCTCTCCCAATACAAGCCTTCTCCCTCAGGCAAAGACAGATCTCAGCATCAGAATATAGTAGTTCTGCTGGTGATTCATCCTCAACTAAGCCTATGAATAGACAATTAAACTTGGATAGTTTATCAGAAAGAAATGGAACTTGACTCATCAATACATCTCACAGTGCTTCCAGAAACAGGGCTGGGTTGTATCCTCAATAATAAATTGGTAACAGTTCTAAACAACATTGGCTTTCATTTCAGAGGTAGAGAAAATGGCTTAACTTTGCTTTGCGTGTCTGACCTGAACTAATGTTCTTATCCTCAGGCTGTGCTAGTTCCTTGATTATCTGATAGTCACACTCATCAAATGTAAATGTGAGGGCCTTTCTCTCTCTTTGATTTCAAAAGGTGGCTTCTTCTGGAAGCCTGTACCAGGTTTTGAGGACCTATATCTCCACAACCCCACCTGGGGGAGCTCCAGAGACAAGGAGCTGATTATACCTAATTATGTACTTTGGAGGAAGGCATGTGTTCATGCCATGCTGGACAGCACAATACAAAAACAATTTTCATCCATCTTCTTCACTTCTGTCCTGAACGTCAGTCCTTTGTCCAACTGTAAAGAATGCCATGTCACCCCCAGTAGGTATGTACATATTTATTTAATGAACATATATGGCAGAACCACGTGCAGGCACTATTGAACACTTTTACAAATAACAGATCCTTTAATCCTCATAGTAACCTAGTGACGTAGGTGCAGGTATGATTCCCATAACAGAGATGCTGAATCAGTCCCAATGGCTATGCAGAGACTCAAACTTAGGTGTCAGCTCCAGTGCCTGTGTGCTCTGGGGTCTAGCCCTGCCCTTAGTCTGAAGGATCCTGCTCTGGAGTATTTCATATAAATCTCCTGGATAAACAACTGCACTGATCTCTCTACCACCCTAACCTTTCCTTTTGTAAACTAGACACTGCTCCCTCGTCAGCCCATATGTGGCTCTAATATCTTCCCCAGAATGTCTCTCCTTCCTGCTTCCAAATATTCCTTTAACCTAAGATAAACGCGAATGGCCATCAGCACACAAGACCTTAAACCACTAAAGCACTTGTGATTGTGCCATCTAAGTCTTCTATGGATTTTCCCATGGGTGGGATTATTTAAACTGGTGAGATATTCTGAAGGACTCAGGTAGACTGGGCAACTTCACATTTTCAGTTTCAATATCCTGTTGAAGCACTTGACAGCCATTCGTGTAATGGAACCATGGTTGACAAAAATGAGGGCTGTTATGATTCTTCGCGTGTTTCTTCTTCGGCTTTTTAAAGGGCTCTCCCCTTGTTGGTTTAAAGTTTCTGACCCACCCTGCTGGGTCTCAGCACTGAGTTGGGATCCCAGACATCTGCTTTATCTGGTCAACCCTCAATCCAAGTAAACTTTGAAAGTACATCAATGGCTACTGAAAGAAACTTCCACCCCCTATTACAACCTGACACTAGCATCCGTATGTGGAAACGCAATTCTGTTTCTTTGAGAAAGACCCAGTGAATTTGTGTTGACAAGATGCCAAGTGGCCCACTCAGCCATTCCGCTCCAAGGGTCACCTCATCTTTTCACCCTGTCTCCCGCCTCCCCTCCATCTGCTGAGTCTAATCTAACAATCAAAGAACTTCAAAAGTATCTGAGGACTTTTTAGAAGAACATCTTTATTTAGGTACACCAATCCAGGCTGGGGGGAACAAAAGTGAGTTTATTACCTAAGAGATGAGTTAAAATCCAGGTCTGAGATAGCTGACCATTTATGATTCATCAATAACCTAGCGCTTCTGTGACATATGAGAGTTGCGTGCATTTGGCATGAAAAGGGTTAACAAACTCCTTATAGAAACACAGATGTAGAGAACAAATGTATGGATACCAAGGGGGGGAAGCAGTGCAGGGGGAGGGGGTTGGGATGAACTGGGAGATTGGGGTTGACATATATATATATATATATATATATATATAAAATAGATAACTAATAAGAACCTGTTGTATAAAAAAATAAAATAAAACAAATCAAGTTAAAAAAATAAAAAATTTAAAAAAAAGTGTTAACAAGCTCCTAGACAAGATACTGATGAAATTTACACTTCTATAACTGCTTCAAATCTTTTATTTTTTTTAATTAACTAATTTAGCTGTCAAACATAAAATATTCATTTTGTGGTTCATATATGTAACGATCCCCAGCACACAGGCTACTTTAATCTTCTATGTGAATTTCATCATTTATGTTTTCCTCCGCCCTTGTTGCAGGCAGGATTGCGACAGCTGTCCAGGGGCCCCAATTAAACACCTAAACTGGTCCACGCTATACCCATTAAAACATTTAAAAATCATCGCCTGAAAACAGCCTTCACCAAACAGCTACTGAACACATTCTCATCCTCCCCCTTATCAGCTGTAAAAACCAACTCACACAGGCCACCAAGTTAAGAAACTTCTACTCTAGTAAGTGGAGAAGAAAGGACAAGCGGATCCCAGTTATTTGGGGGACCCACTTCTCTGTTAAAGAAAAAACCCTACATCTTTCAGATAAGCATGTTCTCTGAAGAGATGTTTCTCCTTGGACGCCAGCGTATCCATCCATCCATCCACTGGGCATATGGGTGGTCCTGAGGCAAAGGTGGTCCCTCCCAGATTTTCCAACCTGCACTCACCAGTCAGGGGGCACCGGCCACTGGGCACGTCTCTCGGGGCCTCAGACACACTCATGGCGCTCAGAGATGGTTGCTCAGCGGTGATTCTGTTTTAGAGCTTATAGCAGCTTTCATGTTTGAACTCTGTGGCTATGCCTTTTCTGGCTACGGCAGTGCCAGCTTGTACCTTTTGATAAAGCTTTTCCAGAATCATGAATTTCTTCTACCTACTCTACACAATTTTTAAAAATCAAATAAATGCTTCCTGGCAAACTTCCAGGAAATACTAAAAGGTCATTTCACCCCAAAACAAAACGATCCTATAAGGAATGTGAAGTCTTACTGTGTTTTCCAATAAGACCTGATGAAGGACGCTTGCTGCAGACAAATCTCAAAAAAAACATCATACAGCCAGTGATCAGGAGAAGTCAGAAATGGCAGACAGCTTGCTATAATCATAATTAAGACCATTCTTCAAAATCCCATGGCTCCTTTTCTGCAAAACCGGGGGAAAGTTATTCCAATCTTCCCAGATGAAACTACCTCCATTTTCTCAAAAGGTAATTTTGAGTTGGGTTGCCAGACAGGTTTTGTTGGGTGGGTTGGCTAGGTTTTTTTGTTTGTAGAAAGTTTTTAATACTCCAAGACACTCAATTTTGTGAGCTGATGCTCCTTGGTAGGAATACTTTGCAGGAATGAGTCGGGGTTCTGATATTCTGGTACTGATACTCTAGGCGAGTTGGGACAAGATTGGTAAGAAGGTATTGGTGGCTGAGGTGGGCAGGATTGGTGCGTGATTGTGTCCTTTGGGTGATTGATTAGATTCTAGTGGTTTATTGATCTGGACTATATTTGTTGGATGAGTTGTGATAAATGGATTATGCAAATTATGTCTTTGACAGTCCTCTAACTTTAGAGACTATTCCCAAATTTTAGCCACAAAGCGTTGCTTTCTACAGTTTCCTTCCTCTTTTCTTTCTTCTCTCTCTCTCTCTCTCTCTCTCTCTCTCTCATGCCCTTTAGCTAAATGATATCCAGAAAGTACATGGATATTTATGAGTCCTTTCTTAAGACAATTTTGCATTTATTTCAAAAATTTTACATACAAGGAGAGATGTTGATTTATTTAAATTAGTGAAAGAAAATTCTGCAGAGTACCCACATCAACTACAATTCCAATTACTTTTTTCCTTCTGTCATCACAATCGTTTGAAAATTATAGAAGTCTCAGCACCAAAGTTTGCAAACTCAAGGACTAGAGTATTTTCAAGAATACATGCTTTAAAAATAGAAACAAACATTCCTTTAAGCCACCTCATTTTACAGATAGTACAGATGGTCCAAATATATTATTCAGAATTATTATTTTATGATGATAAGAAACACATATTGTGCCACAATGCTATCCCTGGTAAGTTACCTTCTAATAATAAGAAATTGCTTTATAGGTAAACATGTTTAGAATTGGTTCTGCCGAATCTGCCACAGGACACAAATTCTGTTCTTCCCCCATAGACCTGCACTGTTCAATATGGTAACCATGCGTGCCTATTTAAATTTAATTTAAATTAAATCAAAATTTCAGTTCTTTAGCTGCATCAGCCACATTTCAAGTGCTCAAAAGCCACATGTGGTTAGTGGCTACCTTTTTGGACAGAACAGATTGTAAAATGTTTCCACTCTTGCAGAAAATTCTACTGGACCACACTGCCTTAGCTTAGACTGTGAATTCTTTTACATCAGGGACCATGGATATTCTTCAATAGAGATAAAGCAATTTTATAAGAATATAGCATTTAGACCTAAAGCATTCCAAGTCCGACTTGTTCTTATCATTTTGCAGTTACAAATTACTTAACTTTTTTTTTTTTTTTTTTTTTTTTTTTTTGCGCTATGCGGGCCTCTCACTGTTGTGGCCTCTCCCGTTGCGGAGCACAGGCTCCGGAAGCGCAGGCTCAGCGGCCATGTCTCACGGGCCCAGCCGCTCCGAGGCATGTGGGATCTTCCCGGACCGGGGCAAGAACCCGTGTCCCCTGCATCGGCAGGCGGACTCTCAACCACTGCGCCACCAGGGAAGCCTTGCTTAACATTTTGATTTAACAGTTACCTAACCATACTTTCTGTCTCCCAACTAAGCTTGGAAACATTGTAAGCACAGAGATTACATATCGAAAACATTTATTTCTCTTCATTGCCTCCCAGGTTAATACTAAGTACAAGACATTTTTTTTAATCTCTTGAATTAAATCAAAATGTAACATAACCTATCTACTTACTTTTTAAAAATTTTTTTTGGAGTATAGTTAATTTACAATGTTGTGTTAGTTTCAGGTGTACAGCAAAGTGAATCAGTTACACATATACATAAATCGACTCTTTTTTAGATTCTTTTCCCATATTGGCCATTACAGAGTACTGAGTAGAATTCCCTATGCTATAAAGTAGGTCCTTATTAGTTATCTATTTTATATATAGTATCTACAAAACAGAACAGATGTTCTGTTACAGATGTAGAAAACAAATTTATGGTTACCAGGTGGTAAGGGGGGCGCAGATAAACTGGGAGATTGGAATCGACATATACACCTACTTACTTATCATAATGTTGTGCCTTGTAGGTGCTCAATAAATTCTCGCTGATTCGCTAGTCTGAGAGAAAAGTCTCAATCTAGGTAGAATCTTATGATCCCTCCAGATTATGTGCTCAAATCTAAAGCAGTAACCCTTACAGAAGGGGCACTGGTTGCTTGGTGAGGCAAAGGAGCGACAGCAGGTGCTGTCTGCCAGTAGGCAGATTTCGCTTTGCTCTTGCTGGGAACAAAGTCCCAGGGAAGACACTCCAAAACCCCAGTCTCATGATTCAGAAGACTGAGTCCTCATTTGAGGACCCCATTTAGCTTACTCTTAATTGTGCAGTCCAACGCCCCCCCAAAAATCTTCAGTTTTATCTCAGGCCTGATACTGATCATCAGTTTTCTAACTCTGGCAAATATTCTAAAAGTATTGCTTCCTTCCACAAACGGGTATTAAAAAATCTCTTTTATACAAGGTATTGTGATTGACAGGGGAGACCAAACAGGATAGGGAAGGCAGATAGCAAACAAGTAGCAAACAAATATATCATTTACACCTTGAAAGGCTACAGTGGAACAGAACAGAGTGATCTGATGGAGGGTTATGGGAATGAGGGTGAAGACCTTAGATTCGATGAACAAGAAGGACATCTTGAGAAGGACACATGCACATTGAGACCAGGAGGACGAGAAGCGCTAGCCCCACAAAGAGCCAGGCGGAAGAAACAACATGTGCAAAGGCACTGAGATGGCAAAGATGGTGGTTTGACCACAGACCAGGGAGGCTCAAGAGAGCTCAGTGTGACTCAAGAGAGCATGGAGGAAAGTAGCAGGAGGCAAGGGGAGAAGTGACTATATTACACCCCATATGGCCATATTGTGCACGACCTTACCATTCATGACAATCAACTGGGACTTTATTTTAAGTGGTTTGAAAAGCCCCTGAACTGTTTAGATACAGAGATAGGGTGAGTGAGTGAGTGAGTGAGTGAGTGAGTGAGTGAGTAAGTGAATGATCCCACTTAAGCCTCCAGAACAAGAGTTTTTAAAATGGAAGGAATCATATGTTGTTTATTAGGTGTTTGTTTTCCATAAATAAATACTACTTTTCCTCTCTGTTCATTTCTCCTCTTTCCTTTGGATTATGAGGGTGATATGTTTGACTGAAACTTTAGAACTGCCTCAAAGATAGCTGTACTTTCACTTCTTAAGGACAGCAACAGCAGTAACTGGAAGCCTTCCCTGACCCCTTCAGGCAGAAGCAGGTCTTCCCTCCTCGGTGCTCTGCACGGCTCAGCACACTGCTTTACGTAACAGTCATCACTTTGAATTCTTAAGTATTTTTCCAGACTGAGCACAACGAACGCATCTCTAACCACACTTCCTAGCACCATGCCCAACATGCAGCAGGCCCTCACTAAAAACTTTCTGAACGAGTGAAAGAATGGAAAATGGAAGATGTAGGTCTTCTTAAGTAAATGCAGACTCAGAACCAAGTTTCTATGCTAATTAGTACTAAAAGAAGATTAATTTACTGTCTCTGTAATCAGCTCCTCTGACCTGATTATCTATTGGAGTCCTCTGCAAATATTACTATTTATGCAGCATGTAAATGAAGACAACTCTTAGAACACTGAGAGGTTTGAATTCCCATTCTGTAATACAGGTCTTCAAATTCATTCCAAGTATCCTTTTGTAAATAATAGCCTGAGAAACGCCAATGGTTCCATCAAGCAATTCTTACTCTGTGTCAAGGCTAATACCTTGTACGTGGAGGAGCCGATGGTATCAGAATCCATTTCCTAAGACTCTCTTCTTTCTTTTCCACCACAATCTCTGGATCAGTGGTTCTCAAAAGGTGGCTCTCAACTAGCGGCAGGAGCCTCGGATGGGACTATGTTATAAATGCAGATTCTCAGGTCCCACCGCAGACTTACTGAATCAAAAACTGGGGGACAAGGGATGGAGATTGAAGGGAAGGGGAGGAAATGAGGGCCAGCAGTGTTTCAACAAGTCCTCCAACAGTGATTCTAACGCACACTTAAGTTTGAGAAACGCTGCTCTAGATAATTCATTTTAAAACAAATTAATAATCAAAAAACTGATTCAAGCTATATACAACTTGCTTTAAGTAGTAAAAAATTGTCTGCTTAAACTGAAGTTAAAATACAACCTGAACTTTTGGACATATTCATTACCAGTTCGTTATTTTGTTACCTTGTCATACTAAATACTGTTTGTGCAAGCATGTAAAACTTTTTGCTTTATATAATACTATTAAGCAGTGTGTCACAACTTTCCAATTACTGTTAAGCTCGAATGAAGTAACTGTGATAAATTAAAAATTGTACTTACAGTTAGTCTGATCCCATCAACATTAATATCAACCTCAGTGCATACGGCTTGATCATCACACTTATAAGGGCAAAAGAATGTAGTAGAAGTTATACTACAGAGTCCATTCCAGGAGGAGATGTTTATTGGATAAATAATGAAATAAAGGGAGAAAGGTAATACAATTTTCCATAAATATGAATCGTGAAATCTTTGCTTAAGAAATTCATCCAAAATAAAAACTTGGCAGCTTTCCCTTGGGGAAGCCTGCTCAGTCTTTGGAGGGTGATTATGTCCCTGGATGGTCCCTGAATTATAGTCTTCAAGCAACTGAGAGCTGAGCAAAGGTCTATGAAGGGGTGTCAGAAAGATTCTACTTGGAGAGATGCAAGAAACATGTGCTATTAACATGTACAGCAGAATAAGCCACTGAAATTATATACAAAGAGGAGCAAATATTCTTCCTGTGAATTTCCATTATCAAGTATTCTTAATTTATGGAAAAAGCTCTTAAAGGTGGTAATGTTAATGATTCTGACTTTATATTTTCAAATGAGTAGGCACTCCAGTGTGGTTGCACAGTAGCTGTTCGAATTCTACATTGAGAATTCTTGGTCTTTGAACCTTTACAAATTTTTTTTTTTTTTTTTTTTTTTGAGGTACGAGGGCCTCTCACTGTTGTGGCCTCTCCCGTCACAGAGCACAGGCTCCGGACGCGCAGGCTCAGCAGCCATGGCTCACGGGCCCAGCCGCTCCATGGCATGTGGGATCTTCCCAGACCGGGGCACGAACCCATGTCCCCTGCATTGGCAGGCAGACTCTCAACCACTGTGCCGCCAGGGAAGCCCTACAAATTTTTTAAAAAGTAATTCAAGTCAGCTACTCAAAGAGGAAAAGAGATCAGCATCACACCTAGGGACAACTCACAATATTTCGGAGCTGATAATCCAACCTAAGCATTATGGGCTTTTCACCTTTCTGCTTTTGAACATTCAGCTACTAAAAGACCTCTTTTTTCCCATCCCTTCTTCCCCTCCCCCACTTAAATATAAGGGATTTCAACAGGCTGTTACTACTCCTTGATTAACTTTGGCAGAGTCTACAGGCTCTAAGTCATTTTCATGGAGGCACATTGCATTCTGGGACAGGTTATCAATTTTGTGTTCCAATGACAGTCTTGTCCTTTTCCATTCACATCATTTACTCTCATCCCTAAGGGAGTTAATCCTAACCATAAAGTGGAAAACTATTTGGGGAAAGTGTCTAATAGGTTTGAGTACTGAGAAGTACAAAATTGAGGCTAAAAGAAAGATGTGAGATTCCCTATAGCCTCAGCAATTGGCACGATACCTAGGACGAAGTTAGCCATCAATTAAAATATTAACAGTTATGTCTTTTATTAATGATATACTTCTATGTACCAGGCCCATTTCTAAGTAGTTGACTGTTATCTCATTTAAGCTTCACAGAAAAGCTTCCTATATATAAAAGCATTTTTGCCATTTTACAGCTGGAAACTGAAACTCAGAAAGAAGTTATACAATAACAACAACAACAGGACCATGTGGGAAAAACTCCAAACCCAGGTTTTCTAGACCTCGTGGTCTATGCCCCTTTTATGACACTGCAATGAATGAAGGGATAATTGCTTTTTTATTCTGGTTTCCGGTGATGGTTGAGAGCACTGATCCTCCTTCACCCACAGCAGACTGATTTGGAGAGGACTCTTCATTAATAAAATGTATCCTGCACAGTCCTGGTGAGGGCTATGCTACGGACAGCACGGAAGTCTCTCCTTTGGGTCAAAGACTGTTTCCAAAATGCTGCAATGCAGATCGTTTACCTGACATGAGGCCAGAAGAACCCGGTTCCGTCTTAGATTGAGTGCAATAGTCACTGTTTCCATAGACAGGAGGGGCTAGGAAAGCCATGTATCCAGAGTCCTGGGGAGGACAGCTGACACTTTAGTCTGGAGAAAGCAGAGGTCATCGTAAGGATCCCAGAGGGAGAAGAGGGGATGGGGGTAGAAGCCCCAGATCCACACTTCACCTGCTTTGGTTCAGCAATTCTGATGATATTTGCAAGACCAGACTCAAAAATTCTCACAGTAACTGTGGTACTGAACAACTTCCCTGGCAATCAACACGTTTTGAGTGTAAAAGGGCAACAATGCATCAGATGAATTACCCAAGAAAGAGAAGATTCCTTTTAAATTTTTTTGTCCAGATAGTTCATATTTTCCAAACACAAATCAAATAAAGCCTAATATAAGTTAATTTTCATCAGGGTAACACTTACTCACTTTGCTCACATCAGCAGGATAGAAGTTCCCAGAGAAGAAAAACTGTTCATCCTAAACAAAGTGTGGATTTTCTTTTTTCAAGTCACAAAATTATTAAATCTCTCTTTGGAACACTATCATCTTCTAGAAAAAAAAAATCTTTTAGGGGACTGAAACAACATGAGCCCAAGAAAAGAGAGTGCCCCAATTAATCCATTCCTTTAACAAATGTTTATTAAACATTTCTTATGTGATAGGCACTGAGGGAACTAAAAAATGAATAGGACCATCCACTCCAATTGTCCATTTGAGGACATACACATATAAACAGCTGCAAAACAATTCAACAGGGGCTGTCACAAAGTTTTCTATGAGGTCCGGCTGGAACAGAGAGAAGGGAGTCAGGTGCTTAGCCTGGCTTTCTGGAAGAAAATTCCAGAGAATGGACATTTACGTTGCTTCCTGAAGGGAACAACCCCATGTACAAATTTCCAGAGGCAAGACAACATGAAGAACTGCATGAAATTCCACATGCACCTGAAGAAGAGTTTTTTTATTTATTTAACATTATGTAGCTGACGTTTACTCTTCATAGGACTTCAGGGCAGAAATTAAAGAAGAAAAAGAAGAGGCTTCAACTTAGTGAATCCTTTGTCCAACATGCAAGAATAAAAAGGAGCCAACAGACACAGGGCAGGAGAGAACCAGGATAACAGCCTGGGTTAGCGCAGGTCACTGCCATCAGAGTAGGGGTGTGTTTCAGCAATGGAGAGTGGAGGGACATCATCACCTAGAAGGAAAGTTAAAGGTAAGGCAAAGCTAGGAAAATGTCAGAAGATCACAGGTGACTTTTGTCATTTTTATGTAGAGTGAAAAGCCCAGAAACTAGATAACCAAGGATTAATTATTGAGAAAGCAGTTAGGAAGTAACGTCCCGGGGATGAAGAATGCCTCACAGCAGAAGTCTGACAGGGTAAAGAAGGATGGAAGGAAATAAGTGTGGCTCACCTGGCAGTACCTAATATTTAAGACCCAAGGCCATCAAGGACATAGATGAAAGATTTTCACCTAACTCTCTCCAAGAGAGAAATTAAAAAGTGAACAAAACTCTGACCCCAAAATAACTAGAAGAACTAGAGACAGTTGTCTGATGTCTTTTCCAATGCTTCATTTTATTTACACAGGCTATATATGTATATGTGTGTATATATAGACATACATGTATAGATATGCATATATACACACATTTAAGGACGTGTTTTTATCAATTCTCCTTACCTTATGAGAAAGTTGGACCAGTGCAGCATAAATTCATGGTTATAGTTTCAAAAAGAATACCATATTTTATGTTCTCATACTTGAGTTTTTCTTTCCTAACACTATTTTGCAGTCCTGTTTTATTGTGAATACAAGAGAGCCATGGAATGCCGGTTCTTTATTCCTGGTTTCAGTATTAACTGATGCTTATCTCTGGACAAATAACTAAGCCTTTGCAAGCAAGCTTCTGTTTTGTTACTTATAAAAGGTAGTTGGAAATCTCCTTCCTATGGAAAAGAAGGTGTGACTGTCTCCGCCTCAGGTCACCCTAAGTAGATGAAGGATGATTCCAAAGCTCTAAACAGTAGGAACGCTCTAATTTGAAAATTCAGTAAGCCTGATAATGCCAGGTTTTAGAGACAGATATAAAGGCAGACACGGTGAACTTGATAGCCAAATCCACTGCCGATGCTGCTGGGTGAGGTCACTTAACAGACAGAAAAGAAGATGAAGCGACACAGGTTCACAGACACTGTGCAGAAGGGTACACAGCCATGCTCTCTACATCACTAAAGGGAGAGTCTAGATAGAGATTTATATCATTTAAATGGGGAACACGTTCAACTAATTGAGTTACAGATTCAAGTTAACAGGTACAACTAGTTCATAAAGGTGTGTAAAGATACGGCCATTTTCAGCTGAAGATATATCTATAGATATAGATGATAGATAGGAAGATAGATAGATAGATAGATAGACTCGCATTTTTTTAAATCACCGTATTAAATATTTTAATGGATATCAGTAGTCAGTTGGGTTCCTACTCTGTGTCAGGCATTGCTCCAAACACTTTACATGTATTAATTCAATGCTCACCACAACCATATCCGGTGTGGACTATTATAATCCCCACCTTATAGATAAGAAACTAGACATGGAACAGTTAAATAACTTATCCAACATTATACAGCAAGTAATTGGCAGCCTCAGAATTTGAACCCAGGTAGTTTGGTTCCTGTTCATTTACCTTACCATCATTCTATATTCTCTGCTACAAATATTTATCTACCCCTCACTATATTACAAGCATTGTACTATGCACTGGGGCACAATAGTGAACCAGGCAAATAGGGTCCTTGCCCTTACAGATTTTATAAACTAGTGGAAGATATAGACAGATAAGCAACTAAAATACAGGATTCTAGGTATTAGCATGGTGGAGATACAGTGTGTCCCGGGAGCACACGGTCAGAGCACAGCTCAGATATGTTTGAAGGGAGGGGGTATCTCAGGGAAGGAGTTCTTGAAACAGTAAAAGAAACCTGGAAAAATGGGTAAGGGGTCACCAGGAAAAATGAAGTCAGGGGTGAGAAGGTGAAGAGGGAGGACAAAAGAGAGAGAGTCCAAAGGGAAGAGAGTACATGAAGCATCTGGAGAACTGAAAAAGTACTTCTGGAGCTGGGGAAAGAGAGGCAAGAGATGGGAGGTGAAATCGGAGACATGGACAGGATTCAGATCCTCGGGGACACACCATGATTAAAACTTTGGATTCTGTTCTCAACCATAAAGGAGCTTCATAAAGGAGCTTCTTAAATGGTGTTAGAAGTGGAGTTGCAAGAGAAGAACAAATACCGTGTGCTAACACATATATATGGAATCTAAAAAAAAAAAAAATGGTCATGAAGAACCTAGGGGCAAGACGGGAATAAAGATGCAGAACTACTAGAGAATGGACTTGAGGACACGGGGAGGGGGAAGGGTAAGCTGGGACAAAGTGAGAGAGTGGCATGGACATATATACACTACCAAATGTAAAACAGATAGCTAGTGGGAAGCAGCCGCATAGCACAGGGAGATCAGCTCGGTGCTTTGTGACCACCTAGAGGGGTGGGATAGGGAGGGTGGAAGGGAGGCGCAAGAGGGAGGAGATAGGATATATGTATATGTATAGCTGATGCACTTTGTTATAAAGCAGAAACTAACACACCATTGTAAAGCAATTATACTCCAATAAACTCCAATACTATAATAAATTATACTCCAATAAAGATGTTAAAAAAAAAAGAAGTGGAGTTGCTTGATCATATTTGAAATATATAAAGAACATTATGACTGCTGTGTGGAGCCCATAGTAGGAAGACAAGCACCAAGGCACTGAGACCTGTTAATAACTCAGCGATACAGGTAAAATGTCAGAGTGGCTTGATCAGGGCGTGGCTGCGGGCAAAATGAGGACACATTTAAGAGGAATTTAGATAAGAAACACAGAACCTGGGAGGAGGGGAGATGGGAAAAATCTGTCAAGATTGACTACCAAATTTCTAGTTGGCCAAGTGGTCTTTTCCAGCAGGGCGTGGCAACCTGGTGTAGGTTAGGAGGAAGCAAAGGGTTAGACTGACCCAGAGTTGGGGTTCTGCAGGCCTGTGGGGCAACGGGGCCAGTGGGTGGAGGTGGCTGGCAAGAGAATCATTTAAAGGATGGAGTATAAAGTCTAAGTTGAGCAGAGAAGAAAAGAGAGAGAAGTTAGAAGGTAAGGGGTTCAAGGAACTAGAGGTTCTTATCAGGCTGCAGAAGAGATGCAGTGAGAAGAAATGATGGGTCGTGGTCAACAACTGGAATGTTGAAACTTCAGAGCTGAAGCAGTCCCATAGAACACAGGTTCAAAGTAACGCCAATGACATAATGAGACTTATGGATACACCAGAGGACTGAAGCACACCTAAAATAAAATGGAGGGAAATATCAAAGGGAGAGGGGGAGTTATCTTAAAGTCAACGGGGAGTCGGGTCACAGAGGGGAGACAGGGCTGAATGGGGAAGAGGGTCCTGAACACAAACGATCGATACGTCTGCCCGCCCCTCGCCCCCCTCCCCAGTCTCTCCCATCCCCTCCAATAGAAATCATTTACCCTCCACAGGGATGGCAGGGCTGTGAGACTTGCTGAGTTTGATTACTCCCAGCAAGGACACAGAGGGCTATGGCAGCCCAGTCTCTAGAGGACCAGGAAACCAAAAGCCTATTTTCATGAAACCTGAGTGACCCTTACCAAGGCCGTTGACCTCTCAGACACTGTGGTTTCTGCCTAACGCATATATAGAGAAGAGGAGGGGCATAAGGCTTCCTCTCGCGCTCGCATAAATCACGGAGGTCTTTATCCAGCCATGCGTTCAAAAATTATTTATTGAGTGCCAGCTATGTGCCAGGCGTACAGTACCGAGCAGGACAGATGTCCCACCCGGCAAGCAACCCAGGCCTGTCTCCAAGGATTTTTAAAACCACCATTCCAGCTGGAGGATGAAGAATCCTGCCTGTGCTGGCCTGAAAAAGACACCACACTGGCAATGTAACTGGAGAAGTAATAAATAAAGCTAATGTGTGAGGGTTTTTTCAGTAAGCAAATTATCATAGTTCTCACTATTATATTCTTGCTTGAATTCCTCGAAGGAAAAAAATGTAAACTGAACAGCATAAATATGCAAAATAGTTGGCATGTGGGGGAGAATTTTTCTGCTTTTCCAAAGATTCAAGAATCATTTTTTTAATTGAGATGTAATTGACATATAACATTATATTAGTTTCAGGTGTACCACATAATGACTCGATATTTATATCCACTGTGAAACAATCACCACAGTGTGTCTAGTTACCATCTGGGAGGGATAGATGGATAAAGATGTGGTATATATACATACAATGGAACACTACTCAGCCATAAAAAAGAATGAAATCTTGCCATCCAACATGGATGGACCTAGAGAGTTTTATGCTAAGTGAAATAAGTCAGATAAAAAGGACAAATACTGTATGATTTAACCTATACGTGAAATAAAAAACAAAACAAGTGAACAAACAAAACAAAACTCATTGATGAAGAACAGAATGGTGGCTGTCAAGACTCATTCTTGAATCATAAGAATAAAAGTATTGGGCTTCCCTGGTGGCGCAGTGGTTGAGAGTCCGCCTGCCGATGCAGGGGACACGGGTTCGTGCCCCGGTCCGGGAAGATCCCACATGCCGTGGAGCGGCTGGGCCCGTGAGCCATGGCCGCTGAGCCTGCGTGTCCGGAGCCTGTGCTCCGCAACGGGAGAGGCCGCAGCAGTGAGAGGCCCGCGTACCGCAAAAAAAAAAAAAAAAAAGAATAAAAGTATTAAGCCTATGAGAAGAACCACAATGCTAAATATGTAATCCAAATAAGTCAAATTTTAAGTAAATAATCATGTATATGTATAAAAAACCCTAATAATTTAGACGCAAGACCATGTTTATTCTAACACCTTCCCAAATAACAAGTTGAAGATTCCCAACCTGCAATATTCATAAAAGAAACTATTTACTCCTTTTTATTTATTTTCCAAAAAATACCCTGTAAATTGTTTACTAGTAGAATGATTCAAATTTCTCCTCTATTGACAGTAGATTTTATTTTAATAAATTTATAAACATACAGCTCCTTAAAATCTTCAGTCTCCACAAAACCTACAGAATATAATGATAATTTTAATGCCAAATAGATCACAAAAGGAAGTAAATTTTTGTTTTAGTTATGCCAGCACTGTTATAGCACTCAGCTTAAAGCTACAAGGAAAGATGTAATGTTTTCTCCGCCTACATGGTTATCGTCTTATTTATCAAAATTTAATTTGAACATATTATTTCAGACCAAGCTAACATCGTTTTAGCAGACTAAGACTTGGTCTACATGCTACTGACTAAAATACATTGTATCTGTGTTCTTCACAGAAGTAATGGTGAGAAAGAATCTCATATATACATAAATATAATATAACATATATAGAAATGTCATACATCTCTCGTATAACACAGATTTTTAAATGATTGTAGCAATTCAATGACCTATCCATTAGTATGCCTAAAATATTAAATCTCTAGGTAATTTTAAGTGAGCTTGAACTTGACTGTTTCTTAGTTCTGCCTCAGAACCCCATGTTCATGTGCATGCGATTTCCACAGAAGAGGAACTGCGGATTTTGTGGGTCGGTGAGCATTCCTTTCCAGGGTGCTTCTGAGATGAAGCCCCACGATTAACACAGTGCCCTTAATGATGGGCGGGGGACTAAGCATTCCAAGATTGGCCTGGATTCTTGCCAGGAGGGAGAGAAAGGGGTCTTTGTATGTGGACATCTGAAGGGCGGGCATAAACATGTTAGTTGATACTTAACACCCAAAACCAGTGCCAAAACCGTTAGCTCCCCTCAATAGCTTACTCTGGTTTCAACTGTCCACGACAATGGAGCAGCCACCTCGATATACAAAACTTGCTCTTTAAACATCCTCCGAGGAATTCCCAAAATAGCAGCTGTTAGAAGCAAACAGACTCTAATTCATAGACATAAGGGGACCTTCTAATGTTTTTCTGGAGACAACTTTCCTTTTTTTTTTTTTTGGTACCTACGTGACCATCTATGCATTTTTCATAATTACCTTGTAGATTACATGATGCGGTTTCTCCAGGCACTTGGAGAAGAAGCTGGGGGATTCACATTCAGATGAACTTGCTAGTTTTTGAGTCAAGAGGCCCAGCTAATTTATGTGGTGAATTTTTTATACGTTTCTCCCCTGGTTTTCCTTCCCTGCTGTCCTGGCCCGCTTTCTTCTTCAGTACATTAAGAGATTCTGCTTCGCCCTGGTGGCCGACTGCGGAGAAGCCAGCCCAGACTTGCCCGCCGGGAGCGGGTCCTGTGCGCGCCTCAGCACAGCTCGGCTCCCCCGGAATCCCCTCTGGGATCTCATCTGCTATTCCCTTCCACCAGGCCTGGATCTAATCTCACACCTTCAATAACTTTTGTGGGCTCAGTTTAGTTCCTGGCAGACAGTTATCTGTGTTCCATAAATTCCACCCAGAAAGTAAGCAACCTCCTATCTCTAGAGAACCTTAGGCCAGGCAGCTTGCTGCAGTGGCAGCAGTTCCAGAAACTTCGGATAAGAGAATAAAATGGTATGCTTGCAATTCCAAGGGCTCTTATTTCCTTCTCCCTATACTTATTCGTGTAAAATAGTAACTCTACATTAAGAGGTCGTTGGGTGATTTTTTTTTTAAATAAAATAAACTCCTATATAGGGCAGATGGTGAATACATTTTCAAAACAACTAGGATGTAACTCTGAAATGTCAGTTTTCAACAAGCAGCTCAACAAACAGGTTTGGCCACGACAGGACTTTGGCATCAATGTGGATGTTTATTTAGGAAGGCAACATCCCTACAAGCGTCAGAAGCTCTAAATGGATCATTATTCCTAATGAGGAAACCATTTAACGGGGACACCTACAAAACACTATTAAATTTGAAACTATTTAATACATTAAAAAATTTGTTCTCTCTAAGAGTACATATAACAGTTTTTAAATTAAAAAATGATAGCATATAATGTGGCTATTAGTAAGATGTAAAACTTAATTTTTTATTACTCTTAACTATCTCTCATAATTTTTTAAATCATCAAACACTCTAATATATTTTACAGAGTGATAGTGTTTAGAAGTTTTATTTAATAAACTATTTATTTGGAGTAGAATTACAGTGCTACAGTGAGGAATGACACACTTTTGGTGTAACCAGAAATTCTAGTAAAGGTGAAAGCAGACATTACAAACTTAACAAGCCTTCTGTGTGACCTAATTGCACCAGAATATATTAGTAAGGTTGCATATTGTAGGTTTTGTGTTTCATTAGAAAGGTCATCACCGATTTGGGTTGAATCGTTAAAGAAAAGAGATCACATTAGCAGAGTGCTCTAAAGGATGAATGTACCTTGCTTCATTAGAATTATCTCACTGTAACTCCATATTCTGATTTTACAGTAGGAAGAGACGGTAGGACAGCTTAGAAGTCCCGGATTCCATACTCCCCTTGTTGGAAATGGATGGTTAGTTACACCATGACACTGTTGCTCCAAAATACAAACATCATACTGTAAAAGAAGCCCACCTGTTTGTTCTGATTACAATCAAAGATATCAGTCCCATGACCTGGTAATACTTTGCCATTTACTTAATGGTAAATCATAGAAGACCTTACATTCCAAACTGTAGTGTTCTTTAACATTTGAACCACTGTGTTAAGAAATCTTATGCTGTTCTAAAACATCATGATGTTTAATCCCATAGAACAAATACATTACAAGGTTTCTACATAGAATTCCTAAACGTTTTTATGGATTTAACAAAAATATAAGCCTCAATAATCTTCAATAGGTGCTACTTGTAATTACACCAGGAAGGAATGTTAGTTGCTCTGTTTCTGTCACTCATGACAAAAAGACATAAACATACATAGTGATCCATTCTGTTAAGAATTTTGTTAGAATTCATAAATTCTATAAAAGGATAATAAAGTATCTTGTCATTTAATCTCCAGATTACATGGGTCGACCCTTGTGTTTGGTTCTTTTTGGTTACAAAGAACAGAAACGTGCTGATTACCTAGTATAATGGGCCTTATTGTAAGGATGCCCAAGAGAGTAAGAATCAAGAAAAATTTTTCCAAGCGAGACACGTGAAGACGCTAACCATCACTCAGCATCCCACTGCAACGCCTGTGCTGCAGCTACCGTTGTGCACCTTGGTTTCCTTGGTTTCCTTGGTTTCCTCCCAGGGCCTCTCTTCACTTCAGAGCCATCCTTTTGGCCCCCAACTCTTTCTGTTTATTATAAAGTCAAGCTCTTCAGGAACAAGGATGTCTTTTGGCTAATCAGTCCTCATCCAGATGGAAGGGGCCACAATGGAAAGAGCTCTCTTACCTGGCCGTTCAAAGGTTGACCTGAAAGACACTGCTGGTACTCACCACAAACCCAACTCTGGCTGTGGCTGGAGTAACAGGATCACGTGACAAAACAGGAAATGATTATACAAGGAACTACTTGCTCAGAAGGGAACTGTGGGTATGTGGTGAACAGTCATAGCACCATGGGCACTCATCACCTCAATGCACAGCAAACAATACCTCACCAGAGAGTCAGCTTCAACCGCCTACCCCCCGTGAAAGAAGAGTTTAAGGGACTTGTTAGCTAACCATCCCTCTACCAAAAAGCTCTCATGAGTACCATATTTTCTAGACCCCTATGGAATTGCTCATACTGAACTATTCTTTTCACAGTCTTCTCTTTGCTTTCATTTATTATATATTAATTATATATTAACAAGAAGGGAAAAAGTCTTGTTTGGGGGAACCCTTTACTGCACTGGCTATAGAAACATTGTTGAGAACACCACTCAGAGCCTTCTCATATGCAGTTCTGTGAGAGAAATTTCCTTTAGGGGTATGTGCTAAGAAAATTTTTATGTGCCCCAGAGAAAATGTTTGCTTCCCCATCTTGAGCAATTATCCAATTTTGCCTTTTCACTTAGGCCACCAGAAAGCTTACACCTAAATACAGAGCACAGCTATTTCAAATGTGTCTTATTTTGTTTCTGATCTTGTCTCTTGTTCTAATTCCTATTTTCCTTAATCTTACTTTTTAAATGTTTTGTGTTTTGCCATTCTTTGTGTAAATTAATTCAAATCCCTGAAGAAATAAACAGAGTAGGATAAATAGTATTTTAAAAGACATATAGGACAAAATACAGCCTAAGACACAAGAAAAGAGCATGTTATTTTATCCTGTCGTAGTAGAGTTCTGAGACAATCACAATGGTCCCTTTCTATCTGTCTGTTCCATTGAACTGAGAATTCAATTCAAAACCACTGCAGAGGAAGACCTCAACAAAAGAAGAACTATCCCAAATTTAAGTAAATATCATAAGCAATTTTATCTATGAAAAAATTGCAAGTATTTAACCTCTATAGACTTTCAAATACCAGTTTACATTATCATAATGAGTACGGTACCTAATCCTATACAAAGTGTTAGTCAACACCACTTCTAATGACATTTTTGCCATGGACAATATTGTATAGGAGTAAGAAGCCAAATTAAAACTGACCACATAGTGGTAACATAAATAGAAATATATACAGTGTCTATATTTTGCCAATAAAAGGGGAAGGAGGATAATTAACATGATTAGGTGATTTTTTGTGAAAGAGAGAGAGAGAGAAAGAAAGAAAGTGAGAGGGAGGGAGGGAGTGAGGAAGGAAGGGAGTTTAAAGCGCTTCAAAACCCTGTTTCCATTGTTTATCCTGTAGCTCAGTAAGATAGTGTGAATAAGTAATTCTTATTTTTAGCAGAAGAAGGACGTAGAGTGACAAATGGCTGCTACTGAATCCGCTTCTCCCGTGTTCTTAAATAATAGGTTGTCCACTAGTACATAATGTTCTTTTGTTTAACTCTAAACAACCATCAATATCCACAAAGCGGGTGTTAGGTAACTAGGTAGCCTAGTGTTCAAAAGTGGTCCAGTTTTGAGAAAAAGGGAAAGGTCCCAGTCAAATGTGTAGGTCTAATGTCGAAAACTTTCGGGGTTAGATGGAGCAAAAAAAAAAAAAAATCATGTTAAGTTATCTTTCCAAACAACGTCTCTCTCTCACATACACACACCCTTTTTATGCTTCCACCAGACCAAGGAAGATAATTTGCTACATCGGCGGAAACAGGTGACATGCCTCACAAAATCAAACGGTAATAATAAAATTATACAGAGATATTCTTTCAAGGGAGAAGAATTTTCAAAGTGATAAAGGAGACTCATAAGTTTCACATCTCTCTCTAATGAAGATGAAAATCATGTTAAACACCAAATACACTTGTCTAATTACATCAGGAAATACTGTTCTGTATTTGCTAATGAAATGTGATACTACTGAGTTCACTGAGAGCCAAAGCAAAGTGAAGATATAACATTCTAATTACAAAAAGGCAATTGGTAAAATGGTTGTATGCTTTGAACTGTAATAAAAATTAATAAAATTATGTAAATACAAACACTGTTACTGAAAACGTGACACTCTAATTTTAGAAAAGCCACAGAACATAATGACTTAAGAAACTTCAAACCATTTTTAACCTCGTTCTTGTCACAGAGAGAAGACTAATGAGAAAATGTTTGTTTAAAAGGCTAATATTTGCTTTAATATATTTACTTCATTGTTCTAAGTATGGAACCCACTCCATATCATTTAGGCAGTAAGGGGAAAATCCTAAAAAAATAAATATGTAAGGACGAATTTTCCATCCACAAGCATTTTGCAATCTCCCAGCTAAGTCACCAATGATGTGTTCATACACTTAAGGTCTTAATGGCCTTACTACATAGAATCCTGTTGTAATGCAGAAGCCAGAGGACACACACAACCCCCTTATTGTACGCTTTCCAAGTTTCAAGAATAAAGATGCACCACACATCACTATTTACACAGAGAACAGGAGTTGACCTCCATAATCAAATCAATGATATAACCAGGTGCCTTGTAATAGGTCATTATCATAGCTGGTACTTAGTGATTCTCCACAGTGGGCTTTGTTCTGTACTAATTTTTCATCCTGAAATCTCTTCAGAGTGTTCATATTGACTCAAGAAATGCAGTGTCTTTAAAATTAACCTTAGGAATATATGTTCTATTAAATTTTCTAATAATTTAAACATGAAACTCATTAAAATTCATATAGCCTACTCCTACATTTTAATTTTTTAAAATTAATGTTTTCATTGGTTGTGACAGAGATCAGTGAAATGATAAGCTTTCCTACTTTCATCACTTTTAACAATATCTTCATCAAGAAGTGAATATGGCTCTAAACCAAATAAGCAATTTAAAAACTCTTCAAATGTTGTGTCTCTGAATCCTCTGAATAAATACCATATTCTTTACTAACAGTTTTCAATGATAAATGTGCTTATTCGCAATACACTTACTCAAGGAGTTATAAAGGGACCAGAGGTAATGTAAAATGTCCCTACTTGCTTTAGTATGCAGGAAAAAAATTCTAATTCAAGTCTGAAGATATGTGTTGGAGAGTATATCTTCCATTTAGTTCTGATTACTTTTTGTAATCTACTGGGAGTTAATATAAGAGCACATATAGACGTCTTCCTTAAGGTAGGTATGGGAATTATACCAGCTGCAGAGGATGTGAATTTACTCTGGTGAAATTGCTACAAATACACCATCAAAATTATGTATATATGAAAAATGGGAAGATTTTTATTTTCCGTCACTTTCAGGATGTGATTATGTCAAAAACAAAGGATTTGCTTAATCCATAAAAAATATCATTTCTTGTGCTTTTAACATAGATCTTAAAAAACATACTTCAAATATCAAATACACTGTAACAAAATCGGAGTAGTATTTAAAACACCCAGATTAAACAGCTAAATGATAACTATGGCGTGGTCCTGCACATCTGTTCTTTGTAGTGTTTTCCAGTAATGCAGCGGAGTGCAGCATTTCAGCAAACCAATTCAGCAAACCAATTCAAACATGAGAATCGCTACAGAGCAAAAGCTCTTGTCACTGTTTGTGATTGTCTAATGGTATATGGTTCAATCATAAAGGGCAGATGACAGGCTGGTATAAGAAATGAATTTTCTTCTTCCTCCTGACACATCAGGGTAAGGCCCCCTGCTGTAATGCAGAAAATCTTTTATGCAAAAAGAATACACCATCTTTCAGCACATGATTACTATTCAGAAGCTTCTGATTAGGATTTTTGGTGCATTTTTTAAAAACATTGATACAAAATTGCACAAAGAGCAAACTAGGTCAAAGCTGATGCCTTATCTTTCCCATGTAGTTGTTCTGTGACCTCGGGCATGTTACCTTTTTTCTCAATGCCTTTATTTCCCCATCTTTGAAATGGGAATGGTAACAGTAAAATATAGTTCCTGTCCTCCAGTAAACTGAGTTGAGTAAAATGGATGAATATTTATCTGTGAGGAATTTCAGCCTATGTAGAAAAATACTGCTTAGGCAGTGTCGGGGAGACAATGTTATCTTTTCAAACACTTAAAAAGAAACAATCGTACTAAAAGGCCTAATCAAAACTAAATCAAACATGTTGCCTAAAATGTGATATTTTGAATTCTCATATTTTAGATATGTTGCATAAAATGTGAATATCTCTGTGTCTGGACACAGAGTGATCAGCAGTCCTGGACAAATCTGTGATGAAAACTAACATTTATTGTGCTAAGCACTGTGGTAAATACTTGGTGTTTATTTTCTCATTTACGCCTCACAACCTCTCTGTGAAGTCAGCACTATTGTCCATTCCATTTTACAAATAAGAAAACCGAAGCCTGGAGAATTTTGTAAAGCTTAGCCCTTAGTTAAAATATTCAGGGACAGGAGGATGTTTTGAACTTTTTAAGAACTCTGGCCCTCCAGCTGGCAGTCATGAACTATCATGTTATGCTGTATTTATTCACTGAATCAGCTAGCTAGTATTAGGGAAAAGATGGGAGAGTGGAAAAAAAAAAAAACCAGGGAGATTTTTGAGCTGGAGAAGAGATGAGAGATGGGTGCTCACACAGAAGAGGGGACCTCAGTCCTCTGGACAAAACCCCATGAAAGAGTGATTCCTACAGGAGAGACGCATAGGTGAGTGGAGGGCAGCAGCCAAGGGCTTTTGTCAGAGCAGGAGCGGGGAGTCCCGGGCCTCAGCTAAATTGGTGTGACGGTCAAGGGGCTTCCCTGGTGGCACAGTGGTTAAGAATCCACCTGCCAACGCAGGGCATATGGGTTTGAGCCCTGGTCTGGGAAGATCCCACATGCCGTGGAGCAACTAAGCCCGTGCGCCACAACTACTGAGCCTGCGCTCTAGAGCCTGCGTGCCACAACTACTGAAGCCCGTGCGCCTAGAGCCCGTGCTCCGCAACAAGAGAAGCCACTGCAATGAGAAGCCTGTGCACAGCAATGAAGAGTAGTCCCCACTCGCCACAACTAGAGAAAGCCCGTGCACAGCAATGAAGACCAAAGGCAGCCCAAAATAAATAAATAAAATAAATAAATTTATTTTAAAAAAAAAAAGAGGAGTGAGGAAAAGGACTAGGCAGGTGGGCTTCTCCTGGGAGAGTCAGTACAATTATACCAATACTAGAGGCGAGGCCGAGGTTGGGAGGCAGGCTGGAGCCATGCTAGTCACCTGGGAAAGGGACCTCCGAAGGGAAGAGGTACTAATGAATGTGATTTATGCGAGTTCATGTTCATAAGGCTTTATAATGCAAGTTGTTATTGCTTGAGGAGTCTTATATTCACCAGAAGGAAAGTGTTACAAAAGAGAGACGTAGGAATAAGATATTCCTTGCAAATTTACTGGGGCTGCTAGTCTGTGGCTAAGAACGTCCTCCCTCTGGCTGAGTATCGCATTATCTAACCTGAGATGGGCAGGGAATGGATTAGTGCTGCTTTCAGAGGTGGGGGGAGAGAGATCTTCAAAGCGCACCCTCTCGGAGACTGAGGTGCTGCTGGAGTTTTTAAGAAACACAAAGGTGCCTCGTTCTCTGGGGAAGGAGTGGGGTAACCAGCAGAAATACCTGAAGGCAGGTTACAGTTGGAGGGAGGGGGACCAAGACAGGTCTGGGTGGACGGGCCCTCTATGGGAGATGCTCGAGGCCGAGGCTTGAATGGGAAAGGCCTCACCTTGTGAGTTTGAGAACATCTAAGTTGACGAAAATGCCGAGTTTTATCCTTATACACCAGTGTTTCTTGAATTGAGGTCTGTGGATATATTCTGATGAATCTAAGAGGTGTTTTCTGGTTGTTGTTTCTTTGATTGTTAGCTATTTATGGACACAATACTTTCTCATAACTACCTGATTGATTTATCACACCTGACATTGTCCATTATTTTAATTCAGAGAAATCAGGCAGAGATTATAGCAAAACCCTGGTTCAAGTCTATGAAACACTAATACCATACATTAGACCCTTAAATCTGATTTGGCCCGGAAAGCCAAGTCATAAGCAAAGTAAACTGAGTAGTTCCAAGAAGAATGACTTAAATCGATTAAATTAATCCGCTGTGTTGAAAACTGTTAGGATTCTGACTCATTTCCAAGTAACTTCACTAAAACTGGGATAATGTCCCTTAGGAAGAGCCCACTGTTGAGTTAAATGACTAGTCTGTTGTTTGAGATGATTTTTAAATATTCAGGGGGAAAATGGTTTGAATCATTTAGAAAGTCTCTTAGAAGCTATTGCAGAGGATTGGGAAGACCAAGGTTATAAAATGTAAATTAAACCCCAAAGTAAAGAGATTATAACATAAAAGAAACTAGGGACAAATTCAGGTTTCCTGGGACCTTAAGCTTATTCAAGTTTGGGTCTTTTTTTAAGAAAAAAAAAGTTTAAATTATGAATAAAAAATATATACAAAAGTGAATATTTTCAAATGATGCTGGTAGGAGCCCAGGCAAATAAGGGGTCTTGAAGGTTCGGCATAGTTAGCCTCACAGTACATCCACTCCCGGGAGGAGCTAGGAATGAGGATGTCGCCTCATCTTCTGAGTCTCACAACACAGGACCAGAGATGCTTTCACTCGAGTAAATTAAAGGTGATCTTTCTCATAATTAGAGACAGCAATAAAGAGAGGTTAGTTGGTGTTAAAATTAATGTATCAAAATGATTCCTATAAGCAGGCAAGAGCCGGGATTACGGTGATCAGGCAGGAGTTGGGGATAAATCATGGGTAATTCAAAAAAATTTAATGAGCACCATTTATTAGAAAATAATGTGGCATGACCTTGTCAAGTTAAACATTCACATACTGTAAACCTGACAATTCTGCTCTTAAGCATATATATGTATGCTTTGCACACATCCACCAGGAGAAATGCACAAAAATGTTCAGAGTAGTGTTGTTTGTTCAGAGCTGATTCAGTGAATAATAATAATAATAATAGTCTAAACCTCCACTACCACACTAGAAATAACTGTGGTTTATTTACTCAGTGGTATATAAGGCAGCGTTAAAAATACACAATGTGGATCGATCATAGAAACCACAATACTGAAGAGAAAAAAAGGAAAGTCACAGAAGACTGTACAATATAATCCCATTTTAATGAAGTTCAAAGACAAGAAATACAAAACAATATATCATTTAGGGAGACATACTTAGGAGGTGAAACCAAGTTTTTAATCAAGGGAAACACTAACACAAAATTCAGATTAGCAGTTACCACTCAAAAGTAGATGATGGCAGGAAATATACAGGTAGACACACGATATTGGTAATGTTTTGCAATGAAGTAAGATAGTGGATTCACAACTATGTGTTTCATTATTGAGTTCAATATCTTAGTTCTATTACATATATTGTTCATATTTATCAAATATTTTATGTATCAATATCTTTTCTCCTTAGATGTATTTCTTTTTTATTTAAACAGCTTTATTCAGGTATAATTGATATAAAAAAACCTGCACATATTTAATGTATAAAATTTGATGAGTTTGGATAGATGGAAACACCCATGAAACCATCATCATAATCAAGGAAAAAGTCATATCCATCACCTCCAAAAATGTCTGTGTCTCTTTGGGGTTTGTGTGTGGGGGGTGTGTGTGTGTGTGTGTGTGTGTGTGTGTGTGTGTGTGGCAAGAACACTTGGCATGGGACTTCCCTGGTGGTCCAGTGGTAAAGAATCCACCTTCCAATGAAGGGGACGCAGGTTTGATCCCTGGTCAGGGAATTAAGATCCCACATGCCATGGGGCAACTAAGCCGCGCACCACAACTACTGAGCCCAGGCTCCCTAACTAGAGAGCCCACGTGCCTCTAACTACAGAGCCCACATGGTCTGGAGCCCACACAGCACAACTAGAGAAGAGAAAACCTGCACGCCACAACTAGAGAGAAGGCTGTGCCACAACAAAAGATCCTGCATGCCTCAGCGAAGATCCCACGTGCCACAACTAAGACCTGACACAGACAAATAATAATAATTAATTGAGTAATTTTAAAAAAGAACACTTGACGTGAGTTCTACTCTCCTAACAAACTTTTAAGCGCCTAATACAGTATTGTTGATTATAGACATTATGTTGTACAACAGACTTCTAGAATTAATTCATCTCACATAATTGGAAACTTTATATCATTTGAAAAAGAACTCCCCTTTCCCCCCTCTCTCTAGCCCATTCTGTTCTGTTTCTATGAGTTTGAGTATTTTAGCTACCTCACTTAAGTGGAATCATGAAGTTTTGTCCTCCTGTGACTAGCTTATTTCACCTGGCATAATGCTCTTCAGGTTCATCCAGGTTGTAGTAAGTGGCAGGATTTCCTTCTTTTCTAAGAATAATAATAATGTTCCACTGTATATATGTACCACATATTCCTCATCCATTCATCTGTTGATGGACATTTGGGTTGTTTCCATGACTTGGCTATTGTGAATAATGCTGCAATAAACATGGGAGTGCAGATATCCCATGCAGATATCTTTGAGATCCTGATTTCAACTCTTCTGGTTATATACCCAGAAGTGGGATTGCTGCATTATATGCTAATTCTATTTTTAATTTTTTGAGGGAACTCCATACTGTTTTCCATAATGGCTGCACCATTTACATTCCCACCAATAGTGTAAAAGTGTTCTAATTTTTCCACATCACTGCCAACATTCGTTTTATATATATTGGGTTGGCCAAAAAGTTCGTTTGGGTTTATATATAAACTGGGGTGAGGTAATACCTCATCGTATTTTGGGTTTGATTTGCATTTCCCTAATTAGTGATGTTGAGCATTTTTTCATATACCTGTTGGCTATTTGTATACAGCTATTTGAATTAATAAAATTAGGGTTTAAATACAGAGTATATTAATTATGTCTCATGATGGTTTTGGTCCCCTACTCTAGTTTATCAAACTAGAGTAGATAAAATTAAAACCATAAGTTCTGTTCAAATTATAATGCTATGATTTTTTACTTGGTTTGACCATTCAAGAAAATGTGATGTTACTCATGCAATATATGTGGCATACATATCAGCATCTTTCAATTATTTAAAATTGCCTTTAATACCTACCTGTAGCAAAAATTCTCCACCTGACACCAAAGTTACTCTTGTAACACATAAAACAGGTGTCGACAGGCCTCAGTTTAAACCTGTACCAAGGCTTTCCACTGCAATGGAACATCCCGAGCATTCCCATCCCAAGCATTTCACACAAAGTCATCTGCAACAGGGTCCTTCCTACCTATCCAGACCCTTCTCTGAAGTTCAGCTTGACCCAGACAGAGGTCTCTGAAGCATTGACACTTCCCTGGCTTTATCTAATCAGATATGTATTTCTTCCTTTTTTTGCAGTGAACAAAGAAAGTGTGTGTGTGTGTGTGTGTGTGTGTGTGTGTGTGTGTGTGTGTGTGAATGTATTCCAGTCACCTTGACTTTCTGTTGGCTTCAAGGACTAGCTTAGTGCTCATGAATTATCTCCAGGCACTTCAAGGGGCTCGTTCCTTTCCATCCTTTAGGTGTCAACTTTAGGAGACCTTCCCAGGCTAACTGGACTAAACTGGGCTGCTCTCGTTTATTCTCTATCAGAGCACCCCATCTACTGCATTTATTGCAGTCGTAATCATTTTACTTTCTCTCCCTATGGGATTATTGTCCATCTTAGCTACTTGAAAGTCAGTGCCATAAAGGCAGAGACCTCGTGTACCTTCTTCAGAGATGTAGCTTTAGCACATCGTACCCTTCATGGAACATGGGAAGTTTTTTAAAAATATCGCCAGAATGAATGAATGGTTATGACCCTTGAGCCATTACAAATTATTTGGAAAGCCCTCAAAACATCTGTCTTTTGTGTCAAGCCCTGGTACTAGCTCTGCCTTCTGCTTAGTGGACACCTGCATGGGTGTTTATTATTACTGTCGTGTTGTCTTTCACGACTCACTGACTCTGCCTCAGGCAGACCTGACTGTCTGATCCTGTGTTCTCACTATGGCCACCGTGCATTTCAACCAGCTGACCTACCTATTAACAGTTTATTTCTATTTCAAAATGTTATGTCAGTTATTTAGATTTTTCTCTCTACCCTTCTAAACTCTTCTCTGTGATGATGGGGCTGGGACTCAGCCAACTACATTTCCCAGATTCCCTTGTCACCGTCTCCCCTTTAGAATCTGCCAATCAGGGGACTAGACGGAGACAGGAAAGCAGGGGGAAGGAGACACCACTTGCTCCTCTCTATTTTGTAGCTGTTCTCTCCCAGAGCAGCAGCTGGTCCAAGCTTCTCTGGGTGATCACAGAACCAGTGTGAGGGCTCTTCATAGCCCTCACAGGTATGAACAGCAGTTCTCTAGGGCCCTTTTTGTGCTTTTGGAGCTTGGTAACACTAACCACTTCTCTTTTGTGTTCCCCCTTAGAGATGAGACCTGTTTCCTGCAGTTCCTTTCTCTCAAGGATACATCAGTTCCTCCCTCTGTGCTTTTTCAGCCCTTCCAATACCTCTGCAACCAGTTCCCAATATTCAATTCCCCATCGAAATACCCACTGTAGTATCTGATTTTCTGAGTAGAACTTGACTGATACATATATCTATTTCTTCCTAATAATAGAGTGTTTCTTGAAGATAAAGTACATTTCTGATTGAAGTTTGTGTCTTCAGGTCCTGGGGACAGACCCTAACCCAAAGTAAACCCTCTGTAAGTGTGGGATAAGTGGGCTAATGATTGATCCAAGTAGTAGAGAGTGAGGAACTCAACTGAAGCAATGACAATGGAGATAGGAGGGAAACTGTGACTATAAAGATTTTCTTTTTTTTTTGGCCACACTGGGTCTTTGTTTCTGCACTCGGGCTTTCTCTAGTTGCAGCGAGCGGGGGCTACTCTTCCTTGAAGTGCGCGGGCTTCTCATTGTGGTGGCTTCTCTCGTTGCAGAGCATGGGCTCTAGGTGCATGGGCTTCCGTAGTTGTGGCTCGTGGACTCTAGAGCACAGGCTCAGTAGTTGTGGCCCACGGGCTTAGTTGCTCCATGGCACGTGGGATCTTCCTGGACCAGGGCTCGAACCTGTGTCCCCTGCATTGGCAGGTGGATTCTTAACCACTGTGCCACCAGCGAAGTCCCTGTAACTATAAAGTCAATTTTCACTTCAGATTCAAAGAACAGAGGGGAAGATTGAGGATACTCTGGTTTTAGTCCAAAGGAACTCTGCTTTTCTTATACTATTTCCAAATAACACCACAGTGAAAATCTCTGTGTAACAAATTGCTCGTTCCCCAAACATCAACAGTGACCAACTAAATCATGTAATCCAGCCAAATTTCAGAAAAAATTGGGCGAGTGTCCTGAAATTCATTAGGATAAATTTTTTTAGGGTAAAATTTGAACTATAATGGGGGAAGAAAAGGAAACAACTTCTAGGGAAGTAACCAATAGAAAACTAGTAAATTTTGCTTTGATTCTTACCCTGGTAGAGGGAGGGACATGAGAAAAATACAAACTATTAAAGCATTCAAAAAATCATTTTCACAATTCATTAATGCACTGATCCAGGGCCACTTATCAGAAGTTAATTGGGAAGGCTTGGTATCCATCCCTCATCTTTTAATTACTCTAACCAAAGGGTTTTCCCACGATATTTCATCAGCAGGACACATGGCTCTCACTGTTTCTTGGGCTCCAGGTGGAATCTGTTTACTTAGGGATGAGCTGGTAGTGACCCTGCATATTGCACACCCCATCCCCATCCACCCTTTTCCTGTCCCTGTCCATTCTCTGTAGTGAACTGATCTGGCAGGTAAAAAGTAAATCTACCTCCTCCAGAAAGCATCACAAGGTCTAAAAACCACAGAGAACGAAAGACAGCATAACTATACACATTTACAAGTTTGTAAAATAATTAATATATTTCCTGTCACATAGCGGATGGTCAATAAATGGAAATTGATGTGATTGTTCCTCCTGCTTGACTTCTGCTGTCACAACCTAGGTCATCTGCAAGTAACATTATTGCAATGGAAGACTATGAAAGAAAGAAAACTTGAGGCCCCTGCACTCAGTGAGCTCAAAGGATGATATCATAACCATGTCAAACAGGGAGATGCAATTCCAGCAAATAACAAGGCCAGGCAAATATAATCCTTGGCCACTTCAAACATTGTACATGCTTGTACAATAATACAGTGCACGTTATACACAGCACGAGCCAAATGCATGGCAAATTCAAACTGCAAATGTCAACTGGAGGTAAGGAAAGGATTGAGAAAAACACCTCTCTCATTTAAACAGAATTCAACCCCCAGAAGGATTCACCTTGAAAGGAGGTGGTCACCTCCTTCCCTGGTTGACTTTCCTCCAACTTCATTGGTCTACTGTCCTGAGTGGGGAATACAGCCATTGTGTTGGGGATTCGCAAGTATGTGTGAGTGTGAGTGTGTCTTATGTGTGTCCTGTAGCCTCACGGTCAGGTACATCACAGCTTTGGCTCCGCCTTTTCTTGTTCCAAATCTCTCTCCATGTGAAGGGTGCCATCTTTAGACTCGCCACATAGAAAGTACCGCTTACATACCTGGAGACCTTCTGCTAAAGCTTAAGAGTGATTCTCAGGAACCCACAAGCCCAGAGGAATTTCCCATTTTAAGAGATACACCTCCTTCCTCCATGATGGACAAAGGACAATCACCAAGCAAGTGAAACTCCACCTCCTCAGGCCTAACAACCTAATAATGTATTAATCATTTGACTGAGTTGTATAACAATTACACTCAAATAGGAACAGCAGGGTATTTCTACCACAGAAATCCAACAAAAATAAAACAATTGCCCATGTGGCCAAAATCTTTAGCCATCTTCTCATCTGTCAAAAGTGTCATTTTTATGTAAGTCAACTATACTTCAATTTGAAAACAATTCGTGTCATCTTCAGATGTTTGCCAACCAATAATTTAAATTGAGATGCATGTGTGGCACTGTGGTAAACATTTTGGCAGAAAAGATGAAATACATTATTTTCTTCTGGCAAGGTCCTTTTCCTGCAAATGGCCATTTGATCATTAATAAATATTGGGCTTTTACTTTGTATTAGGCACTGTTCTAGGCCCTTGGGATATACCACTGAACATAGCAGACAAACATCCCAGTGTTCACAGGGCTTCAGTGCTAGTGTAGAGAGACCAACAAAAAAATAATAATATGACAACAATAAAAAATAGTAAATTAGTAAATTATAGAGTAGGTCAGAATGTAATAAAAACTATAGGACATAATAGAGCGGCGTAGGTAGGGAGCAGAGAGGGGGCTTGAAGCCAGGATTGTTTAACTTCAAATAGGGCGGTCAGGGTAGATCTAATGGAGATATTAACATTTGAACAAAGATCTGAATGAGGTGAAGGAGTTATTCATGAGTATATCTGGAGGGAACATGTACCAGAGAGAGCAAACAGTGCTAAGAGGGAGCACACACCGTGTCTTGTAGGAACCACAGGGAGGCTGGTTGTTGGAGCAGAGAGAGGGGACGAGGGAAAGAGTCATAGAGAAGGCAGAGAAGTCGTGGGCATCAGATCATTCTGGGCCTGTGGACCGCTGTAGAGATTTCAGATTTTACACTGAGAGAAGGGGGAATGCTGGTGGGGGTGAGGGGGTGTTGAAAAGAAGAGGGCATGATTTGATTCTATGTAATAGACCATCACAGTGACTGGGGAGAGAGGATAGGGGTTTGAAGGAGGTAAGAGCAATGAATGTGATAAGAGCTCAGATTCTGGGTGTATTTTGAAGGTAAACAGGTTACCTGATGAGATGTGGCGAGTGAAAGAGGGAAGATTCACAGATGACCCCCAAAGCTCTTAGCCTAAGCAACTGAAAAGGTGAACTTACTATCAAGTGGAATAAGGATGCCTGCACGTGTTTGGCGGGGAGCTCAGGGCATTCAGAGAACAGCTCCAAAGGGAAAAAGAAAATGAAAAAGAGGAGGAATCCTCATGAGGAAAGAAAGAAAACTTCCCCTGCCCCTTCTTTTGACTCAAAATCAGGTGGAGAGCTAAGAATTTATTCTGTATTTGTGTATTTGTTTTGACATAAACCCTCTCTCTCTGCCTCTCTCTCTGCTTCTCTCTGTCTCTGTCCCTCTCTCTTTCCCCACCTTGAAAAGAGAGTATTTTAAAAGAAAGATATGCATGCAGGAGCTTTCTATACCTGCAATTTTTAAAACTGCTTTAAGAATCACATTGCTGAATGAGATCAGGGCAAGGTTTAGTCTTTGTGATATTTTTACTTCAGACTGCATAAAGGAATGAATACTTTGTAAAACCCCTCTTGAAGGTAATTTGTCATTCTTGATGGTACTTTGTCTGATATTAATACAGCCTCTTCAGCATTTGTCTAATTAGTGTGGTGCATCTTTTCCCATCCTTTTACTTGTAACCTATTTGTGTCATTATATTTAAAGCGTATTTCTTGTAGACCGTATATATTTGAGGCTTGGTTTTTTTATCCAATGAGTATCTCTACCTTTTAAGTGGGATATTGAGACCATTTATAGTTAATGTGATTAGTAACATAATTTGATTTAGTCTCCCACATTCTATTTGCTTGATATTTGTCCCACCTGTTTTTTTCTTTTTGTTCCTCTTTTCCTCTTTTTTTAAATTTCCTTTGAATTAATTGAGTATTTTTCATGATTTTGTCTTCTCTTTTGTTGGTTTATTAGATAAGGCTCTTTGCTGTGTTATTTTAGTGGTTGCTTTAGGATTCATTGAATAACATCATAGTCTACCTTCAAATGACATTATACCTCTTCGTGTACAATACAAGAATTTTACAATAATGCTTTCATTTCTCTTTCCTGAACTTTGTTCCATTTTTCTCATACATTTTATATCTACTTATATCATAAACCCCAAAATACATTATTATTTTTGCTTTAAACAGTCAATTATCTTTTAAAGAGATTTAAATACCTTATATTTATCCACATAGTTACTAATCCAGTGTTTTCATTTCTTTCTGTAGATCCAGATTTCCATCAGGTACCATTTTCATTCTGCCTGAAGGACTGCCATGAACATTTCTTACAGTACAATTCTGCTAGTGATGAAGTCTTCTAGCCTATGTCTGAAAAAGCCCTTATTTCACCATTGCTTTTAAAAAATATTTTTACTGGTTACAGAATTCAGATAAACTGCCAACATCCACTTGGATTCTCACCCCCTGTGCTGTGACCTCAAAACTCTCTCCCGCACGTAGGCTGGGGCAATCAGGTGGCTCGCCTCTTTAGTTTCCCATCTCTTAGGAATCACTGTCCTTCACTGTGATCCCAATGTCTTGCAAACTGTTATTTCATATGTTTTTTGTTTTTGTTTTTTGTTTTTGTAGTTGCTTAAGGTGAGAGGGTAAACCTGGTCCTTCTAAGCCAGGTCTTTTTTTTTTTTTTTTAAGATGTTGGGGGTAGGAGTTTATTAATTTATTTATTTGTTTTTGCTGTGTTGGGTCTTCGTTTCTGTGCGAGGGCTTTCTCTAGTTGCAGCGAGCAGGGGCCACTCTTCATCGCGGGGCACGGGTCTCTCGCTATCGCAGCCTCTCTTGTTGCGGAGCACAGGCTCCAGATGCGCAGGCTCAGCAGTTGTGGCTCACGGGCCTAGTTGCTCCGCGGCATGTCGGATCCTCCCAGACCAGGGCACGAAGCCGTGTTCCCTGCATTAGCAGGCAGATTCTCAACCACTGCGCCACCAGGGAAGCCCCTAAACCAGGTTGTTGTTTTTTTTTTTTTTTGCGTTACACGGGCCTCTCCCGCTGCAGAGCACAGGCTCCGGCCACGCAGGCTCAGCGGCCATGGCTCACGGGACCAGCGGCTCCGCGGCATGTGGGAGCTTCCCGGACCAGGGCACGAACCCGTGTCCCCTGCATCGGCAGGCGTACTCTCAACCACTGCGCCAACAGGGAAGCCCCAACCAGGTTTTTTAAGATGCAGAAAAAAATAGGCAAACTCCATCCAAAATAACCAGAGTTATTTTCAATTGATGATTAGTTAAGAAGCAGCCTAGGGAAAAGGAGAGAAATATAAATTAGGAATCATGTTGATTCGCCAACTAAGGAAAGCCACTGCTCATCTCCTGTTTGGGTAATTAGCAGTTGAGGTCTTCAGTGGGTGCTTGTCATTTCTATCGAAAATCAAGTTGAACCAAAAGCCAAAGAGGAGGAGGAGGAGGGTTAGGAGGGGTGGGAAGAGACGAAGAAGAAGAAACTTGAAGGGTGGGGGAATATTTTAAGAATATATAGAGGGCTTCCCTGGTGGCACAGTGGTTGGGAGTCTGCCTGCCGATGCAGGGGACACGGGTTCTTGCCCCGGTCTGGGAAGATCCCACATGCCGCGGAGCGGCTGGGCCCGTGAGCCATAGCCGCTGAGCCTGCGCGTCCGGAGCCTGTGCTCCGCAACGGGAGAGGCCACAACAGTGAGAGGCCCGCGTACCGCAAAAAAAAAAAAAAAAAAAAGAATATATAGAATACTAAGACCAACACTAAATTCATGTCATATACTTCTTGTTATGTATTTCCCAGGAAAACCATAACATTCTATATTTTCAGAAATTTTGCTTCCTTCAAATCTAAGACCTAATTGGATCATCCAATTTCTAAACTTTGAAGAACACGATCCATAATCTTTTCATATAATTTAGGGTGGTAGAATTTAGGGGAGATGCAAAATTGACAGCAGTTTTCAGATACCGACCAGTTAGATTTAAGGAACCTGGCTAACTATACTGGCACCTGTGTGACATAATGCTTTCAAGTTTGATTGGTGTTAATATTATTTTTTCCCATGAAATAAACATTTTTCTTTAACTAGGGCGTTACGATGTTTCCCAAATCTTTTCAGTTTATTCCCAGTGAAACAACAAGTAGCATACACTTTGTAGAAGATGAAAACTAGGAATGAAAATTCCAGATTAACACTAGGAATTAAATATGCTACTCATCTTTTAACACGAGAAGATATCACAAAATATTTTTTAATGAATAATAAAACGATACTTTATACACTTATGTAGAGGGGATAAAACAGCTATTAATTGTCTTTTAAATATGATTCTTTTTCCCTAAGAACTGTGAAGCTTTTAATATGTGATACAAAACATAGGATTCCGAATTAGAAAGGCAAAACTAAATTTATTAAATAAACTTAGCAGTAAATAATAATCTTTCTCCAGCAGAGATTCATTCTACATCTCTATTGTACAGAAAGGACATCAACTTCATCTCATTTAGTCTATCAGCTTTGAAATGCAAATTTCAAGAGATAACAGAGAGATCACATTGCCTGTGAAAACTATCTGATCAATGCAATGAAATTTTCAATAAAGGTAGGAGTTTTCGATCTATAATGATTCTTAAAGAATATCTCTTTAATTAATATATATACACATATATATTAAATTCAACAATAGCAGAATTGCTAGGGATAGAGAACACAATCCAATAGTATTAATAGACATTGTATTTCAAAATCTTTCTTAGACAATTTCAGGCTCTTTCCTTAAGATACTTTCTACCCAGCAAATGTGGAAGGGGGCATGAAGGATGTTCATTGATATAAAATTAAGCTAAAAGATACTTTGGCCTCAATTATCTAGATATTTTGAGCAAATGCCAGATGGTTTCCTCATTTTTCACTTCCTTTGCAAGGAACAAACAGCCTATGTCTTCTTTACGGGAAAAACTTTGCTCCCATTATATCACTGACAAATTTCAAAAGTATAAAATGACTTAGAGATGAGTCATCATCTCTAAGAGACCAGAGATTTGAATAGTTTCCCCTTTTAAGACAGGACTTCTTCATGATTTCATAAAGATCCTGGCACGTTAAGCCCAGGATAGCAGTGTGTGATCCCTCCCGAGTAGAACGTTAGTGTCTGTACTAGTTTAACCCTGTGACACTTCTCTGGGCTCCTGGGCACTCTGTCTCCCCTCTCGTCACCCAGCACAGCCCTGAGACTTCACTCCTTCCCTCTACCTTCTTTGATCGGTCCGGGCTCCCCTGGACAGGCTGGCTGTCAGTTACTCTGGCTGTATTTCCTCCGCCCATTCGCCTAGCAGAGTTTCTGCACTGATGGCAGAAAAAGGAAGGGAAAAGGGCACTGGAGACACATGCTCTGGTTGGATTTACTTGTCACTAACCCCACAAGCTGAAATTTCGACCATTTAGTCAGTGTGTATTTATTTGGTTTATACAAAACACAACACTTAATTTGACTGACTATATTTTAATTGTAGTGTTTGCGTACTTGACTGAACGAAACACCAAATGGCTACTTGCTTCAATACCAAATGATCCTAGTAGCCACTTACTTTCAGGAATAATTAAACTACAAAAATTTGTTAAATGAAAATTACAATTCTGGGCTGATATCCTCCAACCTTTAAGAGATCAATAACAAATAATTCCGTACATGAGTCCAATTCATTCTATCGTCTAAGGGGTGTGTTCTGTAACCCTGGGAGGCCGGTCAGGATTCCGAGACGCTGAGTGTACACTGGAAAACCTAACATTTTGATATGGCTGTGGATATCTGGCAACACCCTCTCTGAAAAACACTAAAGCTAGAGTCACCTCTGCCATACTCCTTGGGTGGACTTAATGAAACACTATTTCAAATGCCTTTCCGAGGAAAACCCTGGCTTTGCCCACAGGTCTGCTGATGACCCTCCAAGTGAAAGTGCAGAGACCTCACATGAGGACAAGGACACAAAGCAGCCTCCTTAACTTTCATAAGTGTGTGGGTAACACCACTTGGTTCCCATAGAGGTGAGTTCTATCCTTAATCCACAGTGGAGCAGAGCTGATGTTCGCCAAGCTTGATAGAATCACCTTGCTGTGTTTGACAGTGAGATTCAATCAAAAACCCAATAGACAGAAAGTACATTTAAGAATGCTCCTCCACGGGTTTCCCTGGTGGTGCTGTGGTTGAGAGTCCGCCTGCCGATGCAGGGGACACGGGTTCGTGCCCCGGTCCGGGAAGATCCCACATGCCGCGGAGCGGCTGGGCCCGTGAGCCATGGCCGCTGGGCCTGCGCGTCCGGAGCCTGTGCTCCGCAATGGGAGAGGCCACAGCAGTGAGAGGCCCGCGTACCGCAAAATAAAAAAATTTAAAAAAAAGAAAGTTGCTAAGGATGTTTGCCCCTTCTGTTACTCATGTCGCATATACAATAGTTACAGGGGTCAGTTATAGGAACATCACCTGCACCGAGGGACAGTTGTATTTCCTCCTCTCCATAATGAGCTAAGTAATCTATATCATCTCCCTATTGCCTTTGCTGCCAGAAAACTTACAGTAGGGCTATGCTCACAATCACAACCACTGTACTTTAGTGTTATTTTTCCCTTCTTAAATCTCCTTTCCTCTTTTAAGAATTCATATTTTCTTATATTTGTCCTTTGGTAAGCTGACTTGATTTGCTTCTAGTAAAACTGAAAAGACATATCTTTCCTCACTCCAAGCCATGGGCCCTCATCAGCACATTCGCGTACACAGGTGTCCAGCATCTGGTCCTGTTTATGGTACACATCCCTTCTTCTAGATGATCAACCCTCCAACTTTTCTGTCATTCTCTCTGCATACAAACGTGCTGTAATAGTCTCTATGTGAAATAGAACCTGCGCTAGAACCCACATGCCTGTGACTAATGTCCATTTCTCTGTTCCTCTTTCATAGCAAAACTCCTTAAAAGAAAAGCCTGGGTTCGCTATCTTCAATTCTTCTCCTCCCGTTCCCCCTCGAACCCTCCCCAGTTATACATTTCCTCACAGCACCACTGAGCCAGCTTTCATCAGAATCACCACTGACTCTGGATTCCTGAACCCAATACATCCTCTGTCTCTATCTTACCCTAAGAGAAGTGAGGCACTCATTATAGGTGCAAATTTTAAGGAGGTGCCCAAAACAATAGTTCAATGTAAATGCGCAAAAAAAAATCCTGATGAACCAAATATCAAAATTTTAGATAAAGACAGGATCTGGCCAGGCCAGGACCAAGATGAGAGACATAAGTTAAGTGGTGTGAGTGTAGGATCAGATCTTGTCTTTATTTAAATTGTGATGGGTTGTTTATCATGGAATTTTTTTTAAGAATTTTATTTTTTAAATATTTCATTGAGATATTAATTATTTTGATTTCTGAGTTTCTTGGTACCTCTTTTAAATTTTGCACCCGAGGCTAGCACCTGGCTCTCCCCACCCTATCTCAGCCCTGCTCCAGCTCCCTTTTTCTTCAATCATTTTCTGAATTTGGCTTCAAGGGCACCATCTTTTCTTTCTCCTCCAGTCTCACTGGTTACTCTTCCTCAGTCTCCTTTGCTGGCTTCTCCTCATCTCCAGCCTCTAAATATTCAGGGCTCAGCTCTAAGACTTCTTCTCCATCTATACTCATCCCCTAAATGATCTCATCCGGGCCCATTGCTTGAAATAGCACATATGCCCTGATAACTCTCAAGTTTTATCCCCAAACCACACTCCTCATTTTAACCCTTAAAGCACCCACACTTTTGTTTTGTTTTGTTTTTTGCATCTCCATGAAAAGCTATTCCATCCTTCCAATTGCTCAGTACAAAAACTTTACAGTCATTCTTATCTATTCTCTAAGTCTCTCACATCACATATATTCCATCAGCAATTTTTGTTGGCTCTGTCTTCAAAATATATGCAGAATCCAACCACTTCTCACCACCTCTGCCACAATTCCAGTCCAAGCCATCACTTCTTGCTCAGACAATGACTGTATCTCTGACTGATTTCTTTGCTTCTTTCCTTTGCCTCACTCTAGTTTGTTTTTTACAAAGCAGCCAGAGTGATCATTTGTAAATGGAAATCTGGTTATGTCTTGTGCTTAAAACCCTTCAACGGCTCCCCATTACTCTCAGAATAAAATCCAAAGTCCTTACCATAGCTTCCAACCCTGGGTCTCGAACTTGAGCTGCAACAGAATCAGGAACACCTGGACTCTTGTTAAAACACAGATCACTGGGCCCCGATCCCAGAGCTTCTTGATTCAGAAAGCTGAGGTGCGGGACTGTAATTTGCATGCCTAACAAGTCCTGGGAGGTGCTGATACTGCTGGTCTAGGGACCACACTTTGAGAACCACTGGCCGACAATGCCCTGTATGATCTGTGACTGCTTCCAGCTCCCCCTCATTACTCTCCCCACCTTCTCTTCTGTGCTTCAGCCACACCGGCCTTCTTGGCCTTCAAGTCAGCTCCTACTTCAGAATCTTTGTATCTTCCATTTCCTCTGTCTGGAACATTCCTCCCCTAGACATCCTCATGGCCACTCCCTCCTTGTAGTCTCTGATCAAATACTCTTTTAATAAGGTCTTTACTGAATATGCCATATAAAAATACCGAACATGCCTCAGCCTACCTTACATTGCTTTATTTTTCTCCATAGAACTTACCACGATCTATTCTTTATATATTTATTTGATTGCTTGTTTATTTCTCCCTCTAGAATGTAAGATTCATGTGGACATAGACTTTCTATCCAGAGTTTAATATTAACTCCAGAGACTAAAATGGCACCTGGCACATATGTGCTCAATAAGTACTTGTGAAGAAATGAATGAACAAATGATGGTGGAGAATTAAGCATTCACGAGAGACCATTCCCATGTCTGTTACCAGACTGGAGGGAATAATCGAATGTATCATGTAAACCTGAGAGAGTCACTTAAACACTGCACCCTCCTCTTGATTTATTGTAAAATCATCTTAATTGGCTTAATTATCCAAAAACCAAAATGGACATCAATTCAGTGACCAGTACAGGCAGTTTCCAAATTCCCTTTCTGTTTTACCCACATTCCTGACCTGGTATGCATAGAGGCCCACTTAGGGTGGCTAAAAATAGAGTCCTTCTACTCCGTTGCCACCTGCTTCCTATAGCTGTAAGTCCATCTGTTCCTATAAAGAATCATCTCTGAGTCTTATTTCCTTGAACTGTTTTTTTTTTTTTCCCTCTCATTCTCCTCCACCACTTTCTTTATAATCCCCAGAGAGTCACCCGTTTTTGCCCAGCTAACATTCATTCACTTTCACCCTTATCAGGGGTGGCCCCAAACCAGTTCAAGTGGCCATTCTCCCCATGACTCAGGATAAATCTTGATTAGGAATCCAATTAGGATAATCCTGTTTCCTTTGCTAGTACCTAGTTCAGGAATGTGCACATCACTGAGTGCCAGTCTATGGATGTAGTCTGCTGAGGACTTCAGGAAAATTTCATTTCCTCTCAATAAAGAGACATATGGGATGAAACATCCTTCCTCTACTATTGGACATTGTGATATCTTATGTTATGCCCGGAACCGCATCAACCATTTTGTAACCCTGAGGGAAGCTAGCTGGGGACAAAACTAGAGGTAGCTGAGAAAAAAAGATGGCAAGAACGTGGGTTCTTAATGAATCAATGAACCAATGAATTAACAGCACTTGAGCTAACCTGGCTCGGGATTTCTTGGTACATAGGCTAACAGAAGTTTCTTATTGTTAAGACAGTTGGGGTTGAGAGGCACTACGTACATCCTTGCTGATACAGAGGGCTGTGCTCACTAGGAACATTGCTACACAACGGCACAGTTACACACATAATTTGCAGATAAGGCAAGCTCTGTATCCCACGTATACCCTTATATCCTAGAAGAGCTCTTTCATGCTCCGTAAAATGCTTCCTCAGAATCAAATGCCCATCGAGGAGCATCTCATGCTGAGTTACCTACATTAAATTTCATGCGGGCCCCAGTCTCTTTGAGATAACAGCAACAACAAAACCAGACATCTGCTTCCTGGGTGTGGCTCCAAAAGAAGCTGGTTTATATATATAAACCAATAGATGGAAATAACTAAAGTTTTATTACATATAATTACCGAAAGCAGTAACCTTTGCTTATTATTATTATGAGATCTAGGGAAGAAAATTTATCTTGAACTTTGTAGGATATTTTCATACAATCAGCTCCATAGAACTTCAACAGAGTCTCGCAGATAAAAACAGAATAGCTATATGACATTTAAAAGAAACGCTACTGACATGCATAATTTGAATCATTGTGATATATTTAAGTTTCAGACATTCTGAAATCTCCAAATCAAAAGCATTCTAATATAACTATTAAATATCTCAATGACACTCAAATGTTTATTCTCATAAAATATTTGCATCAGTGGGTATTTTTCTTTTTAAACTCACTTTTAGAAATTGAATCTCTACTTAGATTGGGTTGCTGCTGCAATCGGGATAGAAAATTCTGCTTTCTTTCTTTCTTTCTTTTTTTTTTTTTTTGGTCAGCTCCACCTCCAGCCTCGTTTTGGCAAGGGCTAGGGGTTTCTTCTAGAGTTTAGCTAATAATCCTTACTCAGGAAACCTCCAGATGATCATTGCAGAGATGCTGCTTCAGTTTTTTTTCTTTTCAATTTAGACATACCATGCACAACCTCACTGATGTATAAAACATCAGTACAAAATGTAGAAAAGTTCTTTTGCTTTTTGCCTGCATATACCCTTTTTATGATGAGCTGAGATGTTTTTCCACAGGCAAAAGTTTTCCTAAAGAAAAACTATAAAAAAAAAAAGCCTAAAATAGAATAAACAGAAACTTTGCATTCAGATTTTTACAGTTTCCTGCATAAAAATAAGAGGATGCTGTGAAGTCTCTGGGAAAGCAAGAAAGCCTACCTAGAACGGCACTTTTAAGAAGGCCTGGGAGATGCCCAAAGTACATGGTGTTGTATAGTTCAAGATTTAATCATTATGGGTCAGATTATCAGAGAGGCCTCACCCTAAAGTCCAGAATTGTATTCACTATTACCATATTTTCATGAGAATGTTAAGTAAATAAACATTGCCCAACTGTGTGAGGTGGATATTCTGAGAGACATAGGAATCATGATGCAGAAATGTTGCCTTTGCATGGCTTTCTCACATTACAGGTATCTAATTTGGTAAATATTTTGAGAACTTGGAATCATGACAGTATTTTTATCATTGTTATAGTTTTCACCTGCAAACCTTTAGAAATTCATGTGAGCACTTTATCCATGTTAGAACACTGTAAACTCCCTTGTAAAATAATGAAAATAAATCCTGGTTTTTATCTTTTCCTTCTATCGGGAAGTAGAGTTTCCTTTTACTGGGAGTGTAGTGATCTGATCTGACTGATCTAGGTTTCTGTCCTGACTCTATCACCTACCTGCTCAATCCATGATGTTGGTCAAAACCACTAACATGTGAAACCCTCAGATTCTTCATTTGTAAAATGAGAAGAAGGACCATAGCTCCCCACACTCACGTCTATCATAAGGCTTTTCACACTGTATTGTAATTGGTTACTTGTCTGTTTCTCTTTTGAGATTGTGAGTTCCCTGAAGAAAGGAAGAATATCTTTCTCTTTTAGAGCAGTGGTTCTCAGCGTTGAGGGCAATTATAATCTCCTGGGACATTGTTCCCAGTCCCAGCACCCAAGCTGCGTTTCAACAACTTAAATCATTATTTCTGAGGATGAACCAAGACATTTTTCTTAAGTTTCCCAAGGGAGTCTCCTAATGTGAACCAAGGTTGACAACCACTGCTTTAGAGGCTTAGCACTGGTGTGTGGGCATGTTACATAGAATGAGTAGGTAAATTTAGTCAGTAAATGAGTGAAGATTTCACAGACCACACTGTAATATTTCCCTATCCATCCTCCCCCAGCAGTCTGTGAGCTCACCGAGAGAACCACAGAGTTGTATCTGTTTTCTATCCCCATCTCCTAACACAGTGTCTCATTCACCTTTACATCCCTTGGCATATATGAGAGCTCAATGTTTGTTTGAAATAATGTAACATGAAATAGAAGAAAAGAGTTTTCTTGGTCAATTAAATTTTTTAAAAATTTTTTAAGTAGAAGAAGATAGTTAAGAGAAGATTAGATTTTGCTCATGTGTTTCCAATGAAAGAAGCGAACAAAGAGTTCCATTTCCATATGTATTGTGTGCTAACTCCATAAATATAGAGCTACCCGTACTTAATAGTCAGTGTACGACAGACAATTTGGCCTTGACTGATTACTCTGAGAAAATCATGAAGCAAGTGGGAAAATACATCATTTTTGGCTTTTAACTAGACCTCCTTAGGCTCTCCTGGAAGAGCCGAGCACATCATCCAAGGAGGCCAGGCTCACAGCTCGTGAACACTAATGTAAACAATGCATCCGGGGCTTCGCTGGTGGCGCAGTGGTTGAGAGTCCGCCTGCCGATGCAGGGGACACGGGTTCATGCCCCGGTCCGGGAAGATCCCACATGCCTCGGAGCGGCTGGGCCCGTGAGCCGTGGCCGCTGAGCCTGCGCGTCTGGAGCCCGTACTCCGCAACGGAAGAGGCCGCAACAGTGAGAGGCCCGCAAAAAAAAACAACCAAAAGACAAACAATGCATCCTTTACTGGATGGCCATTTATTATAAACTGTCCTGAGTAGCCAGTGATGCCTGCTTCCAGTTTCAGTGACTGCTTGCTCTTATGTTCCCCCCATCCACAGTGCGAATTAGATGAGATTTACTTGCTCTCCTGGGCTAAATACGGCTAGAATGTTCCTGAATTCTGTGAGACAAAGCCAGAGAGACTCTCATTTCTGAGGGTGAAATATTTACTGCATCTATCCTGAAAAATTCTTTCTTCAGCACATAAAATAGCTTAAAAGCACATGTGTATATTTATTTATTTTCTCATTATTTTATTTATACATCTTGGTAAATTCATATCTAAATATTTTGATAGAATTATCATGACATTTAAAAGGAAATTCTCACAGGAAGTTGTGTATGTAAGTACAAATTGTTATGAAAGCAAAGTTAAAATTAAATACATATATAAAATAAAAACCAAAACACAAAATTTGCCAAGTGTTTGAATAATGATTATTTCATGGTAACTACATCTATACAATAAATTGATTTATTTTCCTTAGAGAGCCACTAGTTCCACCTACTGGAATTTTGACATCCTATTATGCAATTATGTTATTGTACAAATGCCTAGCATAGTAAGACTGATGGCCCAGCTGAACTTAACTTAGCAAAGTTATTGAAGAGCAGATCTTACTGGGTCAGCTATTAGAATAGATCTGAAGTTCTTCTCATAATTATAAACTGAGAACTGATATATGCCCTGTGTAGAGTCTGCTCTGTGTACCACAAAATACACACACACACACACACACACACACACACACACACACACACACGGGCAGTCCTCACTTTGCATAGTAGTGCAGGAATGTAAAAATAACCATTCAAGCTGATACCATGCAAAGTGATCTTAATAATCAATGAAAAAATTCACTGATGAATTCTACGAAACATTTGAAGAATTACCATCAAGGCTTCTCAAACTCTTCCAAAAAATAGAATAGGATGCAATACTTCCTAACTCATTCTATGAAGCTAGTATTACCCTGATACCGAAGATAGACAAAGGCATCACAGCAAACTACAGACCTATATCTTTTATTAAAATAGATGTAAAAATCCTCAACAGATACTAGTTAACTCAATCCAGGAGCATATTAAATGAGTGTACACCATGACTAAGTGGGATTTATTCCAGGAGTGCAAGGTTGGTTCAACATATTAAAATCACTCAACGCACCATATTAATAGATTAAAGGTAGGAAAAAACCATGATTGTCTCAATAGACATAGAAAAGTTATTTGACAAAATCCAAAATCCATCACCCTTTCATGATAAAACCACTGAACAAACAAGGACCTTTCTCAATTTGACAAAGGGCATCTGTAAAAAACCCACACCTAACATCATACTTAATGCTGAAAGACTGAAAGCTTTCCCTCAAAATCAGAAACAAGACAAGGATGTATGCTCTCACCACTTCTACTTACATTGTATTAGAAGTTCTACCCAAGGGAATTAGGCAAGAAAAATAAATAAAAGTCATCCATATTGAAAAGGAGGAAGTAAAATTATCTCTTTTCATAGGTGATATGATATTATATGTAGAAAATAGTAAGAAAAGAATTATTGGAACTAATAAATGAATTCAAAAAGTTACAGGACACAAGATCAATATATAAAAATCAATTGCATTCCTGTACACCAGCAATGATAATGTAAAAATGAAATTAAGAAAAATATTTCACTTACAATAGCATTAAAAAGAATAAAATACTTAGAAATACATTTAACCAAAGTACAAGATGTGCTCACTAAAACTACAAAGCATTGTTAAAAAAACTTACAGAAGATCTAAATAAATGAAAAGATACACCATATTTATGATTTAGAAGACTTAATATTGTTAAAATGGCAACATTCTCCAAACTGATCTGCAAATCAATGCAATCCCTGTTAAAATTTCAACTGCCTTTTTTTCAGAAATGGTGAAGTTGATTCTAAAATGCACTTGGAATTGCAAGGAACACAGAATACCCAAAACAATCTCTCAAAAGAAGAACAAAATTGCAGCGATCACATGTCTCAATTTCAAAACTTACTACAAAACTACAGTAATCAAAACAGTGTGGTACTGACATAGGGATAGACAAAATGCCAATGGAATAGAATTGAGAATCCATTTGAGGCCATTAGTGGCTGAGAACTAAACTGTGTCCACTAATAGCACCCCCAGCAGCTGGGGTAAAATTTCTCTCCTTGAAGAGGGAGTTGAATGGCATATCTCTGTAGCCACCTTGCTGATGCATATGATTACATTAAAATTAAAGATTTTTGTTTGATGAAGAACACTTTGGATCAAGTTAATAGGCAGGAAGCACAAAGGGTGAAGATGTCAACAATGTCTATAACTAATAATTACTATATCTAGAATGTACAAGGAATTCCTGTAGCAATCCCAACCAAAGAAAGATGGACAATGGATATAAATGGGTAATTTACAGAAAAGAAAACCCAAGCATGAAAAATATGCTTAAACATAATCAGAGAAAAACAAAATAAAATAAAAGGGAGATACACCTTCATACATATAGATTGGCAGAAATAGGAAAGCTGGATAGCATCGAGTTGGCCTGGAGGTTGGGATAGAGCAATTTGTCTGAAACAGTCCTAGTTTACACTTATTGTCCATCATAATTATTAATATCTGCTTTCATTGTCAAAAGTGTCTCCATTTGGACAATATATCACATGATCTCCCTGGGATAGAGGAATCATCATAGACTGCTGGTATAATGTAGACTGGTGTAGCCATTTGGGAAAACAATCTGACACAGTATTCAGTCACATTAAGTATTTAAATAACTTGTGATGCAGAAATTTCCCCCTGGATGTTTGGATTATGAAAAAAAATATGTGTGTGTGTGTGTGTGTATACACATATATACGTATATATGAAACTCTCACAAAACTCCATGAGGAAACATGTATCAATAATAAGCTGATCAGTGTAGCATTATTTGTAGTGGCAACGAGTTAGAAGCTATCTGAGTATCCATAACTGGGAGAGTAGAAAAGTAAAACCTGAGGACACAGGAGGAGCCATACAGCAATTAGAAGCAACACAAAAGATGTAAACATAAGAGCACAGATGGATACTTAAGACAATGCTGAGTGAAAACTTTTTTTTAATAGCATGTATGTAGTATGTAGGATGACTCCCACTGACCCATATTATTGTACAATTCCTTCCCCTTGTCTATGGGTGGGATCAGCGAATATGGTGGGATGGCAGTTCCACGATTACATTATTTTGTGTGGCCAAGGGAAAGGGGTCTTGCTGATGTAATTAGGGCTCCTAATCAGTTATTTTGATTTAATCAGAAAGATTAAATGAATCTTTCTGATTAAATGAGTGGGCACCACTCAGTTTTCAGAAGCAGACACATTTCACGTTATAGCCCCAATCAGGACTGTCCCTGAAAGATCATGGTGAAGAGAAGTCCACCTAATGGGCAGAAATTGGAGCAGTGTATTTGCCGCCTTTGTCAGGACTGGATACGGCCAGAGATATGCATCTGACTTATACGTAGTGACAAATAGTTTGGTTTGACAGTTAAGGACAAGGTAGGACTATCGATGCCAAGAACGACTAGGGAAGAGGTTTGTGCCTAGACCTACAGAATGAGCACAGAGTGTGAAGACATCTGCTCACCAAATAGCCTCCATTGCAAGTAAGGCTGCAGAAGTTTTGCTTTCCATACTCACAACTTTGTGCTCTGCTGGTTTAGAGGTCTTAGTTCCCACAGGAAGAATGTTTATACAAATAGACATAACAATTATTCCATTGAACTGAAAGTTGACACTGTCAACTTGTCCATTTCTTAGTTCCTTATGCCATTGAGCCAATAGGCGAAGAAGGGGATTGCTCTAATGACTAGGCTGACTGATCCTGACTGATCCTACTGCCATAAAATGCAGGTAGTGAAAATAGGAGACTCACTGTGATGCCTCTTAGAACTTACATTTCCAAGAATGAAAGTTAATGGAAAACCAAAGTAATTAAAAAAAAAAAAAGACAGAACCACTGAGGATTAAAATCTTTCATAAATGAAAGTAGGGGTCCCTTGGCCAGGTACAGAACTAGCTGAAGTACCAGCTGAAAGCCAAAGAAACATGGAATGGGTACCGGAAAAAGAAAGTTAGAAATATCAACTATAGCCTTGTGACCAGTTGTAGAAACATGGACAGTCGTAGCAGCTATATATTTTTATCTTCCTTGCTTATATATATTTTTATTTCTATTTTCCTATTACTTTATATAAGGAACATTGGTGTTAGTTAAATCTGTAATTTAGTGTTTTTGTAACTGAAATACAAGAGTAATTAGTGGCCCATACATGGAAACAATACCTGTTGGAAAATTAGGTCTCCTTTGTCGGGGGGCAGGTTGAGGGGCGGTGATGAGAGGGTTAGAGCATCTTGTGAAGAATAGTTGCAACTTAACTAGGCAGAAGCATAAAGTTCTTGTATAAAAGTTCTGATATGTGTAGAAACACAGTATTACACCATTGTCCTTTAACTCTAATTTTCCCCCTCGTAGATCGTACTTTGTAAAAATAGGGCTGAGAGTCTTTAGATTACTTTGTCAGTTGGATCCGTATTAAATTCTGTCAAAAGAGATCCTAGAGAGAGACCAGAAGACAGGGCGAGCGCAGAGAGATTTGGTCCTTTTTATCTGCTTGTTCTTCCTGTCGATATCGTCCAAGCAAAGGTACTTCACCCTGGCCACAGCAGTTTGTCTCAACCTCCAACTTTTTTTTGGCACTTCTGAAGCAGCTGCCTCCTGAACTTTGAGTCTCAACTCTTCAAGACTATTCCTCTTACCTCAAGGTATTAAGACTAGCTGAGCAGCATTCTCTCTACAGAGGTCTGAATCCCCTCTCCCTGGGGCCCCTCCTCCAAACTCTAAAGTTTTAGTAGCCTCAATCTTTCATATTTACTCCCCCAGCCCTACTTTTTGCTGCAATTATTACCTCTATTATTCATTAGTTTTTGCTTTTTGCATTTTCAGCTCTCCAACACCTGTGTAATCAAACCCATAAATTAAATTCTTTGTTGAAATACCTAGTGTGGTTTCTTCTTTACCTACTGGAGCTCGACAGATACACACACACGAGAGAGAACTATGAAGCAATTATAAGCAACAGATTAGATGTATACATAGCAACATAAATTAATATTAAATATACAGTACTGAGTGAAAATGCAAGAAACAGAAGGAGATTTTCAACACAATGTCATTTACATGAATTGAAAATAATTCCTTCAGAAAAACAACATGTATTTTCAAGAATATGTGGAATTCTTGGTGGGAATGTAAACTGGTGCAGCCACTATGGAAAACAGTATGAAGGTTCTTTAAAAAGCTAAAAATAGAACTACCATAAGATCCAGCAATCCCATTCCTGAGCATATATCCAGATAAAACTATAATTTGAAAAGATACGTGCACCCCAATGTTCATTGCAGCACTATTTACAATAGCCAAGATATGGAAGCAACCTAAATGTCCAATGGACATATATACAATGGAATATTAGCCAGCCATAAAAAGAAAGTTAGAAATAATGCCATTTGCAGCAACATGGATGGACCTAGAGATTATCATACTAAGTGAAGGAAGTCAGAAAGAGGAAGACAAGTATCATATGATATCACTTATATGTGGACTGCAAAATATGATACAAATGAACTTATTTACAAATCAGAAACAGACTCACAGACATAGAAAACAAACTTATGGTAACAAATTGGGAGAGAAAGGGTGGGGAAGGGATAAATTAGGAGTCTGAGATTTAAAAAGAAAAAGAAAAATACATACAAACATATTAGAATGGTGACCTATGAGAAAGACAGGAATCTGAGTGAGATATGGGGATAAAGGAGAAGGGAAGGAGGAGGGAAGGAAGGAAGGAAGGGAAGAAAGGAGGGAGGGAGGGAGGAAGATAAATAGGAGAAGGGCTTTGCATGACCCAACGATGTTGCTGTGCCATGAACTGAGATGTATGATTAACTTAACCCTCTGCCCTTAAGAGCATGACAATCATGAAAGAGTCATGGCTGTTTCAATTTCAAGCGACAGAAACTCAAACTAACTTCAGGGGGAGAAAGCGTGATTCCTTGGCTTATATAACAAAAGAATCCAAGGGTCGACTTCAGGCACAGCTGAATCCAAGGGCTTGATTATATCATCTTACGTCACTCTGCAGTTTGCTTTTCTCTGTATTGGTTCCTTTCAAGTATCTCCTCTTCACAACAGAGCTCCTAGAGGATGAATACTTATACCTTAGCATATAGGGTAACCAGAGATTTAACTTTTTTCTTCTTCCTCACCATTTTAGCCAAAATTATGAGGCTGATATTCATTGGCCCTAACTGGCCTGCTCCGGTCATGTGCCCTTCCTGAACCAATCACTATAGGGTGCATATACTTTCACTGGCCAAACATAGGTCATTCTCCCCAGATCGTAGGGTCGGTCCCATGGAACCTGCTACTAAAAGCAAATTCTTCACTACAACACCAATCCCATTAAAACAGTTCCAACACTGCCCAATTACTAATAAAGAATTCTACAACGGCACTGTTTTCCAGTAGAAATTTCATATCTGGGTAGATCACAGAGGTAGAGCTGGTCTTTAAAGAGAGGACAAAGAAGGTGACTCATGACCATGTGGCTATATTTTAGGAATGCTGCAAATTCCTCTTGCCTAAAATATCTTCCCCATCTGCCAACCAGTCTTAAATTCCTATTCCACAACTGAGATTCATTGTTTGGGGCCTATAACATGGACCCTCCAAGCTGCTTTGGAAAAACATGTAAATACCTCTTAGCATGTATCAGCTTTTAACACCTTGACATTGATACCTTGGCAGATGGATGATGACAGGGAAGACAACAAGTCAGGAGTCCCTCCGAGGAAAGAGTCTAACCAGGCTAAAATATCACAAAGGGCAGACCTGGAACTGTGTGATCAGGGTGATGGGGCAAAGTGAAAAGGGTGGCAGGTGACAGGACATTCGAGACACAGCCTATCTGATTCACAATTTCTCTTGGTAAAAACGTTACCCACAACACACTTAATTGTGTGTTAGAAAGGGTATCCTCTGAGAGGATGTTTGGGAATCTAGTCCCTTCCCCTAACAAGACAAGTTCCATGTTGGAGACATGTCTGTAGAACAGCATCTGTCCTGGGTCTGCAGGGAGAGGGGAGATTGTTTAAATAGAAAATGCTCACCAGAAAGAACCTCAGACGCTAAGAACCTTCTTGAAATATTTCTAGCTTCTAATAGTTAAACAAAGATGTTCCCAGAACGTTTGTTGATCTTTTCTATTGACATGGAAGTGCTAGTTCCTAAATGACGTTTTGTTTTCTTTTGTTTTGTTTCCAGCTAATGCAGCAACAGTGAGAGAGCAATACCCCAAAGCTAGCTTCCCACGTCATTTGGGACAAGGTATTTTCCTTCTTTAGAGTGTCCCAAATTTGAACTCTTCATTACTAAGTTTCTCATCTCACCAGGCCCCATCTTCCTAAAGGGAATTATAACAATAAAAATCTTCCCAAAAATTTAGTAAGTAGGTGGAAAAAGAGACAGAGAAAGGAAGGAACTCAAACTATCAGCAGTGGTTAACCTAAGGGAAGGGAAATGTGATGAAGGTGAAGGTAGTGGAAAAGAAAATTTACATTTTATTCTATATATTTTATTATTGCTTGACTTTTGTTTACCATGATGGTGTATTCATGAATCCTTTTAATAATTTAGAATTTAGTTAAATTTGCACTTAATTGATTCTACTAACTAGAACTTGTTCTCACATTTGGGATTAAACTTGACGGAGGCCCGGCCAGCTCTGTGGCCTAGATAAATGCTGACCACGTGGAGAAAAAGTGTATCCTATAAATGGTCCCCACTGTCTGAATTAAACTTAAGAATGATGCTCAAATTATATAAAGCCAAGCTGAATAAAAATGCAAAATACTCCAATTCTTTGTTACATCTACTTTTTCCTTTTTTCAAGAAGAATGAACTACTGCTGTTCTTGAGAGCGTCATAAAGATACAGGTCGGTTATACTGCTCCCCTGGATGGGTTTCAGTTGGTAATAACCGGTTTTCTGAGAGGTTTGAGTTAAAGCTCTTATGTAAATAGAAAGAGGCTTACATAATGCTCTTTAAACTAGAACTTTGCAGACAATCTGCAGTAGGCATATGAAATCTGTCTGTGCCGCAAATGGCATCTGAAAACTATCAGGAAGCCATCCAAGATTTGGTTCAAGAAAACTGGAAGAATAAACACCCACCGTGCAAGCTTCTGATCAATCGTTTAACCAAACCGCAACCACAACCAAACAGAGAGTATGTGAGAGATGTGTCTTGGGTTTATAGCAGCGCTAGTAAACCAAAGTGTGTTTCAGCAGCGCTCTTGAGTACAGTTCATTGTAAATTTCTGCGTAAAATTCTCCAGGGGCTGGAGTCATGCCTTAGGCCGTTTCCCTCCCTGTAAGGTTAGACAGTGCATCATCTCACGGAAGAGGCTAAACTGGTATCGATTTTCCAATTTCTAAAAGGAGTAACCGTTTCCAGCAAAAGCACGCTGGGGGCGGGAGGTGGCGGGGAGTGGTGCTCTGTGTAAAGGGGAAACACACTGCAAACTGAAAGCGCTGAGGAGTGGGGAAGAGGGAGCTGCGGTGAGCGAGCGGCGGCTCCTCTCTGCCCAAGTATCGAGGCTGCGAAGTTCTGGCCACAACAGCTGCGACGCTCTAATTCTGTGGACCTGCCGGGAGAGCTGTTTCTTTGCCAAAAGAGAGAGATTTCTGTATTTCTCAGGGAGGCGGGACGAACCGTCTTCCATCCGTTTTCACTGCCGCCTCGCGTTGATCACCCCGATCCTTACGCCCTCCTCTCCGAACCTCATCCTTGCACAGCAGAGAGGGAGAGACCGGGGACGGGGTGCGCGCGCGCACTGGATTTCAAACTCGACCAAACTTTCCAGAAGCCCCCGGCTTTCGCCGGACTCCGTGCAGGCGCCCCTCCCGGCTTCCCCGCCCTACAGTCCCCGGGGCCCAGAGGAACGGTGGCCTAACTTTCAGGTCCATTACAACCCTGAGATTGGATTGCACCGGGGGCTCGGGGTTCGTGAAGTAACTGCTGAGTCTGAGCGTGCTTGGGGCCGCGCGGTGGGGGCCGGCCGGCCGGCCGGCCGGGCGGCGGGAGGGAGGGAGCGGCCCCTCCTGCAGCCTCGGGAAGCGTCCCGCCCCGCCCGGCCCGGGAACGAGCTCCTCTCCGCGGCCTCCTCCCCACCCCCTCCGTGGCCACCCTCCCCCCGGTCCCGACGGCCCCGCGGGAAGGGGACCCCGCAGGCAGAGCCCCCCGCCGCCCGCATCTGCTAACTGCCGCGACACCTCTTTCCCCTGCCACGTAACACACCATTGACGACCGTGTAGACTCGCACTCCCGCACGCCTGCCCTTTCCCCAGAAGCCTGAAAGTGGCTGAATGGAAACACTGACACGTGAAAACTCTATTCTGAGTGACTTAGCATCCGCCGCCTTGAGGTTTTAATCTTGCTCGGCTCGTCCCGCCTGGCGCTCGGGGCAGTTGTCCGCAAGGTCCCGGCGTTCTTTACTGTCCCCGGGGAAGGTGAGGGGAGAAGGATGGGGGGAGGAGGAAACGTGAGAGGTCTGGGGCCACTCGGAATATCCAAGAGGACACTCCAAACCCTAATCCCAGGAACTTAAGTCCCGTGCATAGTTTCCAAGCCAAATGCACATGGCAGCTTTCTTCGGAGTCCTGGGATCCCCAAATCACGTCTTAGGAACCGGGAGAACGGACGCGCGCGCCACCACTGACCATCTGTCCTGGGGTTGAGGGGCGGTGCGGGTACTGCTCGCCCTAATCCTGCCACCCTTCATCAGCAGCAGGTTTCCAAGTACGGACACACACACACACACACACACACACACACACACACACACACACACACACACACCTGGTCCTTCTCCTCGCCCTGTGGCCGTCGCCCCGCCCTGTGTTGCCCCAGACAGGGTCAGACTGAGGCTAGACTGGCCTTGAAGGTGTGGACGCCTGTGGCCAACAAGGTCTGAGATTTCAAACGTCGGGGCACTGCTGGGGAGAGGGCAGACAAACCTCTTATCAGACCTCTTCACGAAGGAAATGAGTGCCCTTGTCTTGGCCTTTGGTTGTTCCCCACCTAAGAAAACCTTTTTTCTTTTGCAACCACAACATCGAGGACCACTTGCATCCCTGCAAAATTCTAGCTTAGACGATTTTTCTCAAAAGCGTTCGTGGTACGTTTTGACAGGACATTCCTTCCTTCCGCGTCCCTGCAGGGATCTTCCCGCCTAGTTTTCCCTGCCTGAGATACTGACTGGTGGCCCAGCCTTCTCCCGGACAGTTGCAACGGGTCCCTCTGGTGCTCCAGGTCTACTTGGGGACCGCCCACCAAGCTCCCTGCTCTCCATCTACCACTGTCTGTACCAGGTGGAGAACGACTTCATTCTCTACGGTATGACCTCCAACCCGATGGCTCTTCCTGATGAAGCCAACGGAAGAAGGAAAGGAAAGCAGTGTAGCTGGTGGCTGGACACCCCAAAGGTTGACCTCAGAGAAGGAAAACCTTCCACCACTGCCTCTCCCCACCTTGCATTGTATCCCTGAAACCTGGAAATGAAAATGGAAATTGTTTGATGTATGAGGAGACGTTACCTAATTAGGGCATAAGAAATTTAATCTTTCCAGCGTGGAGGTCATATAATTAATGTTAATTTAACACTCAAATTCTCAGTCATTAATTTTTATTCTCTTAAATGCAGTTTGGCAGGTGCCCCTGATCCATGGCAATGGATTTTACTGGATGTGAGAGCACACTTGGTCTTAGGAGTGACTCACCACAGACCTTCCCATCCTAATAACAAGATCACATCATGTATGCATTATTAAGCCACGTAATTGAACGGTCCATAGTTTGCATATCAGACTATTAAAATAATGTGTTTTGCTTTTCTCTGAACACGAATTGTTCAAGCCTCTGCGAATATGTGGCGATTCTGATAATTATCACCAAATTACTACAAATGTTCTCTTCATTAATGTGATTTCTTTCAAGCATTTTTTAAAATGTGAATATTATTATGAATTAAGGAACTTCTTACAAAGTTGTGTCAACTTTTTTTTTTTTAAAAGACTTATCACTTGGAAGGAAAGGATATAGTTTAAATGGAGGAGGGAGAGAAACTCTCTTGCTATGCTTTTCAAATGGCTTCCTCCAGCCAAATAAAAGTTTTCTCTCTAGTTTTTCAGGCAGCTTCTAGGCAAGAGACTGACACAGAGAAGAGAGACACAGAGAGAGAGAGAAAGGGGGAGAAAGTGGGGGGGGGGAATTTAAAAGTCACAAGAGAGTAAGAGAATTAATTTTTTAAAGTTTTTACTATCTGATTCCCTTCTGGTGTAGATAACTTGTCCCCACAAATAAGATCTTAACTTTTTACCTGTCCTAGAGTAAACGAATATTCCCCATTTAAAAAAATACCAACTCCAAATTTTCTAAAGCTAACAGCTCACAATTAACTAAATAGTGCTGTTTTCCCCTAGCTCTTCTGAGCTATGTGGTTGGAGAAATTATAAGCCGTAAAGAGCCTTATTGTAACCCCTTCACACACTGTTTTCAAAGTTGAATAGCAAGATATTAGAAAGAAAGAAAGAAAGAAAGAAAGAAAGAAAGAAAGAAAGAAAGAAAGAAAGAAAGAAAGAAAAAGAAAGAAAACACTACTGCAAAATAAGAGTCTTTTAAATGTGAGAAATTTGCATCTATACTCCTTTCTAGTCAAATTTCCCTTTGAATGATTTTTAAACTCATAACAAACAGGTCATTCTGCCTCTGGTGTCATCACTCCCTCCCGGTACAGGGTACAGCGTCGGCGCCGCGCGCTGGTCTCTCTCCTCCGACGGCGCTTCCAGCGCGGAGATGCTGCCATCAGTCCCGGCAAAGAGGGGGGTCTACCCATCGGAATATCTCCCTAGTTTGAGAGGGTTGTGAGATTTTTCCTAGGTAAAATATGGCAGGGAAAGAGGAGAGAGGGAGAGAGGGAGCGAGGGGGGAAGGGGGGGGAGAGAGAGAGAAGAGAAGGGAGAGAGAGAGAGACTGGTGCATTCCGCCCGCTCCAGTAGTAACCTGCGTGGCTGTTCCCTGCTGGGCTGGATGCCCCCTCCCCTCTTTCGGTGCCCGAATCCTCTGGGCCCCTCTTCGGGAGCCCGCAGTTAGCTCTCCGGGGAAGGGGTGCCAGGCCCCGGGCGGCACTTTTATTTTGGCTAAGAGGAGGGAACGCTGCTCCCAGGCCCGAGGGAGGCGAACTGAGCCCTTCTGTTTGGATTTCCCTTCTCGCTATAGCAACCAGCAGCATCCGGACAAAAATGCGCCCTCCCTGGACAATGGCCCGGCCTCCCGCTTCTCGCCCTCTCCTTCCTCCCCCGGATCGCAGCCAGAACCTGCCTAGGAGCTCAGTGGCTCGGTGACAGGGAACGCCCCCTCCCAGCCCGCCGCGTTCCCTAGTAGTCCCCCCTGGAGGTCAGGCCGGGGCGCCCGGACGCCGCCGCCCGTTCTCCCCACCCGGGCTGATGCCCCACGCAGGCCCGGGCCGGGAAACGCAGCCTCCCGGCGGAGCATGCGGGCTCCCACCGCGGACTTCTCCGAGGGATTGTGTGGGTGGTTGGCGGGCCCTGAGTAGCACAAACTCCAGCTTTTTTCAGGGTTAAAAAAAAAAAAAGAAAAAAAAAAGGTTAGTATAATGCACGAAGGAGACTACTCCCCCATCCCCTGCACATTCACATAAATATAAGTAAGCCTCCTAAACCACGGTCCGAGGCTTGGTCTCTGACTTTCTTTCACTCTCACAAGGTTCATTACGTTTCCTTCCGCGCCTATTCATTATTCTCTCCCTCTGACCTAGGGCGTTAATATGATCAGGCCTGTGACTGCCGTGTCCTGTTTTCCTATTTTTGCTTTTAATGCTGGGACCCGGCTGCCCTAGATTACCATCGAAACCTCGCAGGAAAGACTTAGAGGGGTTAGCTGGTCTCGCTGCGCCAACCTGACTAAGGCTCCCTTTTTCTGAGTCTTCTTCCAGACAGTGCCAGCCTCTACTCTCCCAGGACCCACATTGTGGAAACCTGTCTTAAAAAATAGCCCTCTCTAACTTCATTAAGTCCAAAAGTGCCTAGAATGACAGCTCTGAATCTCAGAGACCTAGAAGAAGGTCCCGGCCCACAGCTATTACCGCTGTGGTCAACTGTACACAAGAAAAACTTCGCTCCGTGCACCCGGACACTAGCAAGAGACTATTAAGTGCACTCTTAACACTTATTAGGGATTTGCATTCGTGCTCTGTTGAACCAGAATAAGAAAAATGAAGTCCGACCTCAACTAAATGCATCTTTGTTTCCCCCAGTGATGGAAACCCAGCCCTAGACCTTGGACAGAGTACTCGGGAAATACGCCCTCCCCCACCAACCCCGCGCCTGTGCGCAAGTGTGTGTGAGTCCTCTTGCCCCTTGCCTTCCGATTCTCAGATTGTCCCAGAGGATAAGAAAGGGAAGGGATGGTGGCAAGAACTTCATCTCGGTACATCTCCAAAAGCTTTAGAGCTGAGGAGGTTTCTGCTGAAATCACTTTTATTTATCAAAGAGTTGTCATTTCCTCCTGGTGGCCATCCACCTGCTTTAGGGCAAGGGATGGGGGTGGGAAACACCTTCGGGCTCCACTGTTAGGAAGTCATTTAACTGACAGTCCTTTGAAAACGAAATTTCCGAAAGGGAACTAGGAGCCACCAATCCCCTCGTGTTCTGTTCCTGATATTTCAACATAAACAAGCTGCATTAACTCCAAATAGAATTTGTCTTGCACACTGAAGGAATGTGTCCTTTATGCTTTCTCCCCCGTAAGGCCTCAAATTCACCACTCAGAATTTAGCAGGCTTCCTTTGGTAAATTACCCAAAGTAACCCCTGAAACAGCTAGACTGCCAGGGTAATGTGGTTTTAGAAGTCTTTAAGCCATGCCTGTCTATAAAATATTCACTTGTGGACTACAGAGGGGGTATCATTTTTAATGATGAGATTCAGAACTGGAAGAAAAGGAGAAAGAGGTTAATATCCATGAATTCAAGTAATTTCATTTCAAAACACTGAACTTAGAACATTACATCTCACTGGTTTACACAGTAGTGAAGATAAAATAGAATCATCCGTATGTGAGGCATGGACAAACACGGAGTTGCCAAGAATATGAAGAATGGGAGTTTCAACTTTCAGAAAACTTTTCCTTCTTCAAGACCGTTTATGACATGGAGACAGATGCACATTTAGAAACTTGTAAAATGTATGTATAGATAGTAACATATAAATCTATGTGAGATTTTTTTAATTGAGGAGACATTGTGCTCCTACATAATTAAAGATATTAATTTCTGTCCTTTTTTGAAGGTAAATGTTTACTGCTTCTCTCACGAGAACTGGCACCTAGGAAATGCATTTTCCTCGCTCCTTATAAATGCATCCCCAAGCCTGCAATTCTTCGAGCTTTAAGGAGGTTTTCATTAAAGGAGCTAGCTGCCTCTTTGTGTGGATTGTATAAAGCTGCAGCTCTGACGTGCGAACCTCAGTTTTGACATTCTGTAGGCCCTTAGCAAAGAAGTTCCATTACGTGCGAAGCTCAAACAGCTCCTGGGGACTAGCAGAAGAGCAGAAAGCACAGGAATGAATGACTGAGACAAGGGAGGAAGAAGAGGAGAGGAAAAGGAAGAGAAAGAGAATGGATTCACAGAATCCTCCTCCAAGGTGGATACGTTAAAAAGGAAGTCCCAGTAGGCAATTTTACCCAAGTTTAAACCAGCTGCCACCTCCTAAGAAAATGTCCTTCGTTTCCTGATTTCTGTTATCATAAAACTACATCAATAAGAAATAAATTAAGATCAAACGAATACCATCTCACCTCTATTTTAATAACTGTGTCCTTTCAGCTCCATGTATGGGAGTGATTATGGTGGTTTTTCTGCCAAGTCCTGGTATAGAGAAACACAATAAATGATATTTTACATACGGTGTGAGTGCGTTTACCAGATGAACCAAGTTAATAGAGTTCAGGTTACAGTGCATAGGTTTATACCATTACTGTTACTCAGGTGAAGACTTTGGGGGCCTCAGGTCAAGGTGCTGGGCACTACCAAGACCCAGGCCCGGCTCACTCTTTCGAGAGGTGTGACAATGTGGGGATAAATATCGGTCTTTGGGGTTTAGCTCGGATTCGCTGAGTCGTTTCTCTCCAGGCAGTGCAGGAGGGAGTCCGCACCAATTCCTTAGACTCGTCCAGGTCAGGGTACCGACTCAGTAGAGCACTTGCTGGGACATAGGGCAAGGGGATGGGCTGGCGCACTTGCCAGGATCTCCTCTCAGGGCGCCTGGAGCTTGTTCTCGAGGAGGGGGCCCAGGGGACCCCGCAGTCGGCCCCGGAGGCTGCGAGGCCCGCGTGAACCGCCTGCTCAGCCTTTGTCCTAGCCAATGATCTCGGGGAGCTGTACTGGAGTGAGGTAGATATCAAGACACCTTGTCAGTTCAAAGCATTTTTAGGGTTGTTTGAAATCCTCTGCTCGTCAACGTAAGCAGCCTCTGTATTTGAACAGTTGCTTTGAACAGTGAAAGGGAATGAGCTGAATCGAAACCTGGAGGTGTCTCCCCGAGACACCTTCAACGCTTTTATGAGGGTGGAGAAAGGCAGGCAGACGTGCGGACTCTGCTCCAGCGGGGTCAGCTGCAAAGAAAGGCGCCCACGATGGGGGGGAGAAAGGTAAGGGAGGACCGAGAAGCCCCCATCTGGGGCTGAAACCTCAGAGAGCCCAGGTTCTCGGAGCCCCGGGGAGGGGCACCGCCGGAAGGCAGACTGGAAGCCGAGGCTACTCAGGACCCGGCGTTCGCGCCAACCGGGCCTCCGGCGACAGCCGGGGAGGCGGGAGTGGCGCGAGGGGGGCTGGGTACCCAGAGCTACTGTGAGCGCCCAGCCCAGCCCAGCCGGCCCGGCGATTGGCCCGGCTCCGGGGGTGGGGGTGAGATGCAGAGGCTGAGGCCCAGGAGTAGGGCATTGCTTTGTGTACTCCCCGGGATTTACTGGGTGTATTAATCCGGTAGAACCACCCGGCTTACCCTGTTGGGAACGTTTCGGCTCCGTCGCCTGCCAGCGAAATGAGGCGGGGGTGGGGGTGGAGTGGAGACCCGGGACGTCAGCGTGGCATGGATCTCCGAGCAGTAATCGCCAGTGAAGTCCCATTGCAGACAGGAAGTTGGGATGTACACGTGCAGCCTATTCTTGCTCCCCTACCCAACACCCCAGCGCCCAAAGCCCGAGACTGGGGAAAGGGAGGCAGAAGGAGAGGAGGGAGGGGGACTTTTAAACTGTCTCTGAGTCAGGCCGCCTCGGTTCCCTCGGAGATTGGAAACCTTTTTCTTCCCTCGAGTGTTTCACCCCACCGGCTGCAAAGGGCCTTGTCCCTTGAGAAATGAGAAATCAAATCCAGAGAAAAGCAGACACCTGCCCCGGAAGGGGGAGGGTGGCGAGCTGTTCAGCGCCCGGACGCGGCCCTTCCCGGCGGCTGGATCCTTCCATCTGTGGGAGCTCTGAGTTCTCCCAGCCGGGAGGCGGGGAAGGAGGGCCGCCGGGGGCAGGGGGTGAGAAGAGGCGCGGCGGGCCGGGCGGGACGCGGCTGGCGAGCGGCCTGTGCGCTCCCAAAGCCCCGGGAGAGCCAAGCGCCCAGCGCTGGGGACTCAGAACTGCTGCGGAGGGAGGCGGTCCTGCCCTCCGCCCATCCCCTTCACTCTCAGTCGAAAAGCCGCGGGCGCCAGCCGCCGAGTCTGCGCGCTCCGAGGCTTGGACTTTTTCATTTTTTCGTAGCCCTGCAAAGTTACGGGATTCCTAGCAGCCCCCAGGCGAGCGGCCGGAGTGGCTCCGCGCTTGCGCGGGAACCCAGCGCCACAAGGTGTGTGTCCTCGCCTCGCCGCGCGGGTGCGCGCGTGGGGGGATGCAGGTCCGTTCCGTTGGCCGCCTGTGGGCTCGCCCCTCCCCTAACGATTTCTCTCTCTTCCACACACACGCTCGTAAACAGAGGGCACGTGGAAATTCTCAGCCAAAGCGCCTTGCCCGGGCGGGTGCTCAACGTGGTGATTTATAAACAGCTCAGCCACTCCCCAAAGACCTCCGCTCCTCGTTAGTCATGATGAATTCTCTGGCCCGTTCCACTTTGCTGTCTAGATTAAGATGCTCGGAGGCCCCAAACTGCTCCCCTTGAGCGTTGATTTGGCTTCCCTCACAAACTCACGACCACCGGCAGCGCCAGCGCTAGGGCTACAACGCGCGAGGCCGAGGGTGAGAGGTGGGGACGCAACTCACTTTCCCTGTGGTTTTTTGTTTGTTTCCCTTCCCGGCAGCAACTTCTGATTCGTTTTGCAGTATCCGTCCGGTACACTCGGGCCTGCGTGGTGGTTCCGCTGCTCCAGCATGGGTCCGCGCCCGGGTCTCTGCTACCCGGCTAGCAGGCTCCGAAACCCGCGGCAGGCACCTGCTCCCGGCGGCTACGGCACTGACGGCGCGACGCGCTCGCGCTGGGAAGAGCTGGGCAGCCAGGGCAGGGTCCCGCAATCTCGCTCTGGAGTTCACGGCTGAAGGCTAAGCACGGAGCTTCGCCAGTGAGCGCCTGGGAGCTGAGTTAGACCAACCCACCAGCTGGCGTCCGCCGAAGTTTAGGATCAGGAAGTTTCCCCTAGTACTGCCCATTTTTCTTCACACGCTCTTCCTCCCTTTCGAAGCAGCTAACGGAAAAGTTGCATCCAAAAGCTCCAGGAGCACGAGGAAGCGCTCACGCAGTCCCCGCGGTTCCGCTTCCTGGAGCCGCCCTTGGTGCCTCCCCCGCACCCGGAGGCCGAACACCCCCTTGCCAGGCACTCCTGTAGCCTGGCACAGGGCGAAGGTCTACCGGCTCAGGGTCCTAGTTTCCTAAACCAAAAACTGTGCGCGCGCCCCAGTGTTTGAATGTGTCAGAGACTTTCAGAGTTTTGTTTTCAGTCCAGACCGCTGCGCTGTCAGAGCAGGCAACTCCTCTCTTGGACAGGAGTCTCTTACAAGCCGAGGCACGGGCTGAGCCTGCCTCTCGTGGGGTACTCATCCCGAGGGGCTGGAAGACATTTGGGCCTGGAACCTAAAAGGAAGACATCCTACGCTAGCGGCGGGGTGGAGGGGAAGAAGAGGACCTTTACTGGGGCAAAAGTGTCCGCACACCCTGGAGCAAGAAGCTCATGGGCACTGAAATTCTAACTGTGGAGGAAAGGAGACTTCAACAGTGGGTCTAGTCTGACTTCTGGCTCTAGATATGAGACGTTGGCATGTGTGTGTGTGTGTGTGTGTGTGTGTGTGTGTGTGTGTGTGTGTGTCCCAAGGTGAAAAAAAATCGGACTCCCCATGGCTTGTTGGGACTCAGCCTTTCTCTTCCTCCTTCTTCACCCCCCTCTCCCGCCCTATTGGGAGGAGAAGGTGGACAGACACCCCCCTCCCCTTCGCCACCCAAGTCTTGCAAGTGTCTGTGGTCGATAGATGGCTGGGGCGCCCCCCTCCTCCACCGGGACCGCCCGGCGCGTCTGCTTGGGAGACAGATGGGGGGCGGGCCCATCCGAGGGGCGGAGGAGGCCGGGGGTGGGGGAGAAGGGGAGGTGAGAACTCTGAGATTCTGAATTGGGTGGAGAGGGGGGACCAGAGGAGGGCTAAGAGGACTCCGCGCCCGAGGGGGAGGAGGAGGGGACAGCTCTGCGCCAATCAGTGGCGCCGGCCTGGGAGGTTGCTAGCGGTATCCACGTAAATCAAAGGGCGCGGAGCCAATGGGAGGGGGCGGAGGGGGCGGGGCCCAGGCGCGTGCCGCTGCGAGCTGGCACTGCCAAGAGAGCGGGAGAGAGCTGGAGAGAGCAGGGAGAGGGGGGGAGCGCGGAGCTAGTCAGAGAGTGAGAGAGAGCAAGGAGGGAGAGGAGGAGAAAGAGAGCGAGGGCGGGCGGGAGGCGGCGGCGGCGGCGGCGGCGGCGGCAGCAGTAATAGCAGGAGCAGCAACAGAAGGCGTCGGAGCGGGCGTCGGAGCTGCCCGCTGGGGAGAGAGGAGAGAGACAGAGAGCGAGCGAGGAGAGGAGCCCGAGGCGAAAAAGTAACTGTCAAATGCGCGGCTCCTTTAACCAGAGCGCTCAGTCCGGCTCCGAGAGTCATGGCGACCGCAGCGTCTAACCACTACAGCTTGCTCACCTCCAGCGCCTCCATCGTGCACGCCGAGCCGCCGGGCGGCATGCAGCAGGGCGCGGGGGGCTACCGCGAGGCGCAGAGCCTGGTGCAGGGCGACTACGGCGCGCTGCAGAGCAACGGGCACCCGCTCAGCCACGCTCACCAGTGGATCACCGCGCTGTCCCACGGCGGCGGCGGCGGGGGCGGTGGCGGCGGCGGCGGGGGCGGGGGTGGCGGCGGGGGCGGCGGCGACGGCTCCCCGTGGTCCACCAGCCCCTTGGGCCAGCCGGACATCAAGCCCTCGGTGGTGGTACAGCAGGGCGGCCGCGGCGACGAGCTGCACGGGCCGGGCGCTCTGCAGCAGCAGCAACAGCAGCAGCAGCAGCAGCAGCAGCAGCAACAGCAGCAGCAGCAGCAGCGGCCGCCGCATCTGGTGCACCACGCTGCCAACCACCACCCGGGGCCCGGGGCATGGCGGAGCGCGGCGGCTGCGGCGCACCTCCCGCCCTCCATGGGAGCGTCCAACGGCGGCTTGCTCTACTCGCAGCCCAGCTTCACGGTGAACGGTATGCTGGGCGCCGGCGGGCAGCCGGCCGGGCTGCACCACCACGGCCTGCGGGACGCGCACGACGAGCCGCACCACGCTGATCACCACCCGCACCCGCACTCGCACCCGCACCAGCAGCCGCCGCCCCCGCCGCCCCCGCAGGGCCCTCCGGGCCACCCCGGCGCGCACCATGACCCGCACTCGGATGAGGACACGCCGACCTCGGACGACCTGGAGCAGTTCGCCAAGCAGTTCAAGCAGCGGCGGATCAAACTGGGATTTACCCAAGCGGACGTGGGGCTGGCGCTGGGCACCCTGTACGGCAACGTGTTCTCGCAGACCACCATCTGCAGGTTTGAGGCCCTGCAGCTGAGCTTCAAGAACATGTGCAAGCTGAAGCCTTTGTTGAACAAGTGGTTGGAGGAGGCGGACTCGTCCTCGGGCAGCCCCACGAGCATAGACAAGATCGCAGCGCAGGGGCGCAAGAGGAAAAAGCGGACCTCCATCGAGGTGAGCGTCAAGGGGGCTCTGGAGAGCCATTTCCTCAAATGCCCCAAGCCCTCGGCCCAGGAGATCACCTCCCTCGCGGACAGCTTACAGCTGGAGAAGGAGGTGGTGAGAGTTTGGTTTTGTAACAGGAGACAGAAAGAGAAAAGGATGACCCCTCCCGGAGGGACTCTGCCGGGCGCCGAGGATGTGTACGGGGGGAGTAGGGACACGCCACCACACCACGGGGTACAAACACCCGTCCAGTGAACTCGAGCGGGGGGGAGGGGCAGAGCGCGGGGCTCCCCTCCCCTTCGGTCCGCGACCCTTTCCCGGCCCCCTTGTTCCCTCTCTAACTTCTGATTGTTCTTTTCTTTTTAATTATTATTTCCCCGTACCTTAAAAAAAAAATAAGGAAAACAACTAAGGCACTGGACTATCCTTTAAACGGTAGCAGGTGTAATGATATGTTTTGACCTTTACAGGCTAGTACCCAGTCAATGGAGTGGAGTGTCTCATAGAGAGAGTGAGAAGAGAATGTGTGTGTGTGTGTGTGTGTGTGTGTGTGTGTGTGAGAGAGAGAGAGAGAGAGAGAGAGAGAGAGAGAGATGGCTAGCACTGAGTTAAATACCTGGCAAAACTAAATAAATTACCAAAAAGACAAAAAAATCTACCAAACCGTGATAAACACAAAACACAGCTCCTGACGCTTGGAGTTGGCACATGCTGCAGTGTTTATTTAATGTGGATCCCCATCAGGAAAGAGGGAAAAATACACACGTCCTTTGATGTAGGCAAAACTTAACCACATAAATTTGCACTGCAAGAAAATTGAAGTTTACATGAACAAATTCACAAACATGTTTTTCTTTCTCCCAGCGTTAATTTTGAAGTTGCCGGGTTTGGTTTGGTTGTTTGGTTTGGTTTGGTTTGGTTTGGTTTTTATTCCTCGGAGAGAGTTGAAGCCAGCTTTTGGCCACTCTCCATCTCTAATGTTCTTGTGTTGCCCCTCTCGTTATTCTTACTGTTTGTGAACTTTGATTACCTTCAGATTCCCCCCTCCTTACATTGGTATAACGTTTATTTGCTCCTTTTACCAAAGCAAACCGATTGACTTCATACAAAATAAATAATTCTCTGCTTTCAGGAAATGTGCATGGTCTACCCGCTTTATCCAAGGCAAGAATTCTGTTTGGAATACAAAAATGAAAGTGAAGCATTGTTTTTTTTTACCAGCCACAAAGTAAACTTCATTTTCAGGCAGTGTTTCTGGGGCAGGTTGAGGAGGGAAGAAAAAGAAAAATCGATAGTGAGTGACTGATTGCTTCATTTTATCAGGCGGGCCCATTGTGAAAGAGCTCAGAGGAGATGTGGAGGTTAAATATATTTCCAGAGTTGTCCAACAGAAGGACAGTGGCACTTCGAAGAGAACTAGGGAAATATATATCGTCAGACACCCCTGTACAGTTCTCTGCCTTCGGTTTTAATAACTTAATTATGAGGAATTATTTGTGCTGACAGCAGCAGTTAAACTTTGTTCCTCTAATAGCTTTTGTTTTTTAACATAAAGAAAATAATCTGGGAACTTAATGGTGTATGCATAGACTGTGATTCTTAGCACACAGATATCCATATGCATACAGAGAATATCTCCACTCTAGGCTGACTTTGTCTTCACTAGCTCATTTGTTTATCAAATCATATATAAGGTCCCACACCCTCTTCTTCTGTAATTTATGACAGAAAAATACCAGTTTGACTTGGAGAGTTTTCCCACCTCTTTTACTAAAGCCAAATGAAGTAGAAAAAAATGTTATTTTCAATCCTTCCTTTTCTCCCTTTGTTAACAGTTTTAAGTGCGTTTTTTGACCTTATCTTGATGGAAAACGATTAACTCTCATAACAAAAGACTCTACCTGGAAGTGAAGGTGGGAAAAAAAAACTTGTAACTTTATTGAAAATAAATACCATTAAACTGTGATCAGTTAAAATATTAAATAATAATCAGCACAAAAGGGCGCTAAAAGGGAAAACACTTTATTCATCTTAAAAGTTTGGGGCTTTTTTTTCTGGTTAGTTATTAGACACATTTTTATTTTAAGAAATTAAATTCTCACTACCAGAAAATTATTGTTCGGCATCAGATTAGCATTGCAATCAGTAGTTAATGTTTTAGGAACTATGCTTTATATTGTCTTTTCAAACACCTGTGATTGTTTCATTTTCAATGTTTTTGCAAGATAAATGATGGCTTATAATGGGCATATTTATTTGCCTGTATTTCATTTCCCCCAATGACTGTCACAAGGAGATGGGCATGGAGCTGCTTCGGGGAGTGCATCCTGCCGCCTGTTCCTAAGGTGTGGGAACTGGCCTTTAGTGAAGCAATCCAGAGCAGGGCATAGAGCCAATGGTAAAGCGAGGAAATGAATTTTCACATTCTTATTACCAAGTGGATAAGGTCAGAAGCTGGAGTTCAGGGGACGTGTCTATAGCTCCTCTAACTCTCATAGGTTTACTAAGATGAAAGTTACCACTGAACCTTACCACTATGTATATATGTTTAATATCTGTCTTTTGAAATGCAGAAATAGTTTAAACGTTTCTTTGTCTATTTTCTTTTTTTTTAATGCTACCCAGGGAAATATTTTCATATCATTTTTAAGTGGCCTGCCTCAATGTATATTTATTTCTTTTAAAGCAAAAAGGTTCTGGAAACTGTTTTTCTGTAGCTTTAAATGAGTAGGTGAGCAAAATCTATATGGGATGTAATTTTTTTTGTTCAGTCTCTTTAAAAATACTTTGTTTTGGTACATTTGGTTGTGCTTGTGGGGAAAATAAAAACGCAGAGATCCTTATATATTTATGTTAAAGTAATATTTTATTATCTACATAAAACAGAAATGCACAATACCTTCATAGTTTGTTCTAATTATTGAAATATCTTTATTTTATTTTAAAAATAGTGCCAAGTTTTAAGGGGGGAAAACCCTAGACCTTATACTGACTGAGTTGAGTTGTGTGTAAAACACTTCCCTTCCTTTATACTTCGTAAAGTTTTGGAATAAATTTTTTACATATACTGCCAGGTTTCATGTTTATAACTTTCAGGAACTTTTTTTTTTTTTAAGAGAGAATACTCTTCTGATTCACTTTTCTTTGCAAAAACTATCAGTCCCAAACCTTGCAGTCACTAAGCCTGTAGTATTCCATTGAAATGGTCATTGGGTTTGAACTTCAGTTTGTTTGCCATTTCATGGTCTGACAAAGAGGTGTTTGTCCCCTGAAATATCTGCAGTGCCCCTGCATCATCTTTCCAGGTTAGCTTTACCTTATCTGATTGTGCTTTTTTGGAGAGCATCCCTGGAACTAGGTGGACTTTGATCTTCATCCACATGTCCTCACATAATTTGGGACCTACAGAAGAGCAAGGCTCAGTAAAGAGGATTATTCCTTTTCATAATTAACAAATATCTTTCAACAAAGAATGATTCTGACAATACGCACTATGTGTGTTTACAAAGTGATTAGAGGTAGGTCCTCTATATTGTTCCTGTTAGGCTTACAGAAAAAGATGGAATTTGCAATGGTTTATACCAGAGTGTCTATTTCTCATCAGGCAAGCAAACAGGATCTGAAACAAGAAGTGAAAAAAAGAAAATAACATAGGGGAAAGACTCAAGACCGGGATGCTAATAACAAATTGTTTCAGATAGTCTTAGGTGGAACATCACAAGGTTCAAGGTTAGTGAGACATCCAAGCAGTGTTGCATTAGTTTACAAGTTTGCTGATCTATTTAAAGTCCTGCCTGGAACAGTGGTTTAAGTATATATATGCCCATTCTGAAAGGTAGTTTCTGGGCTTATTACATCTGATCATCTTTTCTAACTCCTAGTCAATATTACACAGGTCCCAAACAGATTCAGCCAAATGATCTTATCAATAGTCTGAACAAGAAGTGACAGAAAGAAGAAGTGTTTTGTGACTGCAGTCATGCTGATGGGTAAAATGTTTAAGCTGGCTATAGATTTGAGTTCTGCGTCAATATCCCCCTCCGTTGTAAGCAGAAAACAAGCAGCATATGCCCTCTGCAGGGCATTTGAGTGGACCTTGAGAAGGCTTTTTTTGTTCTTAGCCACAGGGGCTACTGACTGGAAACCATCACGTGTTAAACGGACACGCCACGGTTTTGACCCATGCTTGCCGTTCAGACTCTAGAGCTACTTGGGCAGTTTTGATGCCCGTTTGGGGAGTGTATGGCATGCCAAGGTGAAAAACTCCATGGCTGCCAGTGGGAGAAATTTGTGGGGCAGTCTTCCCTAAAATGTTGACTAGCCACAATGACAAACCCTTCCCTTTCCCTAAAGACAATAATGCAGAACACGGCCATCCTGAAAGAGCTCCTGTGTTTCCTAAGACAGGTCACTTTTAAATTTTATGGGGTAAGATGGGGAAGAAATGATCGTGTGGGAGAGTTATGCGAAGGTCAGATGGAGGGAGTGACCATAAATAATATTACGCTTGGCACTTCTAAACATTCTCAGTTCCCATGAAGTTACCTCCCTTATATTTCAGATTCAACAACAAAAGCACTCTTCTCCTTCCCCTCCCGCTTCTGCCAGTGGGAACCACACACTGGTGGGCAAAATTTTCTGGTGAAATAAAGGCATTAATCTTTCTATCTTCTTATGTCTTCAAAAGCAACTAATAAAGAGATGCAACAGCAACAATGGGGAAAAAATGTCATGTGAGCACATTGGTACCTGCCCTTGTGTGTCTATATGCTGCATTCATTTGCCTTTCATTTGCCTTACTGTGGAAGCAGCTTGCATAGTGCTGGGTTGCAGGGTGAGAGAAATGATCTTTTTATCACTGGTCTCTGTGATTTGTCTTTGTTGATTTTTCAATCAGTTTATAGAACTCTGTTCTAGATTCTATTGAATTCCTAGACAAGTTAAAGAATGAGGTAAAGAACGGAGCTTGTACAGAAAAAGGAAGAAGGATGGTGAAGTGAGGGTCAAAGGTAAAAGTGTTTCTTCGGGTCTGTTTGTGTATTTCAGTGAGGCAAAAGGGACAGTGTTTATTTAAAATGAAAGAAAAAGATGCATCTTTGACGTTACTATGAATGAATCTTGACAATATGACTAAATGGGATGTACAGCTAAATTTATACAAACGTTTTCCCTGTTCAGGAAAGTTTACTTTTTCAGTGGTGCATAGTCTCTTAACAGGGGGCAGATGGTGTTAAGAGAGAACCAGGGCTCCTGGTACATATTGCCCCTACTTGATTCAGGATGGGAAATAATGCAAAAGTGGCAGGGGCTTGCCACTCAGCTAGCAAATCATGGAATAAACTTGCTCACCTTTGTAGAACTTGGGCCAGAGTTATTTCAATGACCCTTATGTAGATGTGGGTACAGAAGGGCCAGAAAATGGCTTTTTAGTTTTCTTTAAGGCTTTGCTTGGTTGTGGAGATAAAGAAAAATCAGAATATTTTCACATTGTTCTTGTGTTTGGTGGGAAGCTAGGAAATTTGTTTCCTCCTTTTTTTTTAAGAAAAAAAGTTAATTAACTTTATCATGTAGTACTTTCCCTTTACCATACCAACAACTCTGCTTGGCCTAGCTATTAGAGGTTTTAGACACAATATCATATCCCATCAAAACAACCCTGGCCTCTCTTATTGTTCCTAGAATTCTGGTTGTTGATAACATTAAGATGTATTTCTTTTTTTTTTAATGTCTGAAATGTTATTTAATACACCAGTAAAAGTGCATCTATATCTTAAAGTTCATTTCTTCCACGTCTTTCTGAGTTTTTATAGCTCTTTGTCTGGGATTTGGAGGCGGGGGGTCGGGGGGACTTCCTTACGCGGATCGCAGATGAAGAGCCTGGGCTCTGGAGTGGCCTGTGGCTGGCGGCAAACAGCTCTCTGCTCTCAGAATGGGGAGCTGTCATCTAGAAAAAAGAAGAAAATAAATGCCCCACAAAGACTCACTTGTCACTGATTTTAGAAAGACAGGGGAGCACTTGGACCCCATCTGAGCAATATGGAGGGGATTTTGATTGTTATAAATTGTATACGATTAACTCTCGGTGTGCAGAACGACGGCGATAGGAAACCTCGCTGTGGAGTAAATCTGAATCTGCATCCATTTTGATTTGGAGCATATATTTTTCCTCCCACCAGTGTTTCCTCTGGGTTTGTTGTTTAAAAAGAAGGAAAGAAGAAAGCCACACACAACTAAATATGGCCAAAGTTTGGCAGCAGAGTGGGAAAAAGAAAAAGTTTCTTGCGGGTTTGTAACACAAATTAGCCATTGTAAATCACTGGGCTTTACGGTTCCGGCAAAAAATCCTCGTGGAAAGTGTTGGGAGTTCTTTCCCTCCTCCTATTAAGAAATCTCATCCCGTCCGAGGATTTTTATGTTCCACAGCACAGGATTCTGAAGAGAATGATTTGACATTAACAACTTTGGGTCGTTTGTTTGCTACCCTAACAATATTCCTTCCAAGTTGTGACAGCGCCTGGGCCAGGCAGGCTAGTGTGCTGCGCGCGGGCGTCGGCCCGGCACACGGCGCACGGGAGACGCCCCAGCCCCGCTGCGCGCCCCCCACCTCGGGGAGCCCGGCCGCCGAGAGAAAGGCCCAGGCACCTCGGCCAGCCGGCACGGTGTGGGGGCGGGACCGAAGGAAGACGAGCCCGGCTCTTCCCTGACTCCAGCCCCGGCCCTCGCTCCGGGACGCTGAACTGCCCCTGAGTGTGGGCCAGAGATGGAGATTCTCTGCGGCTCCCGCTGCTCGGGCGCCCCGACCCCTAGGGGGAGGGTGGACAGCCCGGACCTCCTGGGCTGTTCCAGAACTCTCCCTTTCCAGGCAGACCCTGGGAGGCGGAGGGGGGTCGGCGATTGGTGGGTTCGCCCACCCCAGGCTGAGGGTAGAGCTGGTGGTCAGAAGAAGGAGGGCAGATGCCCTGGGTGCGGCCACCGCCCCCGGGGAAGTTGTTCCTAGTCGCGGTGAGTTGGCGGTGCCTCTCTGGGGGCGCGCGTGGCCGGGGCAGAGATGCAATGGGGCACAGAGGCAACTAAGTGTCGAGGGTCCAGGGGCGAGTGACTCTCCTAGCTTTCTGCCTGCGCGGCTTTTCCGCTTGACTCTGCAAAGTTGGGCCCAGGACATGGCTTTGTGCTTGAGAGAGGCAATTGTGGGAGAAGGAGCCACAAGAGAAGAGGGCAGAGGAGGCGACTGCAGGAAAACTGGGGAGGAAAAAAGCTGCCTGCGAAGTAGATAATTTGGCCTTGTCCTGTTTGTCTATTTTGGGGGGAGAGGGGGTGGGGAGATGGGGAGGGTCAAGGAATGGAGCAAGGGAGCCGAGAGCTGGTGAGCGAAGTTCTGAGCGTGTTCGCTTCAGCCCACACCCATCAGACTTGTGGCTGCCCCCGACCTCAGCTGCCTGCCTCCAGTGGAGCGGAACCGAGTCTCCCAGCGCTGAAACTGGGAGGAAAACGAACCTCTAAACGCTCGGACACCGATCTCTCCCTGCTGGGCCTAAAGTCGCTCTTACGTCTACACAGGAGGAAAGTCAGTTCCCCAGCGAAGGGAACCTGGGAGCCCCTCTGGGCACCCCATCGTCCCAAGTCAGAGCTGAGGACAGCGAGCAGGGAGGGGCCGCGCCGCACCACCCGAGGCCTGGGGTTCTCCTCTGGGGTCTGGGTACCCGAAGCCCAGGCGGATGCCCGCCTTGGTCCCCCCAAGGCCCCTGGGAAGGGTCGCTTGGTGGGAGGAAATCACTCAATTCTTAAAACCCTTGTCGACGGGCGCTGGGAGTTCTAGCAAGGCCTTCCGCCTCCGGAGGAGGGCAGGCCCAGCGGGGCACTGGGGCTCTTAGGGCCTGGGGTGCGCGGCGGGGCCACTGAGGTGGGAAGCTGGCCGAGGAGGGGTGGGAAGGCGGCCAGGGCAGAAGCAGGGATTCCGGCGCGGCGCAGGTCTGGGCTGGCGCCCGGCCCGGCCTCCGCCCCGCGCGCCGGGCCTCCTGCTCTCTCCCGCCGCGCCCGCCCGCGGCCACTCACCGGGCCCCGGAGCCAGCCCGGGCGGGGACGCACGCAAACAAGGATGCTTCTATTTACTCGCCTCTGCCTGTGGATTTCTAAGACATTCAGCAGGCACAATCATTAAACTAATTTGTATTTGATTGTTTGGGCGGACGGAGGGTAGTTTTATTGCGCTGAGCATTCAAGCAGGCACGCATCGCTGATTACCAGTATACATTAAATAAAGTTGTTTGTACACATTGTCTTACCACATATAGGCAGAGGCTTATTATTCTAATTACTCTAATTAGTGCATTGAAATGTTTTCTACTTGATTTGAGGAGACAGTGATTAGTTCTATTACTTCTTTTAACTCGTATTTTATGGAAAACTGTTGGTGCATGTTCAAATTACTTTATTTGCCCCTGGAATATAACGCTGACCCAAACGCAGTGAACTGCACGGCCCTTGCGGGGCCCCAACTTTGATGTGGGCCTCGGCTTGGAAGAGGCGTCTGTTATTTATTATTTCCCTCCCACCCGCGCGGCCGCGTCTCCCAGAGCTGGGCCCGCCGCCCCCGCCCCATCCTGCGTCCCAGATGCGCGCCCCGCACTGGCCGACGGACCCGCGTCCCTGGCCCGCTGCCCCGCTAGTTCCCCGGTTGCGATTACTTTTAAGAGACGCCCTTAAGCATATTTCCCGTGAATCTGTTTCTTGAGCTTTAATGTTACTATTAATTGATAAGATCAGCTCATCAAACATACTATTTCGGTAGGGAATTGTAATTAAAACCTTAATCCTGTTTGAGACTTTTTTTCCTTTAAATTCCTTTTTTCTTATGGAAGGGGTGCAAAGTTCACTATAAAAAGTATTATAACAGGGAGATTAATTCGTTATCTAAATAACAATCTTTGCTATTGATCCAACGTACTTTCGCCACCTTTTGTTGGTCGGGGAGGCCCTTAGAAAGGAGAATATGACAAAGCAGAAGATTTGGAGCGAGCCCCACACACTGCGATCCACTTGGCAAAGCCAGGGGGTCTGCGGCCCTCCCCGCTTAACCACAATCCGAGGAAGCTCCCGAGGTGGGTCTTGGGCGGCTTCGGCGAAGCCACGGGGAAGCGCCGGGTCAGAGCCGCAGGCCTGGGAGCGGGGCCTCCTCGGTGATCCTCTCCCCTGGCAGAAGGAGATGTGCTCAGTTTCTAGGTAAATATTCCACCGGTTCTGCTTTTACTGTTAATATTTAAACTCGGATTATCCCATCTCTAAATGCGCGTTCCTAACCTTTGCCGGTGGCGGGGATGTAATAAACCCTGGCGGGGCCGGGGCGTTCAGTCTAGCCCGGTCTCTGCCGCCGCCTCCCGCCTCCCGCCCCCACCCCCGCCCCGTCGGCCCCCCCTGCCCCCCCGGCCCCCGCCCTCCGCCCCCCGCCGCCCTCAGCGAAAGCCGCGCGGGAATGAAATCAGCGCCTCCCGGCAGCTGACGGCTGAGCATCCTGGGCGCTCGCAGGCTGGGGGAGGCCGCCCTTTATCCCGGCCGAGGAGTCCTCCCGGGCTGCAGATGGACTGGGGCAACCCCGCGGCGTCCCGGAGGAGAAAGCGCTCGGCTTCCCGGATGCGGCAGCCCCCAAATGGCGGGTGGGAGGCGGGGAGGTTGGGCGGGGTAGCTGGTGTGATGGTGGGGATCGGAGCCTCTCCAAATCTCTCTCCCCTCCTCGCTCGCCCTCTTTAAAAGAGGTCGTGGCCCCAGTTTGAGAAGAAACCCAAGAATTTCTGAAGCGAAGAGGAGCGTCTGTGCTCCTTGGTCAGCTCAGTGGTCCGAGAGTTTCTTCTTTTCTAAGAGCTTCCCCCCACTCACACCCTCCTTCTTTCCTTCTAACAAAGTCCTCTTCCCGCACTCACAGACTTGTTATGTAACAGTCTCCCAGGCGGGTTTAACGAGAATAAAGGACACCCCAGCCCCACCCCTCTTTCCTTCCCCTTCCCTCCTTCCTCCCCCCTCTCTTCCCCCGGTGCATCTGTTCTCCAGGACTTTCTGTCCTCGCACCCAAGACGGCCGCAGGCCTTAGCCGAGTAGAACTTTGGCGCCCCACAGTGGCATCGGCTCAGAATTACTCTGGGTTTTACAGCCTCCTAATCTGTTCAAATGTTTTGTTGAAGATCCAGTTCTCCTTCCCTATCCTCCTCCTCTGCCTCCTCACTCTGCGTTCTTTCCCTCAACTACTAACCAAACGCTTGTGAAGGTGACTCTATGCATCTGACTCATACAAAGGTTTCTAAACATCCAGTTCTAGAAACTAAGTAGTTTCTAAACCCTTCGGTTCCCAAAACTGCGTCTGCGAAGACCATACCTGCAACACCAGAAAAGTTCCCAAACAAAGTTAAGAGGAAAGCGCGCCCCCCCCCCCCCAGTCCTTGGTTCCTGCACGTTTGGACTGTGGTGGGCAAGTCTTCAGTCTCTCAGAGAAGCCCCAGCTTTTCAGGGCCATCAAGACCAGAATACCAGGCTAGAAGCAATGGTTAATATCAGGAAAAAGGGTGTCCAGTAAACGCTATTTTAACTCAACCTAGGTTTCACCTGTGATTTTTTCCTATCTAGTAGGTTTGTTCAGTTTTAGGGTTCAAAAGACAGTTTCCATCTGTAACTTGAATAGAGACCCATGCATGAAAGAACTTTCCAAAATAGGGAAAACATCTCCCCCACTCCCTCAACACCTACCAGGGGTGTCAATTCAGCATGCAGAGCTGAGCTTTGCTTTCTTCAGAGCCCAGTGAATTAGTCCCTCTTTCACGCTAAAGGCCATTTTCACCATGGATGGCGATTTTCCCCTCTGCCTTCTCCCAAGTAACATGACAAGGAGGGAGAAGAGGAGAACAAGGGTCTGGAGGTACTGGAACTGGGCCTGCAGTCAGAACACCTGCATTTGTGCACCAGCTCTGCACTTCTCTGTGAGCAACCTGAGGGAGTCAGTTGATCTCTGAATCTCAGTTTCTTGCTGTGCAGAATGTGGTTAATACCACTTCTTTCTTTCCAACAGGATTTAAGTAAGGCTCAAATGAAATAATGTCCAGGAACGCATATAAAATGTGAGTCTAATGGAAAGGGCTCTTGTTGCCAACTCCAGTGGAGGCTTCTGCTGTGACTGTCCAGCAAGAAAGGTTTTTAACTTAAAAACAGTAATGCAGTCTTATGTCTACCAGAGTGGGGAAAGAGAAATGCAGGGACGGCCATCTCAATTGCATTATCCAGGAAAGGCATCACCAATTCTGATTAGCTTTAAAACCGGGCTGCCGCTGCATGAGATTTTTTGTATTTAGGATGTTCAGGCCCTGGCTTGTAGCTAAAACCGTCATGAGGGCCTCCAGCGCCACATCCCAGGACTCCTGCAAACCACTCCATGTCTTTGACATCTTACAACCTCTTGACGTTTATTGCATCCTTCTCCGGGAGTCATTTATAGCTGCCCGCCTTAGCCAGGAAGGGAATACTGGGATCATACACTTAAAAACCAATCACACACGCACGTAAATTAGCAGCAGCAACAAGAGCACTAACCACCGGCAGCTCATCGTGAATAGAAACAGGCCTCCCACCTGTGGAAAGCTCCAGCGCTCCAGGGCCACGTCCAGCCACTGGGCTTGCAAATAAAGGCAGTTTGGATCCAACAGGCGCTCTGCGACACTCTGGAGTCGCCCGGAGAGGCGCTGTGGCGGAAGTCGGTCCCCTACTCCGGGTTACCCTTCGCCGCTCAAGGGCCCCATCCCACTCAGAGAGTCCTTCCACCACCGTAAGTTCCCTTCCACCACCCTAAGGAGTGGCCCGGCCAGTGCCTCCTTTCGCTGGCCCCGGGAGGCCCCCCTTGGGGCGCACAGCCGGGAGGGGCCGCGCCGGAGCTGGGGTCCCACGTGCGCGTCGGGTGCGGGCGAGGCGGAGTCTGCGCTCTAGTCCCGCGGGAGCCCCGAAGGTGCGGGCAGGCCCGGGGCGCCCAATGTGCAGGCGGAACGAGGCTCGCCCAGGGCCGCTCAGAGCTGCACTCCCTCTTCCTGTTGGTAACGTGGGGCGGCCGGGCCTGGGCCAGGGCCAAGTTTTACAAACACTGTCTCCCCAGGAGTTCAAGTGGGGAGGCGAGAGGCGATCGGTCGGGGCTCGGAGCCGCCACGCCGAGCGGAGTATCGGGGGCCCCAGCATCCCGCATCCCCGGGACCCGGAGAAGCCGCCCCGCGCAGACGAGGAGGTGGCCCGGCCGGGAGATGACCTGAGGTCCCGCGATCCGCTCCCCGGCGGCCCCAGCCGCGATCCAAAGGCTCTCCCCTAGCTGTTTTCCTTCTGAACGCCTGGAGGCCCCTGAAGCTTCCCTGGTCCCGCCGCGCCACGATGGGGGCAGAGGGGCTGCAGAGGCTGCCGAAGGCCCCGAGGGCAGCGCGCCTTGTGCGCGGGGAAGGGAAGCGAGAGGGCACCCGGACGACCTCTGGGCGGGAGCCAAGGACTGCACACTAGATGCACTGTCACCTGTTTGCAGGAAAAGCTAAAACACTAGCCCCAGGACCGCAGGACTTCTACCAAGTGCATGGAGTCCTGAACCAAGATGTGTGGGCGCTGCTTCCCGCAACAAGGCGTTGCTAATGCCTGGACGTGAACCCACACGCGTTTCCCAAAGGACACACCCAAGTTCCATTGATTAGGATCCTTAGGTGGAATAATCAAATTTGGAAGGGAAAGGTAATTTAGCACTCTTTTTGTTAAAAAGAGAGAGAGTGTTTTGGCAGAAAAAAGAAACTGGAGTGGGCCCTCTAGTAGGAGGCGACTGGCCCAAGGGGAGGCGGGGAAGCAGGAAAAACAGGTGATCTGGTTTGGTCCCTGGGCCAGAGCAATGGAGCCGGCACCTGGCTTGAGAAGGCTGCTAAGGGAGCCTCCTATGGAGTTAATTAGTAGAGGGTGTTGAAGAAGTTTTAATTAGATTCGAAAGGCAATTAAGAGCCATTGTAGAGGAGTGATCCGATGAATATCAGGCTTCAGGAAGGAAGACAGTCGGCGCAGTGCATTGGGTAGGTCTGGGAGGCCAGAAGGCAAGAAGGTTAGCTGGGGACCTGCGGGAGGGCCTGGACTCCACAGTGGTTGGAGAAGTCTGAAAGAGACAGCGGCTGATGGAAAGGAGGAAGAGAATGGTGAGGCCATGATTACACCTGGGGGGAATCAGTTGGCCCAGGATAGAGAATGGGAAGCAAGGAGAACTCCCCCCCACCCCCGCCTCTCTCTGTCTCTCTGTCTCTCTGTCTCTCTGTCTCTCTCTGTCTCTGTCTCTGTCTCTGTCTCTCTCTCTCTCTGTCTCTCTCTGTCTCTCTCTCATACACACACACACACACACACACACACACACACACACACACACACACACACGAGTCTCACGAAGCCATCAGGATAGCAGCTTTCTCAGCAAGATTTGTCTGTTTATTGAACCTACCTCTAAGGCAGACCTTAGTAAAATCAACTTAATTTCAATTCAAGAAATTTTTATTAAGCACCTACCTACCATATGCGAGGCTCTTTCTTAAATGGTGTTTCTGTAACTGAGCTGGAGAGAACAGGAAGGAAGAGAAAATGAACATAAATCAGAGGCCACACATTTTTCATAGTAGGCGGGATCCACGGGCTGCGAAACCTTTACAGAAGGACCACAGCCAGGCTTCCTGTGACTTCCCAGAAGGAGGCCTGCTTGAGCCATATCACTTCTTTTTTTCATGTATCTTCTACCGTATATCTTCATCCAAATCTTTATTTGCTTCCAAGGAAGTTAAAGAAAGGAGCCTATTTTTAAGAAATTTAGACATCCGTTAAATTTCCTTCCTTAACGCGTCAAGTCATCTAAAACTGGGAGGGGTTAGATTTGGGGATATTTGTTCACATTTAATACTACTTCCCAGTTAAAGTGCAGAAACCCCTTTCTAAGATTTCCTAGCCTTCAAAAGATAGGAATGGTATACTGGATTACTTTTTGTTAGGAGGAAAGGCAGGCAATTTGAATAGAGGCCAATGGAATACAAATATGTCAATATTCTCTTGAATATAGTATAAAGGAACTGAGACTGCCTGACTTAAACGACAGAGCACAAACTGTTCCACATCATATCTTTTCCTCTTTTGTGTGCCACTGATAGTCAACCTTACAGTGGTTCTTTTTTTTTTTTTTTGGCCCTGACCAGGGATTGAACCTGGGGTCATGACCACTGGATCACCAGGGAATTCCCTGGAGGTTCTATTTGCTATTTCCCATTTAAAACCAAGCTAAGCAGAGGATCTTGATTTTTTTTTTCTTAGAAGCTTCCTAAGTAGTATTCAGAAAAGAACTTTTCACCTGAAAAATTTGTTAGAAATTAATATTTGGGGGCTCTTGGGAGAAAAATGAGAAACTATTTTCTGCAATATTTGTCAGAATAAGATGTAGTCCTAATATGTTAAGAGAAGGTTTTCTGGAGTACTTTCACAAGCACTTTTTTTAGATGTAGACATACTACTCCAAGACCACCCCACCCCCTGCAATGTTTTACAAATACGCCATATAAAAAAACCTCTCAGGTGCAAATAAGTGGATGGGACAGGCTTTTGGCTCTGAGTTGGAAGATGTATGTGTACAGTGGAGCCTCTCTTCTTGTCATTACCATAATTAATTTGGAAAGAAGAGAAAAGGGTATTGTGAAATGATAGTGCATGGGGGCTGCATCATCAGAATAATCTGTATAGTGAGGCAACATTTTAGAAACCAATTTAAAAGATATTTCTGAAAGAATTTCAGGTAGCACAGATTTGAATGCTATCTTAATCAGATGATAACTCTAATGGATACCATTCTCTTTATAATTTTGCAGTATTTCATACAGAAAGATCAAAAGAAAAATATAACAAATACCTGCACACCTACCACACCATTTAAGAAATAAAACATTGCCAGTGTTATTCACCCCTCAGTTATGGCTCCGTGATGGCCTTCTCCTCTCTTCCCCACCAGAGGTGACTGCTATCCTGAATACAGTTTTGCCATCCATGAATTTTAAAATATTTTTCTACATACTTTTTACACATGCATTTCTATTTTTTTATGTTTTAAAACGTCATATAAATGATATAAAACTTTTGAATAAACCACACTTCATAGAAACAATATTAAATATCTCAGATGCAAAAGGCATCTTGGGTACACTGCTATACTTTTCAGACTTACATAATGCAACATATTGGTTCAAAGGCCTGTATGGCTCTTCCAAACCAGTTATGTTTTCAAAAATTGAAGCTCTGCAGAGCAGAGTAAAAGGCAGAATTAGTAATTACAATGTGTTTTTGCATTTTTCAATAGGAGCAAAATCTCTATATTTTACGAATTACCAGCTTGGTTGTGTATATAAGACAAAGAAAATAGACTGGAATGTATGTGTACTTATAAATAACTGTATATACTAATACTTGGCCCTTCAGAAATATGTACTTTCAAATAGAAAGCATTATTTTTCATTTGGAGTACTTTTATAAGTATTACATGGTTCAGGAAGGATGCTACTATATATATCAAGACAATTTGGAAATTAAAAGTGTACTCGTTTCTTTCTCCATTACAAATAAAAACAAGAGGGAGGTAGATTGTTCCCAAAGCTCGTCACACAGTAGCTCCCATCCGACACCCTTTCCGCAATGTGATTTTGCCATTCCTCCCATCAGGTGGTAGAGTTATTCCCCCACCACCATTCCTACCTAAGCTGGGTTGGTCCCTGCTGTTACCAAGAAAACGCGGCCATAGACATGACTCTACACGGCTTACAAGGTAAGTTTTAAAAGACCTTGTCACTTCTACTTTTGCACTCTTGGAACCTCTGAGGGGAGAGGAGAGATGAGATGTCTCAGCCAACAACCTGGCTGAGCCCAAGCCCGGCCAGCTAGCCGAATGCAGCCACACCGGCGCTCACACAAGATCAGAACTGCCCAGACCATCCACAGAATCAAGAGGAATAATAAGTCATCACTGTTTTAAGCCAGACATTGTGACGTGGTTACAACGCAGGAGTAACTAACTGAAACAAGGTAATATGAGAATGGGCTTGTGTTATAGCTCAGGCACATTTGCGCGGTAAGGTGAAGTCGTAGGAAAATGTCCACAGAGGGAAGTCTTACCAGTTCTGCATCATAGTAAAACCAAGTATTTTTTAAGTTCCTGGGGTGCCATTCCTGCCCAACTCACAGTCCTCCAAGGTATGTCTAATATGAACAGAGACTTTACACTAGATGAAATTTTTCACACAACCAGTCCAAATGACGCAACCAGTCCAAGTGACTCCCTAAGCGTGTGGGGAGCCCTGAACTCCTCTGATATCAGTATTATTTATATTTGCCATGAGGAGTTTATAATCCAAGTACACAAACACATACCAATTTCCAGAACAACAGAAACAGATAGGTATTATGTGTCAGCTGACTCAATTAGAATCCTTAATTGGAGGAGAATTCAAAGCTAGGAAGAGTAGGGTAAGAAAATGATTTAGCAGTGTTTAATAAAATGAGAAGACAGGGGGCTTCCCTGGTGCTGCAGTGGTAGAGCGTCCGCCTGCCGATGCAGGGGACATGGGTTTGTGCCCTGGTCCGGGAAGATCCCACATGCCGCGGAGCGGCTGGGCCCGTGAACCATGGCCGCTGAGCCTGCGCGTCCGGAGCCTGTGCTCCGCAACGGGAGAGGCCACAACATTGAGAGGCCCGCGTACCGCAAAAAAAAAAAAAAAAAAAAAAAAAAAAAATGAGAAGACGGGATCTGGCAGGAAGTGAGATTGTACTTTACAGAGGGGATGAATGGAAAAGACAAAGAGGACTTGCCGTTTATAGGAAATGGCTGGGAGGAGGAGTTGCTTATTTCTTCAAAATAGTAGGATCTGACTATTAGGGTGCTCCCATTTGCAGCTACTGAAATTCAATCAAACAGGCTTCTAAACCCTCAAAATCAAACAAAACCCAAAAGTAAGCAAAAATGGGAATTTATTGGATCAGACAACATAACCCTTCTGAAATGACTCAATCCCGGGGGACAAAAAGCATCAGCAGGACTGAGTGTGGCTCACTTCATCTCCTGGCGGCTGAACGCACTCTGGTGACTGGAACTGCTGGCTTGAATGTGTAAGTCTGTATTCTGTACAGTGAGGAGCCCTAGCTTGAAGAGTTCCACCTGAGGCCCAGAACTAGTGCCTATCACTAGTGCCCATCACACACACTTACTGTTTAAAATGCCCATCATTTTAAACAGTAAGTGTGTGTGTGTGTGTGTGTGTGTGTGTACAGGTGTGTGTAAGGAGGGTTGCAATGCTCTGGTCAGTCCTGAGTTCACATGCCAACTTCTAAAACCAAGGAATCAGCTGTATCCAAACCATATGTCCTTAGAGTCTGAGAGTTGAGTGTTCCTAAAGAAAATCAGGGTGGTGGGTCAGGAAGCGGTAATATGTGGCTTGAATAGACAAAATAAATGGAATAAAATAAAGTGTCTACTATAATCAATGTACTTTTAATACAGTAATACTTGTATTTTAATCATCTGTTGGCTGTGACTTAAAGTAAGGATACTTGGAGAGCTCTTTCTCTCTTCTATCTTGACTTAGCAACTTAAAGAAATAGGTTGTATCAATATTTGAGTTACAAAAGAGAAGGTTATTTGTCTCTTACCCTACTGTTTCCTTATTTCTTACTATAGAGGTAATAGACCTTTCTAGGAAACTACCCTTAGAAGATTAAAAGATTTCATCTAAAAAATGTACTTATTTGAAATTCCACAACATTCTTAACGAAAAAATATTATCTGCATAATTACATTAAATGGCTTCTGGAATACATTACCACTAATGATGCTAATAGAGTTAGTCCAGATGCAAACTATAAAAACATCCATTATCTTTTGTCCTTGAAGGAACTTCAAAAATTGCTTTTTTTCTTGTAGGAAGCTTACAAATGTTATACTCTAATTTCTTGTCTGTTGTTTTGTAAACTGTTCTACAGAGCCCTGACAACTCACAGAAGTTTCTGAAATGATTCTGAAAATATATCCCATAAACTTGTACTTTTTTCTGTGGCCCAATTTCATATGTAATTGATTTAATGTCTGTAGTCACCAACATATTTAAATATGATTTTTATTTTCCTTCCTAGCTTGTATTCAGCCTACAGATATTAGCACTATATACAACAGAAACATTTTCTACTATTTTGTAAGAAATAAATTGTTACCATTATTGGTAATACGCAAAGTTGAAAATGGGGTTCATTGTGCATCAGTGTTATGTTAACTTATAGAATTTACAAAAAATGTCTGTAGTGATAAAGTAACTTGAATATTCTGGGTCTCAAGTTCATAAAAAAGCAAATGTCCAACAAAAGTGATGTTTATTAAAAAGTAAAGTAGATGTTTGTAAGGTAGGCAAGAGCATGGCGATAGAAGAGTATATGTAATGTAAACTTCTGCTAGCTTTGAGTGATTGTATGACGTCATTATTACCTACACAATATTCTGAATCTAGTTAATAAAATGTTTTTATTTTCTTGTATATAATATGTAGGTCATAAGCTTTTTTGGATTAGGCAGTGTTCTCCAGAGAAAGGATATATATGTATCTATGTATATACATACATAAAGGAATTGGCTCATGGGATTATGGAGGCTGGGAAGTCCGAAATCTGTAGGGTGGGCTGACAGGCTGGAGACCCAGGAGGACCAGTGTTGAAGCCCAAAGGTAGTCTGCAGTAGGAAGAGGAAGAGCCAGTGTTGCAAAAGAAATCTGAAGGCAGTATGCTGGAGAAATTCTCTCTTGCTTGGGAGAAACCAAGCTTTTTGTTTGATTCAGACATTCGACTGATTGGGTAAGGCCCACCTACCTTAGGGAGGGCATTATGCTTTACTTGAAGTCCATCAATTTAAATGTTAATCTCACCCAAACACAAAGAATACACCCGGAATAATGTTTGACCCAAAAGCTGGGCACTCCATAGTGTCAAGTTGACATGTACAATTAACCATTCCAAATGCACTCCTTGTCAACTTGGCATCCATACATATCTCCTGAAACCATACTTATCTCCAAATAAAGACAATAAGAAGGTCACAATTCCACCTAACATGACACAATTATTCTGCATACAACCAAAAGTGCACTAACCCTTTCCTGAGGAGAGGATGCAAAGTCCTTAGATGACATTTACTCTTCTTGATATCCTTAACTTAAATACTACAATGGAAAGTTAACAATACTTAAATATTATGATATAAAGAGAGTACCTCATATTACCTGATAAGGAGATAGGAGAAGGAAGAAACAAAGATATTTGCTATACAAACACACACACAAACATATTCATAGTAAAATAAGGAAGAAATATGACAATTTCTATAACTGGTCACATGGTCCTGGCTGGTGTTCCTGACTACTTCCTTCCACTATCCATTCCGTATTCCCTTTGCCTTTAGCGAGCACCTCTGCTGGTCCTGGTTCTTTACCTGGTGAGGTGACCCAAACCTTCATACCTGACAGTGTACTGTCATATAGGGAATACTGAGGCACCAGGCCAGGCAGTAAGTGACAAGTAGGGAAGTCTAGTCTTGGGTGGGGAAAATGTCCAAATAAGTGGACTGTTTTAATGTGTTTTAATCTTATTTTACTAAAAATGTTGTAAACTTTTCAACAGCTACTTGTTTCCTTCAGTTTTCCTAGTGCTTTGGACCTGTTGTCTGAATAACCTCAGTTCTGTTCCAGTCGGCTTATTTTTATGGCAGAAAAACCTCTACCAGTATATGTGTTGGTTGTAGCGGGCATGTTTCAGAGGATGCTGAGGAATAAATTATCCTCTTAGTTTGTTTTTTAATCAAGAAGGTTTCTAGTTTTCAGAGGAAATCCTGAATGCTATTACCCGTTCCTATACTATCCTGTACATGCTTCACATGAAGATAAGTGCTCATTTTATGGGAATGTAAATCTCGTGCCTTTCACCAACACTGAATTCATAGTTGGAGTTTCATATTCAATTAAGTAATTAAAACTTGTTGAAATGAAATATCCACTTTAAATTGCCACCATTTAAAATAAAGTATCACACATAATTAAAAAATAGACAAGAAAAAGATGGAAAGAAGAGAGTTTGCAAAAGAGATGATAAATCTGAAAGTAATAAATTAAAATGACTTTCAAAATAGATGGGAAATTAAGAAAAAGTAAAACTGCCTTTTAAAATATTGCCTATTTTATAAAACTTGGATCTTAATAGTCTTGCCTTATACTAGAGACAAGGCCAAGCTGTGGATAATCTCCAAAATTTTTTTCAATAAATATTTATTGAGTACCTACTATGTATCAGGTACTATTCTAAGCCCTGGAGACTTAGCAATGAACAAAGCAGTCTTTGTGCTTATAGAGCTAAAAATGAAAGAGGGGTGGATATAAATCCATCCATAGTTTGTCGAATAGTCATAAGTACCATAGTCATAATAGTCCTTTTATGAACAAAAATATAGCAATGTATGGAGCCCAGAGAAGAGACTATGCTACTTTATTTTGGATGGTCAATAAGGGCCTCTCTGTGTAGACAATATCTGAGCAGAGATCTAAGGAAAGTGAGAGCTGGCGTGGTGAGGATACATGGGGCAGAGCATTTCATTAGGGAGCGAGATGCTGAGGGTGAGGGGACTGTTGAGGAACTAAGATCTCATAGGATAAGGGCTCTGGTTTTTGTTTGTTTGTTTTTTTGTTTTTTGCGGTACGCGGGTCTCTCACTGCTGTGGCCTCTCTCGTTGCGGAGCACAGGCTCTGGACGCGCAGGCTCAGCGGCCATGGCTCACGGGCCCAGCCGCTCCACGGCATGTAGGATCTTCCTGGACCGGGGCACAAACCCGTGTCCCCTGCATCAGCAAGCCCCTCTGGGTTTTATTCTGGATGATTTTAAGCAGAGAAATGACATGATGTGAGTACATGTTAAAAGGAGTATATGGATATGGAAATTAGATTGAAAGGAAACAAGGGAAGAAGCAGGAGACTGGATGTAATAATCCAACAGTAGTTGTAAGTTTGTAGTATTTCATTTTCATTTCATTCTGAGATGGATCTGCCCTGTATGCATTTGGAGAAGGCTAACACTAATCAAAGCACTTTTACTTCAAAGGAATATTAAGATATTTTAGTTTCCACATTTCTAAAATTTATATATGAAATAATTCCATCACTTACAGAGGTCCCATGCACTAAATGTGGTGATGAAAGAACTAAATTCACAAAGACAAAATACAAACACCAAATAACGAATGTATAGCTGAGAAGCACGGTATTAATAACTAATTTTAAATTATTATGCTAAGTGTATAGTATCCCAGTATGTGGGTTTTTAAAAAAATTATTATTACCAAAATAATTTATAGGATTTGTACTGCTTAGACTAGTTTGGACAACTGGGGTGCTTGTTAAAAATGTAGTTTTCTGGGTTCTATCTAGTCTCAGAATCTCCATGGGTTTGGGGACAGGAAATTTACATTTTAAGCAAGCTTCCAGATGATTCTTATATATAATGATGTTTAAACCAGTAAATCTCAGAGTAATGGAAGAATAGTAGTTTAAATATTAAGATAAAAACAAGTAGGATTGCATTCTATTACTTGGTCTCAAATCTATTTTTTAATCGGGCACAATATGAATAAAAGAAAATTAAAATTCTATCGCTCTGCCATAATTTTAAAAAAAAACAGTGAGTTAAACTATAATAAAAATTGCAGAAGGATATGCTTTGTTAATTAGATGATGATAAGAAAGCATTAGAATGAGAGCTTTACAGTAAGAATGACCTTAGGAAACTTGTGGAACAACTTTCTTATTTCACAGATGAGAAAATTGAGACTCAGAAAAGTTGAATTAACAGCCAAAAAGAAGCACAGTACAGACTGTGGTCTCATGACTCTCGTTTCCCCTCTGTTATTTCCATGACTACACCATCACTTATCTAGGAATATTTCTGTGAGTTTATCATTTTTTTTTTGCGGTACGCAGGCCTCTCACTGCTGTGGCCTCTCCCATTGTGGAACACAGGCTCCAGACGCGCAGGCTCAGCGGCCATGGCTCACGGGCCTAGCCGCTCCGCGGCATGTGGGATCCTCCCGGACCGGGGCACGAACCCATGTCCCCTGCATGGGCAGGCGGACTCTCAACCACTGTGCCACCAGGGAAGCCCCGAGTTTATCATATTTTTAATTTCCTACAAAATTAAGTGACAGTGATATTTGGGGAAAATTTATTTTATTTTCCAAAACATGAAATACAAAGAGTGAGGATCCTTCTAAAAATCCTGAACCTAAGCCAATGTAATCAGTAATAGATTTTTTTTAAACATTAAGATGTTATTTCCTTTCATATTATTTTGACGTCCTCTGGCTACTCATAGTGAGTACAAATATATGTGGTACATTGTGGTATCACTGTTCAGAATCATCTGTTCCCCACACTGTGGGCTATGACTTAACCATAGCTCCAACAGGATGAGTAGCCTTGTTGTCTAGTGACTGGGCTTGGTCACATGACTTGCTCTGTCCAACAGAATATGAACAGACTTGATGAACAGTATATCCACTGAGACGCTTTCATTTTTTATTTTGAACTTTTTATTTTATGTTGGGGTATAGCCAATTAACAATGTTGTGATAGTTTCAGGTGCACAGCAAAGGCACTCAGCCATACATATACATGTATCCATTCTCCCCCAGACTCCCGTCCCATCCAGGCTGCCACATCACACTGAGCAGAGTTCCCTGTAACCAACAGGGACCTACTGTAGAGCACTTAAGACACTTTTAGATGCACTTCCCGTTGCTGCCAGTTCTCCCGCATCTGCGCCCTCTGCCACCACAGGGCGTACCCCAGGTAAGGCCTTCTCTGTCAGCCTGGGTCCTGGTGGGGCAGACCTGAACCTGAACCACATCTTGAAGGACAGCCACAGCCAACAGCCCACAGAGGCCAACTTGCCACATGACTGAGAAATAAACGTTATTGAAAGCCACTGACATTTTTGAGGTTGTTATTCATTGCAACCTGATAAAGCTAACACACAAATGCTTCCATATCCAGGACAAAAATCTGGTACCTGAGGCAGAAAAATATGAAAAGTGAAAATGTTGAGGGTCCCAAGCCAAGAGTCTTTGTTATAACAAAACCGTGTAAATATCTTATCAATGCGCCTGCATATATGTTAGTGATGTTTTTTATGTAGTTTAGAGGTTGATATACGATAGGTGCATATTTGAGTTATAGTCATTTGTGTCTGGAAAATAGGTGTAATGAATCTACATGACAATTTCATAATGTAAAATTGCACCAACATGCGGAAAGGAAATGTCACAATTTATCTGGGGATATAATGTTCAGTCCATGGAAATATAGGGAAATGGTTTTTAAAATTATAATCCCACAAACACACAATGCTCTCTATCAGTGTACATGACCAGTGTCGGTTTTACATTAGTGAAAACAACTTGCTTCTCCTTGTGAGTTTTTTCAAAATTTTTCTTCTTAGTATTCTTAATTCTCCTACTGATTACTGAATATTAATTTAGAAAAAAATGCTTTTGAATTTTCTTCTTTCAACGTATTCAATGGCAAGGAAGAATTTCATAGATTTTGAAGGACCACCTGATTACACCTCTGGGGGAAAACTAGCAATAGCTTATTACGCCTATTTCTCAGAAATTATGAGATCAACGTTTAATAACGTCATCCGGCAGTGGTGAACTACAGCCAGTTCATAACAACACAAAAGAGCAAACTGTGCATCTCATCCCAACTCAGGCTTGAGGGACTTCACATTGATAGCTTGAAATCAGTCACAGTGGGAGAATTTATAAGACAAAAATTGGAAAGCACTACAAATCAGGGCACTACAAATTTTCCCCCTTTGCCAGAGAGTTAGTTTTTAAACACTTATCAGTGTACCACTGGGCTTAAAAATTCACCTTCTTTAACATTTGGTTTTTTTTTTTTTTTTTTTTGCGGTACATGGGCCTCTCACTGTTGTGGCCTCTCCCGTTGCGGAGCACAGGCTCCAGACGCGCAGGCCCAGCGGCCATGGCTCACGGGCCCAGCCGCTCCGCGGCATGTGGGATCTTCCCAGACCGGGGCACGAACCCGTGTCGCCTGCATCGGCAGGTGGACTCTCAACCACTGCGCCACCAGGGAAGCCCCAACATTTGGTATTTTAACGTTCAAAATATTAAAAAATAGATGGCCTAATTTGATTTATGAGGGAGGATGTAAGGCTACAGTTACAATGGAAGCTAGTGGCTTGTTACAGAGGTTTCAGAAGGACAGAAGGCACTGAGACATGAGACTAGATGATGCGCCAGGAGCCCTGTGCCACTCAGACTCGAGACTGGTAAAACTGATGCACCCAGCTTAAGAAATGAGACCCTTGATTTTGGCAAGGAGTGCCCATAGATGGGAAATCAGAAGATACTTTAAAAGACAGAAGCTGAACAGTCATCTAATAGTCTAATAGTGTTTCTCTTTTCTGGGTAAATACACATGGTCAGACGCTGCTGACAAACAGTAAGGATGAAGTATGCTAAAAACACACATTTAAAGGTCTTTCAACTTTACAAATACTTGTGATTATAAAAATGTATGAATATTTATTTTGGGTTTTACTGGGTGCAATTATTTTTAAGACTTTTAAACAAGTTAGCAGGGCTTCAACCCTATCAGTTCTTTATTTGGGGTGTCTGTCAGCAAAAACATCTCAAGTAAGAAGAACGGTATGCCAGAATGTGTGTTAGTATTAACAGTTCTCTAGCTTGTGTTGTTGTAATCTTAGCAGCAATTCATAAATATTCTATAGAACACATTGCTGAAATATAACTTCCCACTTAAAAAAAAGTTTAACAAAATAAACACATTGTTTTTTGTGAGACAAATAAATACATGTATATATATGTAACTAACATCTAATAGAGTTCATATAAAAGTATCTATTAGGGAAGAAACAAGTCTCATAACAAATTACCACATTCCTTTATTAAAAGACTTTAGCAACAGATGATAGTAGTGAATTGTTATTACTATACCTTTAAAAAATATATTACATATTAAATATTTTTAAAATAGTCACTGATCAGAAGTTAATCTAACATTTCTACTTTTTTCTATTACTACACAATTGATGATTAGAATAGTATATGGGCTAGCACAAATATTAAATAAAGCAACTTGACAGTGAAATTCTACTGCCATTCAGTGTTATTAATACTGAATTAAATATAAAAAATATTAAAAATAATCAGATGGTACAGCAGTTCCTTTAGGCATTTCCAGTGACTAGATCATGATTCATATTTCACAGGATTTTAGGAAACCAATAGTAAACACATTCTAAAAACCTAATATATGAATAAAAATTGAGTGAGAAATTTTGGGCCAAAATATAAGGTAATCATGCTCAGAAATATTATTTTAAAATTCATATTATCAAAGTATTTAGTCAACTTCCTAATCTTCTTAAATAAAAATTAAAAATATTTTTATTAGAAACAAATTATAATGTATAATCTTAAGCAAATATATTAAAAATTATTGTAGTGAATACTTTTGATAATACACCATATAATGGTGCTTTTGATAATACACCAAAATAGCAGCATTTTCCGAACTGTGCTCTGAGAAACTAAAGTTTCCAAGAAATGTTTACAGGTATTCTGCAGAAAATTAGCAAACACTACAAATCTTCACTCTATCCCCACCTTCACAGTGTCCATTAGATATTAAAGGTTCTGAAGTTCAGTAGTGAAGAAACCTAACTTTGTTGAATCCGTCGTATCCTGCGCTTATTCACCATAAAATTTGCTTTGCACAAACCAGTTTTGAAAATTGCTCCCTGGTTGTTTATATACATTCTGTAACCACCCGCCGCATCTTTGCCTAGCACACAGGTGTCAGTACATTTTTGTTGTCAGTATATACTGCTGACTAAATGAATAGATGAATGTGTTTTATCTTGTGTCATTTATTCCATTCTAGCTCACTAAAAGTAGTTTGGGTGTGACCAAGAACTGTGGAACAACTTAGGAGTTTATTGGTAATGAAGGAATTGGCTTCTACAAAAAACAAATAAGGTACATGACACCTTATAAGTAAAAGTAGGAAAATACTGTACCAAACTTCGTTTTGTTTCATTTTATTATTATTACTATTTTGGCCGTACTGCATGGCAGGTGGGACCTTAGTTCCCTGACCCGGGCCCTCAGCGGTGAAAGTGTGGAGTCCTAACCACTGGACCTCCAGGGAATTCCCTGGTTTGTTTTAAATAACAAACTAAACAAACTTTAAGTAAATAAATCTTATTTGGGGTAACTACTGAGAAAGTATAAAGGAAAAGTAAATAACAGTGTGAATGCAGTTTACAGTTTAATTGCAGATGCAAGCAATTTTAGAGTTTACAACGGACCCGAGCGGATGTCATTTCATAGCATGAGGATGGATTGTTAGCGTTCAGCACATAGATGATAGCTTATCTTCCAGGCTTATTTTCATCTAATTTCATAGAGGCTGTGACACAAACCTATTTACCCAAACCTTCCATTATAGTCAGCAGTGTCCTGAAATGATCAGTTTTGAAAGTGAACTAATGAGATACTCAAGCTTATCTCATTACTCTAAAGTACAGGATAATATGAACAATAAAAATCATTAGACACTGAACAGCATTTTTTTTTTTTTTTTTGCGGTACGCGGCCCTCTTACTGTTGTGGCCTCTCCCATTGCAGAGCACAGGCTCCGGACGCGCAGGCTCAGCGGCCATGGCTCATGGGCCCAGCCACTCCGCGGCATGTGGGATCTTCCCGGACCGGGGCACGAACCCGTGTCCCCTGCATCGGCAGGTGGACTCTCAACCACTGCCCCGCCAGGGAAGCCCCATGAACAGCATTTTTATACAAATAAAATTTAAAAACATCTCAGTCAGTTGTCTGCACAGATTCTCATTTGTAACGGAGCTGTTTTATCTTTGGCATAATTTACTCAATTTATCTGATCATATGACTGCTTTGCTTTAAAATTTTTCCTTAAAAATTTTACAGCTAAGACTGCACTAATTTACTTTACCAAATACATTGATAAAAAAATCTTCCTTCCTCTGAAAAATGTCGATTTTGACGTAACAGCCTTTTTCCTTTCAAAATCGAATAGACAATTAAATGGTATTCATATGCACAAAAATTTAAGCCAAAAATTCAGACTCATAGGCAAAAACATTAAATACACTCTGCTCTGCCAAAGGAAAAATCTTGGCCTCTATCCACATTTATAAAGCAACATATAAAATATATATAATAAATCATCTCTGATTAATTTCTCTCTTCCCTTTTGACTTGTAGCTATAGCTGCCAATCATCACCTCATTTGCTTATTGACATTAATGTACTGCTAGAGAACTAGGCTACAAGTATAAAACCATAGCTGCAAGAAGTAGTGTTTTGGCAATAGCTAACATTTTGTTAAGGGTCATTGACAAAATTTTTGGAGTGGCTAAAAAAAGTTCTGAAGTAGCAATATTAAATGTGCTAAATGGGGGGAAACTAACATGCAACACCAATAAATGTGTGATAAATGGCTTTGAAAATGAAAATTACTCTGTTAGTAATAGACATCGTTTTATACCTTAAAGTAAAAAATGAAAAGCCAAACATTCATTAATAATATATATGGTAACTTTTTTGCGGTACGCGGGCCTCTCACTGTTGTGGCCTCTCCGGTTGCGGAGCACAGGCTCTGGACGCGCAGGCTCAGCGGCCATGGCTCACGGGCCCAGCCGCTCCGCGGCCTGTGGGATATTTCCGGACCGGGGCTTGAACCCGTGTCCCCTGCATTGGCAGGCAGACTCTCAACCACTGCGCCACCAGGGAAGCCCCCAAATGTATTTTTTATTGACTCTCCTTGGTTAGTATTATTACACTAGCAAATATGAGTTTTCAGTCTCTAATTCCTAGGAAACACCAAAAAATAGAAATATTTCTGAAATGTTTTTCTTTGCTACATGTTGGTTCAAAATTAATCACTCTGAAGTAGAGGAAGAATATTAACTGTCTAAACGTTTTGCTACATGTTGTCTATTTTTAGGGTCTTATTTCAGAGCCATTTAAATTGAGAGGATCCTTTAATTATGCTCCCAGAGTCAGGAACATACCTTTTATCTATTATGAGCCACTGGGAAGATAATTTGTCTTACCAAAATTCTAAGATAATTATAAAAAATTTAAAAGTCAGTTGACAATGCTAGTAACAATGGGTCATCTGGCTTCAAATTTTAATGGATAGTCTATATATTCTCTCTTATTAAGGGAACCCTTGTACACTGTTGGTAGAAATATAAATTGGTATGGCCTTTATGAAAAGCAGTATGGAAGTTCCTCAAAAAATTAAACATAGAACTTACCATACGATGCAGCAGTCCCATTTCTGGGTACACATCCAAAGGAAGTGAAACCAGGATCTGTAGGGTGCACCCCTACATTCATTTCAGCATTATTCACAGATTCACAATAGCCAAGATGGAAACAACCTAGATGTCTGTCAATAGATGAATGGATGAAGGAAATATGGTGTTTGTGTGTTGGTGGGGGGGATATGTATAAAATGGAATGTTATTCATCCTTAAAAAAAAAAAAAAAAGGAAATCCTGCAATTTGCAGACAACATGGATGAACCTGGAGGACATTGTGCTAAGTGAAATAAACCAGACAGAAAGAAAAATACTACATGATGCCTGTCCAAACACCTAGGGCTTGTCTCTGATTGGTTCCCCCCCTTCCCCTTCATCCTCCAGACAAATTGCAAACTGTTCGAAACAGGATGTTGAAGGTGCGGATTCCCCAAGTGAGGAGATTGTTAGGAAAGAGGCCGGTGGGGAGAACCCGAGCACCAGGAGATGAGGGGATGAAGGGCCTTTTCCAAACTCTTCCCGATCAGACGATGTACCATCCTCTTTGTGTCCCATGCATGTTTCAGCTGTAGGAAGGTTCCCCTGCACCTGGAGTTTTGGGATCCATGGAACTGGGGGCCAGGAAGTATTACTCTAAAGGGGCTGCATTTGCTGACCCATCCTCACCAATTCTCTCAGCCCCACGAGTGTCCAGTCTTAGGTCTCATGAAGCTGTGGGTCTAGTGCGGTCAGTCCACATTGCATCACAGCCCCTGAACGTAATTTGTAAGTATTTCTCACTGTCTTTGTATTTCTTTTTTATAATTTACTTTATAATGGTGTATAGCTGATTTTCAATGCTGTGTTTCTTGCTGCTATACATCCACTTGATTCACTTCCAGAGATACATCAATAAATTTTTTTTCAGATAAAAAAAATACTACATGATTTCACTTATATGTGGAATCTAAAATTGTCAAATTCATAGAAGCAGAGAGTATAATGGTGGTTAACAGGGACTTGGGAGGGAGAAATGGGGAGAGGCTGGTCAAAAGGTACCAAGTTTCAGTTATGCTGATGAGTAAGTTCTGGTGATCTATTGTACAACAATGTGACTAGAGTTAACAATACTTTTTACTTGAAATGTGCTAAGAGGGTAGATCTTAATGTCACCACCCAAAAAATGTGTTAACTATCTGAATAGACAGATAGGTTAATTAGCTTGGATGTGATTTTTTTTCACAATGTATATGTATATCGAATTATCAATTGAATAATTGTATACCTTAAATATATACAATTCTAAATTGTCAAATATACCTCAATAAAAAAGAAAAAAATCCAAAATTCTTGTTATGGTAAAACAGTTTTGTTTTCTCTGAGTCAGTAAAATACTGTCCTTAATTTTAAAATCCAAATGGTAAAATGAGAAAGATTATGAGCTGAGGACAGGTTTGAATGTGGTTTATAAAATTAGGAATGGGCAAACCTGGGTTAACTAACTGATTTGAGAATCTCCTCAGAGGTCGCACATTCGGTCCACAAGCCAAATCCAGACTGCAACTTAAAAATGGTTTTTACATTTTCTAATGGCTAATAATAAATAAATCAAAAGAATATTTTGTGACACATGAAAATTACATAAAATTCAACTTTCAGTGTCCAGAAGTAGAGTTTTATGGGAACGTGGCGACACGTATTCACTTATTTGTCTATGGTGCCTTCCACATTACAATGGCAGAGTTGAGCTGTAGCAGCAGAGACCTATGCAGTGCTCTCATAATTTTGCACTACTGCTCAGCACGTTACAAACTGTAGTGATAGTTATTACTACCAACATTTTGAATGCCGCACATACTGTCATTCCACAGTATTTCAAATTTTTTTATTACCAGTGCATACCGATAATGTCGGAACAACAAAAAAGTAGACTTCAAGTGTCATGTGTTTAAGGCACGGAGGAGTATGGATTATTTTGTTATCGAATTAGATGGCAAAGCATTGTGTCTAAAATGCAAAGACCCTGTAGCTGCTCTGAAAGAATATTATACACGGTGGAATTACCACACTAAGCACTCACCACAATATTTTCAACTCATAGGAATGTAGTGGCCAGAAAAGTTAGAAAATTTAAAACAAGGTATCTCATCACAGCAGAATTTCTTTACAAAAATTAAAAAATGAAAAGAAAGCTACAGCCAAGGTAAGTTTCTGAGTGGCTCATTTGTTAGCCAAGCAAGGAAAGCCATTTACCAATGGTGAGTTAAATTTTTTTGATTCATCAGCTAAAGAAATGTGTCCAAAGTAAACTTGCTTAAGACTATTAAATTAGCCTTTTGGCAAGAACAGTTGCTCAAAGAATTGAGAACATTGAGAACAACATCATTAGTCAATAAAAAACCAAGGCAAATGATTCTGAGTTGTTCTCCTTGGCTCTTGATGTGTCAAAAGGTGTTATTGATACTGCTTAGTCATTATGATTTATTTGATGAGTCAATGCCAAGGTTGAAGGGACTGAAGAGTTGGTTTCTATGAGTCGTCTGCATAGGACAATTATGGACAAGAATATTTTCTAAGAAGTTAAGAAAACATGAGCTCAGTATAACCTGAAGTAGAATCTGCTAAGATGTGTTACAACTTGTGGTGGTAAAAATATGGGTGGGGTAAACAAGGGCTTAGTTGGTCAAATTTACAAAGTTTGTGAAAATGCAATGTTTAAAACCTACGGTTATGTACTGTATTATTCATCTGCAGGTACTCTGTGGAATATGTATGACTCAATCTTATGTTACTGAACTAGCAGTGTCAATGGTGAACTTCATCTTACCGTCATCAGCTGTTATTTTTTCATCAGATGTAGAAGCTGAATATCCTGATTTCCCCTCCCACACAACAGTCTGTTGGCCAAGCAGTGGTAGTTTTATTGTTGAGTTTTTGAGATCAGAGCTGATACTGAGATTTTTCGGAACCAGAAGGAATGCACTCAACCAATATTACAGAATACTGAATGGCTTTGTAATTTAGCTTCTGTTGCAGCCTTGATAATGTTTTGTAATGAATGCAACCAAAAACGGAAACAGTGCGCAACAGTGAGAATAGCTACTCGCACTGTAGGTGGGATTCACTGGGATTCAGAGAAAAGCTTCCAACTCAAGGAGAACTGTAGAGTGGTGCTTCTCAAAGGGTGGCCCTCAGTCCAGCAGCATGAGCATCACCTGACTATCATTAGAAATGCAAATTCTACTGAATCAGAAGCTCTGGAGGTGAAGCCAGCAAAACAGTGCTTAGATGTGAAACAGACTACCGTAAAGTAATTTTGACGACAACTAACAGTGTTTGAATCATGAAGTCATGTCAAGCTGCTTTATATACTTCGCTATCAAAGGTAAGATAAGCGGCAGGAGCTCTATTCTCACATGAACTGGCAGCAGATATACTTTCTGAGCTCAAAGGATATGTCTGGGACCTCAATGCAAGTGTAAAGGAAATACCCATTTGTCAAAATCCATTCAATTATGCAACTGAGGAGCTTCCACCTAACCTTCAACCAGGAAGTGAGTCGGGAAGTGAGTAATCTGCAATGTAATAACATTCTAAAAGAAAAATATCAAGAGAAGAAAGAACCTAATGGAATTCTTTCAATGCCTTCCAAGTGATAATTATGCTCCATGAAAATCATCTTCTCGTGGATTAATGTAAGTATCTGGCAATACTTATCTGTATGAAAAGATATTTTCAAAAACAAAATATGTAAAATCTTACTATAGATCAACATTAACAGATGAATATGTACAATCAATTTTGATGACAAGAAATATTAACATTGAATCCCAATTAAGTGAAATATCCTCCCCCAAAGTATTTCTTTCTTCTTCTTAGTAGAACTGTAATACAAAAAACTGTTCTCAATTATTCTTATGTTTTGAATTCTGTCAATAAAAATGTTGTGGAAATTCATTTTCTCTTTAGTTACATAGGTACTTACATAATAATCTCCATTTTGCCTCTTAGCCCACAAAGCCTAAAATATTTACTATCTGGCCCTTTACAGAAAATTTTTTGCTGACCTCTGCTCTAGAACCAGATACTACCTGGACACTTTTAAAAGCATGGACTGAATGAACTGTCTCTACAGCTGGATGGCTTGAGTCTGTATGCTGCTGGCTCTGCCATTAGCAGCTATGGGATCATGAGTAAGTTCTTCAATCTTTCTCTGCCTCACCCGTAAATGGGAGTAAGCAATGGTATCTATTTTACAGGGTTGTTAAGAGGACTAAGTGAGTTAGTAAATGCAAAACACAGGAAAGAGTGCCCGGCACAAAGTAAGCATTAACTCAATGGCAGCTGTTAGCTTAAGACAAAAGCACTGCTTCACCCAGTTGGTAGTCCAATTATAAATCTCATCCTCCTAAAACGTCCACTGAATAAAACATTTAAGATGTTTACATACATTCCTGGGTGAAAAGAAAATCCAAATGCATGAAGCTAATAATAGAGGATAACCAAGCCCTTTTCCAACTGCCCTTTGCTTCTGCCATCAAATAGAAGACATCGTGGGGCATACCAACAAGACAGCAGCTCTCATACAATGGTTTCTTACGTGGAGGAGATTGGATTACTATTTTAATATTTTAAATGTCACGTATTACATTCTTTATATTCTATAAAAGAATAAACACAGTATTACTAGTAATTTATAACACTTATAATTTTAAAATTTGACATATGGCTTAATTCAATAATATATTCTTATTCATTCAGTATTTACTGAATGCCTACTATTTTCCGTATGTATAAATCCACTAGCTTTACTTGGGGGGTAAAATGCTTTCATATATGTACTATTGAGAGTATCCTCAAAAATTTCCTAGAGATATATATTAACTGTGCTAATTTTTAAACTAAATATGCTTTTTCTTAAATGACTACACCTTATAGCAAGAAATTCTAGACTAGTGCTGTCCAATATGATAACCACTAGCTTCAGGTAACTACCGAGTACTTGAAATGTGGCTAGTACAACTGAGGGATGGAATTTTTAATTAAATTTAACTAAAATTAACTAAAATAGCCACATGTGGCTAGTGGCTGCTGTATTGGACAGCAGAGTTCTACGGGATCACTCTAGGATGTGTGGCTATTGGAAATTAATATTTTGCCCTGTGTGGGAAAATAAATTTTGTTACACTGTATATTTAGTATTAGTTTGCTATTCAAAACAGCCCTGCCTTTTCATTCCACAATATATTTTCTGTCTACTTTCTTAGCAGCAGAACTAAATCAATTTACTATTTGACAAAACAATGTTTGTTTGCTTTGTTTTCTCCACTGTCCCTGATTTCTAATTATTTAAGGTGCTGGGGCAGAGAAAATAAAATAAAATAAAATCCACACATAATTCAGAAGTCTTAAACCTTTCCCTCTGGCAAATTTTTAAGGCATCTGCTGAACAGCTGGAAAACTATTTCATTTAATAGTTCTTGATTATGCCCATATTTTACTACTGTTATTATCCAGTAGTAAAATAGATAAATATATCAGAAGAAAACTGGAAAAACTGAAAACTTTCAAGTTGAAGAATTAGTGTATCAACGTAAACAATAATCTTAACAGATAAAAAGTAAGATTCTTTCTCCAACCAACTCTGACAATTTTGTACATACCAAAAGAAATGCTGGCCAGGTCATAAGGCTTATAATTAATAAGGCATCTTTACATGGAAGTGTGAAAAATTAACTTTATTCTTGCATAAATATCATGATATTTTATTGTTCAAAGTGCTCCTTTCAAAATAAGTTAAAATATTTCCATATTACTCTTTTATTAAACATCTAGTTATTGACTAAAGCACAATATCACTGATTAACATAAGACAAAAATAATATGAGCCACTCACATATTCTTGAAGGAAAGTGCTTACAATATTTTGTGAAAACATTTGTTTACATCACTGATTTAATGGACATTTCCATATTTTTCTTTAAAATCCACAAATGTCTTAAGATATTCCCACCATTATAAAAACTAAACAAAACCAACCCCAAAACAAAACCCTACAAAAGCACATTAATTTTATTATAAGACATATATGAAGTCACTGAGTAAAGCTCTTTTTTATAAACACTTTTGGAAAGCTCACATTGAGTTCTAGCACAGCTCTATTATCAATCTGTGAACAGAAGGACACATCAAGTAAGGAAAGATCTTTACAAGATTCCAGGAGTTTTCTTAAAGATGCTGGACTTACCATTCTTGTTCCTGTTTAAAAAAAACCAAACAAAATATTATATAACACATATAATATCCTGATAAAAGTCCCTTTTTATTATTTAAAATACACTTAAAATAGACTTTTACAAATTAAAAACATTTCTTAAAACAAGACTTCATATTGAAATAGTCCTGTTTAAAAAAAAAAAAATTTCCCAGCAAAATTGGTATCTAGGACCTGAATTTTGTCAATCTCTACCCAATCTTATCTTCATTCCTACCTCCTACCCTTTCCAATCAGCTCCTCCAGACTTTCCTATTTCTGTTCACCCCAGTTCAAAACTGTTTGCACATCTCATTTTCCTGAACCCATGGGTCAAATCAGACAGCAATACTTAATGATTCAACCTCTAATTCCATGCAGTGCAATTACTGAGCAACTACCCTGCAGAAACTTCTGTTTCAGGCACTGGAGATACAAAGATGAATAAGACACGTGTCTGCCTTAAGGAACTCATTGACTAGAGTTGATAGCAAATAACTACAACACAATTTGATAAGTTCTACAGTAAGTGGTAGGTATAAAATGTCATTACTGGAAGACAAATGATGGATGATGAGTACTATTTAGCCCATGTTAAATCTGAAGTGATTATGAGATATTCGGATGGGTTATAAATCATATAAATTATGTAAAGCACCTGATGGCACTCAATAAGTACCAAATATCACTAGGCTCTAAGATGTCATCTGTTGTAACTATAGCTTTTCTAAGGAGAAAAAAAATCATCACAATCGTATTACACATATATACCTGGGATGGGGATTAAATGTTCTGAAACACTAGTCTATGCCTTTTTCTCTGAGAAATCCTTTCTTCGCCCCTCCCCGCCATGAGAAGGGAGAAGTAACTATACTTCTACCAGAAGCTGTAACTATACTGCTACCCTGGCTGCGACTGGCCCCATGATAAACCAATGCAGATTCTCCTGGGAATTTAGAATTGGGATTCAGTAAAGCCTCCAGTGCCCATTTGATCTCTTGAACTAAAGACATGGAAAACTGGGTCAGGGCTGCTATATTTAGCCATGTGTACCCAGAGGAACAGAGATGGCCAGCATGACAAGAAAAGAACAAAGCAAAACCAAAGGGAGAAGCAGACACAAACGTCTCTGTAAGTGTACAGCGGCAGAGGGTGTGGTTTAGGGACAGGGGCCTGAGTATGCAGGATAGAAGGAACGAAAAAGAGAAAAAAGCTTCCTTGCCTTTTGATGGTTTTCCAGTCTCTCCTGAGGTCTGACCATACCCAGTTTCTACCCATGGGATCTGAGATGGACACCTGTATCTTCATAATAATCGCCTTTTTCGTATGCTTAAGTTATCTTGAGGGGGTTTCTGTTATATAAGATCAGAGAACCTCACCTAAGCCATTTGGCCCTGTGGAGATTTTCACCTAGGGCTGTGACTTTTTTCTATTTGCCAGTCTTGGTCATTAGAATCTGAGTTTCCTGATAAATTAGGAGTTCCTAAAGCCTAAGAGAATGCCAGGGAAGGAAGTCAGAGATTGAACATTTAACCGGGCTAGGGTCACCTGTCCTATGTTTCCAGGGTACTTTGTGCTGTTGTTTTGTTATCCACTTAGGACACAATTTTGTTTTCAGTCAGCTTGCTCCTTCAGGGCACTGAATATCTCCAGTGTTTAAAATAATGCCAAACATAGTATATGCTCAATAAGTGTGTAATGAATGAAAAAATGAAGGAATGGTGGTTAACTGTCCGATGCCATCACCCTGGTATAGACCCTCGTGAGATGGATTATTGAAGCTAATCTCTTTGATTTTGATTTCTTCCTTCTCCAATTCACCTACTACTCATTTCCAGGTAAGTATTCCCAAAACACAGCTCTAAATAATATCACTCATATCCCTAATTAAAACCCAGTAAGACCTCTTCCTTGTTTAATTTTGTGCATACTTCTCATCCTGGTGCTCAAAACTCTCCAGGATACCCTCCATTATACCAACATTCTAGATCAAATTAGACTGCCTATTCTCTCAAGATATTCTGTACTTTTAACACCTTTGCTTTCGTTTCATGCTATTCATTCTGCCTAAAATGCCCTTCTCCCCCAATTTCCTGCTCACTTTTTAAGGATACCTTTCAAATATCTATTAGCCTTTTAAATTAGGCTTTTCCTTATTTCTCTGATCATATATGTACTCTCTTTTCTTTGAGCCCCATCAAAGTGGACTTGCTTCTGGCTTGCATTACAGTTATTTATATGCTTGTTTTATTCCTTCTTGCTAGGTTTTCAACTCCTGAAGACAGGGACTGTGTCTTATTCGGCTTTGTACTGATCGATAAGTACGTTTAGTATGACGAAGATTTGCCACTTAACATTCATATGTGCTAATCACAAAATGACAAATAAAATAATGAATATCAGCATGGTTTAACTAAGAATCCTTTTTTTAAAAAAAAAAAAGGATTCTAACACTAAACGATGAAAGGAGACCAAAAAACAACAATAAGAGTAAAGAAGATATAGCACAGTGGTTAGAAGCACAGACTCTGGTTCAAGTCCAGATTCCTTACTAGTTATGAGCCCTGGGCAAATCACTTAACCTATTTCCACCCGTTTCCTCCTCTGTGGCTAATAATAATATCTACCTCATAAGGTTGTTGTGATGATTAAATCAGTTAATATATGCTCAGAACAGTATAAAGCACATAGTCATGTTGTTGTTAACTATTAATTATTGACTACTAGTGATATTACTTTTTATTGTGCTCTTTATATTTGAAATAAGATGTTCCAATATATTCGCATGACAGTCATCTTGCATCGGTAATTAGATTTGACATAATAAATAACGATACTGCCTTGCTCTTACGCTCATGAAAGTCACAAATGTCTTCAAAAAGAAGTCTTTATACTTCGTACCTGCTTTTCTTTTATGTCTCTGTCAAGTAATTCATACATTTATAGACCAAACTTAGGCCACCTGACAACGGAACCCACTGCTCATCACAACTGTGCTTTTGTTTTGGGATCAGTGTTACCGACTTCTTTGGTAGCATCTCTTTCAGATACTGGCTACTCTCCATCTCAAGTGTATGTTTTTGGGTTTATCTGAGGGTTTTTGGAGGGAGAATTGTAAACTAGATTTTAAACAACAATGGCGCCATCCTCTGAAGTGAAGCCTGACGCAATTAGTGATCATTTTAAAAGGCCCTTGACTGCCTTTCCTCATTGTCCCTGTGAATTCATGACTTTTTCTTGAATGTTTCAAAATAATTACCTTATTAAAAAAAAGTCTAGGCTAATTCAAGCGGGAAGGTAGATAGGCAGGCAAAGAAACAAGCAAGGTAAGTGGTGTGGTGTTCTGAAAAGACAGTACTGACTGTGGAGACAAAACCCTTGTACGTGAACCCTTGCTCTGCCACATATTAACTGCTGGCTCCAGCATCCTCATCTATGAAAAGACAATGATACCCAGCTTCCTGAGCAATGAAGATTAAGGAGAATATAACACAGATGAAGTATCTAGCCTAAAGTGTACATATAATAGGCAAGAATTTCTCCCTAAGGTTTCTTTTTCAGTCAACTGTTTTTATTGATTTTTAAAATTTTATTTGTTTCTATTGAAGTACAGTTGACTTACAATATTGTGTTAGTTTCAGGTGTACAGCACAGTGATTCAGTAATTTTTGCAGATTATATTCCATTATAGGTTATTATAAGACACTTGATATAATTCCAGTGTATGTATCCTTGTTGCTTATCTGTTTTATATACAGTAGTTTGTATCTGTTAATCCCATATGCCTAATTTCCCCTTCTTAAATTTTTAAGCAAGAATTTCTGCCTACAAGGAACTTGAATAAGTAACATGCAACTATATAAGCAACATCTACAAATGTACCATAAGCCTGGACTGTGGAGAGATTTTAACTGAAACTACAAACATAAGTGTTGAAAATCTTCAGGTTTCCCTTTGGTTGAATGTTGAATAAACAGTAAAGGATATAATTAGCACTTCAAGGACTAATCTGTTAGTATTAATAGATTACTAGCAACACAGTGCAAGTGCTATTTGGGTTCACCACTGTGTGGGCAATTATAACCGTGGCATTGCTAGCACTTCTGGCCAGTGTCAGAAGTAACAAAATATCACAGGGTTTCTGGCTGTAAATTGCAAAAAAGACACAAGGAATCCCAGCACTGGGAAGGATTTTCAATAGCTCTGCCTTAGGGTAGAACTATTCCTAAAAACTAGAATCATCAGGGATGGAAATTTCACAAGATTCCTTAATCAAGAATTTAACATCAAGAAGCCATATGTGTGTGTGTGTGTCTTGAATTCATTAAACAAGCGGATTAACTTCTTATCTGTCAATAATAATAGAGAACACAGCTCACACAAATTCTCACTCTTCTTACTAGACCAAGAATTATGGTTATTTAGAGCTTTCTGATAGGTTCAACTATAAAATGCTGTTACTGCCCTCACTCTTTTACTTAAGTACAGTTATAATTATCAGGACAACATTTTCATTGTATCCAAGAATTTTTTTTCTCCCTATAAAAAGTCTGAGGTTAGTTTTTATGTCAAGGCTTTAAAAGAAATTTATAGATTGTATCCTTACCTAATATGTCCAGTTGGCGTAATCTGGTACAATTACGTGCTAGTTCTTCAATGTCTGTGTCACACACAGACCTGTTAGCTGTTAGAAAGAGTTTCTGCAAGTTTGGAAGCTGGCGTGCCAGTTTGGCAAAGCAGCCGGTGCTGCTCTGCAGAGTAGGGCACCATCCGAGGTCAAGTTCCTCCAGAAGTGGACACCCAGAAGCCAGCTCTGCTATCCCGTTCTCAGTAATGTTCTTACATCTCCACAGATCCAGAGTCCGGAGTCTTTTACACTTGGCTCCTATCATGCTAGCTATCACGTCATAGTCTTCAATCTGGAAATCAAATAATTTCGATCTTTCCCATATTATGCTCAGAAACACAAACTGTTCTGAGCATGTTAAAGCATTCTTAATCATCTCCTGTTGTTTGCTTCTGTGCAAACATACCCACACTGTCATTAACACAGATGTGCCCACTCATCTCACAGACCTGCCACCGTTTCGTAAAACAGTGAGAGTAATCACTTAACTTAAAAATCCATTTAACAGAATTCCAGACAGAGGACGTTAATGAATTAAATCCCAAAGCAGTCTGAAATCCTCAGTCCCTCTTAAAGAATTTGAGGATTGTGTATTGTCCTTGTATGCCTCCCATTTTGACAGTAGCTGTTGCTACTTTGATATATGTAAGATCTCCCTGATAAAGGTATGCACTTAGCTAGGCTCTAAAACAGTAAGTGAATATGCTGATGGTACTAATAAGGATACTCGTTTTGGGTTAAATGAGGCATCTGGGGACTGAAAATGCAACCTGAAAAATAATTTAGATTGTGATAAGTTAGCTGCTGTCAGTTATTGGAGGTGTCCAATGATTTACCTCATGATCGTGGGATAAGCTTCTACTATTCAAGAATTAAACATTTCAGTTCATGGGCTTTGAATGTTTTAATAATGTTTCTTTAAACAGATTCTTTTAGGAGTTTCATTTGATTTTGTTATAATCAGGTATCAGCATTATCATCAGAAGTCAAAAGGAAATGAAACAGCAAACATTTCCAATGATTACTTCCTTTTGTCCATTTGTTTATTCATATTTTCATCTCCGATGTGCTGGGAGCAACAGTGAATCAAAAAAAAAAGACTGTGTTCACATTTCTTGGAAAGACATACAGACAAATAAATGAGCAAAATAAATTCAGAGAGTGATAAGTAAAACAATAAAACAGGGTGACATGAGAGTGATCAGAGTGGCAGAGGTTGAGGGAGGGAGTGGTGGCTGCCGGGATCTCCGGGAATGAGCGTGGCTCGTTCAAGGAACAGAAATATGATGGGTACACGGCCCAAGGGGAGTGAGAGAGAGGGCAGAGAGCCAGAGAGCTACGCAGGGGCCAGGCCATCAGGCCGTGAAGGACTTTGAATTTTTATTTTAACTATAAGGAGATCAATGGAGGGTTTGAAACAAATATGATTCACATTAAAACAAAAACCCCTCTGGACTCTGGAGGATGGTCTAAGGTGGGTATGAATGGAGGAGGAAGCCCAGTGAAGAGGCCTGCACTAGCGCAGAGGAGAGATGCTGGGTCTTGGATCAAGGTGAAGCAGTGGCATTGGAGAAGTGGACAGGTTGGGGGCTATATTTTGAGTCAGAACCAAAGAGCTGATAGATTAGATACAGTGGTGATGATTTCTAAGGTTCTTCAGAAACAATCATGCAGAAGACCACGAGAAATCTATTTGGGTAAATACAACTATCTTCTTAAGTGAGTGGACCCAAACAACAACAAAACTGTAGCTTTGATCATTAGTGCAGCCAATTAGCTTCTTTAGGAAGAAGCAAATTAAAAACTTTCCAAAACCCATGATTCTGATTGCTATTATTTTGATAGTCAAAAATAAAATATCAAATGAATCATCCTGCCTTTTGGTCAGCTGACAGGAAAGAAACTGAAATAAACATGGTATTAAAGTATCAACCAAGAGCTGTCTGTGTTACTGTCCTGGTGAACCCAGACCTGCTGTGAAGAACAGTACTTCTGTGACAGTATGAAATGTTTCAATCATCACGTTAGTAGCAGTATCAGCAATATTAGCAGTATTTCTGAACTTCGAATGTCAAGTCCTTAAAACTTCATTTCCTGGCAAATAAATATCAATTGTAACAATACTGGTAACTACATACTTTAATTTAAAAATGGCCTATTTATCTGAAGTAGCATTTCCCATACCATATTACATAATAATAGATGTAACATGAAAAAATGGGTTCATTAGTCAGGTAAAGTTGGAAAACACTGGTTTAAGCAAAGGCAAACTGTTTCTTTATTGTAGGACATACCATTGAAAACTCCAGGGGGAGGATATAGGAGCATCGTTTCCTAATTTAGACCCAGAATTCCTATTCCCCCTTCTTTCCCCCTACAATACACAACTTTTTAACTTGAGTATCTTTTAGGACTAATGTTCCATAGGTCAACTTAGGAAAATGCTGACTTCAACTACACCTAATTCCAACTATAAACATACATAATTCCAACTCGAAAGTGTCTGTGATTAGAGGCCTGCTTTTCTAGAGAATGCTGCTCTAGGTTATGGGGAGGTAATTAACAGGCAGAATAAGATACCTCTGGCCAAAGTCAAAGCAGGGTCCTTACAAATCTAAAGAAGGCAGGCTAACAATAAGCAAAGTCCAAGTGACAGTAACTGGTTGGTATGTTGTCACAGAAAGTGCCGTGGAGTGTCACTGAGCCCATCAAGAAGAGCCACTAGAAGGACCCAACAGAAGCCCATGAAATGCCTTACTAACATAAAAAGCTGACCAGAAGGGAAACCTAATGCTGAGTTAGTGGGCTCTCAGATTGTTTCCAGAGACCGGGATGGGCCTGAGCCCATACATGAGGTTTAATAAGGCCTAAAAACTTCTCTGATCTTGCAACCATCCTGCTTATTCAGGTCTTCCTAATAAGTGGATGCAAAACTGGAATGGTTTAGGATCTCCTGAATCTGCTTTGGGTATGGGGGGGCAGGTAAGAAAATAAAGAGGAATGGATCGCTCCACAGTCAGTTATATTGGGAGATGCATTTCCTGTGAGTGTGCATGCATGCACACACGCACACAGGCTCACACGTATGCACACACGCGCACACACAGAGTTCTCCTGTCCCTTGAGTGTCAGTCTTATTTATTAACCATGTAATTTAGTTGAAAAACATTTAATTCATCCCATGAACTCTTCCAATGACATATAAATTATAATTTTATAACTGAAAGGAGTTTCAAGATTATTTATTCCAACAGTCCCTACGTTTTTGGATTTCACAGACCAGTAACGTTTTAAAGAAATTAGTTCCAACATAGGTTGGTGTCCATCTTTTCATCTTACTCAGTAAGGACAGTGAAACAAACAAAATAAACCTATCTACTATCATCAGCATTTCCAGAAAATAATCTCTGAACTCAAAAACTAAAATTAGCTTTGTGAAAAACTTACCAGACTACTGGCATTTGGGTATGATTGATATATTATTTTGTAAAGAAGCCCAGAGAGCTAAATAGCTTGTCTGAGATAACATCTGGCTTGAGGCAGAACCACACTCTTTGCACCACACTATACTCCTTTCCTTGTTCTCACAGATAAATAATGTCAAAGACAAATTCTCCCATTTAAGAAAAATGTTTTAAAGTGGTTGCACATAGTTATCCATAAATCTGAAAAGCTGTGGGTGGGTGTGGGGAGGGTCAGGATAAAAGTCACCCATGGGAAGAAAAAGAGAAGCAGCAATTGAGAATAAAGAATTTTCCAATACTTACCATGACACAACTACCCAAACTGAGGTGCTGAAGCTCTGAACAGAAGTTCAAAACGCTGAGCAGGGCTGTTTGCTGCCATCAGGAACCACATCAGAGGCAAATAAGGAAAGGACAAGAAAGTGAAACAAAGAGAAGAGGTCAATTAGACATTAAAGGCTGTCACTGCTTTTCCTGAAATAGAGCTCAAAACCTTGGTTACAAACACCACAAATGCCATTTAATGAGTCCCCAGGTGTTCACACCATTGATTGGCTTGGAGTCAAGGTAATCATTACTTGTCTCCACGTAGTAAGTCCTCACTCTGTATATGATTTTGCATGCCCTAAAGACACCTATATTCCCTATGACCTCTCAGTGCATTTTCCAAACGTAAGCAGTTTGAAAGCCTGGTGAAGACTGAACAAGACAAGCTAAACCATCCCTCCCTCCCTCCAAAAAAAAAAAAAAAGCACCAAGGGTTGGTGACAACTGTAGAACAGCGGCAGCTCTGACATTCACTGATCAGCTGCAGGCTGATGGAACTGCCAATAGCCACCCCAAATCAGGACTGAGCCCGTGACTTTAATGTCAAAGAATTCTCTTTGTTGACAAGGATCCCAACAGCCATCGAGCACCTGTCACTAGCACCATGCTAACTGAAACGTGCACTTTCTAGTCATGTTCCTGCCATTTCAGCCCATCCATCCTGTGCAATGGAAACGGTCTCACCACTAAAGAAACCCAAAGGTGTCCGAGACAGCTACATAATCATGGTTCCTGAAATATCTCTGAACAGTCAAAATTTCACTTGATGACATGCCTGCCATGAAAAATTTAAAAACGAGCAATGCAAAGCATTCAGATTTTTAGTTTTTCCTTTTATAAATTAAAAAAAAATACTACACAAACATGTGGCAAACTTTCTAAACATCTGAACTAAATAAATCATATCTAACAAAATTAAGATGATATTATACAGCCTCTGTTTAATCTATTCCCAGTGTTCAGAAGTGAAAAAATTATCAGTTGGGGAGGGATTGAAGAATGTGTCAATGACAACACAAAACATTTATTCAGATTCTTATTGAGAAAATAAAGTAACAAAGTACTTCATTTAAAATAAACTTAGGGCAAAAATAAAATAATAGTAGTTATAATAGGCCCTAGATTGGTACCAAACTTAAGACTAATTGTTTCACTGTTGTGCATTTTTTAAAGTTTAAGCAAAAAAAAAAAAGTTTATATTGATTTTATGCTTAAGTTTCAACACAACTTATAACATTTATAAGACAATGCCATGTAGCTCTCAGAATGTTGACATCAGAAGAGGTATATGAAGATAAGTTTCAGATTCTCCATAATACTTAGCTATTTTAACATACTGATGGGAAAATGACATTAGGTTTGTTTTTATTAAAGTACCAGATCTTATCACAAAGTTGTTTTATAAGACTTTCCCAGAGCAAGATCCAGAACATAGTAGAGAATTTTTAGAGAGGATTCCACATACTCTTGTGGATAAGAAATTTTAAATTAAAAAAATACATATACATATACCTCATTCATGATTCATGGAAATTGTTTGGTCATTTATTTTTAAATTCCTTACAATGAAGAACCTCAAATATGCAACAAGTACAAAAGTCCAAGACAATAAACACCCATGTAGTAACAACTCAGATTTATCAAATCTTAACGTTTTGCCTTCTTTGCTTATCTACTCTATTTATGTATCCCTCCATCCATTCACATACTTTCTCAGAAGTGACCTTTATCATGACTCAGGGTTTAAAAACATGCTTGAAAATTACATAACTTTACTATACATTATGATCACTTTTGAATTAATATTCTCATAATTATGTATCTAAAAAACACCTATGTAAGGGCAGATGCATTTCAAGTCGTAGAAGAGGAATTAATGGCCTATTATACTTATTCAGGCAAATATTTTACAATAACTTATACAGTCTGCATATTAAATTGAGAATTAAAAATACATTTAGGGCTTCCCTGGTGGCGCAGTGGTTGGGAGTCCGCCTGCCAATGCAGGAGACACGGGTTCGAGCCCTGGTCCGGGAGGATCCCACATGCCACGGAGCGGCAGGGCCCGTGCACCACAACTACTGAGCCTGCATGCCACAACTGCTGAGCCTGCATGCCACAACTGCTGAGCCTGCATGCCTGGAGCCCATGCTCCGCAGCAGGAGAGGCCACCGCAATGAGAAGCCCATGCACTGCAACGAAGAGTAGCCCCCGCTCACTGCAACTAAGGAAGGCCCGAGCGCAGCAACGAAGACCAAACGCAGCCAAAAAGAGAAAAACAAATACCGTATGCAGCTAAAAATAAAATTTAAAAAATAAACAAATTTATATAAAAAAATTCATTTAGTAGTAGAATTATCATTTTTCATTCCTACCTTAAAAAAGGAACTAACAGAACATAAGAGATTCATATTGAATATCACACATCTTTGCTAAATAAGAGATGTGAGATCAAATGCTGAGACCAAGCTATAAGGGGATAAGGATGACCTTGGAAGGGATGCTGTGAGGAATGTAACAAGGAGTCAAATAGAGATAAATAAAAGGGTTGACTGGTAGCAATGAGGTGAGAAAGCACAAGTTAACAGTTTCCTGACTTTCTCCAGCAGAGCTCAAGATAAGCCAGAGACGGTGGGAGTACCCAGGTATAGAGCACACATCTATAGATCAGCTTGCAATCTCTCCAAATCCAGCTAACCGATTTCCTCCTAGAATATCTTTAGTATCTTCTTTCTCTATGCTATTAGTATTCAGAATTAAAGTACTACTATTGATGCTAAAGCAAAAAGGAGAAACTACCTCTTCACTTCCAGACATAAAATGACCTGGTTTTAGAGAGACCACAGTCTCAGTGATTTAGAGCAGTTGAGAAAATACTGCTCATGGGCCAAATTCAGCCCATTGGTTGTTTTTGTAAATAAAGTTTTATTGGAACATGGCACACCCATTCATTTATGTATTGTTTATAGCTGTTTTCACACTACAACAGCAGGGCTGAATAGTTATGACAGAGACCATATGGCCTGCAAGGCCCAAAATATTTGCTATCCAGCCCTTCGCAGAAAGAATTCGCCCACCCCCAATTTAAGAAAACAATTCTACCTTAACGAGTACTTGCATCACTTTTACCCTTGTAGAACACACAAATAGATGGATTAAACCTATATTAAGCATACTACAAAAAAAGGTATTCAGAAATAAAAACTGAACAATTTTATGAACCTTTTACTTAAGACTTAAGATATCTTTTAGCTTCCCAAATTGACAAATTCTGCTGGTTAGACCTGTAAAATTCAATATAAGCACAAGAGTAGCTCTACAAAATTAAAACACAATTTAAATAGTTAGCAGCTTTAATAATGCAATGCAGCAGATTCATTTTCAAATGAGTTTGCAATTTTTAAACAAAGGCCAACCTTATTTAAATCACTGTGGAACCGGAGTCACTAAGAAGTGACTGGCTCCATGTTAATTTCTTTTACAAAATTTTCAAAACATACTCTAGGTGAAGCTGGCACCTGGTAGTAGGATTTATGTTCATAAAGAAAGAATCCTTTGGGGACTTCCCTGGTGGTCCAGTGATTAAAAATCCGTCTTGCAATACAGGGGATGCTGGTTTGATCCCTGGTTGGGGAACTAAGGTCCCACATGCTGCCGGGCAACTGAGCCCGTGAGCCACAACTAGAGAGCCTGCGTGCCACAACTACTGAGCCCGCACACCACAACTAGAGAGAAGCCCACGCATCAAAATGAAGAGCCTGTGTGCTGTAACTAAGACCTGACACAGCCAAAATATAAATAAATATTTTTTAAAAAAAGAAATAAAGAACCCTTTTATATTCAACCTAAAATTTACCTACTAACTCTGTTCAGCAGCCTCAAAATCCAACGGATAACTATTAAGTTATAGAGAATTATTATTGCCTCTACTTGTTACAAGGAAATTTATTAAGAGGTAAAAGAAGGCAGGAATTCAAATTTTCATTGACAGCTTTTTAAGAGATGCTACCCATAAAGTTCAAAATCTCCTATGCTCCACACTACTAAAGTGCTAAGGAAAAATACTTAATAAAGTGATAACTGATACTTATTATACTCACATAAATGGTTTAGATATTCCAGATTTGTAACTTAGTAGAGTTATAATTATGCATACCATATACATTTTATAATGAGACCTTACATAAACCACATATGCAATGCTGTGTTCATATTTTATATTAATGCAGGTTTATAATTATTATAACTAATTAATAATTTTTGCAATTAAAAATTTTTGCAGTTAAAAATTAACTGTTGCTTATCTTTAATAAAGAATACAACCCTTACTTGTAACACTCAGTATAGGAAGATAGGATCCCAAGTCTGTATTTCTCTAAGTCCTGATTCCTAAGGACTTCCCTGGCAGTCCAGTGGTTAAGACTCCGCGCTCCCGGGACTTCCCTGGTGGCTGAGTGGTTAAGAATCCGCTTGCCAATGCAGGGGACACCGGTTCGAGCCCTGGTCTGGGAAGATCCCACATGGGGCGGAGCAACTACGCCCATGCGCCACAAATACTGAAGCCCTCACCCCTAGACCCCGTGCTCCACAACGAAAGAAGCCACTGCAATAAGCCCGCACACGGCAACAAAGAGTAGCCCCCTCTCCCCGCAACTAGAGAAAGCCCGCACGCAGCAACGAAGGCCCAACACAGCCAAAAATAAATAAATAAATAAATAAATAAATTTATTAAAAAAGACTCCGTGCTCCCAATGCAGGGGGCACAGGTTCCATCCCTGGTCGGGGAACTAGGATCCCGTATGTTGCATGGCACGGCAAAAAACAAACAAATAAATAAACAAACCATGATTCCTAGAAAGCATCTTAAAGAAATAGATGTTTATATATCACAGACATGCACCAGCTAAAACAGAGAGACTAGTGACATCACCTGATCACAAGTATACTTTCACTGATGATATATTTCAAACATATCACAGCAATAACTACAAGTAATGAGATAGGATTTTATAAAAGTAGGCTGATTAAATGAAAATTTATAAATTTACATAAGAAATACCACCAGAGAAATCCTAAGAACACAATCACTCAATTATTGTAATTGAAGATCCATCTACATATATGTATGAATTTCTTTCTCTAATTTAATTTTTTTTTGCCCCAGTGTTCCAATCTCTAAATTTGGGGAAGGGAAATATAGAGTAAAAGTTGAAGTATTTTAAGACCTATTTAAAGTAGTTGAAACTAACTATATTTAGAATATTTCAATTCAATTACTTTATAGATATTTGCTATAAACCAAATTATCCTTTTATACAGTTTAAATATATAATATATATAGTATATATATATAATATATAATATAATATATAAATATATAATATATATTATATATAAATAATATATATAAATATATAATAATATATAAATATATAATATAAATAATAAATATATATTTATTTATAATATAAAATACATAATATAAATAAATAATATATATAAATATATAATATATATAATATATAGTATAGTTTATATACTGATACATAATCACAACTTGAAAATAATATTGTCTTTTATAGGTTAAACCTGAAGATCAGCATTGTGGTAGAAAAGTAAGACTTCTGATTGTTCTCTAAAAAGAGAATGTTCAAGATCATAAATGACATAAATTAATAAACTCTTATACATGCCTCTGAGAAAAAAAAAAGGAAAGTTCTCTAAACCTAACTGTAGACCTACCCTAAACCACAGTCTCAGAAGTTTTAGTATAAGGTTCAAATAATGTGTTAAATTCCAAAAAGCCATATGTGTGAAAGAACAAAACCTAAGACTAAATCACACACATTTGCCTTGCCCTGTAGTCTCCTTTCAGAGCCTATTTTTACCACTGTAGTGGATCTCTCCTGTAGTAATACAGTTGAATACATCTTTGCTCACAGATGACTAAACTGATCAATTTCCATATCAACCCATGATGGATGATGGCAGAGATGTGCAGTCAAAAAGTCATGGCAGTTTGCACACCGGCTGGACTTGACTGTAACCTGATTGCCTATATAAAAGAAAGAATATTTTGATCAGAGGGGTAAGGGTTGGACCACCAAGGGAGCATAGGAATCTGAAGCACACATTGGTTGATTGACACTGTTCATCTAAACGATGCTCAGCTGAAGAGGGTGCACTGGTCCAAAGACTTTATCTATTTTCTTCCAAAAGCATGTCTTTCCTTCCTGTTAAGAGGATGGTATCAATCTGTTTTGTGTTGATGTCTTTAAGCATTTAAGTCACATAACTAATGCTCACTGTTCTCATTCTGAACTCACCAGACAGGTCCTATAACTGTAATTTGGTTTCCCCTGTGACATGCCAACAGTGAGAGAATGTGTTAATCAGCTATCTCTAATGAATGTGTCCTTACCAGGTAGATTTCTTATACCCGGTATACTGGTTACTGTCATAAATGTGGCTGATGATGAATCTGACCCCCAAGAAGCTTCTCAACTGTGACTGAATCATAGCCCATCATGCAGGTCACACACTCAATCCCACCAAAAAGCCTGGTACTTCCCACTGGCACTTCTATAAAGCAATCCAGGATAGAAAAGAAGTAGAGACATATTCTTGCCTGGAGACATAAAGACTTTTAAAAGTTTGTTAGTTTTAGAATATAATATAGTAAAGTTATTAAAATCTTAATTCTGTTTAAGAACAAAGTAATTATTAATATCTTTTGTTTTATATGTTGTCTAGCTAACAAATCTGTCTGAAATGGACTGCCTTTCAGGTGACAGCTAATGACAGCCTGCATTAGTCCATTTAGGTGACCAAAGTAGGTTCTTCTTGCTTCAATTGTTCGATCTTAGTTAATAATAAGCAGTGGCTCTGGTGAGAGGCCACTCCTTTCCTTAAGTCTGTTAAATGCACTTGCTCTACTAAAAGAAAGACCATCCCTGCTTCTACTTACCAATATACAGGAATGTGTTCTCTAAATCAAATAAGAACGCAGTCAGGAGAATACCATTATCTATGTGTCAGAAAGCAAATTCGTGGCACTAAATCAAATCATGCTGTTTGCAAAAGACAGTTTATGTATCTTTTGTAGGAAAGCTCAGATGCTTTCATTAACAGACAGGGTGGTATGCATTTTTACTTATATATGCACTCTGCTGGAAAAAAGAAACTAGGAGGAGAGTGTTGATATCCAACAGAAGTAGAGATCAGCTACTTTTGTTTGTCTTCTAGTTCATGAAGATGAAGGCAGTGGGGTCCTTGAAACTGTCATCCCTGCCTAGCAGGTCAAGTAAACAGTTGCTGAACCACATTTATGGATTACTGTCATATACTAGTCCCCTACAATACCTATAATCAGTTTTTGCACTACTTCAGATCCTTTCAATTTATGCTCTATCATTCTTGAAGTGAGGCAATCAAAATTGGATGCAGGTGTTCCATTTATAACTCCAAATTTTAAAAAAACACTCTTGGTTTTCTTGTCTGCTGCTAAGCAACAGAATGACATTCTTACTGAGCTACCTATCATGCCCCATCTCACCCCCAACTTCAGACATTTTTTCTAAGCAACAGAATGACATTCTTACTGAGCTACCTATCATGCCCCATCTCACCCCCAACTTCAGATATTTTTTCCCAAACAAAGCAAAGGTAAATAAGCTCAAATTCCTAACACTAATCCAGATTGTTTTAGACAATGCAAAGGACTTCTCTTGAAGTCACTTTTTATGCAATATGTTAAAAAGTTATCCTTATGCTATCCTTTGTAAGTTGTATTAGTTTGCTAGAACTGCCATGACAAAGTACCATAGACTGGGTAGCTTAAACAACAGAAATTAATTTTTACAATTCTGGAGGCTAGAAGTCTGAGATCAAGGTGTCAGCAGGGTTAGTTTCTTCTAAGGCTTCTCCTCTTGGCTTGAAACTGGCCATCTCCTTCCGGTGTTTTCATATGGTCTTCCCTCTGTGTGTGTCTGTGTCCTAATCTCCTCTTCTTATAAGGACACCGCTCATATTGGATTTGGCCCCATCCTAATGACCTCATTTAACTTAATTACCTCTTTAAAGGCCCTATCTCCAAATACAGTCACATTATGCGGTACTGGGGGTTATGACTTCAACATATGAATTTTGGGGAGACACAATTCAGCCCATGGCACAAGTGTTTACAAATAGGTTGCAGGTATATGTCCCTTCAGGGGTAAAAGAGAATTATATCTTCTACTTATTTTCAAATGGTTCAGGAAAAATATATGCATATAGTAGGCAAATCTACTTTTTATGCCACTTTTTGTAAGTCTAAAATTATTTCAAAATAAAAGCTTTTTCCTTTTAAGTATTTAAAAGTCTATTTAATGAGTTAAATTTCTATAGCCCTCCTCTCATGAGAATACATCATCATGTATGGCTAAAGAAGTACTTGCAGTTAATGTTTATCATAAATAATAAGAATCTTGTGAATAGAGATGAAAAGGACTAAAGGTACTTAAAGTCTTTCCAATCATTATATACCTCACTGTAGTATAATTACTTCTTTGTCACGAATGGCAGAAGAAACTAAGTACAACTAAAGTTCTCCTTCCTGTTTGTTCTAAGTTCCCATCTTTTGCCTAAAAGTCTTGCCTACACAATTCTAAAAGATCTACCAAATTCAGTAAAAAGAAAATTACTGCATTTAACCACTCATTTCACTAGTTATGCTGGGATCACGCAATAAACAGGGTCTAAATCTCAGCTTGAGGGTCATTTCTGTCTCTCCATCACCTAGTACTATCTTGTTTTTCACCAGGCATACATTTACTGCTCCGCAACTGCTGAAATCCAACAAATGTATACCCCTAACTCTGAAAAGAGGTTATTTAATGATTTTCTTTTTTTGGTTGATGTTATAAGAAGACATTTGCTATTTCTCTGATGAAGCGATTTTTCATCACAATCCTAAACATACCTAAAGAAAGAAAAAGATCTCATGAAATAAACTAACCAAACAAATAGAACTATATTTCACTATTTTTTAGAGCTAAAAATTCTGGACAAATACAGTTCAAATATTTTCTTACAAGTTTTCCAAGTTGTAGATCCACCCACCCCTCCGCTTAGTTGATGTGGTTATTCTGTAGAAAGACAAACTTACGCTTACTAACTTAGCAAATAAAGAAAAAATGAATTGACAAGCGAGAGTTATCACTCATTCATTCAACACAAGTTTACTGAATATCTACTAGACATATTCACTATAGTGAATACCAGACACTGTTCTACGTACTGGTTGTAAAAAGTAAACAGTCAAACATGGTCCCTCCCATTAGGGAGTTTATAAGTTAGGAATGAACATCCCTTTTACCAGAAACAGATCATAAGTGTGAAAGCAGTAATTCGGCCTAAATCTCTCTTAGCACATGATGGAAAAGATATTCCTATTTAGGAAGACCTAAAAGAATACTTCACAAAGTTGGGAATGATTGTGTAGGACTATGCTGAGTAAACCTACACTATCATTTTCACATTTACACAAGTCCATCTAATTTATAAAGTGTGTTGTTGTTAACATGTACGACCTAATTTGGTCTTCTCAATAGCCTATGTGATAGGCTAAGTTTTTTTTTAACAGATAAACTTTTAGCTTAGTATAAGTGACTTACCCAAGCACATAAATCTTTCAAGTGGGAAAGTCAAGAGAAGGACTGAGTTTTTTCATTCTGTCCCATCTGCCACAGATTGGTCGCTTCACCCTCCTCTGATAGCCTCAAATGCTTCCCTCTGTCCCAACCGATTTCCCCATCAGTGAGGGGGCTTCCCTGGATGTGGGAATCTCTCCCCTGCTTCAGCTTCCCACCCCTCCACCCCCCGGGGTGCAGGTCCCATCCGGCTTCCTCTCCTCCTCCTTCTCCCTTCTTTCTTTCATCACACCCAGTTATACGGGGATCTTTACAGTCTTTCCCAGTGTCCAAGGTCTTCTGCTAGTGTGTAGCTGGTGTTCTGTGAGAACTGTTGCATCTGTAGATGTACTCCTGATGCATCCGTAGACAGAGATGAACTCCACGCCCTCTTACTCCTCCATCACCTTGGAATTCTCTAGGACTGAGGTTTTTGACACTGATCTCTGACACAGACGAAATAACAAATATCTTCCCAGCTTTTAAATTATCAAATAATGTCTGAATCAACACCCAGACCTACTGCTAAGCAGTTTTAACCATACCTAAAGTCTGAACAAGATCCTACTGCTGCTTCCTCTCACTGTAGGGTACTAGCTATGGTATTAGCCAAAGCAGTGGAGCTGGGGAGAAAAATCTTAATGAGCTAGGCCAGGTCATAAAAGGCTGGGCTCAAAAATTGGTGACAATGACACTTGGGGCTTGTTTTAAGGTTGCTCTCACACAGTTGACTACCAAAGCAGCAATTAAGCAGTACAAATGAAATGCACTGGGATAGAGCCCCAGTGTCTGACAAGGTTACACATGAGGCTCAGTGGTCAATGCAGCAGGCCTTGTTGGTAAAATGTCAGGTACAGAGAAGACCAGTGCTCTGGGCCCACTGCCTGTTTCACCATTGGCTCAGGGAGGTGCTACATCAGTACACCAGGATCCACCTACCTGCATACGAGGCAATTCTGACCCTACTATAGTTTTGTTCTCCTGCATTCTCATTCTTATTGAGTAACCAGACCTGCAATAGGTCTGGCTCTACCTAACCACTTAAGGACACACTACCTGGACATCAACAATGCACCCCTTTACATGCTAAAATATTTGGGGAAATTATATGTTCCAATGCTGCTCCCCACTATAGTGTAATATTGAGAGTTGGCCTATATATATATATATATATATATACCATGTGCTTGAGGTAGTTCATTAAGTACGGACTCTACAAACTATTACTTAAATTATACTAAATGTAATTTGAATAACTAACTGTTATTATAAATTCAGAACTAAGACTTCAAACTAAGTTTGTTCATAATAAAAATAAAAGGCAAAAGTCCATTTGTCTATAGTAGATATTTTAGACTAGAAAATGTTTACAGAATATAAGTTAATAGTTTGCATTTTACACGGGATCAAAATGTTGTGTATCTTATTTACAATGTTATATTTCCTTACCAATTATGGATTAGAAAAGGATTAAGCAGTAAAGAGAAAAGCTCTATTTTAGATAGACACCCAAGCTATTAGAATAACTACTATTCTATGCTCTTATGTATCTTACAATTTTCACTGTAACTCTGAGGCCACCAAATCTGGGTTCAAATCCTGACTTTAACTTATTGCTCTGTGCCACTGGGAAACATTAATCTTTTGGGACCTTCATTTCATCATCTGTACGATTTAAGAGTAACACTCTTAGACTCAATAGACTAGTGTAAAGGATTAAATAATATGCGGAATGTCTAGGACAGCAAACAACATATTCAGTTAAGTTTTCCCAAACTTTGGGACTAAAACCCAGGTCTCCAATATCCTCTAAAGCTATATTCACTATGCACACAGATTTGCTTCAATCTTATAAAATGGCATAAATACATTACATTTATTAATGTAAATTATATATAGGCACATAAATATAACTCTACTACATCATAAATCTGACCTCTCTGAAGATTATACACTATAATAGAGTCAATATTTTGAAATACTAATTTTTTCTTATTTTATAATTATGTAGTGTTTAGAAAAACAAGGGTAAAAGTGGCACTGGATAATATGTATTCCTATAAAAAAAAAACCTCTCCCAGGAAGTTCAAATTCATATCTTCTTTTTCTCCTCATATATTTCCTTAGAGCCATCACAGGCATCTGAAGTCAACTGCTATTCCTTCTTTCCAAGACAGTTTATAACACCTGAATGTACTGCCAGCGATTACGTGGAAGGTTTAGAGAGAAGCCAATCCCCTAAATCTTGTCTTCTCACTCTGTTTTCTCCCATCCACCAACATCATTGAGTGCAGGACTGAAGCAGTGAACATATGGAAGGGAAAAGGGGGTGACATAATGCTTTGCCTAAGTGACAAGGGAGGTGCTTATGCTGTGGCTTCTGTTTGTTTTAAAAGAGACCAGCTGATTGTGTTGTCTTTTCCCTTTACTCCTCTGAGTTACTTGGTGCCCGTGGGGGAGTCTGATGCAGATCCCAAGAATAACAAGATAACAGAAGTGAATAAAGTATAGGCAGAGAGACCTGGGAAGCTGTAAAAGTAAACACTGCCTGGGTAGGTTTTTCTTAATTTTGAATTTTGCCATTTATATCACTAAGATGACACTATTTTTTATTTTATTGTAAGTCAACTGTAGATCAATGAAAATCAATTTTATAATTTTTTCTATGTACTAAATGTCAGAAAAATTGTGTAGGGTAAGTTTATAAATGATTTTATGGTATTTTAGCAGATAGACTAATAAAAACAAACTTTAACAGGTAGTAACATATGGTACAAACCAAATTTTACTTAATGCAGTCATACAGTGATTTCACATCTATGTTTAAGTAACTGAGGGAAGCTGAGCTGATGCTATTTAGACTTGGATGCATATGTATAGGTCTCCACTCGAGATGAAATCTTCTCAATTCCTATAAATCACACTTTAAAAAAAATACGTAGTCATATTCTATCAGTTTCTTGGGGTAAATGGAAGAAAACTGTGGACTATGTAATGATTCCCTGACACTTAGATCATGTTAATTTATGACATTTCAAAAGCATCACATGGAATACATTTTTACAAATCATCACAGATGTAAGATGCCTAGCAAGTTGATATAATTTCTTGGTTTTTACCCGAGTTTTCTTCCTGAAGGTTCACTTATTAATGAACTATGCTACATTTCTTCTTAAAGTTAAATTTAATCAGAATATTTTAAAATGAGGCATCATCTTGCTCAGAGGATATCAGACACACAGAGCAATATAAAACAGTAAATACACCAGTAAAAAGCAGGTGTGGCATAATTTCAGAATAGATAGGTCTACCCAAGAAAAGATAGCTGACAATTTTACACCCACATAAATGACGAGTCATTTCACCACGGACCAGTGAAAACATGGGCTAACACTATCTTTAAACTGGCATTCAGGGACAATAGTCCTCTCATTTTACAAAGAAAGAATCTTGGAATTTGAGAGACTATGTGAGTTAAGTTTGTCACTGGTAGGACCAGAACTAGAATCAAAGTCTTCTTTCCAACAAAGCAGGTCACCAGTTAAACTTTAGGTAAAAATTTTGCCCCAAACCAGGAATACTATATTCAGACTTCCACAGATTAGTTTAAAAACTACATCAAGCTAAAGATATCTACTCTGATCTACCAATAAAAAATGCTACACACCCAGATGGTTTTATAGATAAATTCTATCTAACAGATAATTCTCATTTGTTAAAGTTATTCCAGATCAAAGAAAAAGATGTCAATGTCACAAATCATTTTGCTAAGGTGTCATAATCCCAGCTCCAAACCTGACAAAATGGCATGAAAAGGAAAAACACAGCTCAATTTCATTGAAGAAAGCAGATGTAAAAACTATTGATAAGTCTTAACTCTTAAAGAATATTCACAATGAACCAGGTACTGTTGTAGACACTTTATATATATTAAATCAGTTAATCCTCATAACAACTCTTTGAAAGGCATACTATCATTATCTCCACTTTACTGAAGCACAAGGGGTCAAGAAACTTTCTCAAGGTAACATAATTCGTAAGTGATAAAGCTAGAATCCAAAATATTGGATTTTAAGTGATAAAGCTTGGCTCCAAAACATTAGGAAAATAACCCAGCTATGTATTAAGTTAAAACATGTAGGACAGGGCTTCCCTGGTGGCGCAGTGGTTTAGAGTCCGCCTGCCGCTGCAGGGGACACGGGTTCGTGCCCCGGTCCGGGAAGATCCCACATGCCGCAGAGCGGCTGGGCCCGTGGGCCATGGCCGCTGAGCCTGCGCATCCGGAGCCTGTGCTCCGCAACGGGAGAGGCCACAATAGCGAGAGGCCTGCGTACCGCAAAAAAAAAAAAAAAAAAAAAAAACATGTAGGACAATTATACTGCAATAAAGATGTTAAAAAAAAAATGTAGGAATTACCGCAGGAATGTAAGGATTGTTCAACATGTCATTATATTAATAAATAAAAGAAGAAAAAAAATCAGTGTAGTAATGGAGGCTTTAAAATTTTTAAATACAATATACATTTTTGATAAAAATATTCTTAATCAAATGAGAATGATAAAGACTACTTATCAGAAAGAAACATCAAACAATATATAAAATTAGTAAGCTACATGAGGAATTTCTATTTAGTTCACTAATGAAGTTCCAGTGCCTACGGCAGTGCCCGGCACGTAACAGGCATTCAAATATTTGTTACATAAATATTAAAAAAAGAAAAAAACATTCCCTCTATATTAGAAATACAACTGGTATACCTACTGTGACTCTATTATTCTACACTATTTATGAAGTTCTACTTAATGTAGCAACACTTTAAATACTGGAACAGAGAGAAAAAGTATATTAATTTCCAGATTATATAACTGTATCATTAGAAAACCCAAAAGATATAAGTTATTAGAACAATTATAAGCATTCAGTAAGGTGAGCAGATACAAGATAAATATACAAAAACCCAATTTTTCTTTATATTAACAATAACCAATTAAATAAAATAGTATCTGAGACTAAAAAATAGAAGGGTTAAATTTAACTAGAAAGATCTAAAACCTAAGTGAAGAAAACTATAACATGTTCTTGGATGTAAAACAAGACCTATATGGACAGATAGGAAGCCTTATTACAGAGCAAAATGAAATATAATAAAGGCACTGCTAATAAAATCCTTGCTGAAAGATATATCTGAAAGAATAATACACAAGGATTTTTTTTTAAGTTTAAAAAGAATAGAGAGGAGACTTTCCTAACACATAGTAAAACATAGTACAAAACTGCCACACTCTTACTACTGTTATTAGTAGCTAATATTTATTGAGAGTTTACTATGTTTTCAGCCCCCTCTAAGTACATCACAGGTAATTAATTCTCACAATGACCCTATGAGATCTGTATTTTTATTATCTCCACTTTAGATATGAGGAAACAGAGAGATTGAATACTTGGCCAAGGCAACGTTCAAGACAGGCAAGGGGTCACTAGTGTGGGGTACACCATTTTGTAAAAGTAATTTGGCTATTTAAATCTTTACTGAATGGCCAATCTTTACCAAGTATGATACTAGATACCAGGGACACAGCAATGAAAGAGCCAGACAAGGGTCCTACCTTCATGAAACTTATATCCCAATGTGAGGAGACAGGTGATAGTATGAAAACCAGTAAGATAATCTCATAGTGATAATGTTGCTAAAAAGAAAATACACTGTGGGTGATATGACAGAAGTAAACTAGAAGGAGGGGGGAGGGTTACCTTTTATCAATGTCTAAGAAGCCATCTCTGAAAAAAAAAAATTTAAGTTGGACATTGAGTTGAGAAGAGGGCAGCCATGTAATGAGCTGGAAGGATATTCCAGACAGGCAGAGGAGAAAAAGCTGTGAGCTGGGACTGGATCAGAATGGTCAAGTAATAGAAAGAAGGCCAACATTACTGGAGTAGAGGAAACAAATATATGGCAGTAAGTGGATGTTTATCACAGGGGCTCAGGCACATACTGTGACCAGATATACCACTTACAGAACTCTATCCAATAGCAATAGTAACTGGTACATATAAAACTCTGTGCAAAATAATGTTATCGCTAGACGGTTTGTAAAAGAAAAACAGCTGGAAAAACCGACATGTTGACCATTTGGGGAACAGTTGAGTAGATTATGGTAAAATGTAATATGTATACATATAGCTGATCCACTATGTTCTACAGTAGAAACTAACACAACATTGTAAAGCAATTATACTCCAATAAAAAAATAAAATGAAAACAGTCAGGTGGTAGTATATTGTAATGACCTGGTAAGATGTCCTAGAGCTATGTGAAAATAAGCAAGCAGATCAATAAATATTTTTCTTTAATGAGACTCCTAAACTATGTATTAGGGATTTTAACTCCAAAGTCTGGTCCTGGATAAACTCCACTTTGCTTCCTCCCACTCCAAGCAAATGTTCTCCTACATACTTTCCTCCCACCTCTTTCTCTAATTCATTCCCTGCCAGCATTTCGGCTCACCTCAGCCCATTGCTTGTTTCTTTACCTACAAACATGAACAGCATTATAAAAATTCTAAGAGCACAGAGGATAACGTTTTCTTAAAATGAGAAAAACCCACAACACAATAGACTAATTCTGAAATGACTGAATCAGCCAGCTCTAATGATTTTAGAATAGTCAGGTTGCATCATATACTTAAACTATTTGAAAATCAGAAATCACATTATTATGAGCAATTACAGGTAACTAAATATTCGGTTGGCTATTAACACTAGCAGAGGTGTAAATCTTACCTCTACTTTTGTTCGATAGAGAACGAGTCGTTTAAGGCCACATAATTTGGCAATGTGGTTGAAAGCTTGAGGTGGTAGTTTATCACAGGATGAGAGATTTAAGTCCTGTAGATTTAGACACATCTCAGAAATAATCTCCAAGCAAGTTTCATTAAGGAAGTGGCTGCAAGATAATTCAAGACGCACTAATTCAGATCCACAGACCTTCAGAAACCTGTAAAAACAATGTTCCATGTGAATTTCATAAAACTAAAAGATATTTTTTGCAAGTACTTTGGAATTATATCAACTGTAAGCAGTCATCTTCAGAAGAATAGATTTCTATTAGGGAAAATTAAAAACTTGTTTCACTTAAATTCTGATTTACTGCATGCCAAAACAGGCACGGGTAGGCTAAAATATATCAACCTAAGAAGATAAAATGGATTCACATCACATAAAAAGTCAGCTACTGCTAAGTGGGAAATTAAGAAAGCAGAGGGTGTTTTTCGTCTACTTACCTGTAATTCACATCTGAGCTGGGAGAGCCAATAAACAAAACATAACAAAACTCTAAACTCTTGGAAGTTATTTCTCCCTAAACAGTACCCATTCAGGACTGGATAATTTATTTGGAATGTGGCACACAAAGTGTCATCTCTAAATGACCTGAAAACAAATCAGACTGGCCTCCTCTCAACTAAGAAAATTTCTGGGTTGGCTTCACTCTACTGTTGAGATATGTTCCTTGTAACTGATACTATTTAATGCCTAGACTGATGTTGAAATTATTACAAGATATTCAATTGCAGCTTCACACAAAATACACAGAAATAACTTCATGTGGAGGACACAAAACCCTTTATCAGAGTAGTAATAACAATATTTATCTTCATTACGTTACAGATGGGGGGAAAACAGGCCTTTCCATAATCATCATCTGATAATAAAAGTAAAATGTGAGCCTACAAGTATTCATATCCCTGAAACTTTATCAACAAGCGGTGCGCCTGTTTATCCCTTAAACAAGCGCACCACTCATCCCCGTCCAGGTCTCTTGACGTCTTCTTGCCCACCTCAGTGTCACATCAGTCACATCCTGTTATTTTATTTATGCTGCATCTTTTTTCTACATGATTTAATTACTAGCTTACAAATACACATGCAAAATAAAACTGACAATCAATCACTCATGAAAGTAAAGGAAGTAACACTGGACTTCTAAGTCAAAAGATGGATATTTTGCCCTGTTCCACCATTTCCTAGCATGTGACCTTGGAAAAGGCATTTACCCAAGTCTCAGCATTTCCTCAGATGTAGAAGGCAGACTAGAAATATGTTAACAGCATTCACCACACTGGTTTTGAACATCCCACAATAATGTGAAAGCAGTTTGCAAAGACCAAAGTACCCCACGAACATTAAAATAAAAGTGAGGGGTGTGCTCAGAGCAGGGAGTCTGAAGAAATGGCTCGTCTGTTTACAACACACCCGACAGGAATCAGGGTTCATTGTGACAGGGGGCACAAAACTTGTGGCCTTCCTATGAACAGATATCCCCCCTTCACCTGCACGTGGCTGCTGGGCAGGACCAGTGGGACAGGCCTCAGTACTGGAAGGAAAGCTACAGTATTCAGTGGGGGAGTTTGCCACCTGGAGCCTGTGTGGTCCGCGTGTGGCTGGGCCATGAGTGGTGTTATAGGCATAAAGACTTTGAACCCCTCTCTTCAAGGAAAAAAGAAAAATAGATTCCGTGTATATGCCATTCTGGAAAAGGCAAAACAATGGAGACAATAAAAAGATCAGCGGTTGCCAGGAGTTTGCAGGGGAGGGAAGATGAATACATAGAATACAGAAGTTTTTATGAGCGGTGAAAATACTGTGTATGACACTATAATGATTTTATGTCATCATACTATCGTCCAAACCCACCATAGAACGTGCAACACTATTCACTTCATAAAGCGAACCCTAAGATGAACTAGGGACTTTGGTGATTATGATGTCAGTGCAGTTCAGCCTTAGTTTAAAAAAAAAGTCTTAAATAGAATTAACACTCAGGGTAGACTTTTTGGCAAAACCTTTGTTTCACTTTTATATATGTATACACATTATATATGTGTCTGTTGGACTGTAATGTAAAATGTGCTTTTTAGAATAAAAAAGTTTGCAGGTTACTGTAGTTATACTGGCAAATAAAAGCACAAATTAAAAATAAAAATAAATAAATAAAAGTGAAATCTTGGCCAACACACATTCAAACAACAATTAAAAAATGTAATTGCTACAAATTTATTTTAAATGTTGCAAATAACTCAATAGCCCACACATCTTATTTACACCCAAACATCCAAGAACATCCCTTTATTCTTAATCCATTGCAGCGTATGTTCTGCTCTCCCTAAATTCATCCTTTCCTTTTAAATGCCAAATTAAACGGCCTTTCTTTCCAGTCCTTGTATTACCTGATTTATTGTGGCATTTCACACAACCGCCCTCACCTTCCTTCAAATTCTCAGACAGTCCTCTCGCTATTCCCTCCTTAAATTCCTCCGACCTGTCTCACTGCTGTGTCCTTTGTATTATAGTAGCTAAACTGCCAGTTTGCATCAAGCACCTTAATTCATTCACTCAACAAATGTTTATTGAGCTCCAACTATGACCCAGGCATTACTCTAGGCACTTGGAAGTTCGCAGTGGGCAAAGCAAAGTTCCTGCTCTCATGGGGCTTACTTACATTTTGGTAGGAGAGGTAGATCATAAATCAATTACATGAGTAAAATTAATAGTATATTAGAGAGTGAAAAGTGCCAACGAGAAAATAAAAGCAGAGAAGGACAACAGGAAGTGTCAAAGGCAGACAGGGTGGTAAGGGAAGCCCCATTGAGAAGGTGAATCAAGACCCAAAGGAAGTGAGGGGGTGAGCAAAGCAGTTCCCTGGAGAAGCAGCACTCCAGGCGAAGGGGGGGGCAAGCGCAACAGCTCTGAGGCAGGACAGCTCAGACAATGCCTAGAGTACGGAACTGTCAGGAGGCTCGAAGTGAGAGGGACATGGGGAGCAGATCAGAGAGGTAAGGGGCAGTTCAGAGTGTGTGTCCTATAGAGACTCTGGCTTTTATTCTGAGGGAGATGGGATCCTCAGTCATCAGAGGGTGCTGAGCAGAGGTGTGGCACGACCTGCTTGTCTTTTAACAGAGTCACTCCAGTTTCTGTGCGGAGAACAGACTGAAAGAGAACAGGGGTAAAAACAGGGGGACCCTCAGGACACCACGACCATATTCAGGGAAGAGAGGATGGTGCACTGGATCCGGTGGTGGCACTGAATGCTGTGCTCAATATTCAGACTCAGGATCTATTTCAAAGGGAGGCAGCGTGTACCACATTATGACACACCTTCTTCATACTGAACTGAACTCAGTTTTCTGTTAACCAGTTTCCTTACATACTGATTCGTTTACATTGAGTTTTATAAGGTGCCTCAAATCCTTCGGCAATTGAAACAGATTCTTGGTGTACCCAGTACTTAGCATGATGTCAGGCATGTAAAAAACACTGGATGACTTTGTTGAATAAATCTTCCAATGGTGAAAATTCATCTGAAGAATTTCAATTTCCTCTACTCTGGAACAAACTAAGTTTTATGGACTCAGAGAATTTTTCCCTTAAGAGGGTCCAACTCCTAAGAAATATGACAAAATTAACATTTTTACCTTACTCTGAGTATACATCATAGTTATGACTAGTTCTTCACTATTTATAAGCTAGCAATCTAGAAATGAATGTAGGGTGGCAGAGATCTGGAGTATCCTATTTTGATTTGATACTTCTAAAATTATTTGCAGATTACAAAAGTTAAATGAGTACATTAACTCTTAAACTTAAAATCTTGAGGCATCTTATCTCCTGAAGGTCTTCATTATTTGGCAAAGCACTTTGTTCTACAATTCTTTTTGGTATTGGACTTGGAATACTTTGACATTTCTTTTCTCTTTGCTCTCACTAATGAACTTTTCCCTTCTAAAGATAGAAAGTAAATCACCAGAAAGCCAACTGTTAATAGATTAGAAAACATCCCAAACTGATTGAATGAATGAAAAAATTTGGAAGCACAATAAAGATAATGATCATGCTTATCTACCTTTATGACTCTCTCTCTTCTTTTTTATATATTGCATATTTTTACTGAGATTATTTGGTCAATATCCCCATAGTCTCTCCTCCTAAACTTACAAGATCTACACTACCTACTTTTTCATATTTCCATTCCAAGAAGGCAGAATTAGCAGCAGAATCAATTAATTAGCTGAACACAACTCTTGTTTCTTTCCTTAATGCTCCTCATAAAGTTTTATTTTAACGCATAATTACATACATGTTTTTGTCTTGGTCATCTATTTATTCATTTCAATTGTGATACTGGTCACTGAAAGGAGAATTATAGCTTGTATACTTCCTGCAGCCTGTTCATACCATGTTATGAATTCTCATCAAGTATTTCTTGATATTGAGGGTATTAAGAGAAGACCTAAGTTCAGATAAACAATCCCAAACAAGGTCTCTTGCTATGAGAAATGGAGTCTCCGGAGAGAGAAATAAATTGCTTATCTTTATGAGGTGAATTCATTTGTCCAGATTAATATAAGTACATAAAAAGTAATTTACTAAATGGTAACTTGCACCCTAAAATAATTAACATCACATGAATGAATGATTTAAGTTTATTCATCACAAAATAAAAGGCACTAATCCTTACAAGCTGCCTGAAGTATCAAGGTAAAGGGGAGAATTAGGTATAAACATCCACGGCTTCTGATTGCTAATCTCATGTTTTGTTAGCTGACCCTCACTTGAGTTTTATAAGACAGTATATTTAAGATAATTTTAATCCCAAGTAGCTGGAGCATTATTTACTATAGCCGATCCAAAATAAAGTCATTAAAAACAAAACTTCTTGCTTAACTGTGTACGGTACTATCTAGCAATGGTAGAAGGAAGTGGAAAAGAAAGTCTTAAATTGTCTTTAATCTCTAGGAATTGACCATCTAAAAGAGACAACAGTGTAAAACACAGGCAGGCAACTGAATAAACACATATATGAATAAGCAAAAAGCTCTCTATTCCATAAAACTGTAGCTCTGTGTCAAAACATCAAGTTCTTAAATCTAGAAAGCATCCAGTAATGTTTTCTGAAGGGAACAAGTAGAAGGGTGAGGGATAGAAATCTCTACATAACTGAGGTGGAGCTCAAGGTGATTATTTTGAGCAACTACCTGAAGAAAAACGACAGAGGAAAAATAAATAGAACCTAAGACTTTTTGAACATCAGAATGATATAATTAAGCCTCAGAGCACCAACAGGCAGGGAGGCAAAGGCATATCCAAGACTTTAGGGAAGTGTATTATAAGAGAAAAGTGGAATTACGTAGATGTGATTTTAATGAGTAATGATATAAATGAGCAGTACTTGAAGTTACAAATCACAAATCTGTAGATAGAATAGGATTTTAATAACTGATTAAAAGTTTTAAGTTCTTATTATTCCAATTTCCCTGTTATTTTGAATAAAATAAATTCCTAAGTTCTTTAAAATCCAGTGAAACAATTCCAGCTTGTGAAGATAAGGTTTTTAGGTAACAAAAATAAACTCTATCAAACTTTTCCCAAAGACTTACTCAAAAAGTAAGCTCGGGCTTCCCTGGTGGCGCAGTGGTTGAGAATCTGCCTGCTAATGCAGGAGACATGAGCCCTGGTCTGGGAGGATCCCATATGCCACGGAACAACTAGGCCCGTGAGCCACAACTACTGAGCCTGCGCGTCTGGAGCCTGTGCTCCGCAACAAGAGAGGCCGCCATAGTGAGGGGCCTGCACACCGCGATGAAGAGTGGCCCCCGCTTGCCACAACTAGAGAAAGCCCTCGCACAGAAACGAAGACTCAACACTGCCAAAAATAAATAAATTAATTAATAAACCCCTACCCCCAACATCTTCTTTAAAAAAAAAAAAAAAGCAAGCTCATCATCATTGGTCTCTATTTTAAAAATGTACTTTTTCTTTAAAGTATTACAAGTAAGTCTTCTTCACAGTAATGAGCATAAATAGACCATACTTACTCATAGATTATTCATTAATAATCAAGCCATGAATATTTATCGTTTATTCTGGGAATGCTGCCTATAAGCCATAATGACTATCAATTCAGCAGTCGGGTCAAGGGGGCCAACGGCAATCAGTAGGCAAAACTCCAGTATCTCCCACCCAAAAAAGATTGCCTCTCCCTGTTATTTAACCTTTTTATTTTCTTAATGAGAACAATGACTATAATTAAAGGAATGCTATCAAGATTTATTTATGGTTTTACTGGCTGAAATACTCCTGTGAAATATGGAAAACTTAAATTAATGTATGTACTTTTGTGATTATTTAAACAGCCCCATGGCAACTAAATGGCTGAACTGAAAATGGAAGAGAAATTGCTGGTGAGAAAGTAGATTGGAGCTTTAACCTCATAAAAGAAGATCTTTATCCATCACGTGTCTAAAATGCTAACAATAGCATCACGAAGTTTTCTTCTCACAACTTATGTTTCTGCTCATGCACCCGAAGAAGCTACATAAAGTCTTTAAAAACTGATTTAATACTATCTCTACATTTTATTCATTATACCATGGTTATATGCAACATTTTGGCAAAGAAGCTGGACTTCAGTCATTCATTACCAATATTTTCTTTAACTCATTAGTTGCCTCCCTGTTATTTTATTTATAAAATATAGGAAGGATATGTTTAAATGTTTATTCTTATATCTTTATCTTTTCTGTAGCAGGAACTATATTATCTATCTCTTTACATGGTCCACGACACTCACCATAATGCCTTACACACCAAGAGTGAAAACAAACAGTAAGTTCCTAATGGTGGGAAACATTGAAAAAAGAGCTATGAGGGATTAAAACACCCCAAAGTCCTTATAATGTAAAATAATGCTTACTGATACCAATGGTTCTATCTGCTCTCAGAGTCAGTTAGTCTTGGTTTATGATCTATAGTGTATGCTCTCAATACCCACAGTCATCATTAGCTTCAGTTCTTCTCGGTCCCATTAATAGCGAGGAAAATTAGCCAATGAAGTGTGTCTGCAGCAAAAGGAAGTAGAAAGGACTGAGCTTGTGTTCCACTGGAGAGCTGTCAAAGAGCCAGCAACTTCCAAAATGTGGATTCTATAAAAATTTACCAAAATCACACTGCCAAAAAGAAATGCCTAATTTTTCTACTATATATATATATATATATATATATAATATATATATCCCCTTTTAAGCAAATTTACATAATAAAAAAGAATTTTGTATACATAGCCTGTTGTAAAATCTTTAGACTCTGACCCACAATCCCATCATGTTTTACCTAAGAACCCCTTCCCCTGGCTCTATTTCTGGCAGAAAAGAAACTCAGTGCATCCATGGTTTCAACATGTGCTATAAGCCATTACTGCTTGTGTTTATTTTTTACTTTGATGCATAAACTATCAATATTAGCATTTTGAACACATTGGTGCTATTTCAAACATGACTTCATCTGAATCTAATGGTATCAAATGCAGTTCTGGAACTGCATCTTTATTTTTATACTTTAAGTCAAGGGGAACAAAGCTCAAAATACAGATTTCTAATTCATAAACCACTGTTCAGGAATGTATCCACTGGGGATATGTGTAGGGAGGGCTGTAGTTCATTCTAACTTCTAAAAACAGGATAGGAGATTATTTGTTAATCAAAAATAACAGGTGGGGCTTCCCTGGTGACGCAGTGGTTGAGAGTCCACCTGCCGATGCAGGGGACATGGGTTCGTGCCCCGGTCCGGGAAGATCCCACATGCCGCAGAGCGGCTAGGCCCGTGAGCCATGGCCGCTGAGCCTGCGCGTCCGGAGCCTGTGCTCCGCAACGGGAGAGGCCACGAGAGTGAGAGGCCCGCATACCGCAAAAAACAAGCAAACAAACAAACAAACAGGTAATTTCCCCAAAGTGTCTACTTCTTCGTTAATGAAACGGATTATACTGTAACATACAATGAGAATAACCATCAAGGTTAGGAGAAAAACACTTGTTTGTTTCACAAGAAAAATGACTATGGCATTACTAAATGAATATGTACTCGTGCAAGCTTTCAAATGTTTAACAGGTGACGTTTAATAGTAAGGAAGCTAAATGCTTAAATAGAAAGGAGCAGAAACACCTAGGCAGGTCTGCAAGTGTGGTCGCCTATTTAACATGCAATTGCATTTTCAACATAATTAGTTTAAATGAGCTTCTAAATTTGGGTGATGTATTGCACATGTAATTAAGATTTAATTAAAAATGTTCTATAATAAATTGTTTTCCATTTCTGACAAATCACATTAGGGAGGTAGATTTTGATTTGGAAATAGTTTTTAGAATGTGTTAATCATCTGTGCTGAAAATATGAGAAAGAAAAAAAGGAGCTCTGTTGAAATTTCCTTGGGATTTAAAAATATGAGGTAAAGGGCATAATTTCCCTCCATCTTGTGAAGTCTAGCTGAAGAGGGTGGTGAAACTAACTCATCCACTTTTGTAAGCAGAAGCACTCTGAACATGATCTAAAGTACATGATATATAATTTCAAACTTTTATTATCGAAACTACTACATAGTAAGTATAGCCTGCTGATTTAAATAACCTCAACAAGGCTTGGCACTGACCTGCTAAATCCTGAAACAGAGATGAAGCCCCTATTGCCAGTCCAAGATAAATTAAGCCACTGGACGAGAGTACAGCGAGGCTGCAGAAATTCCAGAGAGGTGTCATTTAGTTTTGCCCAGTATGGTTGCAGATTGAGGTGGATGTACTGCAGAGGATCACAGCAATGCTGGTTCAGTAGTTTGCAAGTCTGTGCTAATCTACACAGGTCTGGTAGTGTCAGATGATTCAGAATCAGTTGAATGAGCTACATAAAACAGAGAAACCAAGATCACCCAGACTGAAAAAACAATATCACTTTTTGAAGCATATGATATGATCTAATAAAGAATAACAGTATCATACATTTTATAACAATACTTTCACATACTACATAATTCAACAGAATTATCCAAATCAGTAGTAACCATACATACATAAGGCTATATATATTACATTTCAAGAGCATTCAAAGTATATTCAATTCATGTCGACTATTTTTTTTTTTTACAGCGCAAAGGTATATTTTGGTAATCTATTGAATAATAGAATTTTTCACATACTTAACATTTACTAAACATCGACTACACGTCAAACACTGGTGAGAAGAGCTCCCACTTTCAGGGTTTCCAGAGTCCAGTGGGGACTGGTAAGTACGATGATATGTTTTAATAGCTTGGATAGACGCACAGACTGCTACTAGAGCCTGACACAAGACACAGGCCTAACCTCAGTGAAAGCGGACTTGGACCAGCAAGGCTCAGCTTTAAAGAGTGAGAGGCAAAACTGGGGAGAGGAAAGATTAGTTAGTGGTAAGGACTGGATCACAGAGAGCCTCACCGAGGAGCCTGGATTTATTCTCAAAGCAATGAGGAGTCTTGAAGGGATTTATGTAACTGCAGAGTGACAGAGTCATATTTATGGTTTAGAAAGATCATTGCAGGGGGCACTACCGGAGGCAGGAAGGGAAACCCGCCTGGCGGCTACTGTAGATTCCAAGAAAGAGGAATCAGGGGACTGCTTAAGGCAACTGGCAGTGACTAGGGAGTAGCTAACAGATACAAAAAAGTATTAAGGAGGAGGAATCAAAAAGATTTTTATCTCTAATTAAAATAGTTTCTTTGAACTAGTTCAAGATTTGTTTTTTCTTAATGGTGAACAGTCAGGGGCTCCTAAACTAATTTTCAAAGAATCACTGCTAAATAGCCTATTCTGAACCAAGAAATACTAAGAAAAAAAAATCAAATTTTTTTTTTTGCGGTACGCGGGCCTCTCACTGTTGTGGCCTCTCCCATTGCGGAGCACAGGCTCCGGACGCTCTGGCTCAGCGGCCATGGCTCACGGGCCCAGCCGCTCCACGGCATGTGGGATCCTCCCGGACCGGGGCACGAACCCGTGTCCCCTGCATCAGCAGGCGGACTCTCAACCACTGCGCCACCAGGGAAGCCCCTGTATTATATTTTTAAATAATTCTATTCACTATATTTTGTTTGCAGAAGTAAAATTGGTCTGTAATTTTATTTTTATGTGCTAGAGTATTATAACAGCTTCACTAAGAAGTTAAAAACTGTCCCTTTTCTTTATGCTATGAAAGAGTTTAAATAATACAGGATTTGATCACTTCTTAAATGTCTGAAAGAACCTATGAATCTGGGCTTGGCAACTGTAGGACCTTAAATATGTGTAGAATGAATTAAAAATTTGTTGTTTTAACTACAATATTAAAAGCTATTTCAGTAAAATTTTTAAGCAGTTAGTGCAAAGAGACATTAAAAGTTAAATATATCCATGTATCAGAGGATAAATAATTTACTTTTTTCCAGATGATTTATAATTTAAATAACTCCTAGCAATTGCTGGCATCATTCCAAAGTCACCATTATTAAAAGATGTATATTGTGTGAAAACATTTTCTGATCCTTAATATTATATTTTCAGCAAATATCCAAGTAGAAGAAGAATAATGAAGTTATTGAGACCATGACATTGGCATGTGAAAAAGCACTTTTGGATTCTGATTAAGCAAAAGATAACAGGTTTTAGGCCCACAAGATAATACCCATTAATTATTACTCATCTAGTATCTAGTGTCTGTCAGAAGATGTTTTTATATGGGGGTATCCTAGCCTAAAGTACCATTTGACACCATGTTGTATGGAGGATGTTGTATGTCTCAAAACACAGCTGATCTGCCCTCAAAACACACTCCACTCATAATACAATTATTTTCAACTAAGGAAACATTATGTCACTTGACATATTTAAATGTGGGGTTTTTTTTCCTTTAAATAACTTGGATTATATAATTTAGGCAACTTTTAAAAAAAGAGTTTCTCTTTTTACTCACTGTGAGATCATTCAGTGTTTTGCAGCATCAACTCTTTATGCATTGTACTGCTTTCATCATGACTAATTAATGTCCTTCAGGACGACTGATTCTATCTCTCGGTTTCATCTATGTGATTTTGTTGTATTGATTAAACCCCTTGCATGTACTGGAAGCCTTTACTCTTTATTGGCTCCTTCCCTACAGCATAAAAGCATAGTGAAATCTCTCCCAGCTTGCATCACAAGCAGAAACCTTCCCACCCTGCTACATCTTCTGCCACTCATCTTTTCTCCTTTTAAAAGATAAATTAGAGCAAATAGTATCTATAATAATTTCATACTCTTCCTCATTTTGATATGCCTTATTGAGTGTGACATGAAGGGGTGGAGTGTTAGGATGCCAAGTATTATTCACTATTGGTGGACAGTCTTGCCCATGATTGGTGGATATTAATAGAAATATTTTTCTGCTTATGCTCAGCAAACACTTTTTGTCTCTGCTTCTCCCCTGCTCCTTGATGCCTTAACCAGATATGGTAAGGTTTTTCTCATCTCTCACCCTATGGTCATAGTTCCATTGAACTGATACTGGCAAAGGATTATCAGAGATCTCCCGATGACCAAAACCAGCGGGCACTCGTCACTGAGCTCTCTGCAGCGGTGTGGGCGACCACACCCATTTTCTGTTCTCTATACCTCTTTAGCTTCCTATCGTTGTTTTTAAGACAATCTCATCCTTGTCCCAAGTGCCTTTTCTGACTTGTCTTCCTCTCCTGGACTCTTAGATGTTAGTAATCCCAGAATTCTATTCTTGGCCCTTTATTCACACCCTCAGTTTTCCTGGTCAGTTTCATCTACCATGGTAGCCCTCTCCTCTTCTGAGAAGACTCACACAAATGTAAACTCAGACCTTCCTCCTGCGTTTCAAACTCAAATAGCAACTGCCTACTGTCAACTTCTCAATCAGAGAAATTGGCTTTGATGAATCACAGGCACCTCCAAGTCAATGCACCCTTCCACCTTCACCCACTGGTTTACGATTAATGGCATATCCATCCACCAGGTCATTTCAACCAGAAGCCTAAAAGTCCTTGTGATGCTCTGCTTCATGTCCACATTCAATAGTTACTTTGATTTCTACCTTCTGCATCTCTAGAATACTTCTCTGGCTTACCTCCTTTCCAAACTTTCCAGTACCCAGAGCTTCATAACTTCTTGCCTACATTTCTGCAGTAGCTCCTCGACTGGTATCCCTGCTTCCCACCTTGACCTCCTTTTGGTCTATTCTTCATTTACCAACAGAATAATCTAAGAAAGAAATCTCATTTTGTTATTCTTCTTTTAAAGTAAATAAAACTTTCAATGTTTCCCTACTGACTACAGAAAAGGTTCACAATCTTCTTCATACCATGACACATACGAAAAACAGACTTTACATGAGGCCAAACACCTGGGCAATCATTCTCACTGTGGGACAAAGCATGTGCAAAAATGCCTGCATATTATGGATAATTTCTGGAATGCTATTATTCCACATCTTTTTCTCCCACTAAAAAAAGCATATGAAGAATTCAGAGAACACAAGAAAGTGAGTGTGAAATTATTATAGGTATTATCTTGGATTTGTTCTAATTTTTTACCAAAAGTAAATGATTTATAAAATCTAAGGTCTCTATGACTCCCCTCGAATGATTCTGCGGTGTACAGGAGAGACACAGCAGCCTGAGGACCACTGGCTGAAGAGAGAAAATGCAAACCTCTCGGTAAAACCCACAGAGCCCTCTACAACGTGGCAGGGTGGGCTGTGCACTGCCAGGGCTGGGATGTCCCAATCACTGTCATCTGTGTGGATGGTGGCCTATGGAGTGATGCACCGAGGCAGCCCTGAGCCTGTGTCCAAGTTCATCTCTTGCAGCTTCTGCTATCAAATCCTATTCCAGCCACAGTGAAATACTGGCGTTCCCAAACAGGTCACACAGTTTCACTTCTTCTCACCTTTGGACACTCTCTTCCCTTTGCCTGAAGTTCCCGTTATTCATTTGAATGTGACATGTTAAGCATTTCACCAGGTCTGGATAAAATTCAACAAACTCTTTAAAATACATTTGCTGCATTTAAATCTCTATACTGTAGTTTTAAGAAACGGGTAAGAATCAAGGAAGTGAGCTTCCTCCAGATGAGCTGCTGCCACTGCTGCCAGGACAGACCCTCCTTGAAGCCCCAGGGAACAACATTGTCAACATCCCACGTTCCTCTCTCCCAGCTCAGCTGCTCCTCCATCTTTCCTCCCTCCTCCCTCTAAGGGCCAGGGTGTCTTGTTCACCTATGAAGCTTCCTTCCATAACCCAAGACTTGACCTAGAAGGCCTGGGTTGGATCCTGGTTCCATGGCTTACTGACTGAATTACCTTAGATCCTTAAATTCATCTTTATGTGGCAACTTTAGCTACTTCACAGGATGTACCATAGCATTTGAATTGTGAAATGTTGAACAGGCATTATAGCTCCTGTTAGGCACTCAAGAGGCTACCTTATTGTTCCATGCAAGTTAAGCTACTTGTATTATTACAATGAAACCTGAAATACCCACCAGTGTGGAAGGGGGATAGTTGAACTGGTTAAAGTTTAAATTTATAAAATTTTTCTTTAAAAGATCTGATTATATTATTTTTAACCACACACAGCTCTTCTCAGCAGGGGAAGGAATGCCTGGCCCTACTCCCACTCCAGGGGGTGTGCTAATGGCATTCGATGCCTGGGAGCCAGGAGTGCTAAATATACCCTGGAAACACCCCTGCAGTGACACACTGAAAACAAGACTTTAGGTAAAAGGCATTCTATACCTGCCTAGACCAAAAATCATAGCTAGTTAGAATATAGAATAGAGTTAGTATGGAAGAGTATATGACACTTGGAGAAACTGCGCACTATTAAACAGAATTAGCATTTCTCTCACAGTCTTAATACTCTTATTTTTCATAGCAAATCATCTTTAATATAACCAGTATCAAGTTAAGCACATATTGCCCATATTAACACTGTGTAATTATGAATTAAAGTGGACTGTAATTTATCATTGCTTTATGTATTTTGGTTATTGTTAATCAGTGATAAAATAACCTATATTTAATAGTTTATCCAGAATCACTAAAGTCAAATCCAAAACAAAGGTGGCGAAGTTACTGAACACAATTTTGTCTAGTCTTTCCAAAATCAAAATACGCAATACATCAGATTATGTATACCTTGCTAATGCTCCGATTTCTCTGACATCTAGCAAAATAAACATTAACATCTAAACATTTTAAAATGATAGTAGGTCCAATATTGCTACTGAATATCTTTGGCTTACCTCATAAGGTAGTTTATCAAAATATCCATTACTTGTCCCTTCCCTGAGGGCAATACTGCTAAACTTTTTGTTCAGATTGTCCATTCCACATCCATTCTTTTCTTCATAGTCATCTTCTAGATCATTCATATCAATAAGTGAAGTCTTGAGAGAAAGCACTGGCTTGTCCTTTGTACCATGTAATACAACGGCATCTAATTCAGTGTAATAATCCAGAAGAGAACTATTTACTTCCAGCCGTATAAGATTTGTGGGAAAATTTATCTGCTTAATACAAGGTTTAAACTGGCGAGCCTGGGAAGCATTCACCTTCGTAGGTTTCTCTGACCAAAGAATCTCCCATCTGCCAAAGAAAGAAACTTCCCTATAATACAGTTTAGAATGAGATTTACTGTTACCTTAACGTTAGGGGCCCAGCCCAATATGTTACAGTGTGAAGCAAAAGCATTCAACAAGGTGGATAGGATCAAACCAAGAATTGTTTCCAGGATATGAAAAAAATTTTAAACCTAAATGCCATAGACCTTATTACTTAAGATATTTTTACTACTTAAATTATTTTTACAACTCCCTAGAAAGTCCTTTTTGGCAGATTTCACTTTGGTAAGTTAAAAACTGGAATAGGTAGTCAGCGGTACATGAACAACACTCAGTTTTACAGATAAAGTAAACACGAAGTATTAATGCACACAGTAGAAAGCACTCCTGTGTGCATGCCCTAAACCAACTGTGGAAACTAAACTTCTCACCTTGCCTCACGAAGGTCTCCTTCTCTGTTTCTGTTACTGGTGCCATACAAATTCAAAACTTTCCTTATATTTTTCTTTGACCACAGCACACGGCATGTGGAATCCTAGGTCCCCCCACCAGGGATCAAACCCGTGTCCCCTGCGCTGGAAGCGTGCGGAGTCTTAACCACTGGACCACCAGGGAAGTCCCAAAACTATCATTTTCTTTGATTTTCTTTTATCCAGTCATTAAATTTTATCAGAGTTTTCATGAAATTTTCTCATATATGCCCTTCTCCTAAGTTTCCATTATTGTCATCTTTTAGTCATCCTTGTATCCTCAGTACCTAGCAAGTAGCTAACACGTAACAGGTGAATAACATTTTCTCCTATTCCTTCAAAATGAACTTCTACTTTTCAGCCAGGTTAATCATTACTTTCCAGATAATAAACTTATTTCCACACGAAGGTGTTTGCTCATGCTGTCTTCCCCTCCCAATGAAATGCCTAACCTACAATTATCTGCCCATCTTTTCTTCAAGGCCTAACTCATATTCCATGTCTTTATATAGGTCTTCTTAAAAAATTAGTTTCCAAAATTATTTAAAGATTCTATGTAACACAGCATCATTAGATATATAATATTCTCCAATATATGGCATAAATAACCATTTCTCTAATATTGTTTTCTAATATAACAGAGAAACTTAAAAACACAGACAAAAATACTTCAATAAATACTTCTATTTCTATTTACTTTAGCTAGCAGAACTTTTACATAAAGATTTTATGTCGGAGATTAAGAACATTTTTAAGTCTCCCAATACATACTACAAACTGCTTTCAAAGAAGCTTATGCCAACAATATATAAGAATGACCACTGAAAGCACTCTTTATTTTTAAAAATAATCTCTAATTTCACAGTGACCCAGGTCTCTGTGACATAATATATAATTCACTGACTACTAATAACACTTAAAATGTTTTCATATGCTTATTAATCATATCAAATTTTTTCCCCTCCAATATATTGTCAGTTCATTTTGTTGCCCGAATGGCCTATTTACTTTTTATGAATTTTATTTTTTTTATACAGCAGGTTCTTATTAGTTATCTACTTTATACATATTAGTGTATATATGTCAATCCCAATCGCCCAATTCATCCCACCACCACCACCCCCTCTCCTCCCCGCTTCTCCCCCTTGGTGCCCATATGTTTGTTCTCTACGTCTGTGTCTCTATTTCTGCCTTGCAAACCGGTTCATCTGTACCATTTTCCTAGATTCCACATATATGTGTTAATATACATTTGTTTTTCTCTTTCTAATTTACTCCACTATGTATGACAGTCTCTAGGTCCATCCACGTCTCTACGAATGACCCAATTTCGTTCCTTTTTATGGCTGAGTAATATTCTGTTGTATATATGCACCACATCTTCTTTATCCGTTCATCTGTCGATGGGCATTTAGGTTGCTTCCAGGACCTGGCTATTGTAAACAGTGCTGCGATGAATATTGGGGTGCATGGGTCTTTCTGAATTATGGTTTTCTCTGGGTATATGCCCAGTAGTGGGATTGCTGGGTCATATGGTAATTCTGTTTTTAGTTTTTTAAGGAACCTCCATACTGTTCGCCACAGTGGCTGTATCAATTTACATTCCCACCAACAATGCAAGAGGATTCCCTTCTCTCCACACCCTCTCCAGCATTTGTTGTTTGAAGATTTTCTGATGATGCCCATACTAACCAGTGTGAGGTGATAACCTCATTGTAGTTTTCATTTGCATTTCTCCAATAATTAATGATGTTGAGTAGCTTTTCATATGCTTCTTGGCCATCTGTATGTCTTCTTTGGAGAAATGTCTATTTAGGTCTTCTGCCCATTTTTGGATTGGGTTGTTTGGTTTTTTAATATTGAGCTGCGTGAGCTGTTTAGATATTTTGGAGATTAATCCTTTGTCTGTTGATTCCTTTGCAAATGTTTTCTCCCATTCTGAGGGTTGTCTTTTCGTCTTGTTTGTAGTTTCCTTTGCTTTGCAGAAGATTTTAAGTTTCATTAGGTCCCATTTGTTTATTTTTGTTTTTATTTCCATTACTCTAGGAGGTGGATCAAAAAGGATCTTGCTGTGATTTATGTCAAAGAGTGTTCTTCCTATGTTTTCCTCTAAGAGTTTTAGTGTCCAGTCTTACATTCAGGTCTTTAATCCATTTTGAGTTTATTTTTGTGTATGGTGTTAGGGAGCATTCTAATTTCATTCTTTTACATGTAGCTGTCCAGTTTTCCCAGCACCACTTACTGAAGAGGCTGTCTTTTCTCCATTGTATATCCTTGCCTCCTTTGTCATACATTAGTTGACATAGTTGACCATACATTAGTTGACCATAGCTGTGTGGGTTTATCTCTGGGCTTTCTATCCTGTTCCATTGATCTATATTTCTGTTTTTGTGCCAGTACCATATTGTCTTGATTACTGTAGCTTTGTAGTATAATCTGAAGTCAGGGAGTCTGATTCCTCCAGCTCCATTTTTTTCCCTCAAGATTGCTTTGGCTATTCAGCGTCTTCTGTGTCTCCATACAAATTTTAAGATTTTTTGTTCTAGTTCTGTAAAAAATGCCATTGGTAATTTGACAGGGATTGCACTGAATCTGTAGATTGCTTTGGGTAGTACAGTCATTTTCACAATACTGATTCTTCCAATCCAAGAACAAGGTATATCTCTCCATCTGTTTGGGTCATCTTTGATTTCTTTCATCAGTGTCTTATAGTTTTCTGAGTACAGGTCTTCTCCCTCCTTAGGTAGGTTTATTCCTAGGTATTTTATTCTTTTCATTGCAATGGTGAATGGGATTCTTTCCTTAATTTCTCTTTCTGATCTTTCGTTGTTAGTGTATAGGAATGCAAGAGATTTCTGTGCATTAATTTTGTATCCTGCTACTTTACCAAATTCATTGATTAGCTCTAGTAGTTTTCTGGTGGCATCTTTAGGATTATCTGTGTATACTATCATGTCATCTGCAAACAGTGACAGTTTTACTTCTTCTTTTCCAATTTATATTCCTATTATTTCTTTTTCTTCTCTGACTGCCGTGGCTAGAACTTCCCAAACTATGTTTAATAACAGTGGCAAGAGTGGACATCCTTGTCTTGTTCCTAATCTTAGAGGAAAGCTTTCAGTTTTCACCATTGAGAATGATGTTTGCTGTGGGTTTGTTGTATATGGCCTTTATTATGTTGAGGTAGGTTCCATCTGTGCCCACTTTCTAGAGAGTTTTTATCATAAATGGGTATTGAATTTTGTCTAAAGCTTTTTCTGCATCTATTGAGATGATCATATGTTTTTCATTCTTCAATTTGTTAATATTGTGTATCACATTGACTGATTTGCATATATTGAAGCATCCCTGGGATAAATCCCACTTGATCATGGTGTATGATCCTTTTAATGTGTTGTTGGATTCTCTTTGCTAGTATTTGTTGAGGATTTTTGCATCTATATTCATCAGTGATATTGGTCTGTAATTTTGTTTTTTTGGTAGCATCTTTGCCTGGTTTTGGTATCAGGGTGATGGTGGCCTCATAGAATGAGTTTGGGAGTGTTCCTTCCTCTGCAATATTTTGGAAGACTTTGAGAAGGATGGGTGTTAGCTCTTCTCTAAATGTTTGACAGAATTAGCCTGTGAAGCCATCTGGTCCTGATCTTTTGTTTGCTGTAATATTTTTAATCACAGTTTCAATTTCATTACTTGTGATTGGTCTGTTCATATTTTCTATTTCTTCCTGGTTCAGTCCTGGAAGGTTATACCTTTCTAAGAATTTGTCCATTTCTTCCAGGTTGTCCATTTGATTGGCATAGAGTTGCCTGTAGTAGTTTCTTATGATGCTTTTTATTTCTGCAGTGTCCATTGTAACTTCTTCGTTTTCATTTCTAATTTTATTGATTTGAGTCCTCTCCCTCTTTTTCTTTTTCTTTTTTTTTTTTTTGCGGTACGCGGGCCTCTCACTGTTGTGGCCTCTCCCGTTGCGGAGCACAGGCTCCAGACGTGCAGGCTCAGCGGCCACGGCTCACGGGCCCAGCCGCTCCACGGCATGTGGGATCTTCCCAGACCGGGGCACGAACCCATGTCCCCTGCATCGGCAGGCGGACTCTCAACCACTGCACCACCAGGGAAGCCCGGTCTCTCCCTCTTTTTCTTGATAAGCCAATGGCCTACTGAGATCCAGGTAAAAACTGATTACAGCAAGGCATTTAGGGAACTGAAATAGACAAAAGAGTATGAAACTCAGGGGAGAAATCTGAGCTGAGACTATAGAAGTCATCGACATACAAGTACCATAATGGTCTTTAGGCCAAGATGGGGGCAAGAAAGGCATATAGCACCACTCTCAGGAGAAGGGAAGTTTGGTTAATTTCTACGTTTAGGAATAAAAGCATAAGGCAGAAACTCAACGGGATTCCAGTAAACATATCACTAACCATAACAGTAGGACTTTTGCAGTTAACAGAACCCTTATAATCACCCCATATTTGTTAGATTTGCTACTTCTCTCCTGAAAACTAGGAATAAAACCCATCAAACATATAAAGAACCTGTGAGTATTTGTATTCAGAGACAACGTGAAAGTAGGAATGGAGAGACTGGTCCCTCTCTACATCCAATCTTGGGAGGCAGGGGAAGAGTTCTAAGGAACAGAGCAGGTTGCGGCAGATTTGAGGAGGAAAGGAAAGCTAGCTGAGCATCTTCTCACTTTCTGTGACAAGGCAGAAAAGCAAATTTGGAATGCCAGCCTAGACCTAAGAAGTGCCCCTAAAGTCTAAATGCAAAAATCTTTAGGGTTTCTAACAATGGAATTGATTTGAACACTCTACTGAAAATCCACACCGTTAAATAGAGCTAGCCATACAGGAACAGAAGTACGAAACATTTAAAACCATGTTCGGGGGAAAACGCATTCCTAATTTTGGACAACACATTTCCAAGAATCCTGGGGTAAATGGTGGAAGGTATTAGAAAATTCAAACTGGTTTTACTCATCCTTTTGTTGCTGCTGGAAAATGACATGAAATGATGCTGGAGGAATGTCTCATGTCCAAGAAACAAGGACCACTCAGGACCCTGTGAAATAACTGCCTGTACTGGTTCACAACACATGTGGACTAAACCAGCCTATCTTATTGTTTAGCTTCAATTAGAAGTTTTTATGAGCCTTAACAGAAACACTGAAAATGTAATATAGAAATCACCTCTGCCAGGTCCCTTGCCAAGCACTGATTAGAGCAGAAATATTCTACCGTAATAATGTATTAATCCACTAAAGTCCTCTCTCTCTCTCTACCTTGCAGAATGAACAAGGTTAAGATGATGCTTTAAAATGACTTCCTTAACATTTCTAGCATGTTTAAATGTTTAATGCTATGTTAGCATCATTTTTGCTTCTGACTTTATATAGCATAAACATTATATATTTAGTTACACATATAAGTTTAAATATCAGAGCATACTTAAAGTTGAAAACTATCAAACCTTATCAGTTATTAAAAATCGTTTTAAATGTCTAAACATAAAAAAATTCAAGTATCATTAGTTTATTTATATTTTATTTTGATTTTTCTTGATAGCCTAAGAAGTAATAAAGAAAAGTGGTAAAAAGATGGAAAAATTATTTTATAGATCTGTGGCCAGTTGAATTAAATTAACTCTGAGACCAGTACAAATTGATTTGGGGGTATCTGTATTTAGGTGTTTTTGTTTAAAATTCTAATAGAACTAGAATATATTATTTTAAAGTTAGAAAGAGAAAGATATCTACGTTACCCAACAACAGAATATGTCAATCTTTTTTTTAAATTATAGTATGGTTGATTGACAATATTAGAATAGTTTCAGGTGTGTGACATAGTGATTCAATATTTTTACATATTCCACTTAAGTTTATTATAAAATAATGGCTATATTTCCTATGCCAATCTCTTTTTATTCAAGAAAATTAATGCCAGAATTTAAAAAGCTAGTCAGTGAAAATAAGCAAATACAAGCAAATGCACGTGTGCGTGCATGTGTGTACACACACACACACACACACAATTTTCCATGAGATAGCCCTGACTCTTAATCCTCTAGACCCAGAACAGTGTTGATGAGATTAAACTGCTTTAAGTCATGGCCTTTGTAGTCTGCACATTTATGTGCTGACTATATATGCCCACACACCGTATTCATCTACTGGACAAATATGACAAACACTAATGTCCTTTGTAAGTATTTTAAATCTACAGAATCATGTGCAAAATTCGGCATGGAATCCCTATCAGGCTGCACTTTGTCTGCACTTGGAGCCCTTAATTCTGGGTTGGTAACCAGCATTCTCTTTACCAGCCCACTTATTTCTCCTTCTGTTGATTGCACTGAATGCCTACTATATGTCCAGTGCTTGGACACAAAGCACTCTGTCTCTGTAACTGTTGACCTGTTGTTACTCACTGAGAACATCTCTCTATGGCTCGCAGGAAGCAGCAGGTAGACAAGAGAGGAAGAGAGATGTTCATCAATGGAAACCGAAGAAAGCAAGTTTTCTAACATATTCAGGTTGGAAGCTCTTTGCATGGATGCAAAGAGCTTCCCTATAACCAAAATTCCCCCTGGTTAGTAAGCACAACTAGTAACCAGCAAAAAGAAAGTTCTCTTGCCAACACTGTTCCATTTTACCTGCTGAAAGTGAAGGGATAGAATAGGAAAACAAACTAGAATAAAATTAAGTACTCTAATAGGTATACCTACTCACTCCCTGCTTCCCAGCCTGTCTCTAATTGTAACTAACAAAGTGGCATCTGCTTTAAAAAGAACTAACCGATAAAGGGTCTGATCATTTCTGACTTAAATGACAAAATCATGCTTCTTGACTCACAAAGTCAAGGGGACCAGACTATGACCAATTCGTGAAATCATTGCTTAAGCAACTTCTTTTGGCAACAAATTCTTTCTGTGATGGCCACTTTCTTCCTCCCTGCCTTCTTAACTTCAATATTCTGTAGTGAAAATGCTTTCAACACTCAAAAAAAAAAAATCCATACCACTAAATTTTATCCCCAAATAGCTTCATTCCAGTCAGCTTCCTTAATATGACCTCAATTTGTCATTCTCTTCCTCCTCTTTTCTGTCTCTCTTTCCCATGTGTAACCCTGCACTAGCCTTTTTTCTGACTCTTACACAAGCATCTGTTAAGATCTTATACTCAGAACCATGACACTCTATACTACCGTTTTTCTTTTCTCCTAGTAGAGCACTAGGCCCGAAGTCAGACAACTCTGAGATCTTACAGAACTACCTGTAACTTTCCTACCTCACTCACTGAACAAAGAAATGCAATCAGACAAAATGGAGAAAGATTGCTTTTAAATTTTAAATGTTCTGGGACAAGTTCATTTCCCATAAATTCCTGAGCTACTCCAACACACTCTCTTATTTGCTAACTCCTAAGGGAGAAATAAAACAGTATGCAATTAATTAAAGTAATAGGCAGTACAGTCCAGTGGTTCCTAAACCACAGTGTGTGATAGAGCTTTCCATGATTAAATGTGAAAAATAAAGAATACATTGGTATATATAAAGATATGCACACATATACGCGTAAGTTGCCAACCGCTCTTTATTCGAGATTCTGAGCATGCTAATTTCTCAGTATAAACTGGGGTTTCTTTTATGAAATGATAGTGATGAAAAATGATGTTGGTAGCAAAGTAACTAATCTGAGAACCCTATATCAGTTCTCTAACTTTTATTATCAATACCATTATGTTTATACCATTATGTTTACCAGTTTATTGGAGTTGACTTTCTCTACCTGTGCTCTGCTTAGATCTCCTGGTAAGTCTGGTGCCCATGTCCCAGATGTGCGGGCTTGCTCCTAAGGGCTCCCACCTGCAGCTTTCAACAGAGAACTACATAAGCTCCCAGAGCCTCCTCTTCCTCCTGAGAGTGGCATGTGCCTGGAAGACTTCCATCTCCCCTTCCTACTCCCCCAGCCCACTCCGGGGCTTTTCTCACTTCTTAGAACACCAAGATCTCACCTCATGATTTCACCTTTGCACATAGTATTCTCTCTCTACCTTTCCTACCCAAACTAAAGCTTCACTCAACCCTCAGGTCCCAGTTAAGTCACTTCCTCTGGGAGGACTTCTCAGAGCCCCACAGGTTAGGCATTCCCCTCTGCCAGCACATGCAACCTGCAATCTCACAGCCCTCTTCCAGGCTTGCCTGTAAAACTCAAAGAACAAGACCCACATCTGTCTGGCTCTGTTTTGTTCCTGGCAGTGAGTGAGCAGAGAAGGTGTTCAATCAATGTTTCTGATTGTCTAAAGAAATTCACCAAAACGTTAACAGTTACTGAATCTGGGCAGAAGAACTGTGGGGGTTTTTTATATATATTTTCTTTTTTGGTATTTCCTAACAAGTTTTTTTAAACACTGAAACTGATTTCATAATCAGTAAAATTTAAAAGGCCCTTTTTTATTCTGCAATAATATATATTGGTTAGCTTCTTTTTCTCTTAAAAGTTAATGGTATTTTCTGTGGAATAAGGCTAAAAATCAGTTAGGCAAAGTAGAGATACATCTATAAATAAAGCTGTCACTTTGATCACAATCACGCACTACAGCTTTCAGCTAGGAACCCAAGAGCGTGATTCATACTCAAAATCAGTTATGCAGACATTAAGTTTTAGATCAGAGGAAAGACATTACATGTTGCATAGATCTTATCCCCATATTGGTTCATCTTTTTAGAAAAAAAACTAGATAGCTTTGTAGGAAAGAGGCAAAAAATGACAGAGTCCAATGAAACAATTCTCACATAAGAAAGGATCCTACTCAAAGTACTTTTTTTTCCTCTCAGGAAAAAAAGCCTGTATATTAAAGGATGCTGGTTTCCTGTTATTTTAAAAAACTGACCCATTAATAATATTGTTCACAATGAATTATCAAAATCGTTCTGATAAGAACACATAAAGATTATACCAGCAGTCTCCAGCTTGAGTTGAGCTGTACTCTGCATTTGCTTCCTGGTAGACTGGGAGGTGCTCCCTAGGAGTTGAGGGGACAGGGACTTCAAGGAAGCAGTGTGTTAGATGCAACGTGCAATGTGATCTGCGCCCTCACTCCTCCTCCACAGGCAGCTGGGCTCCTACAGTTTAACAGGTGTCACAGACTGCCCTTGGGCTAGAATAAGCTCATAAGGGCAGAGGTTTTTGTCTATTTTGTTCATTGTTCACTAATGTATCCTCAATACCCAGAACAGTGCTTTAGCACATAGTAGACACTCAAATACTTAATGAATGAATCAAGCAATATAAAGGGTAAAAACTGATAAGATCAATAAGTACTCGAAAAATGGACAAATAACATGACAGACAGTTCAAGGAGAAGGAAATATAAATGGCTCTTAAACATGAGAAGATATTCAACCTCAGAGATGATAAAAGCATTTCAAATGAAAGTTAACATGAGATAACATTTTTCCCCTAACATTTTTCCCCTAACAAATTGACAAAAATGCTAAAATTTATTAAAACACTCTGTAGGTGAGGCTTCGGGAAAACATGCATGCATATACATTGCTGGTGGGAACAGAAATAGGAGAGCCTCTTGGGAGGGAAGTTTGGCACTACGTATTAAAATTACAAATACATAGACCCTTGGCCCAGCAATCTTTCTGGCAACTTATCCCACAGATATACTTGCACACGTGCGAAGTGACTCATGGCAAGGTTATTCACTGCATTAATATTAATAATACCAAAAGTATCGAAACAACTAAGAACCCATCAATAGGGGAGTTGTTAATAAGTTGGGGTACACATACACTGCATTACTTGCAACTGTAGAAAAGAATAATGAAGCTCTCTTTGCACTTACATGAAGAGATACAATATACACCAGTAAGTGAAACAAATGAGGTACAGAACAATGCAAATAGTGTGCTTATTTTTGTGTATAAAGAAAAATAAAATAAATACATTTGTATTTGCTTATATTTGCATAAAGAAACTCTGGAACAATGCAAAGAAGTGGATAAAAGTGGTTTCTTTGAGAGAGGGGTGGATCCTAGGCACATGGGGAACAGGGTACATGCAAGACTGCATTATGTAATTTTTAGATTTTTGAACCATGTGAATATACTACCTAGTCAAATAATTATATTTTTAAAAATCAGGAGGCTGAACTACAGAAACGAGAAAGAGAAAGAGAGAGAGAGCGCCTTTAGGGAGAATGCATGAATACTTAAGGCAACATGTATTTATTTTAATTTATTTATTTATTTATTTTTGGCTGCACTGGGTCTCCATTGCTGCACGCGGGCTTTCTCTAGTTACGGCGAGCAGGGGCTACTCTTCCTTGCGGTGCGCGGGATTCTCATTGCAGTGGCTTCTCTTGTTGCGGAGCACAGGCTCTCGGCACACGGGCTCAGTAATTGTAGCACGTGGGCTTCAACAGGTGTGGCTTGTGGGCTCTAGAGCGCAGGCTCAGTAGTTGTGGCGCACAGGCTTAGTTGCTCCGTGGCGTGTGAGATCTTCCTGGACCAGGGCTTGAACCCATGTCCCCTGCATTGGCAGGCAGATTCTTAACCACTGCGCCACCAGGGAAGTCCCCAGCATTTATTTTTAAATGAATATACTTGTTACGAAAACATCCACCTAAGATTAAAGCTAATCCCCTACGGACTTCCTCTAAAGTGTCACTCTGTAGGTCGACTTTGAGTTACTCAAAGTATTTAAAAGCAGTAATATGATGTCTGTTTGAAAATCTGTTAGAAATCATATTTCCAACTAACTTCTCAGATTGGTCCATGTCCCAATTAGTTCAAATCATGCTTTTCATTTATAGTAAATTCACACACAAATCTCACAATCCATGATTATTATGGTGTGAGGTTTTATAGGTATAAAGAATGCATTACATTTCATATGTCTGATCTTTCTTTCCCTATCAGAACACTAAGGAAAATTTTAAAAATCGAATTTGTTTAAATGACTTAAGAGAATGCTTCCAGTGAAAAAAGATCTCCGGTATTAAAACTACCACAACCTTTCAGCCATAGAACATGGTCATTAAAAAATGAGTCTTACCTGACTTCAGCTGGTGGACTTGGGGAATAGGGATTTGCAGAACAAGCTAGAATTCTAATGACTGCTCCAGGATGATAGGTTTCTAGAACGTGAACGGCTGTAGGATACACCTGTTGTTCAAAAGCAAGTTCCACATAGTCTTGGCTCTGGAAATTAGGCGGCGTCCTCTTAAATGGCACAGGAGCGCTGGGACACTGATCCCACCATGTTCCGTAAGTTCGAAACACAGCTGTCTGAGTGAAGTCACCAGAACTCGGGAATACATTTGGTACACCTGCTAAGTTCCACATGGTATAGGACATGCTATTCTCACTCCCATAATGGGAGCTGAAATCCACTACTTCTTTGGCGTACTGGACCACCTCTGCATTGAGAGGGGAAGTCCGGCTGTTTGCTTCTATAGTTCTATGGCTGTTCATCATTTCTCCTCTTGTAGCTGTCCTGGCTCGGCGCCGAAGGCACATATAATAAAACATAGTCAGAACTGTTAACATGGGAAAGACTGGTGGCATCTAGGTGTGAATTATGAAGCTTCAAAAGGTCAGGTGTCCTCGGTAAGACGCGCGAACTCTTTGAAGGATGTTCTAAAAAAATGAATGGCTTGTTGAAGTAAAATAATTCAAATAAACAGAAAAATGCATGGATAAGGTAATAAACGGCTTTTTACCCAATGTAATTTCCCAGAATGAAACTGAAAAAAACAACATTCACGTAAATGAGACTCTCTGGTATAATTTATCTAATGTACTTTTAAGAAAACTGAATACTGAAAATGTATACAATTTTATGCTATATGGGAAGCAAAACTGATATTATAAGGCAATGGCGATGTATGACCCAAAAAAGACCTATTTTATGCAAAATTATAACTATCCTTCAAGAAATACTAAGTCCTTGAACTTTTAAAATTAAAATTATTTAAAATATATGGGGAACCACTAAAATACTGCTGTAAATCCAAAAGGACCTTAGGCATTTTATAACTTCACATTTAAACAAATGATTCCCTATTGTTAATTATGACTCACTTCCGAACATGCTAAGTACAGATTTCACATTATGGGAATACAGATTTCTGGAGCTGACAGTTAATCCAGACCAACTATATTAACTGCCTTACACATCACAGATCACCAGACAGTGTTTAATTTATAACCCCTAGCATCATTTGTGAGGGTAGTCCATGGCTGGCTGGCATCTGGTTTGTTGCCAGCTACTCTTAGAAATCACTCACCCCAGATAGAATGGTCACAGGATACACACCAGAAATGCAAAGGTTGGCACTCATCCATGTGGCCTGGCAATTACACTCTGATTTCAGGTACCAATGTTGAAATATGACATTCTTTTACCTGTAAGACACGAGTTTTAGAAAATATTTTTATTTCTGACTTAGGAAGTCAAATATCCCAACAAGTTTATTATCATAGATAAATAGCTACTTACTAGATACAGAATGTTCAAATTGAACACATCTTTCTGAATTGTGTGGCCAATTTTGAATAATTAATATATTTTTAAAATTTTATGACAGAATATAATAAAAATATTATTAATGAACCCTTTTTATATAGAGGTTGCAAACCCATAGCTTATAGGTCAAACCATGCCAGCAAATATATTAGGACCAAATATATTTGGTGATTTTTAAAATTTGGATGAGATTGCAAGCTTTAACAGTCCAGAAAACCCTGTTGAGAAGAGGCCTGGTGGCCGCTCCTGTTCCCAGCCAGCTCTGCTAGTTTACAACACAGGCCTGGCCCCTGTCTGCACTGACTAGTAATCTCTTGTCTACACCAACAGGGAAATCAAGCATACTCATTTTTCTACCTGTAAAGTCTTGAGTTTAATTTCTCCTAAGTAAAAGAAGGAAAATAAAACAACTTTTCTTTAGTAGAGCAAAACGTTAACACTAAGATTATAAAACATTAAACGCCTCTCCAACCCAAAACCTCTAACGGCTTTTTGTTCTTACGCACAAGATAGAATCTAAATCCCTTGGTTTGACATTTCAAGGCTCTCCTCAAGCTAGACCCATTTCTTTTTGTCTAATGCAGTAAACTCTTTCACTTACTAAACACCCTTCCTATTTTACTTTAACTCTACCGCGACATTCCTTTTCCAGCCACTTTATTCCATAAGTAGGCTTATTATCTGGTACCACCTTTGTATCAGATATATACCCTTGTTCCACAAGGGCCTACATTAGGACCAAGTTTCTTGAAGGAAGGAATCTAGCCAAAGATTTCATTTATCAAAGTGCTCAGTACATAGTAGGCACAAAATATGTCACGTGTTGACAGAAAGATGATGAGCAAACAAAAAAATTATACAAATTTAAAATTAGATAACAGCATCCTCTTCCTCTCGATCCCAGCCAGATCCACACTGAAACGCCTGACAAAAATATAACCGGCAAAACAGTAAATGAAGAGCTGAGTTAGAAACACGTGAGGAAAACCCACGGTTGTGAGAAACAGAGAGGAAAGTCAAAGGGCGGAGAGCAGGAGCTGAAGCTAGTATGAGTCAGGGAACCAATTATGGGTCTTAGTGGTTGTAATAAGGGGACTTTCTAACACACATGCAGGGAGGTTATTTCAAGCCACGGGTCACATTTGGAAGAAACTTCATAAAGCCAAATTCAGGAAAAATCACCCTAGCTGTAAAGCCAGGAACGCGAAAACTTAGCTCACTGGCCAGGAAGCCAAAGTACACTTGACATCAACCTAGGCAGTGGTGGAAAGTCACCGGAGGGAAATCAGAACCCTGTTAGGCGTGTACCACGCAGAGTGTGGGCCTAAATTCACACCGTCTTCATGGCTGAGAATCCCTACACCATCCCTAAGCCAAAAGATCTAAAAAGAAAGAGTGGTCCTGAACTGGTAGGGGCAGATGTGAACCTCTTTGCAGGGATGCTTCCACAACACGAGACTGACTAAACTCTTACTAAAGATGCATCACAGTACAAACTTGCAGACCGTAAAAGAAAATGAACCACAGGGACGGACAGTCAGTAGGCAGACACACTAAATGGAAGAACTTGCACCCTAAAAACAAGAAATAATAGAACACTCTGAACAAGACTTTTCCTGAAAAGACTAACAAAGCATGTATTACAATAAATAAGGAGTTTCTGCAGCACATGCTCTAATGCTGACATATCATGAGTTGACAAATCAGATTCACCTCAGGACATACAACACCAAGTGCTGAAGTATAGGACAGGTTATAAATGTGGGGAAAATAATTATCTAGAATATCACCTCTTTATTCAAACATTTCACCTACCACAAGTATAAATATGTCAAATAAAAAAATTTACAAATGCACAAATATCAAATCTTTAACACCAAAACCTGAAATGAAATAGCTCTTTCTTTTACCACATACACTTTATTTCAAAATAGGCCCCCAGGTAAATTAAGAAGTGTAATTTTCTAAAGAAGTTACTTGGCCCATCTCTTTCTTAAAAGAAAATTAATGAAACAAATTTAAACTGCAAAAATGAAATTTATGAAATAAAGAATAATGTACAAGTATCCAACTCAATTGACAGCTCAGCTAATTTGGAAGACTGTGGAGCTCAGCTAATTTGGAAGATTGTGGATGTTTTATTCCTGGAAATCTTCAAGGGAAGGACAGAAACCCATCTGCCAAGGTGGATGGATGGGTCTGACTGTGTAATCTATGGACATCACCTCTCTCTCCACAGTCTATAAATTGCTGCAACCGAGCTCCTTTTACTTTCTTTATAAAACTGCATTTATCAGAAAGTAATAGTTTTATAAAACCAAAGAAACACCTGCAAAATAAGATATCATCATTCATGTGAACATTCACAATCATTCCTGGCAAAAAGGTTGAGACAAATTGTGAAAGACAAATTCTATTTGACCTACCAAGCCACGAACTTTACAACTGTTTCCCAGCTAGCTTTTACCATCATAGATTATGGGATAATATCAAAAACAGCAAGACTGTAGTGTGGGCAATATCATTTTTAAGCTGTTGTTAAAGTTAAGTAAAATTCTGCACTGAAGTAACATATGTACAAGTGAGTTATAACTTTATAACATATAAAGAAGTTTACATTTACACATGAAGTTTACATTTTCACATTTACATATGAAGAAGTTCAAACTTCTCAGCGAGAAATGTAAATGGATGCTTGATTTTTTCCAACTATGGATAACAATAATCTTTAGAGTTAATTTTTTGTAAGATAAAGCTAAAATGACAAAAAATTTTAAAAGAAGGAAAAGCAGTGTAAAAAAAAAAAAAGCACTGGAAATAAAGCACTGGAAAAGCAAATATATTTATTCTTTTTCCAGCCATACTATTTGGAAAAATGTAATGAAGTTAAAACCTGTTTTTGAAAACAAACACGGCATGGAAATAAAAAAGGGAAATGTGTAAACCCATTGTTAACATCCTTCTTGATTCTAAACTCCTTTCCAGTCAACTAAGATGATACATCAAAGTATTTGGGGGGTTGGGGACGAACATATGGAGAAGAAAGGATAGCTCACTCTACTTTTCCCTGGGAAATGAAGCTGAAAAAGGGAAGAGAGCCGCAGTTTCAGGACTCATGTGGGCAGCAACGACCAATGCAGAAGTTTAAATTGTCCATGTACTATCTGGACTTTTGCCAAGGCATTCAGGCAATTTGTGATAACCAATGAATAGCCCAATGGGCACTGAACCAAATGCAAAAGATACAATAACTCCCCTTTAGGAGGAGAATGGAATTCAAAGACAAAATGATTTTTCCCACCTGGTGCAAATAAACAAATATTAGTCTGGTACACTAAATTTGTCCAAGAGGGTGACTATAAGATATACCTTTTGGGAGGTATATACATTTCTTTTCCAGTTCATTCAAAATGCTACATTATACAAGGATCATTTTTACAGTGAAATGTCTGTAATATATTAAATGTGCTTTTCAAATAATTTTGACTATAATAAAACATTTGAGCAAAACAAAAAAAAAGCTACATTAATTTTAAGGATTCTCACAATACATAAAAATATTATTTTCCGTTTAACAAAAACTCTGAAATAGAAATACGGTGATCTTTATTTTACAAGTTATTTTATCTAATCAATTGTCAACAATGATTACAAAGTAAGAAATTCCCCACAACTCACTGAAATTTTATACTAGCACAATCAAGGAATACAAAACAACAGCCATTTTAACCTGCATCAGGAGACTTTCATACACCTTGGGAAACAACTTGCTTTATGTGACATGATATCATTTTAATACAAGTTTATTTTCAACCACATCTTTCATATTATAAAATGCTTAACGAAGTTAAACAATACAATTACAGAGAAAGCAGTAACAGTGGAAAAGAGAAATTAAGAGGTATAGACAAGGGAGAACATATGTTTACTACTGAGATTTGAAGTGAGATGGGGAGTCGATGAGGCAGAGAGAAGCAGGATGGCAGGAACTGCAGAGAAGATGGCAGAGGAAAGTGGAGGAAGGAAAAGGGCGTTTCATGAAATCAACGAAAGGAGGCAGTTGGGATGAACTCGAAAGCCTAGGTTCATGGTGTGATGGAATAACCTGGAAAACAAGTTTAAAACTCCAAAGAGGATTCTCAACTTATATTAAAGTCAAAAGATATGGGAAAGATAAAAAGGCCAGGCAAAAAGGCAGAGCTCTACACTGAAGGCAAGTCATAACACAATACTTACTTGTAAAATAACACAATACTTACTTGTAAAATAGCCCACAGAGATGTGTCAATGAAGTGACAGAAAAAAACAAGGGTTTCGGCAGCCTTGCAGGATGTTAACAAAATGTCACAGAAGGCGTAATGTGGTAACAGATCAAGAAAAAATGGCTGAACTTTAAATGCTGTCATTTCTGAATCCTGATGAAACTGATCAAGAGACACTGCTTTAAGGAAAGGACTTTTCTGGTTGAGTCTAGACATCAAGACACGAGGGAATGGAGGAAAATATCAATCAAGAAAAGAATGGAATTACACTTGAACTTGGTGCAGCAGCTGACATAACCAGCCCCCTTCCCTGGCCTGCCCCCTGTAGGCTTCTACGCCACCACATGCTCTCCTATCTCCTCCCACCCCTCTGGTAACTTCTCAGTCTCCTCTCTGGGCCTTCTCCCTCCTCATTCTTCTAAAATATACAGAGGTCCCACTAAAGGAAGGCTGTCTTCTTGATAACATGATACATGAGAACCTCCCACCGACCTTGGACCAGTCTTCTCCCTGTCCCTTCCACTTCTACACACCCCACCCTTCCTGTAGACCCACCAGAACCTCTACCATGGCCTCAACTGCACTTGTGCTTTCACACCTCAGCACCTTCAAGTCTCCCATTGAGGCTGTGTGGCTCTGGAATTCCCTTGCTCCTCCTCTGCTTGGCACCCTCTTACTCATCTTTAAGGTTCAGACCTTATCCACTACCCGCTTTTTCCTTGCTATTACATTTCGTGTGCCATTTCTTACATGCTGAGATATTTTTTCTACCTTAATAGACTACGAACCCCTCAAGTTCTAAGAATGTGTCTTAATTAGAACTACATCTTTAGGGCTTAGCACATGCCAATATATACTCAATAAACATTTATTCTTTTTTTTTGGAGACTGGCAGAGTAGATGGCAGAAGAGAATAGACGCAGAAATAAAACCCTTCAATACAAGGCACATGTAGACCAAAAAATGACGCAAAAAAAGTTCCATATCTGGATATAGAGAAAAAGAGGGGGGAAGTGGATAAGGAAAACGGAAACACAATAGGTAAGAATCAAATGTATGACTTTCCTTGAAACACTCCAATAAGGAATAGTATATATATTGAAATTTTACTGTTCAAAGAGAATGTGAAACAGTGGTAACTTTTTGTACTAATTCTATTAGTACAAAAGCAGCCTTGAATACGTAAAAAGACCTGACCTTGGCCACAAAGAAACTCTGATTGAAATTAAAGAAAGATTCATGAAAGAGATGATTAGAGAGGTAAAAGAAAGCTATTCTCTCAAATATGGTGATTTTTTTTAACACTCCAAATCTATGTTAAGACCATACGGTGATTATGGAGAACTGGAAAAACTGTGGATGAAAAAGAAGTTCTTAAACAAAAAAGGGATAACCTCAAGCAAAAGAGAAGAGACAGGCCAAGAGAGGCAATAATATAAGACAGGTTCATATTGTTCAGGTATTAGATATGCTATAGGGAGGAGCAAAGTCTTAACAATAGCATCCCTTAATTACTTACAATGTACTATATTGAAAAAATATGACAGTGTCAGGAAGGAGACTATGGGGGGTTGAATATTATAACTTCACGTTTCTCTCTCTTCCTCTAAGTAAATTCCCCTCCAGTTGAAACATTTTTATTATGACTATAGTTTGTAATCAACAAGGCCCCAATATAGGATAAACAGGTTGAGTTCTTAACTGAACCATGTGGACGAACAGAGAGAAGAGAGCCTCCTATCCAGCTTCAAGGCTTTTTGAAAATCCAGGCATATAAAGCAGAAGGAGAAGGCAAGGGAACCAACCAGGAAGAAAAACCTGAAGGCCAGGGAAAAATCTTGAAAACCAAAGAGGTAAACAGTATCCATTTCTCTTCCAGGAATCAAGGTCAGCTTTGAAAATACAAAAAGTATGGAACACAGTGGGCTCTTCAAAATTTCTGCTGAGTTAATGAGCAAATGGCCAGGACTAAGCAGGTAGTGCCTAACCAGTGAAACTAGGAATACACTTGTCAGAAAACAAAGGAGGTTTAGAATCAATTTAAACTAGGAATTGACAATGGTTAGTTCTACAGAATGTTTTATTTCTCCTCCTTCTTTCCTAGACTTTAACAAGCATATCTAAACTTACGAAATATTTCATAAGCAATCTTTAGTAGCACGAAAAAGGAATTAAGGACTCAATGTTAAAAACACACACACACACAACTGTAGGATAAATGAATGGTGATTTTCTGATACAATAGATCTGGAAACCCTCTTCCTACCCAAGATACTATCTCACAAGTGACAAAGAGGGACATATTTCTAATTACACAGGTATGACACTATAAAGTACCTTACTTACAAATGTCACTAATGCTATATTATCTCTATTTTACATGTTTCTTAATTGTTTAATGATGAATAAGAATAAACCATCTGAATGGGAAGAACTATAATAACCCTAAACCTCTAGCTGACACACGACGTATATTTAACTAAAACCTACAGTATTAAAAATTAGGACTATCTGGTGGCAGATAATTTTAATGGACACACTAAAGAGAGAAAAAAATCTCTCTCTAGCTATTAAAACCACAAAGTAAATATGAATTTATTTTAGCCAAATACTAACTATACATTTGTACATTAAAATAAAGAGCATTTTACCTAATAAAAATATACTGAATTTATTTGGCCTTCCTAACAAAGATCCAAGTACAAGATCACTGCTAGCCATTCAAGCTAAAAGAGCCATTAGTTAAAATGGTGTAATACTGTTAAATTAACTTTGGGGTATAACTTACATTCCAAAACACGTACTCCATTTTAAGTGTACAGTTCAACGAGTTTTGACAAAGACATATACCAGTGCAACCACCACCAGGACCGAGATATAGAATATCTCTATTCTCCCAATCACCCATCCACTCCCTGTGCCAGGAGAAAACTGATCTTCTTGCTGTCACTATAAATCATATTGTCCTTTATTCTAGAGTTAACATATAAGTGAAATATGTATGTATTTTTGTGTCTAATTTATTTTGCTCAGCATAACTGAGATTTTTCCCTGTTGTTACATGTAACAGTTTGTTCCTTTCTTGCTAAATCATATTATACAGACATATTCATTCACCTGCTCATAGACATTTGGGTTGTTTCTAGGACCAAAATGTTTCCAAAATGGCTGTAACATTTTACATTCCCACCAGCAATAAGTGAGAGTTCTAGCTGCTCCACATCTTCATCAACAGTTAATATTGTCAGTCTTTGGACATTCCAGTGGGTGGGTGGTGATACCCCACGGTTTTAGTCTGCATTTCTCAATGGACTAGTAATGATGTGGAGCATCTTTTCATGTTCTTATTTCCCATACGTATCTTCTTCAGTGAAATGTCTATTTTGCCCATTTTCATTGTTTTTTTTGTTTTCTTATTATTTATTGAGTTGTAAGAGTTCTTTATACATTCTAGATACAATCTTTATCAGATATATCTTTTGCAAATAGTTTCTCCCAGTCTGTGCTTCCCTTTTCTTTTTTTCCTATAAATTTATTTTATTTATTTATTTTTGACTGCATTGGGTCTTCGATGCTGTGAGCGGGCTTTCTCTAGTTGTGGCGAGCAGGGGCTACTCTTCATTGCGGTGCGCAGACTTCTCATTGTGGTGGCTTCTCTTATTGCGGAGCACGGGCTCTAGGCTCGTGGGCTTCAGTAGTTGTGGCACACGTGTTCAGTAGTTGTGGCTCATGGGCTTAGCTGCTCCACGGCATGTGGGATCTTGCCAGAGCAGGGCTTGAACCTGTGTCCCCTGCATTGGCAGGCGGATTCTTAACCACTGTGCCACCAGGGAAGCCCTTGCCTTTTCATCTATTTAATAATATCTTTTAAAGAGAAAAGTTTTCAATTTTTAAGGGCAATTTATCATTTGTCTTTTATGACATATTTTTGTGTGTCCTAGCAAATGCTTTACTTAAGAGCAGTTTCAAGTTTCAAACACTAAGACAAATAGTGTTTAATATCTTAAATCTGGAAGTTAAATACAGATCATTCAAATTTTAAGATATCAAACTGGATGCTACAAACACTTCCAGTGGGAATACAAAATGGTACAGCCACTTTGGGAAAGTCTGACAGTTTATTATAAAGTTTACATACTCTTACCAAACCATCCAGCAATCCCACTCTTAGGTGTTTACCCAAGTGTATTAAAACCTATATTTAAACAAAAACCTATACACAAATGTTTAAAGCAGATTTATTCATCATCATTCCAATCTGGAAATATCCAAGATGTTCTTCAACAGGCAAATGGATAAACTGTGGTACACCTATCCAATGAAATACTACTCAGTAATAACAAGGAATGAGTCACGGATTCAGGCAATAGCAGAGATGACTCTTAAAATGCATTTTTTGACTGAAAGAAGACACACAAAGGCTACCTAATTGTTTAATTTCATGTACATGATACTCTGGAAAAGGCAAAATCATAGGGAAGGAAAGCAGATCAGTGGTCACCAGGGAGTTAGGGGAGAAGACAGGGTTGCTTCCAATGACTACAAAGGGGCCACGCAAAAGAATTTTTACAGCAATGAAACCCTTCTGTATGCTTCTGTTTTCAGTCTTTGCTGTGGACCAAGACAGTCAAGTTGGAGATTTGGTATCCCAGAATCAGCTGGTTTATGGGCATCCTAGCTTATTAGTCTGTTTTTGACCAGCACACCCTGAAAGATATCTACTAGTTGGCATGTCCTGCCCATTCATTATGCGCAGGGCAAAGCCTGACCTCAGAGCCCCAGCCACTCACCTGGCCTTTGGGGACCACCTGCCCAGAAAAGAGACCTTCATGACTTCTGAGAGATTCCCGACCAGGAACAAATCAGTCACTACAAATCTCAATTTATATATATGAGTAGAATTAGCCATCTTAAAGACACAGAAATAACTTGGGTAATTAGAGCAAGTGGTCTCCAACAAGAGTTAATGCAAAAAATAGAAGAGTTTTAAAATAATAACTAGTATCTTTAGTGTGAATTCATAGGGCATAGGATCCATAAAATAAGTACAAGCGAATTTAGAAAAAAAATTTTTTTAAGTTCGTGGAAATTAAAGTCATGGTGTTCAAAATAAATTGAAAATCTAAATGAAAAAAATAATAAGTAACCTGGAACACAGATGCAAGAAACCTAATATCTATATAAAGTGAATTCAAGAAGAGATTGAAGCTGATGAAAATTCAAAAAAATGCTAGAAGATACTGTAATATTTTAGAAATTCTTAAGGAAAAAGAACTGACTCAAACTCTTATTCACATAGATAAACAAACAACAAACAGAAAACTGTTTCTGGACATGCAACTATACTTCCCATAACTCTTCTTAAAAACATTACTCAAGAAAGTATTCCAGTCAAAAAACAAATGAACTAAAATAAATAATTTTTAAAAAGGGAAGACATAATATTCAAGTAACCAGTGACCTTATAGTTAAGTCTAAGTCATTATAGATGCAGTAGTGGTAAAGTTGAAAAGGATGGTTAGGGAAAAAAAAACAGAAGATAAGTGATTTAAAAAGGAAATCAAATCAATTGAATCAAGAATGTGGGGAAGGCAAGGAGTCAAGGTCTCACCTTATTAAATGGAGGTGTGAGGGCAACAGAAAGTCAATTCTACATGGTTTTAGAATTTCCAAACTTGCAGGGGAGAAAAAAAGTAAATATGAATAGGTTAAATTTTCCTATTAAGAAGTAAGCCCTTTAGCAAGCGATTCTTGTAATGGAGTGATTCTGTATTTTGACTATGGTGGTGGTGACAAGATCTACATAAAATGTCAGAGAACACACATACACACACAAGTGCCTGTAATGATAAAACTGATGAAATCTGAGTAAAGTGTGCAGATTGTGTCAATGTCAATTTCCTGCATGTACTATTGTGCTATAGCACAATGTTACCACAGGAAGAAACTGGGTGAAGTATATACACAAGATCTTCCTGTATAATTTCTTTTAAGTGCTCGTGAATCTATATCTTTTTAAAAAAGTTTTCTAACAATGCAAAATAAATAATAAATAAAGACAAATTTTCAAGTTGGGAGGGGGGAAGGTTTTAAGGAAAAATGAAAGTCTAGCTTGATGATGTTTTACATTTAAAGAGAGGCAAGTAAAGCAAAATGATGCAGAATAACTGAAAGAAACATACGGGCAATAAAGGTCTATCCAGTATACACAAAACTGACAGAGATGGCAACAGCAATATCAGAAATCATTAAACAGAACAAAAAAATTTATATTTTAGAAGATTAAAATCCACTAAGAACAAACATCTTTAAGGATGAATCCAACCAAATTCACAGTCACAGTAAGAGACTAATATATTTTGCTTACTGATTTGTCAGTTTTGAGAAAACAGTAAATAAGGATATAGTACAATGAATGTGTCAAACCAAAAACAGGGAAAGGACAGCTTATCAAAAATGCTTTGGGAAAATGTCCATACATTTAGAAATGTAAATTTAGAATACAGTTGATCCTTGAACAACGCAGGGGTTAGGTGCATGGGACCTCTGTGCAGTTGAAAATCCATGTATAACTTATAGTTGGCCCTGCATATACACAGTTCCTCCTCATCCTCAGTTTTGCATCTGCAGATTCAACCAACAGTGGACTGTGTAGTACTGAGCATTTACTATTGAAAAAAATCCACGTCATACTAGCAAATGCAATTCAAACCCATGTTATTCACTGGTCAACTATATTATCAAAGCAACCTTTTTTTTTTTTGCAGTACGCGGGCCTCTCACTGTTGTGGCCTCTCCCTTTGCGGAGCACAGGCTCAGGATGCACAGGCTCAGCGGCCATGGCTCACGGGCCCAGCCGCTCCGCAGCATGTGGGATCTTCCCCGACCGGGGCACGAACCCGTGTCCCCTGCATCGGCAGGTGGACTCTCAACCACTGAGCCACCAGGGAAGCACCAAAGCAACCATTTTTTAAAAATCTAAATATATAATACAAAATATCCAATAAGAGAATATGTACAAAGAGTATTTTAAAAACCTTGGAACGGAAACTCAGGAGGCCATAAAGGAAGAGAACACAGAACTGACAACATACATATTAAAGATTTCTACATGGCAAAAGATCCCAGAAACAGCATTTAAAGAATAAACTATGAAAAAATACTAGAAATGGTGTACCAGGTCATTGATAGCATGGCATGTAAAGAGCTATTACAAATCAGTAAGAAAAAGAGGAACACTTCAACAGAAAACTAAGCAAAGAATATGAACAGGTAAGTAACAAAACATTTACAGATATTCGACTTCATCAATAAGCAGACAAATGCAAAATTGAAACAGTAAAAATACTACTTTTCATCCATAAAATTACTAAAATGTAAAAAATGGTATCATTTTAGCACTGATTTTTTTTTCAGGAAAATTCTTCACATGTCTCTCACATTTCTGCATATCCTATAAGCAGAGTCACCGATAATCTCTGTTCCAAACTATCCTTTCAAGGGTATTTATACAGCAAACGTTGTTGGCAGATAAAGAGAGGTCTCCCTCTGGAGTAGAGGGAAGGTTTTTTGTTTTTTTTTTTTTTTTACTATCCAGCATAATAAAGATAATGTCTCTCTCTAGGGCAAAGGTTAGGCAGGTTTACTTGCAGCCTATTATGAACGAGTCAGGTTCCCTAAGCTCAGGGTTCCTCTCTTGTAATGCAATCTACTGCATGTGCTAGAATCATCTGACGCTCATCACATCACCCTGTGGAAATTAGGGTTCAAGGAAATGGCACAAGACAATGATGATCCTCTGGCTACTGTAATTACTGTGCTTTGTCTCTGACCCAGGATCTCATGTCTTCTACCAGCAACCATGAAACTGTGAGCTTGCAAGTAGGGTAAAACTCAGCCTTGACAATTCCTGGCAATGATACAGCAACAGCGGGCAGCATTCTCAGAAATTGTATAAATTTACTCTTATGGCAACCTTTTGAAGAGAAATATGGAACAATCTATCATAATTTCAAAATGTATATAGCCTTTGACCCAGCAATTCCACGTCTAAACATTCACACTAAGGAACTAAGTAAATGTGCAAATATGTGCACATAAAAGTAATCCCTGAGGCTTTGTTTCTACCAGAAATAAATTTGGAATAGCCTAAACATCACCAGAGGATTGGTTAAATAAATTTTGGGTTATTCCTACAATGAAATATCAAAATACTTTAAAAAGATAATGTTATATGCACTGACACAAAGATTTTCATCAATTATTACCAACTGGCAGTTACTGAAAATTATATGTAGTATACTGCCAGTTATTAAACACCCATAGGCTTATACACATGTATTTTTAATGTCTGGAAGGAAAGAGAACAAGTGATTAAACAGTGATGATCTCTGGGGAATGGGGTTACCAGATAGGTGGGCACACCACACTTTTACTTTCCCCTTTGGCTATTTCTGTATTACTTGACTTTTTTTTAAAGAACATATACATTTATTTTATGATCTAATAACATTTGTAAGTATCTATTATAGCAACACTTGAAAATCATTACATTTAAGATGTTCAACTGGGATAGTAAAATACAAATGGGCATGGTGCAGTCCCAGGGATCACTTCTATAGGCATTTATCCCTTAGAGCTACTGACCAGGTACAGAACATCCTGAGTCACAGCTGATGAGGAGAGACACACTCCACTTACTAGTACACAATGCAAAGTCAAAAGACATGCAGATTTTGAATCAAGCTGCTTTTCTAGGTACATCTCTAAGGAGCAACTCTAACATGGCAAGTTGTGAGTTAGCAAGAGAAGGGATTTATTTAACAATGGTTAATGATTCAACTGACCATGAGAAAGGCAAGCTGAAAAATAATTTCAACAAGAGGCAAGAAACTTTAAGGAGGGGGTGGAGTAGGGAGGAAGGGATAAAAAAGGAAATCAACTTACCCTCACTAAATGTGTCCATTCCAAAAATATTTAGGCACTGTTTGAATCACTAGACACTAAAACACATTATAAAGCTAAAGTAATAAGACCAGTATGGTATCAGTACAGGAAGCCAGAGATTGCTAAACACTAATTCAGAAAAAGTCCCAAGAATATACAAGAATTAGGGCCTCAGATAAATACAGTACTTGCCATCAGTAGGGAAAAACAGAATTCAACAAATGATGATGGGGACAATGACTAACAACTACGAGAGAGGAAATAAAGGGCCTTAATTCCATCCTTATACTAAAATATAATTGAGGTAGGTTAAAGATTTCAATATGAAGAATAAGACCATTAAAAGTACTAGAAGAAAAGAGAGGAGGACACTTATATATAATTCACGTGGCAAAAGGTCTTTCTTCAGAGGATACCAGAGTTAGATCTATGAAGTTAAAACCGATTATGTTGATCACAGCAAAATTTAAGAGGATGAGGCAATGAGACTAACCCAGTAAAGAAAGAAAGGGCGGTTTTTGTTAACTGGCCATATTTAGAAGTAAAAGATAACAGCAACATTTTACGATGTCACTGTACAGAGGACTATAATTGCATTACTGGATCACGGCGCTAGTAAAAAGGAATTAACCATCTTACATTGAGCTGATGACCTCTCTGATTTTCAAGTCCATAACAGAAGGGAAGAGTATGAAAATGCACGACTCAGAGAAGCCAAAATTTGGGACAGTAGTAAAAAGAAAAAAAGAGAGAAAGAAAAGAAAAGATATGGTACTCAGAAAGGAAGTGTGGAAAGAAGGATCCAATTCAATGAACGACTAGAGCACCTACTACGGGGCGATGCATACTGTCACTAGAAAAATAAGTACATGTCCCTCTCCCCCAAGAACTTAGTATCTAATAAAGGGCTAGAGAAGCACTGATGTCTCAGGAAACTCTCCCTCTACTCAACCAACAGGTACAATATGTAATATAGGACAACAGAAGCAATGAAGTGAGCTTTAAGTGGAAAAAAATGTACTTATATTCTGAACTTAAGAATACCAAGAAGCAGTAAAGGCAGCTTGTGTCCTCTAACAGATAAAAGCAAGCAAGATCCCACACCTGCCGTGAGTCCTCCGGGGCATAAAGCCAGACACAGCATCCTTGCCAACGCAACTACCTGACCACAGGTTTATAACATCTTGACTTTCTAGTTATTTGTATATTTTAATTAGTGACTGCAAGCGAGGCTCTGTGGCAACGAGCATTTGGGAAACCATCAAGGAAATCCAAAACCACTCCCATTGCAAACATGCTGACAAGGAGGCCAAGTGGATGTTCATCATCACACTGTATTCTAAGGATATCCCTAAAACACAGAAACTGGGCTGCTGCCGGGTATCTCGTGGCAGTCCTGAATTAAGACATGGGCCTGGTTAGGTAAAAACCATCGGGTGCCAAAAAGAAATCAAGGAAGCACGCGCAGGAGGCAGCAAGTACACAGGCGGGCAGGTGGCCGACTCAGGGCTGCAGGGTCAGCACTACCCGCCAACCCCGCGGTGTAAACAACCCTGCGCCGCGCGCACTGGGCGACGCCTCACGCCCGGCAGACAGTCGAGCAGAGAAGCAGCGCCCGAGGCAAGTAAGCTGTTTGCAGGGTCACCAGCAAGCCCCGCAAGCGCAGGCGGGCGGCGGGGCCGGTAAGGCCGGGGAGGGGACCTCTGCCGGACGCCCGGGCTCCCCGAAGCACGGCTCCGCCCGGGCCCGGCCCAGCCCCAGCGCCGAAAGAGGAAGACGGAGACCCGCAGGAGGGAGAAGTAATGGAAGGGCCGTACCCTGCAGGGTCCGGTAGAGGCGCGCGCCGTAGGCTCCACCAGCGGCCAGCCGGCGCAGGGAGGCCGGGGCGCGGGGGCGACTCCCAGGCTCCGCTCAGCGGCGCAAAGGCGGCGCGCCCGGCCGAATACGACCCGGAAGGAAGAGGCGCAGGCTTCGCGGAGGGGCGTGGCCAGGGACGGGGCGGGGCCACGGCGGCGTCTGGACCGGCCCTCCTAGGCCGAGGGGAGGAGCTTCCTACTGCTTTCCTTGCCGGAGTCGTACCCTACAAATTGCGTGTTACTCCCCAGAAGGCAGCGGTTGCAAATGTGCTGCGTAAATAATCTCTTCTTCTCATCAGCCTGCTAGGACTTCTCCAGTCTAGAGTTGTTGGGTCAGGGGATGCACAGGGATTACTGATGTTAAGGTTCTCAGAGGAAAAGTGGAACAAAAGTTATAGGCGCTCCTAAAGGCATAATTCACCAAGTTTGCAAACCTCTTCTGTCCCAGATGCAAGTCCTTCCTGCAGGCTCATCTCCCTCCCAACATTCCGAAGGCCGTGATCATTACCTCTGTTGAAGAAGATGCTCTCACGGTCTCCCTTAATCATTTTAATGTGTTTTGAATAGATACAATATTACCCTTTTTTTAGTTTGCATATTTATCTTGCATATTGCAAGGTTTCCATTAGGATGGAAAACGTTTAATAATGAAGAAAGGTTGACCTACACATTACTTGCTATCTAACTGCTCCTAAAGAGGCAAAATAATAAGGATATTTATTTATAAATTATATACATGAACTGAGCTAATACATGATGTGCAGTATAAATTGTATATAAAAATGGAAAATTTTTAACAGAATTGAAGCTTAATCCCCATTCCACCCTCAACTCTCCTTGAGTGTGGCCAGCACTTGGTGACTTGCTTGCAAAGAATATGGAAAGGAGGGGAAAGTAGCTTCATTGTGGAGAAAGCTGGGAAACACTTCCTTAGCCAGATGGAAGTTAACACGGTTAGTGATAAGCCAAGTTGATAGCATGTGCCTTGATATGGTGAGAGGAAAAGGGTACTTCATCTCTGTGACAGTCTTCCTCAAAACCTGTAAACCCTGTCTAACCTTGAGAAAACATCAGAAAGCCCAGGTATCCTATAAAAAACCTGAACTAAATGCCAAGTTAATGAAAACAACAACAAAAAAAGAAAAACTGAGAAATTGTCACAGACCGGAGCCCTCTCCCTTAGGAGACAGGACCACTAAATGTAACATGGTATTTCGAATGGGATCCTGGAACATGAAAAGAACATTAGTGGGAAATCTAGTTCTACTAGAATAAAGAATGGAATTTAGTAGTGATGTGCCAGTGCTGGTTTCTTAGTTGTAACAAACGTATTATTGTAACATAAAGTATTAACAATAAAAGGAAAATGGATGAGTGATGTAAGGGAACTCTCTGTATCATCTTTGCGACTTTTCTGTAAATCTCTATTTATTCTAAAATAAAGAGTGGATTACAAATAATAAATTAATTGTAAGTAAATGAAACACTGTTTACGGTTGCCAGCTAGACTTAATTGAGCTGATGTCCATAGAGCACTCAGACTCAGTCTTACTAAAACAGTTTCTCATTTCTCATATAATTTCTAAATAAACTTTTCATTGAAGTAAAAAATGTCTTTAGAAAAAGACAAAATACAATGCAGAGTTTGATGAAAAGTGAACATACACATGTATTCATCACTCAGGTAAAAAAAAATAATTACTAGCACTCAGAAGCCTCTCTTTGCTCTTCTAAATCTCTACCCTTTACTCCTCTTCAAAGGTAACGATTATCCTGGGCTTCCCTGGTGGCGCAGTGGTTGAGAGTCCGCCTGTTGATGCAGAGGACGCGGGTTCGTTCCCCGGTCCAGAGAGATCCTACATGCCGCAGAGCGGCTGGGTCCGTGAGCCATTGCCGCCGCGGAGCCTGTGCTCCGCAACGGGAGAGGCCATAGCGGTGAGAGGCCCGCGTACCGCAAAAAAAAAAAAAAAGTAACCATTATCCTGACGTCGAATACCAGAGATTCATTTTGCTAACTTTTGCTTTTATGTAGATGGATTCATACATTTTATGTACACTCTTTTGAATCTGGTTTCTTTCTCCCAAAATTAGGTTTGTGAGAGTTATTCATATTATTGAGTGTAGTGGTAGTTTCTCGAGTTTCTGTGGTACAAATATACCAAAAGTTATTTATCTATTCTACTCCTGATGTACTTTTAGTTTTGATTATTACAAGTGATGCTGCTATGAACATTCTTACTCATATTTGTCAGTGCACATCCTTTGCATGCCCTTCCATACATTTCCTATTGTGTGTGCGTGTGTGTGTGTGTGTGTGTGTGTGTGTGTGTGTGTGTGTGTGTGTAAGAGATGTAGTAGTTGGTGCTGTTGTTTTTAAAGGCACTTGAAGTGCTGCTTGGAACGTATATAAGGTTCTATTTAAGGAAAGGAAAAGACCACGGCAAAGTTCCGTTTCTGTGAGTAGATGGAATTTCGATCATCATTGTTCAATCTATCCTCCCTCCATCCTTCTCATCTCAAGGGCCATGCCATTGCCGTGCTTTGTTTGCTGGGCAGAAGAGCCAAGTGAGGCCAAGGAAAAGGGTGATACTTATCAGTTCATGATGGCACTGATTTAATGGGTGAACTAATGCCTTGTTATTAAATGGAATGTTGTTTAGAGCTGAATAGCATCCCACGCCGTAACAGCGCTATTACAAATAAAGAAAGTCCCAACAAAGCTTAATTGTGCATAAAGTCACCAGCTCAGCAAGTTGCTTACGATCCATTCTATGTTAGCTTCAAAAGTTACAATGTTCTGCTCAGAAGGGGAGGCGGGCAAAGAAGCAGCAGGTTCAAAACTCTTCTTTGTCTCTAACTCTTGAAACACTCACCGTCATACCCTCTGCTATTTTCAAGTGATTTTTCTTCATCTTATTATTTATTTATTTTACTTTTTGGCTGCATTGGGTCTTCGTTGCTGCGCGCAGGCTTTCTCTAGTTGCAGCAAGCAGGAGCTACTTTTTGTTGTGGTGCACGGGCTTCTCATTGCGGTGGCTTCTCTTGTTGTGGAGCTCAGGCTCTAGGCGCGCGAGCTTCAGTAGTTGTAGCACACGTGCTCAGTAGTTGTGACTCGCGGGCTCTAGAGCGCAGGCTCAGTAGTTGTGGCGCACGGGCTTTGTTGCTCCGCGGCATGTGGGATCTTCCCGGACCAGGGCTCAAACCCGTGTCCCCTGCATTGGCAGGTGGATTCTTAACCACTGCGCCACCAGGGAAGTCCCTTTTCTTCATCTTAAAAAGGAATTTCTACCAGTTATAAACTTTCAGGGCAATGAGTAAGCATGGCAATAAGATACTACACCAGAGAGGCAGAGATGTCATTCAATACGCTGCCAAGAGGACCCAAAATGTCTTCATAGTGAGCTCCCTTAGGTGTTCTGCCATTGGTTCCCAAATAAGTTCTTCTGTCAAGACCTCTCAGAAAATGCAACTCCATACATTTCCTACATAACTCAGCCAAAATAATTTACCCCTCTGTGAAATCTTAAGTTAACTAGTTTGTTGGAAAATGGCATTCAGTCAGTAATATTAGTCCAAGGTGTTTAATTTGCAGGTGGCCAAAGAGCATGAATAATAGTGAAAGTGGTCTATCAGTGTACTTTTTTAAACCTCTTACAGTCTAGGAAAGAGTTTCACTTTAATATTAATCTATCACAAAATTAGTCTAGAAATCGTCACAGCCGTTAAGAAGAAAATAAGAATTTTAAGCCAGAAGTAAGCCCAAAAGTTATGTAGTCCAAACCTCCTTTTTTTTTAAAATTTATTTATTACTTTTTTTTTTTTTTTTTTTTTTTTTTGCGGTACGCGGGCCTCTCACTGTTGTGGCCTCTCCCGTTGCGGAGCACAGGCTCCGGACACGCAGGCCCAGCGGCCATGGCTCACGGGCCCAGCCGCTCCACAGCATGTGGGATCTTCCCGGACAGGGGCACGAACCCGCGTCCCCTGCATTGGCAGGCACACCCTCAACCACTGTGACACCAGGGAAGCCCCAAACCCCTTTTTTTACAGATGAGGAAACTGGGGCTCAGAGAGGTTAGGTGACTTCCCCAAATCAAAGTGTCAGAACTGTCCATGAAACTTAGTTCTCTGACCTTAAATCCAGAGGCTTTGGGGTTCTTGTTTTTTGTTTGTTAATGATACCACATTTTCATGTTATTATTTAACAAAAACTAAACTAATCATGCTTCTATATTACCATAACCTTGAAAAGACCTGAATACAATAGAAAGAAAATTGAACTTGGGAGTAGGAAGACCTGTCTATCTAGCTCTGCTATGTAAGTAACTCTGTGATCTTGGATAAGTTACAACTTCTCTGAGCTTGTTCTCAGGTCTATGAAATGTGCCTAACTCACAGGCACTGGAGAGATTTAAAAGAAATCATACATTTGAAAGTAATCTGTGAGCTATAAAGTACTATGCAGCGTATGAATATTATTAATATTTATTACAAGGTGTTGAAGATCAGAAATTGAGTCTTTCCAGTACAAACTGGCAGAACAGAACCTTCAAGTTCATTCTAGTCTAATCCTTCCCATTGTCACCAGAGGTGAGAAAAGCCCAGAAAATGTGAGTAATTTACCCAAAGACTTATGGTAAGTTGCTGGCAAAGCCAAGACTTGAATATAGGTCTCCTAACTTACAACTTCTAATATCTTTGAAGAGTGACTACTAATTACAAACCAGTAAGATGGTTTAAAATAATCAGATAAAACTTTAGACAATCTACACAGGCCTCGAAGGGATATCTTGAAATGTTTTTAAAATATATTTTTAAAATAACTTATCTAACTCAGACTGTTCGTGCTGTTTTGAGTTGTACTGTTCTTTCTTCTGTAGCTTGAATCATTTACTTAAAATTTTATCATTGATAAATGATTCTCACTGGTCAAGAATAATACAGGAGAAATACCACCTGGAGACAGTGGACAGAATAGATCTCTTCCTGAAGTAACTTCACACCTGTGGTTCTATGATGGCTAGAGCACACAGCTGTGAAAATGAAGCTTGTGGTCAGGACCTCCACTAAACCCAGTTGAGGCTACAATCCCTCTCCTTCCTACTTTTCCTTTTTGAAGTGGAGATGCTTTTAAAAGAGCTCCTGTGTGTCTGCATTAGGCAGATCCCTATGGTCTATTCGCAGAAGAAAAGCAAAGATTCTCTGTCCATACAGGTAAAGCAAAAATGATATGTGACTGAGAGTTTCAGTAGTAATGTTCCATATAATTGAAAGTCTTTAATCCCCTACAACTATTTTGTCCTCAGTGGAAGATCTGAGGGGACTGGATTATCCAGATAAACACTCAGTATTCATTCATTTATTTGTGCCCTGGCACAAGTGTGAATAGCCTGTCCACACTGTAATATAATCTATGCAATTATTTAAAAGAAAATTATGAAAATACGATTTTCTAGGTTACGTATATCCATTGGAACATAAAGAAGTGTATCCTCTTTTTGTTATTGAGCCATAACTATTTTCCCCATCAAGTTAATATAAATAATATCACAGGGACTTCCCTGGTGGCACAGTGGTTAAGAATCTGCCTGCCAATGCAGGGGACACGGGTCCAAGCCCTGGTCTGGGAATATCCCACATGCTGCAGAGCAACTAAGCCCGTGCACCACAACTACTGAGCCTGCACTCTAGAGCCTGTGAGCCGAAACTACTGAAGCCTGTGCACTACAACTACTGAAGCCTGTGCACCTAGAGCCTGTGCTCCGCAACAAGAGAAGCCACCACAGTGAGAAGCCCGCACACCGCAACAAAGACCCAATGCAGCCAAAAATAAATAAATAAAATAAATAAATTTATTTATAAAAATAATATCACCTATATAGTAAATACAAATGAACCAAGAATAATTTATTATGCATAATTTAAAATGAAATCTTTACACTAATTGGTGAACCTTTCTTTTAAAGCTTCCCCCAAACCCAGTACCCATTGACGACCTATTTCCTTCATCCAGCATTACCTCTTCTGGATAGCGTGTGAGCAGACAAAGATCATCTGGCAAGAAGCACCCTAAAAGTGTATCTGTAAGTATCATCCTTTGTGGTACTATAACTGTTTGGGATTTCTTGGTTAGAATCCTCAGTGCCTTATTGGGAAAAATTCCTCTATGTCAAAGAAACATAGAAAATAAATTTAAAAGTAGCTTTCTTTTTTTCTCTCTCTTTCTTCTGGTTATAAATTGGTAGAAGTTTTCCAAGTTTTGAGGAGAAATTGACTTTCCCCTTTAATGGGTTCCTCAAAACGTTACCAAGGATAAAGTTCCTATTATACACTATCCTTCTGCTATTTTTTTTTCTTGCTTATCATTTCAGCCTTTAATGGTGACAGATCTGATTGCTTTAGAGTAGGGGGTCTTTCCTCCAAATCAAATGACTCACAAAGCAAGTCACTAAAAGAAGAGGGTGAGAATCCAGGATGGGGTGCTGGCAGCATTCTCCCTTCCGCTCGCTTCTTGGTCTCCTGCCCCCTGAGAACGCCTGCGGCTGCCAGGACAACATAAACGTCTTGGAGACGGGCCAGACGAGATTTAACAATGGTCAGCTTGGATCAATCAGTTATGGAACCGAGCACTTTATTTACTATTTCCTAAGTAGATTGCTATTCATATAATGTTGGACTATTTTATAGGATGAGAGGTCTTGAGCTAATTTCATATTTGTATGTCCTATTTCCCTAATAATGAATATTTTTCCATAGCCTTTAGTGCAGCTAGGAAGCAAGCTTAATGCAATCACTGAAAAGTACCTCTTTAGGGAAACAACACAAGTATTTGAAATTCAGAAGAGTGGGTTTTTGAGCTACTTTCTGTGAAGGTCATATTCTGAAGATGGGAGGGGCCGTTTTTGGTAAGGACAATATCACTATTTATTCTCCCATTAATAAGAATTTATGTTCATTTAGACAGAGAGTTGGACCTTACATACAAATTGTGTTTGGTGGTTTATTCTATTCCAGTTCTGTCTGTGCTTCTGACTGCAAGTAGGAATCTAAGTAGGCATTCTTTCACAAGGAATGCCTGACAAATACCATTTGTTGTAAAAATAGTAGAAGTCATATATGCCAGTACTTTAATGTGAATCTGAGTCTCCTGGGAATCACGATAAAATACAGATTCTGATTTTGGGTGGAGCTTGAGTTCTGAACTTATAACAATTCCCAGGCTATGTGGATGCTACTAAGCCTTGAACTACACTTTGAATAGAAAGCTTTAGGCCATTTCACTTGCGAATATTGTATCTGACCTATGAAGATTTAGTTAGCATGACCAAGCACCAATATTACAGAGCAATATCTCAACTTCAACTGGAGTCTTGAATAAGGTAGTAAGTGGATAGAATCTTGTTAGATATGTGTACCGCTCCTTTAGATGGCTTTACATTTCCTTGGGAATAGGGGGAGGTAATCTAGATTCTATTTTCATTTTACTGAAAAGGCCAATTCAAGAGAAAAATCTGTGAGGCGATAGCCCAAGTGGGTATCCCTTTAGTCTCAGAAGACTGTAGCTGGCCCATCTTTCAAGGTAATTGAGGAAGCCAGCAGCCAGTATTAGCAGAGTTTTGGAGACCAAATTCTGGCATGTGCCAAGACTACATGAGCTGGATGAGTTTAGCTTTCTATGTGTCAAAGTTCTCAACCAGTAATGCCAATCTCTAGCTGCTATTCTGCTCTGGCCTGCTTTTGTTTTCACCAAGCGCAAGTGCAGCACAGAAACGGGGGCATAAGAAAAATATCAGATTTGTTATTCACAGCAACAGCTCCAAGCCCAGACAGCTGCAAAGTAAATCTGAACAAGGTCTTGCTGTGACTTTGTGACCAAAGACTTAATGCTCTCATACCATTAGTGGGCTCTAGCACTTTATCAAACCTGTGATATTCACTAGCTACCAGTAATTGCTGATTAATGAGCAAAGTTTTCTCTGCCTTGTTTTCTTCAGGATTCTAATATACCTTCATCTTCTGGAAATGTGTTGAATCAGTCAGTTGACATTCTCTGTGAGCTTTTTTTTTTTTTTTTTTTCTTTTTTTTGTGGTACGCGGACCTCTCACTGTTGTGGCCTCTCCCGTTGCGGAGCACAAGCTCCGGCCTCGCAGGCTCAGCGGCCATGGCACACGGGCGCAGCCGCTCCGCGGCATGTGGGATCTTCCTGGACCGGGGCACAAACCTGTGTCCCCTGCATCGGCAGGCGGACTCAACCACTGCGCCACCAGGGAAGCCCTCTGTGAGCTTTTTTTAGATATTGATGTATCTAAACAGAGGACATCTTGCTCTTTTACCTGTTCCTCTTGAGATGACCTTGTAGTGCTGTATCCGCATTAAGTTATACCTTTAAGAAAACAATCACACTTTCATGCATTCAGAGAGAGCAATTAACAGACTAGAGCATTTGGGAAAAAATTTTTTTGTTCTGTAATTTTCAAAAGCTCTTTACTTAAGCAGGATGCGAAAATGATATAACTAGAAGGATTTCTAAAGAGCATCTAGTCCAGGGTGACAAATGAGTTTCACTTCCAGTGCCGCAGGACAGAGGAACGAGGACAGATGTACCTTTTATTTTCCAATCCAGATCTAGTATCAACCTTAACTTCTAATCTGAGTTTTTCTTTTCTTTCCTTCTCTTTTTTTTTTTTTTTTAACTATTTCTCTATCCAGACACAAGTACCAACCAGGCTGCAAAATTACATCTGAGGAAGGACTGGGGACATACCAAGAGCCTAGGACAACTCTGCCAACTTCACCTCCCTTTCAGACTTCCTCTACCCCTTATTCCATGATTGACCAGCATTTGGGGCTCCCCAGTACCACATACATGGCAAGCTTCATCCTCTAGCATTTTTAAAGGGGTCCATATTATGACTGGGTGCTTTGTGCCTGATTCCATGGTCACAAAGAATCACGTTACAGCACCCTTGAACCATACGATAGAATGTTTATGACCAAGCCACAGCTCAAAATAGTTGGGTACATAGATGTGTCTCTGGTTTCCATTTACATCCTTTTCCAGAATCAAGGCTTCAAAACTGCTGGCAGGTGCCTCCTTTGCTTTCCACACTTCCTCTCTCATTGCATATAGCACTGGGAGGGAGGCACAGGTGGGTGACAGTACCATTCGAGACCTTATAATATGTTGGAAGCATCCAAGTATAGAAATATATTTTGTCTTGTTTATTTCTGGATTCAGGAGAGTGTTAATTGCAGCCAAGATGTCTAGAGCTGATTTAGGTGTCTCTCTGTCAGTGTGACCTTGGCTAAGTTACTTCACCTTTTTGATATTTTGTCAAGTGCGGATAGTGGCACTTGCTCTTAAATGTGGTTAATCAAGATATGCAAAAGAACTTTGCTCTCTCCACAGGAAAGTTTCTCGTCTACATAAACACAAGGAATTATTAAGATACTGATATTTTCAGGCTGAGTTAAATGTGATTGAATTTGGCACCATTAAATGTGCATGTTCAGTGATTTCGTTATTGGTGGGCTGATTCTTGGTATGTTAATGAAGACCTATCTATAGTTTTCTTGATTAACTCATGGCTCAGGACTTGTTACTTCAAGCACCAAACAAGATTCAGTTTTTTGAGGCATTGCATCCAATATCTCAATTATTCATCTTAGGAATTAGTGTAAAATTAGCACAGATCCTGTTCATATGTAAATAGATGGGTATGTTAATTGAAATGCTGTAGCTGGAAAAAGTTTTGCATAAAGAAAGGATTGATATTAATATCTTTGAATGGAAGATGTATATCATATTGTTAGTAAGGAACAATTCATTCATGTGTACTTTTTCTAAACAATTATTTTATGTAGTTTATCTCACTTCCAAAGTAGAAGCTATTCAGTCTAGCAAATATTTTGAAATAGAAATATGCTAATAACACTTTTTAACTTAACATTGGGCTTCTTTGGTGATGCAGTGGTTAAGAATCCACCTGCCAATGCAGGGAACACGAGTTCGATCCCTGCTTTGGGAAGATCCCACATGCCGCAGAGCATCTAAGCCCATGCACCATGACTACTGAGCCTGCGCTCTAGAGCCCGCGAGCCACAACTACTGAAGCTCGCGCGCCTAGACCCCGTGCTCTGTAACAAGAGAAGCCACCGCAGTGAGAAGCCCGCTCACCACAACGAAGAGTAGCCCCTGCTCACCGCAACTAGAGAAAGCCCGTGCGCAGCAATGAAGACCCAACGCAGCCAAAAATAAATAAATTAATATTTTAAAAAATTAACATTTTTTTCTTGTTCCTTCTTGTCATATTTTTTATCACTTTTCATGTTCAAATTTTCACATTCAGCTGCTGTAAGGGTTTATTAATTCTTAATCAGAACCAAATAATTAGGGTACACTTCTACCAACTATCCAGATTAAACACTCGGTGTGTATGATAACTTGCCATCACTAAAATTCCTTGGTTCTCCCAGGTAAGTCCCTTGAAGCCTTTTCTGAAATTAAATACAAAGTTAAGCCCAAATAGTGGGAACAATAATTTATAGAAATGTGAAGTAAATGAGACACTAATTTACATTGCATGTAAATATATATATATATTTTATACTTACGTATATATCTATATACACACGTACACATACACACCAGACTCAAAGACTCTAATCAGATTTAAATTTCTGAAGCTTATAATCATATATAATAAATACATATCATATAAACCTTATTATACTATTATAACCTTAGTATAATATTTCACCATTCCTTGTCATTCAGAAATTTAACTCAGAAATTTAACTCAACAAATTTGTGTTGTGGATCTCTTATGTGAAAGGTATTCTGCTAAGTGCAGAGGACATAAACACTAACAAAGACCTCACTACCTAGCCAAAGACATAATCCATATGTAAAGATACGTTAATCACAAGAAGAGGATTTAAAAGCATTATAAACAAAATTCTGAAGGAGCATAAAGTTGGATAAGATGCCACCAAGCATGGCTACTTAAAGGAGTTGGCGTGTTGAACTGAGCTAAAAAAGATAGGTAAAATTCCGGGGATCTCCAGGCAAAGGCAAGGACATGAAGAAGAGCCTGCAGGGGAAAAAGAGGCAGGAAGAGTTTTTGGGGACTAGTGATAGCAGAGAGCTGCCAAGAGTAGCGAAATATCGCCAACCATTTTTTTATCCACAGCATATTGTGATCATTTTGCCCCCTTTTGATCAATGTTGTGAAAATATTGTTATTGAACACAGATTGGTATGTGAAGAAATTCTAAAGCAGGAGTGATTTTCTAGGGAGCACATACACTATCATTTCACTTCTTCTGATGACCTGAGATAGCTGAGGTTGGCATTAACTGACACAGTCAACGTTAATGCTCCTTAAGCAAGAGCTTAAGGAGTTCGCAGAAGGAAAAAAGAATCATCCCGCGATACTGTGCTGGCAGCCATCTGACAAAATCTGAGCACAGGGAAGATGGCGGGGGGAGGCACTGGAGGCCCCTGGGCTGAGGCGCTGTTGGCTGAGACTGCAAGTCCAGGCCCCCAGTTCCACCTCATACTCCAGTGGAACCCGGTAGTAAAGGGCAGTAGGAGTTGGGGATAAAAACATTGAGCAAGTAGTCCTCAGAGAGAGGGGCTTCTCCAACCATTTCTAACTCAAAATTATGGGACGTAGGGGCTTCCCTGGTGGCGCAGTGGTTGAGAGTCCGCCTGCCGATGCAGGGGACACGGGTTCGTGCCTCGGTCCGGGAGGATCCCACATGCCGCGGAGCGGCTGGGCCCGTGAGCCATGGCCGCTGAGCCTGCGCGTCCGGAGCTTGTGCTCCGCAACGGGAGAGGCCACAACAGTGAGAAGCCCGCGTACCACAAAAACAAAAAAAAGAATAGCAATAAATGGATCAACAGTCAGGAAAATGTTATGGCTATATCAAAAGATGAGTGAGTGAGTGTATATTTATATGTTCACAAGGTATCTGAGTGTCATTATTTTTACAATTCCCTGCTTAAACAGACTTAAAAACGACATTGAAAGCCATTGGCCCCGACGATCTCAGATAAGAGAGCCTTATCTGAGGCTGGAGGACTCGTGCCAGGTGGGTGACATTAGGGGTCTAGGGAAGGGGCAGGGAGAATGGAGAGTAAGGGTCAGAGAGGAGACACTTGAAGAGAATAGACTCAGCAGGAGAGGAAGGAATATGACCTGAAGGTTTGAGCCTAAGTGCTTGAAAAGATATTCATCAGAAGAGAGGACCGAATTTTGGGAGGGCGTGATGAAAACACTTTATTTAAATGTAATGGTTTTGGGACTTCTCTCATGGTGCAGTGGTTAAGAATCCGCCTGCCAATGCAGGGGACACGGGTTCGATCCCTGGTCCGGGAAGATTCCACATGCCACAGAACAACTAAGCCCGTGCGCCACAACTACTGGGCCTGCGCTCTAGAGCCCCCAAGCCACAACTACTGAGCCCATGTGCCGCAACTACTGAAGCCCATGTGCCTAGAGCCTATGCTCTGCAACAAAGAGAAGCCACTGCAATGAGAAGCCCATGCACCACAGCAAAGAGTAGCCCCCGCTCGCTGCAACTAGAGAAAGCCTGCGTGCAGCAACGAAGACCCACACAGCCAAAAGTAAATAAACACGTAAATAAATAAATCAATCTTTTAAAATAAATAAATAAATATAATGGGTTTTAAACTGTGGTATTTCCCAGGATTTGGTCCTGGCCCTCTTCATTCTTCCGCAAAACACTCTCGAGGCAAACTCGTCTCGTGCCTTTGGTTAGCGTATTCTCATCGTGCCAGAATTCATGATCCGGCTCAAACCTCTCTGCTGAATTTTAGACTAGTATATACAGCTGGCTCCCACACAGCTCTTCTTGAATGTTCCATAGAACATTCACTGAACATTCAATGTGTGCAAAGCAATTTATCACCTTCCCACTAACACCTGTTCCTTTTCCAAATCACCTTAACAAATGATACCGTCATTCACCCAATCATTCTGGCCATGAGTGATCTGGAAACCAACCTAAATGTCTTCCTTTACCCCACCCTTCACATTTAATTGGTCTCTAAGACTTGCCATTTCACCTTTTAAATATTGTTTGAATCTATCCCTTCTGCTTCCTAAGTCATTTCCCTGACTTAACTGGTCTCTGCCTTCATGCTTTCTTCCTTCTAATCCAGGCCTCACATTGACAGAGTTATATTTATAAAATGCAATATGATCACACTACACAAATGGTTAAAACTCTTCAATGACTCTCCATTGTTTATAAGGATCTAGACCCAAATTTTGTAGATGGTACATAACATACAGGACACATCGTGAACTGCTCTCTGCCTCTCCGTCCAGATTCATCTCTACCTCTTGTACCCTATGATCAGTCATATAGAATTATCATGAAAATAGCCCTGCCTTCCAGAATTTACCATTCAAAAACTCTGAACAGTGGAATTCTCAAGGCAGAAGATCTTACCTTGATCAATGAAAAGCATCTGTATTTGCTTCAAGGAATCTTTCAAGAAACAGAGAAAAACAATCTCAATCCAAACTTTCTGAATTCATTTAAAGAAATTCCACAAAGAAAAATCCTCAAAAGGGGATATTTGCAATATATATTTTATTGTAAATATTTGTTTTATGAATTTATAAATATTTGCTTCTAATTAACTATATTTTATAATTTCCTTGCATTTATTTTTATGATTAACATTGGTATTTTTATAGCATGATTAGGACCAGAGCTCCGATTCATAACACTGTATCTATAGGACTTTATCTAAAGAATTTATCTAAAAATGACTTGACTTCTAACAATCATACAAAAAGCAATTATGCTGCCAGAAGTACCCTATACACAAAGACAGAAATGAAAAAGAGAACAGAAAGGATATTAAAAGAACTCCAAGAAAATGTTTTGCACATCTCTATAATAATAAAATCAGAAAGAAATGAACAGTAGTCTAAGAAAATATAAATTACCAAAATTGGCCCTTGACGAGGTAGAAAATCTAAATAAATCAATTTTCATGTAAAAAATAAAGTTGTCACAGAACTACTCCTCAAAAATGTGCAGGACGCAGATGGTTTTACAGATGAATTATTTCAAACTTTCCAGGAACAAATTTTTTCTATGTTATATAAACTGGTCCAGAACATAGATATAGAAGGAAACTGTTTCTCTCCCTTCCATGAAGTCAGCATCCATTCTAACAAGGAGAATACAAACTTCAAACCAACTGCCCTGAAAAGAACCGACACAAAACTCCTAAGTAAAAGATGAGCCCATTTAGTTTGAATATTTTTAAATGTTAAAGAATGACCTAGGGGCTTCCCTGGTGGCTCAGTGGTTAAGAGTCCACCTGCCAATGCAGGGGACACGGGTTCGAGCCCTGGTCTGGGAAGATCCCACATGCCGCGGAGCAACTAAGCCTGTGTGCCACAACTACTGAGCCTGAGCTGTAGAGCCCGTGAGCCACAACTGCTGAAGCCCACGCGCCTAGAGCCCATGCTCCTCAACAAGAGAAGCCACCACTCGTCGCAACTAGAGAAAGCCCATGTGCAACAATGAAGACCCGATGCAGCCCAAAAATAAATAAATAAAAAAGAAATAAATTTTTTTTAAAAAAAAGAATGACCTAGCAAAGTTAATTTCAAAAATGCAAGGATAGTTCAATAGTAGAAAATGTATTAATAAATCAAAAGAGGAAAACCATATTATCATCCTGTAATGAAAAAAAAAGCATTTAATTTATTTTGATAAACTTGAACTAGGAAAATGCAGACAGTCCGTGTTTGGCATAATCATCACCTACTCTTAAAATGGGTATGAAACGGTTAACCAATAAACCCCTGAGACGCCACAAGGTATCATAAACTCCATACATTCTGTACAGTAGAAGAGCCTGTTTCAGTCCAGTTCTGTCTACTCCCTCCTCCCGGAAATGGAGCATGAGATGCAAAGTGCTTCCCACGGCACTGCCCTGGAGCAGAGTAGGTATAGACAGACCACAGGGAGACAAGGCAGAGAGCAGAGAACACTGCACAGGTAAAATCCTCACTCCTAGAAAAGCAGGCAGCCATAGCAGGCATTTCAATGGCATGTTGTCAGGAAGAAATACAACTGATGAAGCAACTGCTAATGCAAAGCTGTTCACTCTCTGGAATTGACATCACAGATCTGGTGTAGAGAAGTGATCATTTAACATATATGACTGAAGACCTGATCAGTGGGGGACAGAGAAAAAAAAGGCAATGATCCAGCTCAATATAAAAAGAGCATCCAAACTGGGGCAGGATAGAAATTGTTACCTTCGTCACACCTGGAACCACACTGTGGATGTGCCCTAGTTTGGGATATTTATTTATAGCTGAATTCATCATATAATTTGTAGGATGAAGAAAGAGGGAGGTACTACACAAGCCCACGCTACACAAGCCCATGAAGACCTAAGGGTCCGCAGTGTAAGCTGCTCTTTTCTAAGAAGAGTCTCCTGAACTGCTTTGTTTTGCTTTGTTTTTTTTTGTTGTTTTTTTAAAATAAATTTATTTATTTTATTTTATTTATTTATTGTTTCTGGATGCTTTGGGTCTTTGTTGCTGCTTCGTTGCTTTTCTCTAGTTGCAGTGAGCGGGGGCTACTCTTCGTTGCAGTGCGCAGGCTTCTCATTGCAGTGGCTTCTCTTGTTGCAGAGTACAGGCTCTGGGCACACGGGCTTCAGTAGTTGTGGCACGTGGGCTCAGTAGTTGTGGCTCGAGGGCGCTAGAGCACAGGCTCAGTAGTTGTGGCACACGGGCTTAGCTGCTCCACAGCATGTGGGATCTTCCCGGGCCAGGGCCTGAACCCGTGTCCCCTGCATTGGCAGGCGGATTCTTAACCACTGAGCCACCAGGGAAGCCCTTTGCTTTGTTTTTCTCTCCCTTTAAAAGCTGGGGTGAGATGTGCCTCCAGCTTCAAGTGAAAACAAACTGCCACAGTAGCCACTGCTGACTGGGGAAGAGATTGTATATGAAGCAAAGGCAGCCTTAGAATGGAGCCCATGAACCAAGCATTAAACTAATAAAAGATGATGAAAATTGTTTAGAGTGCAATAAATTTAAAAAGTAAAAAGATGATGTTTGAACTAAGTATATGATTACTTTCTAAAAATACACTTTGGTAGTTTATACGCATAGGCAGCTATGTCAAGAGTTCCAAGACCACTGTCAGGCTGAATGATTTGCTGAAAGGACTCACAGGACTCAAGAAAGCTGTTGTACTCACGGTTATGATTTATTACAGGGAAAAGATACAGATGAAGATAAGAAAAGGGTAAAGGTACCTAGGGTGAAGTCCAGGAAACACCAGGCACAAGCTTCCAAATGTGTCATCCCAATGGAATTGCACAGGGACATACTTAATTCTCCCAGCAATGATATTTGACAACGCATACAAAATGTTCCCCAAAAAAGCAGCTCAACTGAGTCTTGGTGTCCAGGGTTTATAATGGACGCCAATCATGCAGGCATGCAGGGCTGTATGAATGCTCTCAACTACTCAGACTCTGCCCATATGCCCAGAGCAAAAACAGGCATTCACTGTAAGTCACGTTTTATTTGTTTTTTTTTTAAATATATTTCACTTTTTAGAGCAGTTTTAGGTTCACAGCAATATTGAGCAGAAGGTACAGAGATTCCCCATATACCTCCTGCCCCTACACATGCATAGCCTCCCCATTATCAATATCACCCACCAGAATAGGTACATTTGCTACAATTGATTAACCTACATTGACAAACCGTAGTTTATATAGGGTTTATTCTTGGTGTTGTACCTTCTGTGGGTTGGGTTAGACTTGTAATAACATGTATCCACCATCATAGCATCACACAGAGTAGTTTTACCGCCCTAAATATTTTCTGCACTCAGTCTATTCATCCTTCCCTCCCCACTAACTGCTGGAAACTTCTGATCATTATACTGTCTCCATAGTTTTGCCTTTTCCACACATCATAAGGTTGGAATCATACAGTGTGTGGCCTTTCAGCATGGCTTTTTTCACATAGTAACATGCATTTAAGGTTCCCCCATGTCTTTTCATGGCTTGATAGCTCAGTTCTTTTTAGCACTGAATAATATTCCATTGCCTGGATATACCACATATATTTATCCATTCACCTACCGAAGGACATCTTGGTTACTTCCAAGTTTTGGAAATTATCAATTTAGCAGTAATAAACATTCGTCAGCAAGTTTTTATATGGACGTTAAGTTTTCAACTCATTTGGGTAATACCAAGGAGCACTATTGCTAGATCACATGGTAAGAGTGTGGTTAGTGTTGTAAGAAACCACCAAACTAACTTCTCAACGGGCTGCATCACCAGTGGTGAATGAGAGTTCCTGTTGCTCCACACATAAATCATATTTTTAGGTTAAGTCTATCTGGTCAAACAGGTGTAGCCTGGCCCAAGACCTCAGGCACACAAAACACTCTTAGCTGGCAGAATACTCCAAGGTCTCAGAGGCTATCTCCCAGGAGTTAGTCAAGGGCCAGCTCTGAAGCCACACTTTTATTTCGAAAGGACTGAATTTGAGCAACAAAGGCCTGCTGAGTTAACACTTTCCCGCCCCCCACAGCCCAGGTCGTGAGAGCCCAGCTGCTCCTAAAAAGAACCTGTTCTACACCCAATTAGCATGAGAAGAGGGTTTACCCTATGATTTTCTTCCAGGCAGCCTGAAGTAACAGGAAACACCCACTGGCTGAAACACAGATCCTTCTCTCCTCAACGGTGTTTTCATCATTCCTGGGGTGATACTACTCCAACCCCCAATTCTCTCCGTTACCTCTAGCTAGCACTGTACCCTGCCTAGAGAGACAAGAAATAAAGTTCTCTACTGTTCTCCGGGCTGGAAATCCCTCCCTACCCATGTGGTCCGAGGGAGGCTGGAAGCAAGCATTGAAGGTTGCCTGGGTTTGTTGTGGCATTGGTGAGTTGCAGTTCTTAAAGAATCCATTTGGTTAGAGGAAAAGAACCTGCTCTCAGTTCCTTCTTTGGAATTCAGCAAAATAGTAACCTTTAACTAGACTACTTTAGAAAAATGACAATTCTTTGCGAGGCTGGGATGTGACCTTACAGAAGAAAGCATGTGCTCTGGATTGGCAATGCTCCATCTCTCTCTTAGCCAGAATGTTTGGGTCTGGGACACAAAGAGGAGGTGAGAATGATGCCCTTCATAACGACACCTAAGGACCCACCCTCAACGTTTCCGGTTAGACAAGACCAGATGGAGAAAAATAATGCATGCATGTTAAGAAAGCTGGATTTATCCTGGAGGTAATGGGAAGCCGTTGAAGGAATTTACATGGGCCATGACAGACTAAAATTTATATTTTTAAAATATTGCTCTGCACACAATGAGGATAGAGGAAAACGAGAATGGATGCCAATTTAGGAGATTAGTGCATTAATTAAGGCAAAACTGGATGGATTAAGATAGCATCCGTGGGAGTGGAGAGGACTTTGGATAAGAGATATTCAGAGAAAACTGACATGTGCTGGAAAGAAGCTGACATGATGCCCATATTCTGGGTTGGATGACAGAAGGATGGAGAATCCATTAGCCCAGGGTCTCTAGTAGGAAATAACAGAGGAAGGAGTAACACCTAGCATGATGGACTACACTTAGGAGGGGTTAACACATCTTTAAGTTGAATGTTGGAAGAGGAATTTTAGGAAGATTATTCTGAAAGCAGTAAGTCACAGGTCCTGATTAAGTGAGAAACAAAAGCCAGAGAGACTCCAATTAGGGTGTGGCAGTGATAATAGGAAACGAAAGGAAAATCACTAACTTGAAACCATAAAACTCCTAGAAGAAAACAGGCTGTAAGCTCCTTGGCATCAGTCTTTGCAATGAAAGAGCTATCAAGATTTCTGATATTTTTACCAGAAATAAACAAATGAGACTACATCAAACTAAAAAGCGTCCGCACAGTGAAGGAAACCATCAACAAAATAAAAAAGCAACCTACTCAATGGGAGAAAATATTTGCAAATCATATATCTGATAGGGGTTAATATCCAAAATATATGAAGTACTCATACAACTTAATAGCAAGAAAACCAAACAATACAATTAAAAAGTGGGCAGAAGATGTGAATAGACATTGTTCCAAAGGAGACATACAGGTGGCCAACAGGTATATGAAAAGGGGCCCAACATCATTAATCATCAGGAAATGCAAATCAAAAGGACAATGAGATATTACCTCACACCTGTTTGAATATTATCAAAAAGTCTACAAAGAACAAGCGTTGGAGAGAAGATAGAGAAAAGAGAACACTTGCGCTCTGTAGGTGGAAATGTAAATTGGTACAGCCCCTATGAAAAACAGTATGGAGATTCCTCAAGAATTAAAAATAGAACTACCATATCATCCAGCAACTCCACTTCTGGGTATCTATCTGAAGAAAAAAACACTAACTTGAAAAAATATGTGCACCCCCATGTTTATTGCAACATTATTTACAATAGCCAGGACATGGAAGCAACCTAAGTGTCCATAATTTATGGATGAATGGATAGAGCAAATGTGATTTTTTATATATATGTGTGTGTGTGTGTGTGTGTGTGTGTGTGTGTGTGTGTGTGTGTGTGTGTGATTATATGTATACGTATTATATAATCATTATTATATGTAAAGATTATAATATATACATATATGTGTGTATATATATATATAACTCATCCATAAAGAAGAATGAAATCTTGCCATTTGCAGCAACATGAATGGAACTTGAGGGCATTATGCTAAGTGAAATAAGTCAGACAGAGAAAGACAAATACTGTATGATCTCACTTATATGTGGAATCTAAAATTACAGACTTCCCCGGTGGCATAGTGGTTGGGAATCCGCCTGCCAATGCAGGACACAGGTTCGATCCCTGGTCCAGGAAGATCCCACATGCCGTGGAGCAACTAAGCCCATGCGCCACAACTATTGAGCCTGCACTCTAGAGCCTGCGAGCCACAACTACTGAAGCCCATGTGCCTAGAGCCCATGCTCTGCAACAAGAGAAGCCACTGCAATGAGAAGCCCGCTCACCACAAGGAAGAGTAGCCCCAGCTCAACGCAACCAGAGAGAGCCCATGCACAGCAACGAAGACCCAAAGCAGCCGACAATAAATAAATAAACACAATTTTTTAAAAATAAAATAAAATAACAAACAAAAGAAAAATTTATAAACTCTGATGATTGGTTAATAGAATACAATGTATGATGGGGAAAAAAATAAAGATGATTCCTGTCTTCCAATTTTAATTCCTGGCTGAAGTACCAATGTCATATGACAGGAATGCCATGGATAAATAATATTATTGGGCTTCTCTGGTGGCGCAGTGGTTGAGAGTCCACCTGCCGATGAAAGGGACACGGGTTCGTGCCCCGGTCCGGGAAGATTCCACATGCCGCGGAGCGGCTGGGCCCGTGAGCCACGGCCGCTGAGCCTGCGCGTCCGGAGCCTCTGCTCCGCAGCGGGAGAGGCCACAACGGTGAGAGGCCCGCATACCACAAAAAAAAAAAATCATATTAATTCTAATAAGAAACTTCAATTTGAATTTTTATTATATGGCTAAATTATTTTTTCCATTTGGCACAAAAGTCTCATTATGCTTACAACCATTATCATTGGGAAGATAAGTTTTCTTATCCAGAATTGAGCTGATTTCCAAATTACCACTTGTGCTGGTAATGCTTAAGTGCCATAGCTGTTGTTTCTTCAGTACTCTTGCTCTCTGATGGATGGTGATTTAGTTAGTGTAACTGTTCAACCAAGTGTTAAAGCCTGATTGTAACTTTCAGTTCAAGGTGTTTGACATTTATCCACATTTAAATATCTGAAAAACATTTGGAAACTTCAGCTGGGCGACCAAAAAATTCTGTCACAAAGGTTCCTGACCTTTCTACATTTCTGAGGAAAGGAATTAAGACTTCAGGTTTTCTTAATACACATTTGAAACAAAGTCCATTGATCGAAAGTTTTCTGTTCTGCATTTGTCTCTTTGGCTTCAGCTAACGTCAGTATGAAGTCTGTGGCTCTCCATCCATTACTTTCTCTTTTTTCCTCTAACCCCTATAAAGTTCAAGTGACTTTCAGTAGAGTAAATACAGATCCAGGTTCTGTTTAGGTTTGAGTATGTATTACCAAAGTGGTCAGAATACTAAACTAAAACATCAATAATCCTAACACTGGCTGGCAAAGGATTTGCTTAAATTTGAATCCTCAGTCTTGTTTTTATTTTAGTAAAATTGGATATTTTCCAATTCCTCATTTATTCAGTAAATGATTCCTTATTGGGGGTGTACCATGTGCCAGACATTTGGGATACATCTGTAAAGCAAATGAAGACCTTTCACTCACAAAGCTTACACTTGAGAAAGGATATAAGACAATGAGCATAATAAATAAATAAATCTATGGTATGTGAGGAGGTGATTAGTGCTTTGAGAACAAGAAAATGTAGAGCAGAATGGGGAGGATTTAGGAAAGGGGGGTAGGGTGGAGCAGTTGCTGTATTAAATATGGAGATCAAGGTGGGCCTTAAGGAGGAGGTGAGACAGAAGCATAAACATGAAGGATGTGAGGGAGAGAGCCAAAAAGATATCTGGGGAAAGAGCATTTCAGGTAAAGGAGACAGCAAAAGCAAAGATCCTAAGGCAGAATAGTGCCTAGAATGTTCAAGAAACAGCAAGGACTGGGGTGTAAGGGGATTAGCAGAGGAAGTAAGCTATGGAAGCATAGGCATGGATAGGTATTCACAAACACCTGCTGGCAAGCTCAAGGTCTCATTTGATCTGACAATAACTATGCAACCTTTTTTCAGCCCCAAATAGATTTTCTGCTTGTTGATCTCCCATTTTCACCATTTCTCCAAGACATTTTGTCTATTTCTACCTCTACGCCTGTATGAATTCCTCTTGCACTACATTTCGTAGCTTTCGCTTAGTAATAAAATCCTCTTCTTTGCACAGCAACGTGGATGGACTTGGAGGATATTATGCTAAGTGAAAAAAGTCAGACAAAGACAAATACTGCATGATATCACTTGTATGTGGAATCTAAAAAATACAACAAACTAGTGAAGATAGTAAAAAATAAGCAGACTCACAGATATAGAGAACAAACTAGTGGTTACCAGTAGGGAGAGGGAAGGAGGGAGGGGCAAGATAAGGGTAGGGGACTGAGAGGTACAAACTATAATATGAGGTATAAAGCAAGCTACAAGGACATATTGTACAACATGGGAATATAGCCAATATTTTATAATAACTATAAATGGAGTATAACCTTTAAAAATTGTGAATCACTGTATTGTACACCTGTAACATATAATATTGTATGGCAACTATACTTCAATTTTTTTTTAAATTGGCCAAAATAATTCTCTTCTTTGCTAAGGTCTACCTCATGGTTCATTCATTCTCAATGATGCTTTCCCTAACTTCACTTACCCTTTTTTTTTTTTTTTTTTTTTTACTTACTCAGTGCCACACATTTTATCCCTTAAATGTTTGCTGTCTGTGTCATTCCTTTATTCCATCATTCATGTTACTCTTTTTTTTTTATAGGGTATATGCTTCCTGAAGTCCCAGATCACATGTCATACATACTTCATCTATATTTGACTAGCCTTGACTAGCAGAGTGTTTATATCTTATCAGGCTCTGGTCGAACAGAGATGAGTAACACTCCATCTCTATCCTGGAGGAGTACAAGCTGGAGAGAAAATGACTGGCAAATCAATAAAGATGATATTATACGATCAATGGACAGGTATAATTCTGAGAGTGACAGCACTCAGAACAGAGAGGAAAAGAGGAACAAATATGTATCAGATGCCACACGTTATCTCATTTAATTCCTACAATAGTCTAGCAGATGGAGGTTAGAAACCTCGTTTTAGAAGATGAGGAAATTGAGGTCCAGAGAGGTGAAGTTTCTTGACCGTGGTTACTCAGGTAGAGAAGATCAGTCCTGGGACAAGAACTGGGCCTTTGATTTTCATTTAAGTACACAGTTCTTCCACTTACCTATTATCCTTTATCAGTCCAAAGAACACAGCAACTGAGAAATATGTTTTATACCAGCCAAATAAAATAGCAATTTCTTTCATTTGCCTTATGTTGCCTTTCAAATATCAGAGGATGTCCATGGTAAACATACTTCTCTTTATTTTATAAACTTCAATCTTGTCTCTCCTCAGACTTTGATTTAAAAAAAAATAAAATCTAGTTCTAGCTATATTTTTCTCTTACAATCCCTATTATATGTTTGTTTAAAGATCAGTTGTGAAACGAAAATGTCAAGTTCAAATTCTAACTCTGCCTTTTATTTATTATAGGTTACTCAATTTAGTGGTTTTAGGTCACTCCATTTGTAAAATAGAGATACAAAGATGAGGACCCTTGTAGAATTAATTAATATTTTAAAAATCACTGATACTATGCAACTGAAAAATGTTATTTAAGTGGACAGAATTACAGTTTTCCTGGCATGCATAGGAAAGACTATTAGGATATGTGCATTAGATAATTACCTGACTTCTCAAATAACCATTGTGGAAAAATCTGAGACCATTCAAATGAGAACAAACAGAGGATAATTATTCAGAGCTTGCTGTATAGCAAGGGAGTCAGCAGCCATCATTCACATTTGGGCAGAGACTCAAAGGCAGGCAGAGGAGTGGGAAAGCTTTAGAGTAGAAAAAAGGGATCCTTCAGGTATGCCTTGACTGAAGGCTGTTAGCATGGGAAGCTTTAGACAGGCTATCTAGAAGTGGGGCATCCTGTGTGATTGGTTAAGAGTATATATTTGGCTTTCTCTGGCTGGTCCTCAGTTGGGGGCAGGGACAACAATTAGGGAAGCTGTCTTATTAATCAAGTCCTGGCCATTTTGTTACAGAGGTTAGTGTTTGGCTTTCTGGGTTGGTTGCTAGAGATAGAGAGTCTGACTTACAGCAGGTTGGCTCCCTGGACTAGTTACTGCAGGTAATGGATTGGTTTCCTGGTCTGGTTGCTGCAGACTGGGGGTCAGAGTTTTATTTTCATTTATGACCTGGCCATTGTCTTGTTAGATATTCAGTCTCTCACTGTATATCTATCAACAGTTGATTTAGCAGGTCTCTATGATTTAAAGAACTCTATATGTGTTTTAATAAATCACTATTTTAAAATTTAGTTCCAGAATCATCTAGAGTACATATACCAATTTTTCTAAGCATTAATCTCACTCAATTCAGTATATTAGTAATTTGAGTGTTTCCTTCTCTTGTCAAAACTTTTAGCTAAATATTTCAAATGTGACCTAAAATTTCTATCATGATTTATTAGGCAATATATGTAGGGTGGAAAAGTCATTGTTGGATTCTATAGAGTTTATTGCCATTGTTAATTACCATGGTTATCATTGTTAATTAGCCCTCCAAAAAAAGTTAGGCTGATCACATATGTGTTCATATACTTCAAAGGCTAAGAGGAAATAAAAAACTATAACTGGAACTCAAGGTGCTATACACTAAACGATATGAAATTTCTGGAGAATGAAATCACTTTCAAAACTCTCCATGACAAAATAAATCTTTGTAGCCAGCAAAGCAAAGGTAATTCAGATCCATGCTGAGAGAGTCATAAAACTACTGTCAACATTGCGACTCTAGTAACTTTCTTTTGGTCACTTCCCATGAAGGTGGCCAGAAAGACAGAGTGGACATTTGTTTTTTCCCCGCCTGGATGATTTTTGATTAGCGATGTACCCCTTCTTCACACTCAGCTCTCACTGTCAGGGGTTAGAGGAGGCTCCTATGGGGTAGACCCTGGTGTAAGCCAATCAAAATGTCAGATTTCATGACCACCGTGATTGGTTCAAAGATGGGCTTATGATCTAAACTGGTCCAATCAAAATAAATGTCAAGAGTTTAAAGGAGAATGCTGGAACAAATACTCTCACACTTTCCAGGTGGGCCTGAGCCAGAAATCCTGTAGCCCAAGGACAATTGGCAGCCATCTTGCACCCACAAGAAGGGTCACAAGTTGGAAAATAAAATCAACAGAGACAAAATATAGTCCAGCAGTAAAGGGAGGGAAACCAGAAAGCAACTGATGAGATTGTTCGAATCTGAGTATTTTCTATTTATAACTTTATAGTCTTTTCCTAAAAGACTATAAAACATGGCAAAGCATAAAGACAACATAAACAAGGCTAAAGCAGCAAATAATCCCACTGTCCATAACCTTATCATCTAGAGATGACCATGCTAACATTTCAGAAGTCAGAATTTCAAAAGGCAGAGGCAAAAGCTTGTAGCTGGGGCTTCCCTGGTGGCGCAGTGGTTGAGAGTCTGCCTGCCGATGCAGGGGACGCGGGTTCGTGCCCCGGTCCGGGAGGATCTCACATGCCGCGGAGCGGCTGGGCCCGTGAGCCATGGCCACTGAGCCTGCGCGTCCGGAGCCTGTGCTCCGCAACAGGAGAGGCCACAGCGGTGAGAGGCCCGCATACCGCAAAAAAAAAAAAAAAAAAAGCTTGTAGCTGGAAAAAGAGGCATGTATTGGGGGAGCAAAGCAAAATGGCGATAATCATATAACACATACCATCAAGCAATCAACAACAACTGCCATGCAAGATGGAACCATTTCTTTGGTGAAAGCCCTGTGGCAAAGTTTATGATTATTTCTTGCAAGCAGCAACTATAGCCCCAAATCAAAAGGCAGGATTTGACTAACCCAGGTTTGATTAGACAGATTCACACACGTCATCTCAGTGTCAAAGAACAGCTGCATTCATTAACTGAAGCCAAGCAAAAGTCATAGCTCTGGAAGGGAATATCTGTCTAAATGTCCCTAAGGCTTCCCTGTCCTCAGGAAGCTTTCCATCAAGAAAGCTTCCCTACAAGAAATGAAATCACAGCCATGTACTTAACGTGATTTCAGGACTACAAGTCTTCATTTGAACAGAAAAGTGCCTTCACTTTGGGCCTTTTATATGTACTCCTACCTGAGCCCAAAACTCTTACCCCCAGAGACATTTTGGTGCATTAGAGAACAAAACCTAGTGCATTCGTCCTAAAGAGATAGTTTTTACCTCTAAAAGAAACAAAGATTGACTGAGCGAGAGTTCTGTAAATGAACCAGAGACAACCCCTGTGCATTCACCTAAAATGGCCCCAGAGTTACTGACTTCACAGCAGACTCAGACCGTCAGCCCAAAGCCAGCCGGAGCCAAACTCAAATTCTCACACATCCAGTTGCTTTAAATAGAGTCCAAATAAACGTATTTTTAGCCCTTTGGAGCCTACCTACTTTACACACTCCCTGAAACCGCACCCAGTATCTGCTAACCATGGATAAGATGAAGCCCGTAGCTATAAAAGACGTCAAGGCACTTTTGCCCTTCAGCACTCTCGGACCCAGAAACTCCCTACCTCCAGCTGAGCAACATCCTAGACACAAAGCTCCCCACTCCAATCTCCCCTTCAGCCCTAGTGCCCTTTTAGGTGGTGGTTTCAGCGTGCTGTTGCCTCTGCAAGGTCTCCTGCTGGGAGGGGCTCCCCTGTCCCACCACCCTGTCCGAGCACCCCTCAATAAAGCTTCTTGTGTGCTCTTGCCTCTTGTGGTCCTGTCCTTTCTTTGTTCAACTCCAACTTCTCTCAACTTACCAGAGCCAGCTGAGTCCCAGGCTTTCCTAATGCATTTGTACCATTTCTTTCAGAAGAAACGTGTTCCCCAAATCTTATTAATGAAATGACTTTTACTGCATATTAATATTAATATATTTCCCCGGCTCACCCAAGTCCCAAACTAACTGAGAAATAAAGGAGTCAGGGGAAGGTGATCAAACTTCTGATAAAACTACTGAACTTTATGACATTCACGTGTGAATTCAGCAGTGGGCTTCCTCATGCTGCCGCGTGAATTATTAGGCAGATTTACTCACTCAGTCTCAGGAGGGGTTGGAGATCCAACCTGCCCACTCCAAGGGCACATCAGAGCTCGTGGACTCTCCAGGCAGCCGGGAAGATGCACCCCAAAATGATAGGCAGATAAAGAGGCTCAGTTTTTTCCTGAGTGCATCAGCCAGAGAGGCCCCTGAATGAAGGGGAAGATACAGGTCAAGAGTTTCCCAATGGATGGCCATCCACATAGAAGGAAACAACAGCTTTGGGGAATACGTGTTCTCCTCTAATAATCATGTTTTCTTTTGTGATTGCTACTTACAAAGGTGGAAATGCTTCTGTAGAGAAAGTTTAGATCCAAGATGACATGAATGACTTTACAATCATATATTTAAAGGAGGAATATTACTATTTCTTTAGATAAAACGCTCATTAGGATGCTCAAATTATATCAATGAAAATGACTAAATTTATTTTTATGTTTAAGGTAATAATAATATACAGGCCTAAAAATATGTCAGCTTACCTGACTGAAACACAATGGAATGAAAACAACTAACCAGTAGTTTAGTCTATAATGATAAATTAGCGCTGTATTCTGTGCAAGGAAAACATACCACTGCTTGGGGTGTGTTTAAAACCTCTTCTAGTGATTGTAGTTACTTTCTGGCTTTTCTTTCTTTAATTTATTTATTTTTGGCTGCATTGGGTCTCCATTTCTATGTGTGTGGTTTCTCTAGTTGCACCGAGCGTGGGCTACTCTTCGTTGCGGTGTGCGGGCTTCTCATTGCAGTGGCTTCTCTTGTTGCGGAGCATGGGCCTTAGGCACACAGGCTCAGTAGCTGTGGTGCGCGGGCTCAGTAGTTGTGGCTCGCGGGCTCTAGGGCACAGGCTCAGTAGTTATGGTGCACGGGCTTAGTTGCTCCACGGCATGTGGGATCTTCCCAGACCAGGGCTCGAACCCATGTCCCCTGCATTGGCAGGAGGATTCTTAACCACTGGGCCACCAGGGAAGTCCCTAGCTTTTCAAGATGAACAGTTCCGTCTTGGTTCTAAGAAAGAGGAGGCACTAACCACCAGCAGTGGTGACAGCCTAAAACATAGCAACAAAGGAAGGAAAGCACTTGGGAGAACACGTCATCCTAAAAGTCTCCAAAGCAGGTTGTCTTGTGGTGTTTCTCAAGTCACAACCTTGATTACAAATACCATAAACTCACATGTCCGCCTGGCAGGCTTCTGTATTTTGAGGTATACATATAAATATCCACTGGGCCGAAATGTACACAAGACTTAAGTCCCAGGAAACAAGAAAGGAAAAGTTTTGAGCACATGAGAACGAGAGGTTATATGAGGGTACTGTGGCTTTAACTGTAAGCCCTGAAACCCTGAGTGTGTTGTGACATTGTTGTGACATTTAAGAAGAGTTACACCAGACAATTTAGATTTCACTGTGACATATGCTGTATAAATTCTTTAATGTTTAGCTTATCTTGCACTAAACAGCAGAAGAATACTTCGTAAGTGCAAGTAGGTCAACATCACTTTAATTTGCATTATCAGTTCAGAAGAACATTTTACACTATATGTGTTGTGATAAAACACTGTGTCATTTCTGTCACCCAATGCAGAGTATTTTTAGGTCTTTGCACATTATGTGTAGAGATATTTGGTATCGCCTTTAATGTAACTTGCCATCTGTGTTCTAGTTTCTAAGCTTTGGCAGAAGTGAGCTAAAAGCATTGGCCAAACTTCAAGGGGTTAAGATTTTTGCTAACAAATATGGACTATTTGATATGAAAACCATCATTGTTTGATATGTCAAATAAAACATTTGTCAATCAAAAGTCTTTAAGCACTGGGCTATGTGACATTTACTCTTTTATAAACCAACAAAGTCCCTGGTGGCATGCCTTTTTTCCTCTCATTTAAATAGTGGTAAGAGAACAAATCATACTTCAGGGCAAGTTGATAACTGCCGGTCACGATTCCTGCCTTGTTTACTATAATGAGGAGGGTAATAAATGCATCTGACCATTTCGGCTGGCATTTGCATAGATGAATGATTTGTCCAGTCAGTTGCTCTCCAGTGATTTGGGTCTTTTTGTCAGCACAAAGAGCATTCAGTCTCTCTGGAATTTCCAGCAGCCAAGCTCTCATTAGCAAACATCCTTTACCATGAATGATTCAAATAATTACCACTGAAATAATAAACTGTTTCACAAAAACATTTTATTTGATGGCTCCAAACATCAACTTTTCTGAATTGTTGACATTCAAATAAGCCAGAGAGCTTCATTGTTAAGGAACAATGGCGCTCTTGTTAAAGGGTGGGCATTGTTTTACCTCCAGCAGACCTTTAAACTTGGCCCACTATCAAATGCGTCCCTCAAGCTGCCAGCCGACATTCTGGGTAATCAGAGGGCATGCACCAGATGGAGCTGTTAAAACTTTGCATATTCAAACTCCAGGAAATATTCTTTAGATTTTCTTTTGAGGTTGCAAACCTAGAACTCCAGATTAATTAACAGTTGTTACTTTGTATCTTTTTTGCACCTACCGGAGCCAAATAATATTAAATGTCCTCACTTACACTGAGCTATTCAAGCACAAGTTCTCTGCTGTAATGGTATTCTATGTGTATAATTAAGTGTTATTTGATATAGTTTTGGAGTTCAAGCAAATGAGCAGCAACAATTATACCTTATTATGATCTTCTCTAGTGCATAGCCATAGGGCTGCTCTCAGTGCATTACCAAGTTCATCGCACCAAGCAGACAGCAGTTCCTGTTATCAACTTTTTTCACCCTCTGCGCCATGCATAATTTAGAGAGTTTTATTAATTTTGAGCGGGTTTAATGTATGCGCATGTTCTCAAGATCTAGGTAGATTGTATGACTAAGTTTAGCTTTCACAGGGCAATTGTTTATGCATGTAAATGTCTGAAAAATATTTATCCTCAAAGCTTAAAAAGCTACGGTTTCATTTAAATAGATTAACTGGCACATTGCACCTTCTACCTGCAAGAAAAAAATCAGGAAGGGAACAAGTGGAATGTATTTCTGTGCTTCGCAAATTTCCTCATTACTTTGCTTTCACTTTCAAATTTAGACATTTTATATAAGGCAAGAATGGAAAAGCGTCAACAATACTGAAATACCTTGATGTTCATACACAATTACAACTCGATACAAGAACATCTTGACCACCGTAAGTGAAATTTTTCAACGTTAGCTTTGCGGAATAGCTTAAGGATATTAATAATACCAGGTGGATTTTATAGACTATAGCCACACTCTCATAGAAGTCAAGGACATCAAAATTACCCTCTGAGATGTGCCTAATATAGACGGCCACACAAAATGGAATACAATTCCTTAAGCTTCCACTTCTATCCCACAAAGATAGGTGCAAATTAGAAGCATAATTTGTCATACTTAAAATAATTTACTTTATTGGGACTTTGTATCCAAATTCTCAAGTTTCTCCTTTGCGGCTAGCTGGGAATCTTTTGTACCAAATGGTGTGGATTTTTGTTTCCCCTTCCTCGTGCTGCCTTGTTCTGGTTGCGATCATGGTCAACACTAGGGAGCCCATTTTTCATTTTGTTATTTGGCTTGTCAAATCAAAGGTCAAGAGATGATGAAGAAACCCCAAAATAGCCCAGGATTGGCAGGTTTTCCCCCCAAATTTTCTAACAGAATTTGGTGCTTATGAAAGTGAGGGAATAAAGAACTGGCTCTAGCCATAAATTATGCAGGCAAGAGCTTTCCAAGTTTTGCACGGTTTCACTGCCTAGTGCCTAGAGGCCCGGAAAAGAAAAGCAGGCGTCCTCCCATTAATAGTGCTATCTTCATGATCGCAGGGCTGGGGGCACAAGAAGACAGCTTTCTGACATCGGCTCATCATTTACGATTGGCGATGAGGACAAAGAGTAAATGCAGCCTTACCTCTTTATCTGTGATCCCTTTCAGACGTGACTTTATAGAGGAGGGATATAGAGCCATCGAATGTCCATGCCAGGAGCGACATCAGGATCATAGTAAGCAGCAAAACTTGTACGAATCCAGGGCTCTTGACAGCACAGGCAGAGGTCATTCTCTTAGAGTTAAACCATAGTGATGCACCCCTAAGGCTTGAACCTCACTCGTGAGGACCTTTCTCATGACAAATTTACAGCAGACAGATGCCCTAAACATGCATGAAATTTCTTTCATGTTAATAACAATGATTCCACACAGTGCTACCACCGGTCAACAGGTTTTTTAATGATAATGTCACTCCAGGTGCTGGGACAAGATTCAGTCACCGTTGTGTTGTTCTCTCCCAGTGACAGGAAGGAGAATTGTCTGCTATTGTGCTCATAGAATAAAGGGAACATGCTCTTTTTAAAAGGCAGGGATTTTTGTTTAACGAATTATTCCGGAGACTGCTACTATCAAGTTGCTGAGATGTTTTTAAGCCCGTAGCTTCCTGTGAGCAAAGTACTGTTTTCAGTTCCATTTGGAGGCAAGAAGAAAAAGCCCCACAGGGCCTTTTGAAACAATGCATTTTCTTGAGTTGTCCCAAAATACTGACGCATTTGATATTGTGGTTTGGTTGTAGAATTCAGGCAAGTATTTCCTCTTTAATAAATGCTCAAATGGCATTAACTTTTGCTTTAAGCTCTGTTATAGGCTGAATTGTGTCCCCCTCAAAATTCATATGTTGAAGCCATAACTCCCAATATCTCAGAATGTGATTGTATTTGGAGATAGGGCCTTTAAAAGGGTGATTTTGTTAAAATGAGGCTGTTAGCGTGGTCCTAATCCAATCTGACCAGTGTCCTTACCAGAAGAGAAGGTTTGGACACAAAAAGAGACACCAGAGATGCTCCCACATGGAGAAAAGACCACTTGAAGAGGCAGCAGGAGGGTCGCCGTCTGCAAGTCAAAGAGAGAGGCCTTAGAGGAAGCCAACATTGCCAGCACCTTGATCTTGAAATTCCAGCCTCCAGAATTGTGAGAAAATAAAATTCTGTTTTAAGCTACTCAGTCTGTCGTGTTTTGTTACGGCAGCCCTAGCAAATGAATACAAATTCCTTGAATGTATAACTTTATTTAACCTCTAAAATAGCCCTTGCCAAGCCCTCTGCCTGAAATGCATTTCCTCCCCTCTGTCTTTTGCCTGCCTAACTCCTACTCATCCTTCAGTTCTTGGCTTAGACAACACCTCCTCCAGGAAGATTTCCATCTGTGCAGCCCTGGTCCATACCCCTCTTTTGGGTTCAGTAGAGTGTCATGACACATCACATGACACTAAGGAGGAAACCTGAGTTCAAACTCTTGCAAGTAGCAGCCAAGGGCTAATAGGCTTGGCATTTGACCTTACTTTGCTCAATTTTAATTGAAAAATGTATCATGTTACAAGTGGGAAGTCACCAACTTGTGAAATAGAATAGCTGAGTAAAAGTAGGATTGTTAAGGTCTTGGGCTTAGGCCCTCAGATTTGCCAAATCCCGTGCTGCGCTGACTGCTGGTCTAGTAGAGACACACATATACAGTTATGCATGCACCTGTGCCCACATGCATGTTCACATTTACACACTTGGGCTCCCCATATGCATGGACATGCACACACATGTGCACGTGCATTTGAGGGAGAGGCAAACCGGACAATCCCAGAAGGGAGTTGTCACTCATTAACACTTTACCTAACAATGTGTGTTTTTCCTGTTTAGCCTTTATAAACTGCGTTGAGACTGTTTTTCATATCCAGTTTGATGTGGAAAGTCTTCTGATTGGGCAGCACTTAACTAAAGTAAGAATTCACCTAATGGAACTAGCTCCCTTCCTTGAAGTTCCCTGAGAGCAGAAATGCTTCATGGTAGCCTCGGTGCCCATGGGCACAGGACCTGAACTTAGAATAATGCCCAATAAATGTTGCTCTTAAAGTAGAAAGAACTGAGTGAGAAAGAGTGAAGTTAAGAAAAAGATGAAGTGAGGGGCAAGCTTTCTTATTCATTCATTGCTCAGCGACTTGCCTCAAACCCTACAGCCTCCAGTATTTGCATTCATCCTTTTTATACTTGAACTTCTCTTCAATGACCATGTTTCTATTTCTTTGTCATTTTGAAAGGGATGGATTTGAACCCACGTTTTCTGAGCCAGAATGACAAATTCTGCCTTTCCTGCCTTACTAGATAAATATTCAACCACAAACCTCTGATAACTCCCCCAGTTTGACTCTAAATAGCTATCATGAAGTAATTACAGATGCTTTCTCCTGTTGTGTGGAATAATTGCCTCATCTGTCCCCACCCCTGAACTTATTCACTAAGCTTTAATCATCACAAAAAATGTATTTATGCAAGGAAATAGCAAGTTATTCACTCAGCTCATTTTACTCACCATTGTCTTCTGATTTCTTCACACTACTTAATTTAGCACGTCAAGGTGAAACGATTAGTTTATCTCCCCTTGACACGGCTAGAGTCCACTGACAAAACACATTTGTGACATTCTTGTTTGTCTTTTTCCTCTCTAGTAATAGCTATCTCCTGAATTACTTATTGTTGGTTGATATTTCCAAGCCAGAATAAGTATGTGACCAGCAGATAAATCTGGTTGATAATAAATCAGAACAAATAAGGGCATCAAAGAAAATGCCATCTCTCAGGACCACTAGCCACGATAAGTGATTGTTTCAGATCAACATCTGCTTTTAACTCCTCCCGGATGATAAGAAAAGCCCAATTAACACCCGCAGTTTAAAAAGCTGCAACTTTTTATTTATCTAAGACTCTACTGCTAAAAACCTTGCCAGATTTACAATTCTAAAGACAACAGCTTTTTGTAAATGTGTTTTATTTGCAGTTATAATATCTATAGTTAAATCAGTTCATTAAAAACAGAGTTGTAAACTATCTCCCAAACTGCCATGTTTGAGTGTTTAAAGCAAAAAAATGATTAAATCATATTCTTACACTGCATTTGGGTAGAACTGTGAAGTCGTCTAGTATACAAAATAATGTCCTTATATAGGAAATCCTTTCTTAATTAAGATAGAGGTTAGGACCATGTAATCTTGTACTGCACATTTAGTCACTCAACCTAGAATTAAATGTGCATTGTCCCTAAGCACTTCACCAGGGGAGCATTCGCTACACTTAACTTCTTGAGTTGTTACCTACCCAGGTCTCAGAGAAAATGAGCAACAGTATAAAATCAGTGGAAAAAGTGACACCTTCTAAAACACAGAAACAATCAAGTAACATGCTATAGGTGCAAAGCCGCCGGTCTGGGTGAAAGCAGGCTGCATTTTGCCTTTTGAATTGTATTATTTCTTACTTGGCGTCATTCTTTTCACAAGAAAGCTAGGGTTTTTTCTTTTCTTTTTTTTTTAATAAGAGCTGAAAAGATCCTAGAGTTTCCACGAGGCTCTGCTGTGGAAAGAGTCCTGTGAGTGAGGGCTCACGGGCGGAGAAGGAGCTCTGGACCCAGAGCCAGAGGCCTGGCTCCCAAGCGCAGCCCTGCTCCATGGATTGTGTGATCTGGGTTTGCCTCTTAACCGCTCTCTACCTTTCTGTCTTCATTGTTAAAATCGGAATACTAATAGCTGTCCTGCCTGCATAGTTGTTATGAGGATCAGATGAATTAATAAACATGAGAGGGCTTTGGAAAAGTTAAAAGTGCCCTTCGAGCGTTAGTTATTCTTATTTGGCTTTCATATTCTTCGAAAATCCCATTTATAATAAGGCTCTCCTGGAGAAGTAGCTGTTTACTGAAGTCCCATGAAAGCTTTGTCTTTGTATTATCTCTTATGGGTTCCCTGGGAAGTTCAGCAAATAAGTCTCTGTTCCCTACTGCGCCATGTGTACCTTGCCCAAAGCGATTCCAGGACCTGCCTTTGAGCTGCACATGGTCAGATCGTTGAAGATCGGCACTATGGCAATGAGATTAAAAATACATATACTATTTATACAGTGTTTTTCTAATTACAAAGGTAATACACTTTCTTAATAGAACATTCTGAAATGACAGGAACTCACAAAGAAAGAAAAAAATGTAAATTACTTCCAATCCTACTACCTAAATGCAAACATTGTTAATGTTTTGACGTATGCCCTTCAGGCCTCTTTCCATGTATCTATGATACACGATGTGTATTTGTAAATAGACATGTTCCTATGAACTGGTTGTTTGCCCGAACTCTCAACACCCCCCCATTCATATGCTGAAGCCTTAACTCTCAATGTGATGGTGTTTGGAAATAGGGCCTTCAGGAGGTAATTAAGGTTAAATGATGTCATAAGGTTAAATGATGTCAAGGATGGTGCCCTGATCCAATAGGATTAATACTCTTATAAGAAGAGGCACCAGAGAGTTACTTCTCTCTTTCTCTCTGTCTCTCTCTCTCTCCCATGTAAGGACACAGAGAGAAGGCAATTGCTTTCCACAAGCCAGGAAGAAACTTCTCACCAGGAACTAAATTGGCTGGTACCTTGATCTTGGTCTTTTCAGCATCCAGAATTGTGGGAAATAAATTCCTGTTATTTAAGCCACCCAGTCTATGGTATTCTGTTTTGAGAGCCTGAACAGACTAATAACAGGTGTATCATACCCTGCTATGTCATTTGTGTTTTTTTCGCTTAGTATATGATGAATATTTCTCCATGCATTAACTATTCTACAATGTGATTTTAATGGCTTTAAAATATGACAAAACATGGATGCAACCTAAATTTTTAACCATCTCCTATTGCTGGACATTTTGATGGTTTTCAATTTTTTATTATTATAAGTAATGCAGTAATGAATATCCTTGGATTTATCTTTTTGTGTAGCTCTCATTCCTCAACACAGAATTGATCAGAAAGAATGAATATTTTTAAAGTTCTTGATATATGTATTAAAATATCTTCCAGAAAGACTGTATCAATTTACCCTCCTATTGATAGTTATTTGAGGATGTTTATTTTCAAGAACTCCCACCAAAAATAGTCACTATCATTGTAAAACGGCATTTGTTGATTTGCAGGCGAACGGTTCTCTCCTTCCTATTTTTTAATGTGTATTCTTTTTTTTTTTTTTTTTTGCTGTACGCAGGCCTCTCACTGTTGCAGCCTCTCCCGTTGCGGAGCACAGGCTCCGGACGCGCAGGCTCAGCGGCCATGGCTCACGGGCCCAGCCACTCTGCGGCATGTGGGATCCTCCCGGACCGGGGCACGAACCTGGGTCCCCTGAATCGGCAGGCGGACTTTCAACCACTGCGCCACCAGGGAAGCCCTAATGTGTATTCTTAATTACTAAACTAACGAATTTTGGGTTTGTTCTTTAGGGATAGGAAAGACTATCCCTCTTATCATATGGATATATTATGACTAGTAAATATTTTATTATTAAAATATTAATTTTTCAATATGTTAGACACTTTGTTTTATGACATACACTTTACCACAGGTAGAATACACTTAATGTAATCACCAGTCCTGCAGTTTCCAACATCATGTGCAAAACTTCACTGCTTTGCTATTCCTAATTCTCAGAAAACCCCAGAAATGTGGAATTTTATAGATTTTATGGAAGCTGGAATTTAAGTCTGAATTAGTCTTAAAAATCTTCTAGGAATCCTTAAGACAGAGGATTATGAAATGCTTCAAAGTAAATGATATGCTGGTAATGTGATATTAGGATCTTCAAAATAAGTAATTTTAATTGTATTACATGGGTGTTTTCTCCTATAAGCCTTAATTATCCACTGTTACTCTTCATTATGGCACATGGTAGATGCAAAATAAATATTTGTTAGATGATTGAATGAATTAATGGGGGAATCATCTACTAGTTTCCTGTTTCAAATAGAAGCAAATAAAGTCTAATTCTATTCTAAACCACTTTAAATCAATACCTATAATCCTATTCATTCCTATCCCCAATGTAATCCTCCTTTACATTCTCCTCTGTTATGATAAATTTTACTTTTTTTCTTCCTAGATTTCCTGAAAGACCACATTTCTAGAAATTTTTGAGTGGTTTAATGTCCAAGGAATTGTTTTTCTAATGCTCTAACTCAATGACCAAGTCTTTAGCTGAGTTTCAAAGTTAGCAAGGGATAAAATTAGGGAAAGTAGGATTCACAATTTCTCCAAGTCAGGTGGAGAATAAATGACATGTAAAGCCTCTATTTATTCTTTTGTTTAATCAGCAATTACCATAGAAAATTTGCCCTAAACTGGCTTTGGAAAACTCATTGTTTTTTTTTTCCAGGTCATTACCCCAGGAAGCATTTTGATTTTTTTTCTCTTTGACTGAGACCAACCTTGATCTACCCTCCACTCTTGTCCACTCCCAATGAAAATATCTTTTTTAAAAATTAGTGTCTATTTTATGTTCGTTTGCAAAGAGGCAGTTGCTGAGAGATCTGTCATAACATTTTTGATACAGTTAAAAAAGAGTTAAAAGAAATTTTCCTCAAAAAGACCAGTACAAAAGTACTCCTACATGTACTAGGCTTTCGAATGCCTCAAATATTTTCATGAATGAAAGCCCTCTTGGTTATTTTCATTATAGGAGAAATTCTTTTATGGAAAATTCAAACCAACAAAGGAAGCTCAGATAGCAGTTCTAACATTTTTCAGCAGAGTTGACCAAACATGAGTCCTAAATTGACGTATTATGAACACAATAAATAAGGTTTTAAAGGCTGGCTAACACTGCAAAGCTTTTTGAAACAGACTTGTCCTTTATGTATCTATCTTTCTGGGAGTTCATGGATCATGGGAGGACATGGAATTTGAAGGCCTCTGGTTATTCTTACAATAGCCACGGCTAACGGACAGCTGGGCCACGAGGGTCAGTTACTTCCTGTAGACTTATCTGTTATGAATTGTCCTTGTTGCCAGCTTGGAAGTGGAGGAGCTCTTCAATTGCCTGACCAGGCAGAGTTATTAAAAGACTGCACCGGCATTGTGAAAGGTTAATTGCTGATGGATAAACAATTCAACTCAAACAATTTCTGTTGAATTTCTACTTTGTACAAGGCACAAAGATGGCAGTGTTGGAAGCTGTGGCACGGGCAGTGATGGAGCTGGAGGTGGAAGTGGGGGCGAGGAGGGTGTGTTTCTGAGGGGAGAGAGTTACAAAGGGGAATGACCTAGTCCCTGTCCTCAAGTGTGGAAGTGCTGTAATGGAGGCGCAGATAAGGGCTATGGGAGCAAAGAGGCAGGAGACATCCTTTCTGAAAGATGGGGAAAGAGTATGGCTCATCCAGGAGGAGCCTGATGGTTCTAGTCTCAGGTTATAAGAGATGAAAAGTAAACTCCTTACAGTGGGTCAAGAGGCAGAGGGCAGTTTTAGGAAGAAGTGTTTTGTAGGTGACCGAAGGATATAGCTCAGACTGACTAAGGATTAATCAGTGGGGGAGAGATAGAGAGAGAGGGAGAGAGAGAGAGAGAGAGAGGGGGAGAGAGAGAGAGAGAGAGAGAGAAGGAGGGAGAGACAGACAGAGAGAGAGGGAGAGACAGAGAGAGGGAGAGACAGAGAGAGAGGGAAGGAGAAGTCTCATTATAAAAGAACCAGAATCTGGAACCGCCCAAGGCATTCAGTGAGACCTAACTCCTTTCAGGTTCTTATCTGTAATAATCTAGCTACATACGGAACGTTTGTTCCATCTCCAGAGTGCATGCTCCATGGAGGCAGCCAATTCGTCAGTTTCATTCATTGCCCCCAAAGGACACTGGGTACCTATAAGCACATAAAAATATGAGCAGAAAGAATATATAAAAGTATGTAATGAATGATTTACAGAACTAGTGATGAGGCCTGTGTTCCAGAAGGTGGGGTTTGAGGAAATGCCCCCAACCCCAGTATCAGCTGGTAGCATATATCTGTAAATAGCAAATGGTGAGAAATGTGTAGGATACAACAAGATATTGATTAGAAAATTTTTTTTATTCCTCTGGAATTGGCATCTAGGACCCAATACTGACACTGAAGAGGAATCAATTACCCTATATTATAAAGACAGCAGAAAACAGAAACAAACACCTCTTTAGAGCTTATTAAGAGTTGGCCAAACCAACATTATAAATCAACTATACTTCAATAAATTTTTTTTTAATTCATGCAAAAAAGAAAGAAAGAGTTGGCCAGATAGGCCAACAGGGATGGGGGATTCAAAGGGATCACTGGAGTCAAAAGTCATCAACTGAGTGCGGAGCGCCCTGGGGGGTCTTCTCTCTCGTTCGTCCTCCCTGCCAGCCCTCAACTCCTCTGCCCAGTTAGAAGGAGGGCTTTGAGAGAATTACTTGTAGAGACTGGTTGAACATGTACTATGCAGCCTACTACTCTGGACTCCTTTTTAAGTAGAAAGAAAAGAGAGGGATGGCCGAGTGGAGAGAGGACCAGACACAAGTGGGTTGACTCCCACCTTTTGGGGAGGCAAGGATGGTTGCGTTCCCCTTGGATCAAGCAGATGCAGCAGCAGGTCAGCTGGGCTGAAGTCCAGAGTGAGAGGACACCAGCAACAGGAGGTAGTGGGACCTATTCCTAAAGAGGAAGGTGGAGGGGGTGTGGAAGAGATGGAGCCTAGAGGACCGCCGGGCAGTGTACTGTGCAGCGGGGCAGCGGGGCATCCCTCCAGGGTCTCCCCAAAGAGCAAGAACGCGCATGTAGGAGACCTGGAACAACTTCATCCCATGAGAGAGAGGCCATGTGGATACCTACCACCCAGAGAACCTCATGGTCAGTCATTCTTGGCCAAGGAAGCAGAGACAGCAGTGAGAAGACCACGGTAAATAAGAGATGCTTGTCCGTTTCCACTATCCCCCTTTCTCTGCCAATCTATGGGAGGAGAAGGAAACCCAGTGGGAGAAGAAGCCAAGCCCCTCTATCAAAGGCCGGTGCTGGGAGGGAAGAATGGATGAACACTAACTTGGATATGAAACTAAAGATTTCAGTGAGAATGGACTCTATTCAGCTGAAAGCCACTGTTGAAGATGTTGTTATGGAATGATGAAAAAGGAGGATTTGGCAACATTGGGTTGGCCAAAAAGTTCGTTCGGCTTTTTCCATAGCGTCTTATGGAAAAACCAAAACGAAATTTTTGGCCAACCCAAGAGTTAAAGGCTTTGGTTTGGAGAGGGGAAAAGATTATGTTTCTTCTCCATCAACACCAGATGATTCAACAATTGTTTATAGGTATATTCATGGTCTTTCCTCACTGGGGAATCAGGTAGACTCTCATCTAGGAGGGAGTAGGTTGGTGTTGCTCTTCTAATGCTGGCCAGAAGCCTTACCTTTCAGTATCCTGATTCTGCTTCATCTGTTTGACACATCAATGATTCATTCAACAAACACTTACTGAACACAGTTGTTATCCACAAAATGGTCAGCTATTGTTACACCTGGCAATCAGTAAATATTTGCTGAATTGAATTAATAACAAAAGCCAATAGCATTGGGGGCTCACTATGTGCCAAGTACCCTTGCAACTGCTTTATATTTATTTCCTTTTATCCTTCAATCACTCTAGGAAGAGGGTATTACCATCAACCCTAGTTTACTGATAAGGGAGCTGAAGTACAAAGAGTTTAGGTAACTTGCTCAGAGTCACCCTGTGATCAAAGTGGTGAAAACAAGTTAAGGAGATTCCCAGATCATGACATAAATTCTTGGTTTCTAGCGGGTTTTTTGTAACTGCTGTCTTATCTTTAACACCCTCTTTTCTGGCCAAAACCAGAATTGTTAGCAAACAACACCATCTTATATGAAAACACTTATTTTATACAGTTATGTACTGAAAATAGACAATTTCAAAAAGCACAATCAAGTAATCAAGGGAAACTCTTCTGCGATCACATACATTTTTTTCCCCATAATTCTATAAAACATGTCATTTGCATCAAGGTCATTTTGTTATTTGCTTTTATTGGACACATGCAAATTTGGAAGATATCAAACTCTGCCAGCCTTGAATTGCATAATCACCGCAGCATTGATGTAAATATAGATCACTTAAAATATATCAAAGTAGGAATTCTAGGAAAAGTTTGATTGAGAAAAAAATATCATAGACATATATTTTTGGCTATGTTCACATCTACCTATGTAAATAACTGTCTACTCACATTCATGAATATTTAGTTCAGCAATATTTTAAATTTGGATCCCTACCTTTGAATGGAGCTAACACATTGCTCACTGACTAATTTAACTTAAAACAAATCTTTAGGCAAGTTGTCCACTGAAAACATTTTACCCAGCAAGCTAATCATTTCTTCCAGTTGTTTAAACAATACACAGTATTGAACAGTATTTCCTTCTAAGCCTCATCACTATTTTTTTTTTTTTTTTTTTTTTTTTTTGTTTGTGGTACGCGGGCCTCTCACTGTTGTGGCCTCTCCCATTGCGGAGCACAGGCTCCGGACGCGCAGGCTCAGTGGCCATGGCTCACGGGCCCAGCCGCTCCGCGGCACGCGGGATCCTCCCGGACCGGGGCACGAACCCGTGTCCCCTGCATCGGCAGGCGGACTCTCAACCACTGCACCACCAGGGAAGCCCCCCTCATCTCTATTAAATGCACAGAAAGAGATTCAGTAAGCTGAGCCGTTAGAAGCTCAGCCTCTTGAGTTATGCCAACTTGGGATTCAAATCCTGACATGACCTGGTCAAGATATTTAAGCCACCTAACCCTCAATGTCTCCATCTGTAAAATGGGATAATAATAGTACCTACCTCCTAAGGCTGTCTGTAGTAACCATCAAATAAGACAATAGTTGTGAACGGCTCAAAAGCTTAATGACTATACTGTTAATCTGTATTAAGAGAAATAAATTCCAGTCATGTTTATTAGTGACTCCCAAAGAACACTTGGTAGATATTTACATTATCATTGTTGAATTGAATCAAAATTCAGAAGGGAAACTGTTTAGAGTCAAACAACATAGCGGTAGTATGAGTTACTATTTAGTTTTCCCCCAGCACATGCAAAGATGGGTTGCATAGGACTCACACTAACAGCTTTTGAAAATGTGGGATTCTGGTACTTTGAAGGTTCTGAGTCACTCCGAAGGTCTGGTACGAGGCCAGGAATGCATATTTTTAAAAGGTCCCCACAGGGATTCTGATGGACAGCCAGCTTTGGGAACATTGCCCAAATGCACTTTCAATTCAATAAAAACAAATTTCCCCAGTACTTCTGTTTGGCCAGGTGAGCCCCCAGGGGAAGGAAACCTGATCCCACGAGGTCCCATATCATAGCATCTGCAAAAATGACCTTCTCGACTCTCTCAAACTTTGGCCAGTGTGAGGAGGTCCCAGAATTGCACCAGGGAAACCGTCGGGAAGGGGACCTGACCCTGAGCATCTTCCAAGGCACCAGTGCCCCCAGCGCAGGGATCCGTAACTCCTCTCAACCAGAGCTGGAACAAGAGGCGTGGAGTCACAAGAAAACAAAATTCTCTCATGTCCTCATTGGATTTCTGTTCTTTTGTATCTCTCTGTGCCATGTAGTACAAAGGCAGTCCATAAACACTCACTGACTAATTATTGTAAGCTTAGAAAGAGTCAGCCTCCCATTATGTCAGTCCTTAAGGCACATCACCTATGGGATGTGAATTTAGCCAGTGAGGTTGAGTTAATTAATATGCCTCCCCACTGAATCCTATGAAAAACTGCATACATTTTATTTCCTCCCCCCCTGCATGTCTCCTCTTTTTCTAGTCATGTGTTTCAATCCCTTCTCACTTGTTTTACTCGTCTTTCCTGCTGTAACACCTTCAGGCATGCCATAAAGTCACATGTTACGGGATATAAATAACTGAAAAACATTAATCTCTGCGGTGGCAGGGAAGCTGTTGCCACTTTTTTTTTTTTTTCCTGGAAACCTGCCTTTAATGTGACAGTATACTACAGCAGTTTGAAACATTTTCACAAAACATTTCTGAGTGAAGCCGGAAGGGGAGATGGGGAAGTTAAGATACTGCTGTGGCCTTCACACATCAGTTTATAACTTGCCTAAATATTTATTTGTCATCATGTCAACAGGGCTCAAACATGAGCCAATAATTCATTTCAATCCAGATCTGTATTCTCTGAAGTGTTCTTGGGGAAAAAAAGTTGCTCTGTACTTCTAAACTTTTATTCCACTATCACTGGAGAAATACTGATTATTTACTTATTTAGGGTTTTCTTTTGGAAACTCTTAACAGAGTTGTAAATCGCAAGAGCAGGTAACATCTCTGTTTTTGCCCAGTGTTACATCTCCTATACTTAGCACAATGACTGGTCATGCTAGGTGCTTAAAAATATTTTTTTTTTAGTAAATGAAGACATTCTTTAGAAAAGAGAGTTGGAAGACTCAAGATGACAGAGAAGCCTTTGGAAGACTATTTTGGCGCAAAGAGAACTCCAATTTTCCAGATGGGAAATTCTTTTCTACCAGCACACACTCACAAACTCACAGAAGCATAATGAGATGAAGAGGACAATATGGTATTTGTCAAGGAAAGGAATTAAATGTCCTCTTTCTTTACCCATGATAACAAGGTGAGTATAGAAAACATACATGTGCTTCAAATAGAAGTTCCTGGAATGGCTCCCCATTTTTCCAAGGATGAAATCTTCTTAACTTAGCAAGGTTTATAAGGCCCTGAATGACTTTGACCCTGCTCACCTGTCTAGCTTCAATGTCACCACCACCACCACCACCACCACTCCCTCACAAGTGTCCTGTATTCCAGACATACTGAATTTCCTTCACATTCTTTTGCATATGGGCCTTGACATACGCTGTACCGTCTGCAGGGAACTTATTCCACCTCGTCACTAGCCAATTCCCTTTCATCCTTTAGGTGTCTGCTTATGTCATTTCCTCCAGGAAGTCGCCAAGCCCTTTGGGCTGTGTTCCCCTCCTGTATTGATTCCTTATGGCATCCCCTATATTGCATTGTAATTGATTGTTCTGTTGCCTCTACGGAGACTGTAGGCTCCGGGGGGCAGTGACCAAGCCTATGTTGTTCACTGTTGTTTCTTCAGCATTGAGCACAGTCCAACACATAGTCAATAAATAGTTCTTGAATGAATGAAGAAGAAGGGAAGGAAAGAAATCTGCAGCCTGAGCAAACAGAGAGGGACCATGCCAGAGGAGAGATGGCAGGTACACTGAGTCAGCATTGTCCTGGTTTTCCTGGCTCCCAGGAAATCTACTCAGTGGAGTCCCAGAAGATATGGAAAGGTCAACAGGGAAGCAACTGAGCCCAAAATTATGTTAGGGAAAGGAGAGAAAAAAAGAGTAAATGATTGCTGATGAGGTTAATAGGTTTTGAAAAATCAAAGACTATTTGTAGTTAATACACTCATTACTAGCTATATATATGTTCTGAAGTGGTTCTTATTAAATGAAATTTTCACTTAATATCAGATAAAAACTCTTGTCCCATTTTTTTAGTTTTATCCTGACTTACGAGGAATATACCAGTCAAGATCATTCCATGCAACTAAATCCAAGTAAATTAATAAAACAAATAACTTGATTTGGGTGTGCAGAAACCATCAAAAAGAGAGTTTTTAATGAATTTTAAGCTTCGTGTTTTGAACACAGAACTCATTTAAGCCAAGAACTATCACCTTTGGTCTCTGCTATCTATAAGCCTTTCTTGAACGCTTACATGCTCAGGGTGATATCCCAACAAAAACCATTTGTTGGGCTTCCCTGGTGGCGCAGTGGTTGAGAGTCCGCCTGCCGATGCAGGGGACACGGGTTCGTGCCCCGGTCCGGGAGGATGCCACATGCCGCGGAGCGGCTGGGCCCGTGAGCCATGGCCGCTGAGCCTGCGTGTCCGGAGCCTCTGCTCCGCAGGGGGAGAGGCCACAATAGTGAGAGGCCCGCGTATTGCAAAAAACAACAACAACAAAAACAAAAAAAACAACCATTTGTTATCCTAGTTTAAAAAGAAGGGGAAAATTGAGTCATAGTTATGAAGATAACCCAAATCACCATGCATTTCCTGATTGGCTTAATTCTCTCACTCGAATACAATGCAGTGTTGAGTAGACCTACAAATTAGCTTGCAGTTCTACTGTACAAATGCAGTGGTCTGTGGGCCATAAAAGTGGCAGTGAGAGGTCTGACAAAGATTCTGGATACCCCAAGCATTGGGGGGTCCTGTTTGACCTGACTTCTCCTCTCCGACCTGACCACAGTGATTTATTTATTTTTTACATTTGATGCAATTATTGAGGTATCCATTCTACATCTGTAAAAATGATAAAATTAAAAGTCAGTTTACAAATCAGTAAACAAAGATAGAAAAGTAATAAAATAAAAAACATGGATTAAAGAACAAGATCTTGGGTATTGAACTTACATTGCTCACAGCAACTCACTTTCCTTTAAAGTGACCTACTGGTCACTCTTTAAAAACTTTTTAGGTCTCTCCCTCTCTCTCTCTCTCCCCCCCACCTTTCTCATTCTCTATGATTGAAACATACTAATTTCAATCCAATAATAAAGTATTTTATTATACACTTGAAAATTTTTAAAAGAAACTTTCATTGCATTTTTTTTTTTTTTTTTTTTTTTTTTTTTTGCGGTACACGGGCCTCTCACTGCTGTGGCCTCTCCCGTTGCGGAGCACAGGCTCCGGACGCGCAGGCTCAGTGGCCATGGCTCACGGGCCTAGCCACTCCGCGGCATGTGGGATCTTCCTGGACCGGGGCACGAACCCGTGTCCCCTGCATCGGCAGGTGGACTCCCAACCACTGCACCACCAGGGAAGCCCCCATTTCATTTTTTGGGTATTTGTTTAAATCTGTTTTCTTTTTCCTCTTCACCTTTATAGAAAACCAAGTTCCCTTTTTTAAAAAAAAAATAAAAATTAAATTGTATTTAATTCTTAAAAGTGTCTATTAAATTAGCATCACTCAAAATTAAAGTCAAAGCTAAAAGATAAATGATTACTTCATGCCAAGTTCAACAGCTACATAAAATATCAGGTATACAGCTATTATACGAGCATTTTTGTTTTAAATTCAATTAAAAACCTATAAAGCCTTTCTTTGGATATTTCCATTAAATTATTGCATTTATCCAACTAGAACAACAAACATGATTCTCATTTTAACTCCTGTTATTAAAATGTTTTTCTTATTTTCTTACTCAGACCAGAGTTTTTATTGAAATTTTGGTTCCCTCATTTTTCTATCTATAATGGGAAATTTTCTCATAATTAGTTCTGTATAATTATATTTAACTTTGTTACAATCTACCCATCTTATTTAAAACTCTTATGTAACCTGACTTTTTGATATTATAACCATTTTGTGTTTTCCTATCATATAATTGGTCAAGGGCTTTAAAATTAAAACTGATTAGAGATTAAAAGAAAAAAAGAAACCTGAAAATAAGCATTAATTTAAAAAGGAAATCTATTTTCTACAATTTTCTATTTTATATCATCAACTGCTCATTAGAGGGAAAAAATATGTCCAATAATTCTTTTGAATACCACCAAGACACTTAGCACACGGATATCCAACTAACCCTCATTGATACGCTATTCTAAGCATACTAGGCACTAACCAAATATTCTTTATCAGCCTATGATAATTTTCATCTATGGGGTAAGAGGTTGACCAATAAGATTTAATTCATATACAAATCACAAAGTTAAGACTCAAAAAAAATATGGAGTTTCAAGAAATTGAAGGATAGAATAAAAGCATGCATTTAAAAGATGCTAGTAATGCATTAAATGTCATACCTTTGAAATTACCTTGTTTCTTAATTAGAATTCTTCAAGCATATCAATTGAATTTGTCCTCACTGAGAACCACACCCTAGACAAATTCAAAACATGGAGAGAAATTATTTTCTAGTTAATGGAGCATGTAAGTTTATTTTAATATTCAAGGTTATGATAGGTGAAATGTAAACTGAAAAGTTTTCCTTTTTATCACGGCTCATGGTATAATAGCAGTACTTACTTTACGAACTAGAAGTCCAATTACCATAAAACAAATGGAAGGTCATTATATTTTACTTGCCTTCTGTACGCAGTCTGTGAAATGTATTTCCTCACAACATAGCACACTGTAATACTTTGTGTTTGAAGTAAATCCTGGGACCCCAGCCTTATATTTTCCTCATTACAAATTGCATGGGCTCTATTCCAGCAGCAACAACACAGTCTTCTTTTTTTGAGAAGAGGGAAGAATTTTGTTTTTATTTTATTTATTTATTTTTTAACATCTTTATTGGAGTATAATTGCTTTACAATGTGTGTTAGTTTCTGCTGTACAACAAAGTGAATCAGCTATACATATACATATATCCCCATATCTCCTCTCTCCTGTGTCTCCCTCCCACTCTCCCTATCCCACCCCTCTAGGTGGACACAAAGCACCAAGCTGATCTCCCTGTGCTATGCAGCTGCTTCCCGCTAGCTATCTACTTTATATTTGGTAGTGTATATATGTCCATGACACTCTCTCACTTCATCCCAGCTTCCCCTTCCCCCTCCCCATGTCCTCAAGTCCATTCTCTACGTCTGCGTCTTTATTCCTGTCCTACCCCTGGTTCTTTAGAGCCTTTTTTTTTTAGATTCCATAGTTTACCACCCTTGAAACAGAGTTTGCTTCATATGCCAATATTATCCTTTTACTTAATTGTTCTTGGTAACTGTATATTTATTTCATTTGTATTTGCCTGTCTCCACCATCCAATTCTATTTATTTCTTCCATTTATGGAGTCTTTTGAAATCAACGTTAGAATTATTATGTGTTTCTATGAGGAAGAGTGAGAATACGTTGGTTGATGCTGCCACCGTCACAAACTCAACTGCCTGCAGAGCCCAGGCAAGTTACAGAAATGTGGAAAGATAACAGTGTTAGACCGGGAGCAGAGGCTATGGAAACCCAAGCGTACCTGCCCAGCCTAGGGGCATTCAAACACAAAACTTCACCCCTGCCAGTCCGATTTGGCCTTTTAGTCACTAGTTTGTCACCCCAGACACCCTCATTTCTTGCTCTGAGCCTGGAAGGTATGTTGGTGGTGACAGGGTGATTAGCTATATTTTATTGGTAAAGGAATTGAAACACAGAACAGTAACTTTACAAATGTCACACAGGAAAATCAGCTTCATGCACATGTCTTATTCAAAGATAGGAGATTGCAAAAAGGTAAAAGAAAAAGCGTGACCTAAAACCTGGAAGTGAATGAGTAAATAATTTCCTTAAAGAAAAATATTTTCTAATATTTGAAAGCAGTTTTTGATATAGTAAATAAGCTTTAAAACCATAATTGGGACTTCCCTGGTGGCACAGTGGTTAAGAATCCACCTGACAATGCAGGGGACACGGGTTCGAGCCCTGGTCCGGGAAGATCCCACATGCCGCAGAGCAACTAAGCCCGTGCACCACAACTACTGAGCCTGCGCTCTAGAGCCCGTGAGCCACAACTACTGAGCCCACTTGCCCAACTACTGAAGCCCGTGTGCCTAGAGCCCATGCTCTGCAACAAAGAGAAGCCACTGCAATGAGAAGTCCACGCACCGCAACAAAGAGTAGCCTCCCTCAGTAGCCCTCGCTCACTGCAACTAGAGAAAGCCTACATGCAGCAACAAAGACCCAATACAGCCAAAAATAAATAAATAAAATAAATTTATTTTTTAAAAAGTGGTTGAGGTGGTAAATTTTTTTTAAAAAAACATAACTGAGTCAGTCCTTTTTCCTGTGATTTGAATACAAACCACACACACACACACACACACACATATATATATATTTTATGATTAAATTATAATTACCTTGGGAACTTTGGCATCTTGCCCTTCCTAAGGGCTTTTGACTAATATGTGAATTACCTTGATTTATAGAAAACCTAATTTTAAGGAGAGAATTGTTCCTTTCCTAGATGTCTTACAGGTTTTTATTTTTTTGTTTGTTTTTTAAGATTAAGATTTATTTACTGTTATTACCCTTAGCTTTGAAGGGAGAAGAAGGTTGGGTAACAGAGCCTAGAATCCACTTTTTAATGTGAATGTTTTGAAATTTTTATTCATTTCTACTACAAGCTGAGAAGTAGGCAAAGCATATTCTGCAAATCAAGCCCGTTAAAATTCCACTGCAAAGCGTGGACTTGACTGACTGCAAGTGGAGCTGTCAGCTCGTACAGGCGTCACTGTCAAAGGGCCGTGTCATCTGTCAGTGTCGGTTCCAGCTCACTGTTCCACATAGAGAGAATGCACTGTTGCCTCCCAATTGATAACACGCTGCCAGAAGCATGTTACTTTCTCATCCGTCTTCTTGTAGCTGTCAAAAATGGAATCCATTAATTAGTTCGTTCTTGTGAATTTTAGTTGTTCTAAAGACATGTAAATTTCAAAGTAAGACAAATAAAAATCCCAAACAAGATGCCCATAAGGGCTCAAAATCCCAAAGTGGCCCTTGTTGCTGACAGTAGTGGGTACTGACCAGCTAAGCTCTGCCTTAAGTGAATGTAATGATGTGGCTAGTTTCCCATCCCTTTTAATGAGAGCAAGCTTCCCAAGGGAGCAGAGGGAATGTAGAGGTGGGTAGAGAAAAATGCGGGAGACGCCCTGAACATGGCTCTAACTAGTCAGGTAGTTTAACAAAACTTAGGGAGCTTGGTTGCTATTGCTACTGCATGATTAGCTTTTTGTATTTTATTCCTCTCCAGTGGCTTTCGAAAATATTTGGATGGGCTTTATTTCCCTCATTTTGGGGGGGGGGGTCCCACGAAGCCTAGGCAATTCTGTAAACTCCATATACTTTAGACAGGGTGCCTCATGTGTAATTCACTTCCACACCCCAATATACAGTATATCTACGAATTGAAGGAATATTCTATAGGAAACTGGAAACAAATACATTGAATAATCTTTCTGTCTGATAGAGTGTATTGCAAAAATGAGTATGTTTAGCTTAACCCAATTTCTTCCCTCTCTACCTTTTCAAGTCAGTGATAAAGGATTGCAGTGACACTAAATTATTTTATTCTACTCAATTCAGTAAGCATTTATTAAGTGGCTACTCTGTGTAACTCACCGTGCTAGATACTCTGGGAAATACAAAAATGATTCAAATACAGTCTTAGTTCTCTAGAAGCTCATGCTTTAGAGAAAGAGGCAAATGCATACACAAAGAGCCCTAATTCATGATAGACTGGAGGAAATATTAAACAATGAGCCGGGCTTCCCTGGTGGCGCAGTGGTTGAGAGTCCGCCTGCCGATGCAGGGGACACGGGTTCGTGCCCCGGTCCGGAAAGATCCCACATGCCGCGGAACAGCTGCGCGCGTGAGCCATGGCCGCTGAGCCTGCGCGTCCGGAGCCTGTGCTCCGCAACGGGAGAGGCCACAACAGTGAGAGGCCCGCGTACCGCAAAAATAAATAAATAAATAAAAAATAAAAATAAACAATGAGCCATGAGAGAAGAAAGAGAAATGTGCTCCATCCCAGCGGCTCTGAAAGGGAGGGACTGCCGGAGCGAGCAATGTCAGAGCAAGACTTTGAAGAATGGGCGGGGTCTACACGTGGCTGTAAATCCTCGATTTTAAAGTATACACCATATATGGAGGAAAAACATACCAAAGGAGTGTGTTTGCAAATGACCAGGAAAATAGAACTTGCACGAGTGGAGGTGTTTGGGGAAGAGCTTTCCAGCAGGAGGGAGGGCTGGTCCAGTCCAGGGCAGGGAGGATTCTGGGACAGAGACATCCTTCTAGGCACTGTGCATTTTACCAAAGCCAACAAAGAAGGCACTCCTTTCGTGAAAAATGTACAGGGGAGTAGTTTACTGTGATTACACCCAAGGATTTGTAGTGTAAAGAAATGGTAAATATAACCAGAAGTATCTTTGTGAAATTTTTTTTCTTCTTTCCAGGTTTTCTTTCCAGTATAATATACAATAGAAAAATAGGATCACTAGAATGAACAAAAGATAAGATAAAAAATAATTTAGCAGAATTTCTTTTTTAAGATCCTCAAAACATCTGGGGAATTCATGATTCTTTTCCCACAAACAGCACAATAGTTTGGGATGATTTTAAGGCCCAGGAGGGAAGGGACTTTGTTTTGCTCCTTGTTGAATCCCTACCACTCAGAAGAGTGCGTGGCTCATAACAGGAGCTCCATTGGCATCTAAGTGCGCTTGTCGCAAAACCTATCAACTGTAGCTCAGCCAAGTCTCAGAAGTGGAACAAACACGGCTCATCTTTCTGCTGCCCTCATACGGGAGGGATAACTTCAGTTTGAGATGAAATGTCACTAGAAGGACAATTGCTTTTTAGTAGGGGTTTAAAATACGAACTTTTGTCAGTTAATTTGGTCACAGTTATTTCTTATGTTTTGAGTGAAACTGATTTAAAAGGGAACAAAACTTAAATGACCAGCAGAAAAATGAACTATCAACAAAGGAATTTTGCTAATGCTAAGAATGTTTGAAATGCTTGTGTTTCTAGCTGTAAGATGCTAACGATAAGGTTATACCTAGAAGGAGGTGAGACTGTCAGCTGTCTGGTTAATTCAGTCCCCCTAACTAGCCAATTTAAATATTCGGTCAGAAAGTGCATTTTATATGCAGAAAACTCGTTTGACTGCCTTCACATCTAAGTAAGCCAGATAGCAGTACCTCTAAGCTTCTCTTTGGGATACATAGGCCTAGCTGTGGTGTATCTAGGATGAAGATGTTAAGCGACCGTTTCATTCCTTGATAGCTGCAGGTAATTTACTTATGGGCTTCTGAGCGAATAGGAGTCAGTGAGGTGACCCCTGTAAACTGAGATAATGAGGGGCACACAGAACAAACATTAGTGACTGCTGAGAGCCTCGTACAGATGTAGGCAGGAGCAATATGCCAAGTGTTCGACACAGACCCTAAGAACGGGCACCGGTTGCAGGTCGTGGTTCAGAGTCCTGAGGGTCCCCTTCTGGGCCAGGCCTTTAGTTGCAGAACAGTAAGGGAGAGGCCAGGGCAGCAGGTGTAGGGGGCAGTGGGTGTGAGGCAGGCGTGCTTATGGTAGCAGCCATTTACCACTGGTACAAAAGCAGTGATCTCTTAACAGCCAGTCAAACCAGTGTACCCCAACTGAAAATTATCCTTGAATATTGGTATAGAATCTGGTTTCCACCCACAAGGAGTTTTTTTGTTTTCTTGTTTTTTTGCATTACGCGGGCCTCTCACTGTTGTGGCCTCTATTGCAGAGCACAGGCTCCGGATGCGCAGGCTCAGCGGCCATGGCTCACGGGCCCAGCCGCTGCGCAGCATGTGGGATCCTCCCGGACCGGGGCACGAACCTGTGTCCCCTGCATCGGCAGGCAGACTCTCAACCACTGCGCCACCAGGGAAGCCCCCCATGAGGAGTTTTAATGAGTACGCAGTCCCATTCAGCAGAACATCCCAGCCAGACTCAACGTTAGACCAACCAACCAGAGGGGAGAGTCCAGAAAATGGACTGGGCCCCATATGTCTGTGACTAGATCCAGCGTACAATCTCAGATCCTGCCTGAAACTCTAATCCCTGCCTGGCTTCAGTAGGATCGAGTGGTGCCTGTTGGAGGCTGTTGACACATATCACACAGAGGAATCAAAGGGCTCCCTTTAAATAATCAGCAATTGGGGTGTCATGCTTCTGGAAGGTGCTTCACACACCTCTGACACAAGGTTACTCTTCGCAGCAAAACCCAGCTCTCGAAATCCAATTCCAGAACGTAATGCAAGCTCTACACGTAAATGACAGAATTGACACTGCCTCGGTTATTTGGCCATTCTAATCCCTTACAGTCAGTAGCAACATCTTCCTTCCATCGGACTAACTTTCCTCCCTCTCTTTCCCTTCAACTCCCCCGGCCCTGCCACACACACCCAACCTTCTCTCCACAATGTTTATTAAAACCAACTATGTGCTAGGGACAGGAAGTAACTTTAAACAGGAGGTCATTTTAACACTTAACTGCACACCAGTATTTCATCCAAGGTCCAGCCCAAGATCCTCCCACCCACAGCAAACTGCTTTCACTCTGTGGGTGCGAGGGTGATGCGCACAACGGGAGATGCATGCTGTGTAGGTAGGTTACTGTAGGAAGAGTGAATCTTGGAGGAAAGATCCTTACAACAAGGAAAAGCCATCCATCACACAGCCGTGAAAAGCTTTGCCACAGTGATACCAAAGCCTTCTCTTCGTGCACATGTTTCGGTGGCCCTGATGAGAACAGGCTACTGTGGACATACCCACGCAAGTGCCATCTGACGAGTTGATCTCAGGTACCTACACAAGTTAGACGGTCTGTCGCTAACCTGACTTCAATCCCATCCGACTTAGGTATCAGTCAAAAGTAGGCTGGTTTACCTAGCAAAAATCCTTTTTTAAAAATGAACATACTTATGGATGTTAGGCGGCCATCTATGCCCTTTCCATTAGAGGGATCCCTCAGAAACGCCTGATTGCTCATTTAACTTTCGTTTGTATACTGAACATATTTATCCTTGACTGTGAACTCCTGCCGTAAAATAAGACAGCAGTTTGGTTAGTTGCCTATAAATAAGAAAGCAAGATCTATTAACCTAATTTCTCTATGTAAGTCTTCCCCTTCTACCTGAATGCTCTTCTCTTTCTTTCATTAAAGGCAGCTCCCCGTGACCTTTAAATTCAGTTAGAAAAGTTAATCCTCTGGTTAATCTGGACCAATTGGTTTCTGAAACACCACTCAGCGACAAACCATTATTTCTAGCTCTGTTTTTAATTGGTTAGAATGTTACTGCTGTGAGATTCAGTAGCTGTCAGATTCGCCCGCTAGCCCGTCTGAGCTTTCTGGATGTATTCCAAGTCATTAAAGCAGTAAAGCAACATCTCCTGCTCAAGCCCGGGATATTTATCCTGAACCCAAGCCCAGTGCTCTCTCTTGCTCTTATTTAATTAAGGCCTAAAGAACATTGGAAGAACTGAAGACTGGGGACAAGCACACTTTGGGGGAAAAAAAAAATCTGAGGTTCAGCTTTTTTATGTGAAATGCTCTTTTTGAATCACAACTTAGCACTGATGCCAAATATATGTTTTCTCAGCTATTTCATGACTTTTGTCTCAGCTTTGAGTTCCCCCCTTTACCAAAGAGCCCAAAGGAACCCAACATGTCTCAGAGTTAGAGTATTACTGATTTAACCTCAAACAAATAATTTATGACAATTATTTCACTCTTATAAAGAATAGAAGATCCTGTGTTTTCTTTTTAATTGTCCTATTAGGACCTGAGGAGCCACAACTAATAACAGATGATCATTTCAGTCATCCTTTTAAACGATCACCAGATCAAAAGAGATCATCACATACATTTTTTCAGCGCTGTATGTACCTAGTGAGGGGCTGCATCAGAACCCTGGATTGAGGTCTCAGCTTCCCCCTGAGTGGCTGAGTGATCATGCTTTAGAGACTCAAGTTCTCTGGACCCCAGTGGCCTCATCTATATGATAGCAGTAAAATACTATTCATCTTAGAGTTTTCTAAGTGGTGAGTAGTCATGAAAAAACATATAGGACAGTCTTAGAAAACACTGACAGTGATGCAGTCAAAATTTTATTAACATAAAATCTCACATTAAAGGAGTCCTTGGAGCGACAGGCAGAGTCAGATGTATTCCCTTAAATGGGAGAAGCTTATTCATCTTGAGATCTTTCTTCCCTTCACTCTACCCAGGTGCTCCCAGCTGCCCGTCTCCTGGTGTCTCATGCCCAGAGCTTCTGGTCTAGCTTCTTGTCTTCTCCTGGGCCCTTGATTGGCCTGACTTGATTAAGGTGGGAGTGGTCGAGAGGATGTTTCTGCCCCACTACTGATGTTTCCTTCCATGTGGCAATGTCCCTGCCGGTGAAACCCTCCTGGTCCCATTCCCTCTCTCACTCACTCCGTCGTTTGGAAGGTGGAGTCACTTATCACACTGGTAAATGTGGAAAGGATGAACTGGGTGTGCTTGGCCCAATGCTTCCCTCATTGTCTCAGTGCCACGTGTCATCGTTACTCCCAAGCACATGACAAGCTCCATGGTAAAGGCCCTGAGCCAGGAGGTATGGTCCCTGGCAGTTGCCCATCACGGGGCTGGTAATTCTGTCTAATTCTGTGCTTAGTGTTACAGGTCTCCTTGTCTGCAGATTTGAGCCAGATTCTCCACTGTGAGTTTTATCAGTTTGGTCTTCTTTCTCTCTTTCTCTTTTGTTTTATTTAATTGATTGAGCTCTCAGATGAAGAAGACGGGTCTTATTTATTTTCTATTGGACCCCCTCAAACCCTCCAAACTTACAAACCTATACTTCTATCCGATACTCTGTGCTGAACTTCATACGCATATACCAACTGTCCTTTAAAGAATTCTAGCTGTATGTTCCATGAGTCCCTAAAATTCATGCCAAAAAAACCTAAACCAAACAAACTAAACTAATGTCTTTATCTTTCACCTGTCTCATTAGATTGCAATCATGTATTTGCATGTCTCAGTATGAGTACCCCGAGGGCAGGGACCTAGCATAACTCCAACACTCACCTAATGTGTAGAGCGTGGTGGAGGCTCAAGGAGGTTTAAAGAGTGAAGGAGCAACAGCGAAACTGCTGGAATGTGAGTGCAGTGGACCAGCTGCCTTTTTTTTTATATATATATACAGCAGATTCTTATAGTTATCTATTTTATACATATTAGTGTATATATGTCAATCCCAATCTCCCAATTCATCCCACCACCACCACCACCCCTCACCCCGCCGCCACTTTCCCCCCTTGGTGTCCATTCTGCTGTCTGCCCTCTGGTTCAGCTGCCTTTTGTGTCCCCGCCCTCTTCTGCTGCCCCAGCTCCGCACTGACCCAAAGGTCCCAGGTCAGGGCTACCAGCAGAGCTACACAAAGACTGCCGAGCGCACAAAAGGTGAGAAGTCAACTCCAAGGGCCCTCAGCTCCGAACTGAGTACCAGCGCAGCACAGCTATTCTGCTAACGTAGATGATCCCGTCATTGTGTCACTAGACTGGAGGGCACACCATCCTCATCCCCTGGACCTCTGTGCATCCCCTAATTGGGCTCCATTCCTCTGATGGACCCCTAAACGCTTCCACTGCATTCTCTGGACCACACCCAAATCCCCTTTATCCTTCACTTCCTCTCCCAGCATTCCTTCCTCTTTCTTATTCTAAATAAAATCTGACCATACCCTGAAGGCACTGCCTGCCCTGCAGCCTTAAGGAGTGGAAGCTATTTTTCTTGCACTCTACCCACAGATGGACCTGGAGCTGAGGTAGCCTCCTTCCTCCTCATTTCCTTCCAGATCACTCACCCTCTCTCCTGACTTTAAGCCTTCAGCGCTTTTGAGGCTCTTGCTATCAGCCATACCAACGAGAATGTCTACCAACCCCCAGTCATCCCGTTTATTCCTCAAAGATGCTACACCAGGCTGGCCATCACCTCTTCACACTACTTCAGTCTTGGTGATTCTTATATCCAAGGGGATGACACTTCTGATATACCAGCTTCTCTCTCCAATGACTTGTCCTCTACCTTATCTCAGTCATTTTTTCTTGTGGTCGTATTCCAGGCTTTGTCATTACCAATATCTGTAACCCCCCATAACCTCAATTACAAGCCTCCTTCTATCTTTTCTGCTTATTCTCTCTAGTACCCTGATTTCCATAACATTTCACCTGGGACCCCCAATGCATTGACTTCACGTCCTCTTCACTATTCACTATTCCCTTCGTGTCTTCATTTCTTTCCTAATCCAATGACATTTTGACAAATATATAATGGAAATGTGAAAGTAAAAACTGTAGAATAAAAAAGAGAAATGAGGGAAAAAATATTTTCAAGTCCAAAACAATAATCCTAACATGCATATTGAAAAATCATAAATATTTCCTCAGAATTTGGGGATTTGTTTTCCTTCTACTGTTGGACCAGGAAGTCAACCTTCAGGACTATGTTTAGTCAGGGTTTCAGGGCTATTCTTTCATTAGTCTTTGTATCAGGTAGATAATTTAGGAGCCCTTCACACAGCAACAAAAATTGTCAAGGCCTCAAAATCCAAGTTGTTTTGATGGCATAGAACAAACAAAAAATTTTGTCAAGTTAAATTACATTAATTTGACAAAATTTCTTACTCTAAAGGTCCCTGTGATAAAATAATTCTATGAAAAGTTATAGTCAAATTCATTTCTGGAACCCATTCTGCTGCTGGGCAGACAAACTCAACATTAATTTTAGCTTTCTTCTGAGGCATCTGATGAAGAGACTGATAACTTCATTAGAGTAGGTGGATGTGGCTGTTATTATGTATTAACAATCAATTCTGAAGGGAGAAAGACGTACCCAACAGTGCTGAGATGAAAGAAGCACTAACTTACGACTGTTCTGTGTGAAAACAAACCATTTGACAGAAATATACATTATAATCATTTGGAAACTCATTTAAAATAATTCATTCACATTCAACTACAGATGCAAAATAACATGGGAAATAAAGTGAGTAAAAGCTTACCTTAAAATTTTACCTTAAAAATAATTTCCTATATTGGTTACGTCTACTACAGGGGAAAAAAAAAAAAAAAAAGATGGGAAGAAAATGATGTCATCAAATACAGAGGGGAAAACAATTAGAGTGAAAATACCAATTAAGTAGCAAGGCTATACAACGTTGGGTTAAAATGAGAAAAATTCAGGGATATTTGGAGATTAAGGTGTGTGTGTGTGTGTGTGTGTGTGTGTGTGTGTGTGTGTGTGTGTGTGTGTGTGTGTGTGTGTGTGTGTGTGTGTATCACTGTAAATTTAGTAAGAAATAACATTCTGTTATTTTCTTCTGTACCTTTTAAATTTTACCACTATGGAATGAATTGCATTGGAATTGACACAGAAAGGATGGTCCTTATTAACTCTTTGCCTAGACAGGAAAAAAAGAAAAATCAATTTAAGTACCAAGAGAGCTGTAAACTGGCCCAGGTCTGGAACTTGTAAAACTTCCAAGGGAAATTAGAACAAAGAAGAGATGCTAATTTCTCACAGTAGAGGGGAAACATCCTTTTAATTGGATCAGATTATTTTTTATCTCCTGGATTTTGAAGACTGACCAGAACAATAAGTACCTCCAATAAATTTTGACAATATCAAAGTGACTCAGAGATTAGAGAATTCTGCCATTCTTTTACCTGACAGGTAAAAGGGAACTGTTAGGGAACTAACAGAGGGCTGGTGTCAGCAGTACTGAGTAACGTTCATGAGGCAGTAGCTACTGGGAAACCTCACAAAGATTTCAGAACTTCTCTGGGCCTCCATTTTCCCTGTTTTTTGGAATTCATACTTTGTATAGGCAGAATTTATATGATGACTTTAACTGCTCTATAACACACATAAGCAAACATATACATACATGTATACCTATATGTATACTCTGTGTATATACATAGCTATATATATACTTTTTTTTTACTTCTTACTGTGGGTCCTAAATTCATTAGAAAGTTGATAACAAATAATACAAATGGATAATTTTGTTCTACTGTCTCCATCCATTTTCCCAAGAAGAATTGGTCAGTAAAACTGATTGCCCCGCTTTATAATGTTGATGAAGAGACAATGGCTGAGTTTTAACTTAACGTGAAAACTTGGTTAATTTTTTTTCATTTAAAGAAAAATTTTGCTCTTTTCTGATTATGAAAGTAGTATATGCTCATTGCAGAAAATTGGAAAGGAAAAACTAATCCTCCATAATCTTACCATGCAGAGGCATCAATTAATATCTTGGCAGATGACTTCCAATATTTTTCTACATTTTTTATTTTACCTATCTGAGATTTTACTGTAAAAGCAATTTTATACACACCTTTTAAAAGTTAATCCCATAAACTTTGCCCCATTCAAAACTTTTATAAACATTAACAGAGTATGAGTAAGCTTGGCAAGGGGCCAAGGAAGGTTAAAATAATTAGATTTCTTTTTTTGTGAGATTGTCCTCAGCAGAATGCATTTGTGGGAGTGAAGTTGGAGACATGGCAAAAACTAAGGAAGCTATTGCAATAACCTAAGAGGCTGGTGATGAATGGGGGTACTGAGGGGGAGGAAAGGACAGAGTGAAGACATATCAAGGGGATAGAATCTATTGCCTCAATTTTCTGGGCAACTTAAAGCCAGTTGGTGGTGTTACTGCACCCATTTTCTGAGACACACGGTTCTGCTTTATCTTTCTCCTTTCTCCTTTCCCTTCTACTTCTCGCTTACCTTATTCTCTAGTCTTTTCCCCAATGTTCCTTCTTCTGTTACTCATACCAGATCTACCCATGACACCTAAGTTATGGTTTGACTCTTTGGTCTTCTTCCAGATTTCAGGACCCTGAAGGCCCTGTGGGAATAATGCAATCTGACAGAGGAGGGATCTAATGTGGGTGTCAGAGCCACTGATTTAATAAAAATTCGTAAACCACAAAACAATCTCTAACGAGGCACTGACACTAAAAACCCTAACGGGAGAAATTCCCGTATTTACTCCATCAGAGAAGACCATTCAAGATAAACAGTAACAGGTAAACCTGAGGGAGGGGGGAGAATCAACAATGATTGTAATAATTACGATTCTTACCAATCTGATGGGAATTGACGCATTCACTAAATAAAGTAAATTCTATAGTAAAGGATGGCACAGTAGGAAAATTTCCAGGCATCTGAATAAGATTAATAGGCAGTGTGATGAGCACCTGAGGCTAGGAATATCAGATTTTAAAACCCTCAGATCCGTGTGTCTATCATCTGTGGACGTTCACTATTTGCCTGAGGAATGGGTGGTGGTACTGCTCACTACAGTGGAAAAGTGTCTTTTACTGGAAGGCAGTAGAAAGTAGTGACTAGAACAGACTGTGGTCAACTCAGCACCATCCCCAGTTTCTTCTGAACTCTCCCTTGCAGCACAGGGGAGAAGCCTGGGAACTCTATTTTCCAGAATTTTTTGTCTGCAGGGATACTGATTAGATTCCATCAGTGAGAGGCACTCCCATGAAATTTAGAAGGTGAAAGAGAAGAGAAAACATTAGTCTCTGGCAATGGCTAGTGTACTGACATTAGCAGGCAAAACACATGGAATTTTTCTGGCAGCTTCCAGGCATCCACCTAAGAATCAACCAGTTTGTGCTGCAGAAAGTTGAAATCACCAGTGGCGACTTTTCTTGCAATTCCGATCTATCTAGATATTCTGAAAACCTTATCCCAGTGACTAAGGAAAATAAGCTTCCAAAAAAATGTTAGCTGTTTCCTTTATATATAATGAGGTAGAATAATACTAGCAATAATGTGCTCAACAAATATCTGTCTCCCCTGTCCTTGTGGCTGGTGTGTGCTCTCCTTAGAATGAAGTATAGCAGAAGCCACAACTCAGAATGTGCCATTGGGCAGGGATAATAAAAGTGTGATTTCTGGGCTTCCCTGGTGGCGCAGTGGTTGAGAGTCCGCCTGCCGATGCAGGGGACGCGGGTTCGTGCCCTGGTCCGGGAAGATCCCACATGCCGCGGAGTGGCTGGGCCTGTGAACCATGACCGCTGAGCCTGCGCGTCTGGAGCCTGTGCTCCGCAACAGGAAAGGCCACAACAGTGAGAGGCCCGCATACCGCAAAAAAAAAAAACCAAAAAAACCCATAAGACCCAACTATATGCTGCTTACAAGAAACAAACTTTTAAAGAATGAACTAGAACTCTGGACAAGGCCAGTGATCTGTGGTATGACCGGGTCTGGATTTGATTACCACAAAAATTCTCTGGATGGATGATGAAATAGAGGCTTGAGTGGCTGCTGGTTAGAGTAGAAATTGGGAAATCTCATCCTTCCAACTCTTGCTTTGTGCTCCTAGAATCTGATTCTCAGGAAACTTCCTTCCTCTCTAGTTCTCTGTGGGTGGGCAGTAAATATTCCAAAGAAGGAAGTTGGGAGACCAACTGCATTTGAAGATGATTAATTCAAAGAGAAGCAGGACCAGATTAATCCGACTTTATCCTTAAGGAAGAAAAGACCTAAAGTGTGAATTCATTAGAAGCTTCTCTGTGCCATTAGTTTAAAGGAGTTACAAAACGGAAGAGGAGCTGACCCCAGATGGGCTTTATGATGGAAACGCTAAATATTTCAGAGCATGGTGTATAACAGATACGCTTGCAGAGTGGTCTGTTAGAATGTACGCAGAGGGACTTACAATCCCACTGGGGGCTCACAGGTGAGGTAGTGAAGATTGCTGTAGTTATGCTTCTGCCCAGGAAGAGGCTGTTGGGATCACGAAGGCTCACTGGCTTCTGCTTAACCAGAATTTGAGCAAAGTCATACTCTGTAGTTTTTCACTAAAAGCCACGTCTCCGAGTCACTAGCTCCATAAGGAAGGGCAACGATGTGAATTACTCCCCAGAGTAGATATTACTATGGTTCAGGAAGAGGTGACAGGGTGGCCCTCTGGGAATGAGCTGTGATGATGGGCTGTCTTCTGATTCTCATGGGGGTTTCCTCACAGAGTACAAATGCTTTCCTTGTACCTATATCGTTCAAGATTCCTAAAAGTACACCTCTTTCTTCTTTCTTTTCATGGAAACTTCAACTTATTTTCATTTCCCTATTCTGTTGTTTCCAGTGGAGTTAAAAAACAATTTCAATTAGCCAATTTAGAGACAGTAACTATCTGTTATTTCTTCTTTTATTGACTTTATTTAATTGCATAATGTAAGTAAGAATCTCCCACTTTTCAAAACTGAGGTTCTGCCACATAGCACAGGGAGATCAGCTCTGTGCTTTGTGACCACCTAGAGGGGTGGGATAGGGAGGGTGGGAGGGAGACGCAAGAGAGAGGATATATGGGGATATATGTATATGTATAGCTGATTCACTTTGTTATACAGCAGAAACTAACACACCATTGTAAAGCAATTATACTCCAATAAAGATGTTAAAAAAAAAGTAGTTTTCTTATTTATCATTTTTTTCTTTTCTATAAAGGAGAGATTTTAAAATTTAGCCTTAGGGTCAATTTTTTATGCTAAATATTCAAATACAAGAAGGAATAACAACTATGGTTTTTAAATATGTGGTATTCATACCTGTTGCTGTATGTAGGGAAAGAAACTTACCTGAATGAATTTATAGGGACATTGACCGTTTACTTTCTACATGCCAGGTGCTAACATAAGCATATTTTATGAATTATTTCAGTTAATCCTATTTTATGAATTATTTCAGTTAATCCTCACAATAAACCTTAGGACTACTGTTATCGCCATTTTACAGATGAGAAAACTAACCCTTAGAGGTATTTAATAACTTGCCCAAGGTTACACCACTAAAACGTAAAAGGACTAGGATTAGAATCTAAGCAATCTACACTCTTAACCGTGAAGCACACTGCCTCCAAGAATAAAGAATGTTTTCCGCAGTACCAGCTTCCAGCCCTCTATAAAAATGGCGCCAAGCCTTCTCGTTGTGAGACAGCAATTCATCCTCCCCAACCAAATCAACCTTTGCTGTTGGCCAGACAGCCCTCAACCTCCCACCACCCAGCATATGTTTGGTCTCCAGGGCACAGGTCCTGCACCTTCCTCACCACCCAGCCATGACCAGAGTAGACACCCAGATCCCACCAATGGCTCCTGCAGTAACACAGGTGAGGCCATATCATAGCACCTCTCAGGGAGGGAGTTACAAACCTTACGGGGAAGCACATCACCCCAAATGTCTTTGAACTACATGGATTACTTTGTAAATTATCATATTATGAGACTCAGAAGTTATAATAGTGAACGATTTACAGTAATTTATTTAATCTCCAGCCTGAGTTGATGACGACCATATCACCTTTCTACCTCCACCAGGGCAATGTGCTGTCATCTCCACTTGGCCATAATATACAATCTTTCGTTTGTGAGGAGCTTTCAAGTTTACAAAGTGCTTTCACATCAATTTCTAGCTGAATTTTCACGATAACCGACCAGTTTAACCCCACTGTCCCCATTTACAGAAGAACACACTGCAGTTCAGAAAGATGAAGTGCCTTGGCTCAAGGTCACACAGAAAGAGCAGACTTTACACCTAAAACCCACGTCTCCTGTCTCAGAATCTAGAGTGCATTGCTATTACGATGTTACTCAAGGTAGAATTTCACCTTTATTTGTTTTCATTTCCTGAGGTAATATGTATCCTACACACTTTCCTGTGTCCTCTATCTGGCTTTTAAGTAGGTAATGACCACCTAATCAACCTTGATGACTGGAGTCTTAGATAATCCCTTCTGTCTGCAAGAGTCACTGTCATCTTCTAAATAACTTTGAGATTATTCTTGACGTTTATAGCCAGGATTCAGCAAATTTGTAAGAATAGACAACTTTTAAGAAATTGAATAAGAGCCATTTTAGTGTTATTGTAGTCAGATTACTGGATTAAGTAGGGTGGAAAATGAACCCCCAAGAGTGTACATTTGGGCAAGTCAGTGCCCTTCCCCGAGCTCAGTTTTCACATTTGAAATCCAAGGGCATTGGATTAGCATTAGATCATCCCTAGACTCTCACAGTTTCTGAGTCTGATCTTTCAAGCTGAGGTCTAAAGGAAAGCTGTGAACGTGGAGATAACAGGAAGCCAGCAGGAAGAAAGGGAATAAAGCAGGCTCCTGTCACCTCTGAACCACCACCCCTGGGTTCCAGGTCACACAAGATAAGGGCTGGGGAGAATGTGGAAAGCTCATGGGGCCACTGTCAGAGGTGTTCCTGCACAGTCTCACCTCAGCCCCACAGCCTTGCCCCCGAGTCTCTGTAGACGCCCAGAGAAGGGGCTTCAGCATGCTTTTCAGAAACGGCTATCTACTGCCAGTAAGGTCTTCCTTATGTATCTCCTTGACCATCCACATCATCTATGCCTTGCTCCTTTTCCTCCAGTTCCTGTGGTTGAAAAATATTTGATGATAGCCGGTGGTATAATAGCCAAAAGAGAAGCTGTTTGGCCAAGATTGGGACTCAAACTTTAGAGACTGTGCAGGGAAACTTCCTTAAGGTTCAGTCACAGTGGAGGATGTCATGGTTGAGTCTCAGCTTCCACCTTTCCCTTCCCAGATGTTCAGCCGCCCTGTGGTTTGGGGGCTTAGCTCCAAGCTCAGGTTCTGAGACACATAAGCCAAGGGTGGGATTGTGGTGTTTTTCTCATCTCTCTTGCCAGTAACTGGTTTAGAAACCCAGGCTTGGGCCAATCAGCAAAAGGCCTTAGTCCGATGGCAGGGAATGATTTGTGCAGGGATTGACTCTCCCACGTAATCTCTGGGACCTCTTGTCTACTACATGACCCTTGCCCCTTCAAGTCCCCCACACCAGCCTCCTTGTTGTTTCTTGAACATGAACATGCCCTGAGGCTCTTCAGTGCACTGTTCCCTCCACCTGGAGTGATTCTCTACACCCAGTCTAATGCTAACTCTCCTTTGAGTCTTTGCTCAAGTACCACCTTCTCAATGAGACCCACTCTGACCATCCTATCTGAAGTTACAACCAACTCCTTCATCACTCTAGGTTTCTTTGTTTTCCTCCCCCACCCCATAATACTTTTAAAGCATCCTATATAATGTAATTATTCATTACATTTATCGTTACATGGCTCCTCTCTCAGGTGTAAGGCCCCTGGCAGGGAGCTTTGTCTTGTTCACTGCTTTGCCCCAAGTGCCTACCTGCCTGCCATGGTCAACACTCAATGGCTTCCTTATTGCACGCTTGTGCAATCGGTCACAATCTGGATGCATTTTACCTGGGTAGACTTTACCTGCCTACAATTTTATGAAGCTCAAAGAAGAAGAGGTCACTGCAGGGGTGACTGGACTAAAATGAGGATAAAGCCAGAGAACAGAAGTGGCAAATCAGTGGAGCCCAACATGGGACTTTACACTTTGAAATGTGGGGTGCTGTGTAACCCACCGCCAGAGGAAAATGCAAAGGGCCAGGAAGATGAGGAGCTTGTCCAATGTGTTAACTAGAACTCTTGTCCAGAGGCTGTTAACTGACCTCTAGAGTTCTCTACACTTTAAACCACTTCTTAAAAAACAAACAAGCAAGAAACATCTTTTTTTTTTTTTTTTTTTTTTGCGGTACGCGGGCCTCTCACTGTTGCGGCCTCTCCCGTTGTAGAGCACAGGCTCCAGACGCGCAGGCTCAGTGGCCATGGCTCACGGGCCCAGCCGCTCCGCGGCATGTGGGATCTTCCCGGACTGGGGCACGAACCCGTGTCCCCTGCATCGGCAGGCAGACTCTCAACCACTGCGCCACCAGGGAAGCCCAAAACATCTCTCTTAAATCCGTGCATGGTCGCCCTGTGTGGTATGCAGGGAATAATTTTGCTCTAAAGAGTTACTTTTGGTACTTTCTTTCTCCCCACGGAAAACATGGTTTTCTCCTGGAGACAGCGCCATAAGACAAATCTTCCCACGTCTGAGACATTGTGTCCTTCCTGGCGTTGTGGTCTTCCCATCTCCCTTTCTCCTGCCCCCTTTGAGGCTACATATGATGAAGAGATGCGGCTTTGGTCGTCAGAACAGGTTTGGGCCTGCCATGCCTGGTCAAGAGCTATGAGGAAGCTTTTCCCTGAGGGGGCGAAATGAATCCCAGGTCTCCCATAGCATTTGGGTTCTCAAGCTTTCAAAAATTCTCCATGAACATGGGCCAGAAACAACACAGGCTATCTCAATTTCGTCTAAACATAAAATAAATTTAAAGAAATCCATCGTGCTAAAATTATAATATGGAACCCATGGGCATTCTAAAGTGCTACCTGGAGGTTTGCTGTGGAAATTCTATGAGATGTTGTTCTGTGAGCTGTAGCATTATCATAAAAACAGTGGGGCCTTGCAAGTGGCTGCTTTTCTCACTCTGAAAGGGCTGTGGGAGGACATAAGCAGAATTTAGGTGTACAGTTTGGGGAAAAAAAAGAATTTTAGAGAAGTAGATGGATTTGGGGGTGTATACAAATTCCACAAAGATCTATTTACAGGCACTCTGCGTAACTTCAGAGCCAATTGGGAAAAACAGAACCTCAGTATGGAAAAAAAAAAAAAGGCTCACTGGGCCCAGTGGTAGGAGGCTGACACCCGTCCTGAGGGCACAGATCTTTTGTGTGGTGATCGCAGGCCTTCCAGGGGCTAACTGAGTGAGGGACACAGCATGGCATGCGCCAGGACCCCAGAACTTGACACTGTAGCCCAGTCAGAATATATCCTCACCTTTCCTGGCAAAATCTCACATACCTATCCCCTTAGCAAGTCTAGACCAATATTAGTAAGAAAAAAATGTATTCACAATGATAACACATTCCACCCTCACACACACACACACACACGACCCTGAAGATCTGAAGTGATGCTATTTAAAACAGTACGCTAAGAGAAATAATTAGAAAATATTTTACAAAGCGGAAGAAACAATCATTTTAAAATTTGAACATATAAATTAAGAGGCACAATCTCTAATTTTCTCTAATTTCCTTCTTAGTCAGCAGACGCCTTTTTTCTGTGTTCTTCACAGAGCAATTTTGTCCTTGAACAATTTCCCTTCTTTCTCAAGAAATGAAGAAAACCTCTCTAAAAAACTCAACCCAGCAGTTGGAACTGCCCTCTTTCCTCATGGAGCACATATGCGGAGGAACACACAAAAGTACTCTGCTGTTGTTTTTATTTGTCTCTTCCATTCTGTAACCTCAGACATACAGCTCAATCACCCTAGGGCTCATTTTGCAATATTCCCTGTGAAGAATTTCAGTCTCTTTCACAAAGTTCCCGTGGCATTATGGACACAACCTAAGCAAAACAACCAACGCTTTGACAGTCTTCTCTACTTTGAAGTATAATTAGTTCCTTAACTGAGACACAAACATTGAACCCATTCTTGGATTCAAGCATCAGCAATCCACCCCTTGAAGAAGAGATAATCACTTTTCTTATTCCTAGTCTGTGTCCACGGTTCAATTATTCTACCTTTTACCCACCTTACCCTCTTCCATGTTCTGATCACAGTTGTCTGTTATTTGTGGACAGACTCCTCTTTAGTCTCCTTTCATTTCTAGAGTCGAAAGTCACAGCTCTGATGTGTCACCTTTGGGCAAGATGCCTATTCTCATTAGAAAGCTACCCTAGTCCCAAGAAGCCAACAGAATCAAAGTTGTGGATTTTAAGGACCAGATCCTTCTTGATACCTGAGGTGAGGAAATCCCTATATCAAGGGCTCTTAGCCTGGAGTCCCGTGGGTGGGCTTAGGAGGATTTGGTACTCCCATCGTTATACACAAAATTGTATCTACGGTTGCATGTTAGCCTTTTTTCTAGGGGAAAGAGCACGTAAACTTCATGAAACTTTCAAAGTTGTCTATGACACTCCCAAGATTAAGGACCCTTGAAATAAAGAGTTTCTACAACTGACTCCTCTTATTTTTATATGTGAGTGTGGCTCAAAATCACCAGCACCTTTGGTCCAACCCAGTGAGGACAGGTTTGCTGAAGGGATAACAACTTTTTACCTACTTTTTGAAAACAAGAAAGAGAAAGTTTTTCCTGTTGCAAAAAACAACATGGCGTAGTCTAAATTAGCTACAGGTCCCCAGGTGACTACCTTGTACAGGGTCCCAAGACACATGTTAAGACTGAGAACCCTCTAACCCTCATTCTGTTTGCAGTGCACCCTGGAACTGTCTCCTTCCTTCCATCCTCCTTCCTTTTCAAGAAAAAACTTTCATTTTGCTGGTGCAGAACAAATAAATCCAAGTCTACGTAGGCAGAATACTTCCTCTGCAGCTCTCTCTCCCAAACTGTAGACCATTTCTCTCCGTGGGTTTAGGTGTCATAGCCACCCCCATCTACAACTAGTCTGACTTTGCTCACTAGTCATGTCAATGACAATCCCATTAGCAGCACCAACGTCAGAAACCAATGGCAGTATTATTGAGTGCATGTTTCTATGTGAAGTGCTGTATGTGCATTATCTCATTTAATCACGAAACAGTCTCATAAGTAGGTGTTACTAATAACTCCATTCTACAGATGGGAAAACATGTTAAGGAAGGTTAATTTATGTGTCCAGGGTCACACAGCCGGTAGGGCCAAGCTGGGATTCCAGCCCAGTGCTGCTTGGCCCCAAAGCCTGCCTGCGTTCTAAACCACCACTCTGTAATGAGACCCTCGGATAACTAAACCAGAATCGAGTCTCCTCACGTTGCAAAGCAATTTCTTCAAAGTAGAAATTTCACAGGTGTGCTGGAGAAGACGGTACCATGATCAATACTTGAAAATGCAAATGCAATCATTATATTATGCTCACCTCAGAACACAAAAGCTTGATTGCATAAAAATGCTGCTTTTATTAGTAAACAGGAGAAGGTTGAAACAGTCTTGCAATTTCTGCATTGCTTTATCACTCCTGGTTTAGAGTATGAAAATTTGATCAAAGCACCTTCTTAAGAATTCAGTTTCATTTATATTTTCAGTCCCCAAACATAAATATGGTGATAGTACATATCAGGGACATTAAGGACACTTGTATAAAAATGGAATTGAATGTTGCATTGTAATCCTCTCTCTTATCCACAGAACATGGGGGAAAAATATACTTAAGTGACTCTGGAAGCCGTAGCTCAGCAAAATGCCAGACAACAAAATCTCTCTCTCTGATATCAAGTATTTGAGAATTACATTTTCAATAAAAGCATCTCTCTTGGGTTTACAGCATCAAAACAAGAAGAGGTGCAAAATTATAATTTTACGATGTGTGCCACTTAGAGAAAAAAAGTAACTTTTTCCTTCACTTGCTTTGATGTCGTCAAAACAAATCATCACCCTGCTTGCTGCACTTCTCTCCCTCGTGAGGTAAGAGATCCGACAGGGAAAGATGTGTCTGCACCCAACAAGAGTCCTCCAAATTTTACTGGCAGTTAGAAGAAAAGACATGAGTTGTAAATCTTCTCTCTGATTAGAAAGTTTCCCAAATTTCTCTTTTAAAGAACCTAGTGAGTCCAGGAATGGTTCAAAAACTCGACTCCTGAGCTATGCTGGGCCTGAGAGGAGCCGCCCAAGGTGAGCCTCTGATGTCCTCAGAGCTCATTCTCAAGCTACCACCACTGGAGTCAAGCAGGTAATTTGCAATTTAGCACCGGCAGCATTTGGAAGGATTTTTTTTTTTTGAGAACTGCTGTAATCAAGGACCATGGAAATCAGGTGCAGTCGTATCAGTCAGGAAAACAGCTTTGAAAACTCCTGTGTACTTGGCAGTTGTTAATTTAGAAGCAGACTTCACCTATTGACTGCTGGTGTGTTCGCCTGCTCTGTGGCAGTGCTCACTGGAACCTGGCCCAGGGGGAAATTACTATCACCTTGGCTAGAAATCAGTCCAAATCATGGAAATCACCATAGGGTGTGATTCCGGGTTTGTCAGGAGGTGTGGAGAGAGCACCCTTCCCAGGCGGTACCCACCGATGCAGCAGGTTCGTCCTGACTCACAGCGGCGGGGAGAAGCGTGCTGATCATGACAGGACATGGGCTGCATCTTTGAAAAGGTCTCCTGCGACTCTTAATTTTTTTAAGATGTTTAAATTCCCTCAAAAACCAAAGAACAAAGTTATATTCAGATACACGTCCATTTGTGCTCCCTAGGAAAAAAAAAATTTTTATCTTATATTTTAAGAGAAGTTGCCTAAAATTCACAGGTGAAGAAAGGATTCCATTAACTCACAGTGTCAACCAAAGACTGTCACCTTTCATGAATTATCAATTTTTTACAGCACTTTTTTATCTTAGCTGCCCACCTAAAGTGGCAGGGAATTAAAAAGAACTTTCTCTTTAGGGTTGTCTTTTTTCTTTTTTTCTTTTTTTTGTATGATGGAATGCTTTACCATATTTCATCACTTCTTAGATTTCCTTTTTCTGAACCATTTAACATCTCTGAAATTGGGGTCAAAATTTATGAGATATCTTAGTTTAATTAGCAGCATTTCTTCTTCCTCCATTTCAAGGAAATATGGTATTTCTATGATCCTTTCCCTATTCTAAACCCCCATGGATCCCCAAACTTCCTTTCTTATAAATATGCCCAGGGCTATTTTGAAATCTAGTAAAGACATGAAGCATAAATGTGCCTCACAGCTGTGTATGAAGCTGGCATGCCTCTGCTTTCCCAAGCATACAGGATCTTCTCTGCACAATCTATGCCTTTGCTCCTCACCCGGGGTCCTGGGCAGTGACAGACCCTGCCCTGGCCCAACTCTGTCTCCGCCAGCCTAAAGATGAGCAGTTCTCACTATGTCACTTCCACTGATAACCACTCCCAAGCCCTGACCTACCTTCTTTTCCATATGTTGTATGGGTCTTTGCAGATCCATTTGATAGCTGCTAATAAAGCAAATACTGTAAGGACTAAAAAGAACTGATAATCTGTGTATAGGAAGAGCTGGTGAAGAAGTCCTGGGACCTCCCTGGTGGTGCAGTGGTTAACAATCCTCTGGACAATGCAGGGGACATGGGTTCAAGCCTTGTCCCAGGAATATCCCACATGCCACGGAGCAACTAAGCCCATGCGCCACAACTACTGAGCCTGCCCTCTAGAGAGCCAATGAGCCACAACTACTGAGTCTGCATGCCACAACTATTGAAGCCCACATGCCTAGAGCCCGTGCTCCGCAACAAGAGAAGCCACCGCAATGAGAAGCCCACGCACCGCAAGTAGAGAAAGCCCCCACGCAGCAACAGAGACCCAACACATCCAAAAATAAATAAATAAATAAATTTTATATATATAAAAGAAAGAAGTCCTCAAATAGGGACTTGCATATCAATCATAACTTCTGGGATCTTCCCCGGCATTGGGAGACTTTGTAGAGGATGGTGTTATGCCCAAAGACTAGATTAGAGTTGACCTAGTACCTGCAAAATACAATAATTAAAACAAAGCAAAATGAAAAAATAAAATTAAAGTAAAATAAAATAAAATAAATTCCTCTTGTAATTCTCTAAATTGGAGGAGGCAAACTGACAGCCAGGCTTCATATAGCTGCCTTTATGTTTATTTGGCTATTTTAACTACTCACATGAAATTTTGAAAGACAAAGGACGGGCACTTGCCTCTCCCTCTCTGCTGGTGAGGGTGGTTTGGTGTCCCTTCCCTCCTCACAGTGTCAATCAGAACCAGGTTGGCACTGCGGTGTCTGCATGAGGAAAAGGGAAGCATAACAGTTTCAGAAAAATTGCTGTCTTTGGAGAGAGCAGAGAATGAGATGGGAAAAGTCTTCAACTATAATGAAGAAACAGAGACAGCAGCTTTCTGAGTGGATGGAGCCAGCCCCTTGGCCAGCCATGGGGCACAGACTTGTGGGAAGAACACCACAAGTGCTCTTGGAGTTTCCCCAGGTTTACATCTCACTCTGACTCATCAGCCATGGGCCACATGCAAGTCACCCAGTGTGTCTGAGTCCCAGTTTCCTTGACCACAGAACAGAGGGGAAATCGAGCCGTGTGGCTGACAGGGTCTTGATGCTCCGGCTGGGTGTTAAGCCTGAGCCTCTGAGGTGGGAGAGCCAAGTTCAGGACATTGGTCCACCAGAGACCTCCCTGCCCCACATAATATCAAATGGCAAAAGCTCTCCCAGAGATCTCCATCTCAACACTAACACCCAGCTCCACTCAACGAACAGCAAGCTGCAGTGCTGGACACCCCATGCCAAACAACTAGCAAGACAGGAACACAACACAACCCATTAGCAGAGAGGCTGCCTAAAATCATACTGAGTTCACAGACATCCCAAAATACACCACCAGATGCGGTCCTGCCCACCTGAGGCTGGACAAGATCCAGCCTCATCCACCAGAACACAGGAACCAGGCCCCTCCACCAGGAAGCCTACACAACCCACTGAACCAACCTTACCCACAGAGGGCACACAGCAAAAACAATGGGAACCACGAACCTGCAGCCTGTGAAAAGGAGACCCCAAACACAGTAAGTTAAGTAAAATGAGAAGACAGAGAAATACACAGCACATGACGGAGCGAGGCAAAAACCCACCAGACCAAACAAATGAAGAGGAAATAGGCAGTCTACCTGAAAAAATTTCAGAGTAATCAGAGTAAAGATGATCCAAAATCTTTGAAATAGAATGGAGAAAATACAAGAAATGTCTAACAAGGACCTAGAAGAATTAAAGGGCAAACAAACAATGAAGAACAACAAAATAAATGAAATTAAAAATTCTCTAGAAGGAATCAATAGCAGAATAATGGATAAGTGACCAGGAAGATAAAAGAGGGGAAATAACTACCGCAGAGTAGAATAAAGAAAAAAGAATGAAAAGAATTGAGGACAGTCTCAGAGACCTCTGGGGCAACATTAAATGCACCAACATTCAAATTATAGAGGTCCTAGAAGAAGAAGAGAAAAAAAAGGGACTGAGAAAATATTTGAAGAGATTATAGTTGAAAACTTCCCTAATATGGGAAAGGAAATAGTCAATCAAGTCCAGGAAGCTCAGAGACTCCCATACAGGAGAAATCCAAGGAGAAACACGCCAAGACACGTATTAATCAAGTTATCAAAAATTAAATACAAAGAAAAAAGATTAAAAACAGCAAGGGAAAAGCAACAAATAACATACAAGGGAATCCCCATAAGGTTAACAGCTTATCTCTCAGTAGAAACTCTGCAAGCCAGAAGGGAGTGGCAGGACATATTTAAAGTGATGAAGGAGAAAAACCTGCGACCAAGATTACTCTACCCAGCAAGGATCTCGTTCAGATTTGATGGAGAAATTAAAACCTTTACAGACAAGCAAAAGCTGAGAGAGTTCAGCACCACCAAACCAGCTTTACAACAAATGCTAAAGGATCTTCTCTAGGCAAGAAACACAAGAGAAGGAAAAGACCTACAATAACGAACCCAAAACAATTAAGAAAATGGGAATAAGAACATACATATGGATAATTACCTTAAATGTAAATGGACTAAATGCTCCCACCAAAAGACACAGACTGGCTGAATGGATACAAAAACAAGACCCGTATATATGCTGTCTACAAGAGACCCACTTCAGACCTAGGGACACATACAGACTGAAAATGAGGGGATGGAAAAAGGTATTGCATGAAATGGAAATCAGAAGAAAGCTGGAGTAGCAATTCTCATATCACACAAAATAGACGTCAAGATAAAGGCTATTACAAGAGACAAAGACGGACACTACATAATGATCGAGGGATCAATCCAAGAAGAAGATATAACAATTGTGAATTTTTATGCACCCAATATAGGAGCACCTCAATACATAAGGCAAATGCTAACAGCCATAAAAGGGAAATTGACAGTAACACAATCATAGTAGGGGACATTAACACCTCACTTTCACCAATGGACAGATCATCCAAAATGAAAATAAATAAGGAAACACAAGTTTTAAATGACACATTAGACAACATGGACTTAATTGATATTTATAGATCATTCCATCCAAAAACAACAGAATACACTTTCTTCTCAAGTGCTTATGGAACATTCTCCAGGATAGATCATATCTTGGGTCACAAATCAAGCCCTGGTAAATTTAAGAAAATTGAAATTGTATCAAGTATCTTTTCTGACCACAATGCTATGAGACTAGATATGAATTACAGGAAAACAACTGTAAAAAAATACAAACATATGGAGGCTAAACAATATGCTACTAAATAACCAAGAGATCACTGAGGAAATCAAAAAATACCTAGAAACAAATGACAATGAAAACACGAAGACCCAACACCTATGGGATGCAGCAAAAACAGTTCTAAGAGGGAAGCTTATAGCAATACAATCCTACCTCAGGAAACAAGAAACATCTCAAACAAACAACCTAACCTTACACCTAAAGCAATTAGAGAAAGGAGAACAGAAAAACTCCAAAGTTAGCAGAAGGAAAGAAATCATAAAGCACAGATCAGAAATGAATGAAAAAGAAATGAAGGAAACAATAGCTAAGATCAATAAAACTAAAATCTGTTTCTCTGAGAAGATAAACAACATTGGTAAACCACTAGCCAGACTCATCAAGAAAAAAAGGGAGAAGACTCAAATCAATAGAATTAGAAATGAAAAAAGGAGAAGTAACAACTGACACTGCAGAAATACAAAGGATCATGAGAGATTACTACAAGCTTACTTGTAGTAATTACTACAAGTAAGTAAGTAAGTAATTACTACAAGCTTACTTGTAGATTACTACAAGATTACTACAATTATATGTCAATGAAATGGACAACCTGGAACAAATGGACAGATTCTTAGAAAAGCACAACTTTCTGAGACTGAACCAAGAAGAAATAGAAAATATAAGCAGACCAATCACAAGCACTGAAAATGAAACTGTGATTAAAAATCTTCCAACAAACAAAAAACCAGGCTTCACAGGCAAATTCTATCAAACATTTAGAGAAGACCTAACATCTATCCTTCTCAAACTCTTCCAAAATATAGCAGAGGGAGGAACACTCCCAAACTCATTCTATGAGGTCACCATCACCATGATACCAAAACCAGACAAATGTCACAAAGAAAGAAAACTACAGGCCAATACCACTGATGATCATAGAGGCAAAAATCCTCAACAAAATACTAGCAAACAGAATCCAACAGCACATTAAAAGGATCATATACCATGATCAAGTGGGGTTTATCCGAGGAATGCAAGGATTCTTCAATATACGCAAATCAATCAATGTGATAAACCACAATAACAAATTGAAGGATAAAAACCATATAATCATCTCAACAGATGCAGAAAAAGCTTTCGACAAAATTCAACACCCATTTATGATAAAACCCTCCAGAAAGTAGGCATAGAGGGAACTTACCCCAACATAATAAAGGCCATGTATGACAAACCCACAGGCAACATCGTTCTTAATAGTGAAAAACTGAAACCACTTCCACTAAGATCAGGAATAAGACAAGGTTTCCCACTCTCACCACTATTATTCAACATAGTTTTGGAAGTTTTAGCCACAGCAATCATAGAAGAAAAAGCAATAAAAGGCATCCAAATCAGAAAAGAGGTAAAACTGTCACTGTTTGCAGATGACATGGTACCATACATAGAGAATCCCAAAAAATGCTACCAGAAAACTACTAGAGCTAAACAGTGAATTTGGTAAACTAGCAGGACACAAAATTAATGCACAGAAATCTCTTGCATTTCTATACACTAATGATGAAAAATCTGAAAGAGAAATTAAGGAAACACTCCCATTTACCACTGCAACAAAGAGAATAAAATACATCAGAATTAACCTACCTAAGGAGACAAGAGACCTGTATGCAGAAAACTATAAGACACTGATGAAAGAAATTAAAGATGATACAAAGAGATGGAGAGATATACCATGTTCTACGATTAGAAGAATCACATTGTGAAAATGACTATACTACCCAAAGCAATCTACAAATTCAATGCAATCCCTATCAAACTACCAATGGCATTTTTCACAGAACTAGAACAAAAAATTTCACAATTTGTATGGAAACACAAAAGACCCTGAATAGCCAAAGCAATCTTGAGAAAGAAAACCGGAGCTGGAGGAAGCAGGCTCCCAGACTTCAGACTATACTACAGAGCTACAGTAATCAAGGCAGTATGGTACTGGCACAAAAACAGAAAGATAGATCAGTGGAACAGGATAGAAAGCCCAGAGGTAAACCCACACATATATGGTCACCTTATCTTTGATAAAAGAGGCAAGAATATACAATGGAGAAAAGACAGCCTGTTCAATAAGTGGTGCTGGGAAAACTGGATAGCTACATGTAAAAGAATGAAATTAGAACACTCCCTAACACCGTACACAAAAATAAACTCAAAATAGATTAAAGACCTAAATGTAAGCCCAGACACGATAAAACTCTTAGAGATAAACAGAGGCAGAACACTCTATGACATAAATCACAGCAAGATCCTTTTGACCTACCTCTTAGAGAAATGGAAATAAAAATAAACAGATGGGACCTAATGAAACTTAAAAGCTTTTGCACAGCAAAGGAAACTATAAACAAGATGAAAAGACAACCCTCGGAATGGGAGAAAATATTTGCAAATGAAGCAACTGACAAAGGATAAATCCCCAAAATTTATAAGAAGCTCATGCAGTTCAATATCAAAAAAACAAACAACCCAATCCAAACATGGGTGGAAGACCTAAATAGACATTTCTGCAATGAGGATATACAGATTGCCAACAAACACATGAAAGGATGCTCAACATCACTAATCATTAGAGAAATGCAAATCAAAACTACAATGAGATATCACCTCACACCTGTCAGAATGGCCATCATCAAAAAATCTACAAACAATAAATACTGGAGAGGATATGGAGAAAAGGGAATCCTCTTGCACTGTTGGTGGGAATGTAAATTGATACAGCCACTATGGAGAACAATATGGAGATTCCTTAAAAAACTAAAAATAGGACTTCCCTGGTGGCACAGTGGTTAAGAATCTGCTTGCCAATGCAGGGGACAAAGGTTCGAGCCCTGGTCCTGGAAGATCCCACATGCCATGGAGCAACGAAGCCCGAGTGCCACAACTACTGAGCCCGCGTGCCACAACTACTGAGCTCGTGTGCCACAACTACTGAAGTCTATGTGCCTAGAGCCCATGCACTGCAACAAAAAGGAGCCCCCACTCACCGCAACTGGAGAAAGCCTGCACACAGCAACGAAGACCCAACGCAGTCAAAAATAAATAAATAAATTTATTGAAAATAAACTAAAAATAGAACTACCATACAACCCAGCAATCCCACTACTGGGCATATAGCCTGAGAATACCATAATTCAAAAAGACGCATGTACCACAATGTTCATTGCAGCTCTCTTTACAATAGCCAGGACGTGGAAGCAACCTAAGTGTCCATTGACAGATGAATGGATAAAGGAGATGTAGCACGTATATACACTAGAATATTACTCAGCCATAAAAAGAAACAAAACTGAGTTGTTTGTAGTGAGGTGGATGGAGCTAAAGTCTGTCATACAGAGTGAAGTAAGTCAGAAAGAGAAAAACAAATACCATATACTAATACATATATATGGAATCAATAAAAAAAAAAGGTTATGGGGCTTCCCTGGTGGCGCAGTGGTTGAGAGTCCGCCTGCCGATGCAGGGGTCATGGGTTCGTGCCCCGGTCCAGGAAGATCCCACATGCCGCGGAGTGGCTGGGCCCGCTGAGCCTGCACGTCCGGAGCCTGTGCTCTGCAACGGGAGAGGCCACAACAGTGAGAGGCCCGCGTACCACAAAAAAATAAAAGGTTATGAAGAACCTAGGGGCAGGACAGAAATAAAGACGCAGACATAGAAAATGGACTTGAGGACACGGGGAGGGGGAAGGGTAAGCTAGGACGAAGTGAGAGTGGCATGGACTTATATACACTACCAAATGTAAAACTGATAGCTAGTGGGAAGCAGCCGCATAGCACAGGGAGATCAGCTCGGTGCTTTGTGACCACCTAGAGGGGTGGGATAGGGAGGGCGGGAGGGAGACGCAACAGGGAGGGGATATGGGGATATATGTATATGTATAGCCGATTCACTTTGTTATACAGCGGAAACTAACACACCATTGTAAAGCAATTACACTCCAATAAAGATGTTAAAAAAAAAAAAAGACAAAGGAGGCAGTTTTAACTCTGATTGTACACAAGCTGCTTTAAGGAGTACTACTCAGAAAAGCATGGAGGTTGGATACGGAGAAGATGACTGGGGAGAAAAATGCTGATTAAAATGCTGTTATGTTGATCAACTGATAGGGCATTTAACACGGCAGGTAGGAAGTTAAACTGCCTGCGAAACCAGTCACAGGACAGGGTGGTCTGTACAGGTGATGGTGTGGCAGACTTCGCACCGGAGCGAGTACAGGAGTTAGGAGGCTGGAGACCCAGACCAGAGAGACATTCCCGAGTGTGTTAGTGGAGGCACGGGAGACTGAGACAGCAGAGGCAGAATGTGGGGAGAGGAAAGTATAGATCCTCTGGGCGGACGGCCACATTCCAGAGATCTGAAGCAGAAAAGAAATTAGTGAGAGAGACTGAGGTGTAACCGAGGGACATAAATAGGAGGGTATCACATCATGAAACCTGAGGCCAGAGACACCCAAAAAAGGAGTTTAAACATTACCAAATGCTGTTGAGAGGTCAAGGATAACAGCAGGAAAAAAAGAGATGTGGAATCTGACAGCTGTCAAGTAAGTCAAGAGAACGCTGTGCATAGAACAGGAGGCCAGAAGCCGGATATTAAGGAGTTAGGAAGCGAGTGGGTACTAATGAAGACAGAGCACAAAGACTACGCTTTCAGAAAGTCAGATGTTCTAGAAAAATGGCAAAGGACCCAAACCTTGTTTGCAACATACTCACTAACCAGGAATCCCAATTGCTGCTTATTGAATAAAATAATAGGCACACATTTTGTTTCAAGACATCTTGGGAACCTCCTAGCTGGACATTTGAAAATCACACTTTCTCCCACCAAGTTAATCAATTCAGTGTTTGTACAGTCGGGATTCTTTGCAGTCAGGATCAGGCTTGGAAATCAACCCTTTTCTAAGGTCAACAGCGGCACTGTGGTTCTGGCTCCCTCCTTGCCACTCAGCAGCTGCCCTTCTAGAATGTACTGAAAATAATTCCCCTGCCAGGAAAATTTGCCAGTGCTATTTATTGATTTCAGAAAGCTGTGACAAACAACCATGATACCCTGTATAGTAAATTGTCAGAATATAGTGTATCACATAAAGCTCTCAATAGACTTCAGTCAACACTGTGAAAACCGGTGGTTTTAGGGCACCGGTTTAGTTGATTCACCAAACTTCAAGCTTAATCTCATGTTAATTGTATTCTATAGAAATAACCAACTTTGTGCATGTGCTCTGCCACATTACAATAAGCTTGGGGACCATTCAGTTGATATGATGTCCCCTTGGAAGCCAGAAATTTACTCCACGGAAAGGGCTGTAACATATCAGACTAGCAACCTCATCCTCTGCTATCTATGTTATGTTTTATCTACTATGTGTTTTGCCCTTTTAAAAGTCATAATCTACAGCTAAATCGCAGGAGAAATGATATAAAGTTGTCAGCAGGAGAGTCAAGACAGCCATTCTAAGCCAAACAGTCACTTCCTTCCACGATTCCCTCCATCCTGAGTTCTGTGCCTCAGGACTTTATTTCAGGCACCCAGCGTCCATTGGTCTTGGGAGCTGAGCTCACCTTGACTGTGCTGGAGATGATGATAAAGGAAATGCCAGTTTATTAATTTGCCATGAGAAGCCCAGCTTCACAGTGGATCAGGAATTCAGCACATTCTCCTGTAGGGAAATCCACCTGGTGGAGAAGAGCAGGCGACCTAGCCTCAGATGGAGCTGAAATTCACATCTCACCTGCCGCTCAGAGGCTGCGTGATCCTGGTCAACTAAACTCTGCTTTCGTGTCCAAAAAGGTGCGGTTGGTGCAATAACAGTGTTTTTCATGAGGCTGTTTTAAGAATTAAATGAAAAAATTCATGTAAAATGTTCATCATGATAAGTTCATGCTGAATGCATATTTACTACTATTGCTGTGTGGAGAAATAAATCACGATCAGATTATTTGGTGACCAGGGAATCAGAGAAACGCTGGTCTGATGGAGAATCCTACTACCTGTCATGCGTAGGAAAAAAAACCTCCTCTACTCAGAGCTGTCAAATTATTCTCCTATACTTTAATCTAGTATCTTATGGTTTTATTTTTCACATGTAAACCTTTGCTTTCTCTAAAATACATTTTGCTTAAGGAGTCAGCTTTATTTTTTTCCTTAAATGGTTATTCAGCCATCCCATCTCATTATATTTTTATTTTTTCTATTTTCTCTCTTGAAGGATAAATTTCTGGGAGTGGGGAGCATACTTTCACACCATGTTTGCTCTTTGCAGGTATGAAATTCTTTTCTAGGAATTCTATCTTTGTAAGTTTTAAGTGATGCACATATAGCTACAGTTTTGGGTCACTTTGCCTATCGATAGAATGCAATTTCCTGAGAAAGGCAGAGAGCATTAGAGAGTGTTAATTAGGTCAACACAAACCCTTACCCATTGCCCTCATCACCTGATGAGGGGCTTATTTCAACAGGTGGCTGCTTGGTCCCTTGAAAAGAGCAAAGGGCCAGGAGCCAAACATCTGCAGTCTGACTCTGGAAAAATTAATCTTTGAGCCTTGAAGTTCTCGTCTGTAGAATGAGTAAAATAATATCTGTCATTTTTCTCTCAGGATTGTATAAAAATAAAATCATATCATAGAAATGCCTGTGCTTTGAGAAAGCAGTAGTGCTCTCCAACATAAGGGGAACTGTACATGATATGAGGTTTAAGAGATCCTTGACCTGCTAAAGGGAGGTACCTCCTGATCACCTTGGATGGACCGTAGGAGTTGTGGGAAAGGGAATCTACCTGGGAAATCAAAGATTGCATTTGGAAAATTGGAACGATACTGGTATAATTAGGGATTTTATGGGAAGTATGGATGACCTTGTAATATCTCCTGATTAGAAAGGACTATGGCTATTAGACCTTCTGCAGTGTTGGTGCAGATGACTTCAATCACTTGCAAACTAATGGAACCAGGGCAGCTCCAAACTGTGTCTTCACATCTCTTTCCTACAATCAACTCTCCAACTCTCCAATTCACACTCGCACACACACACCCCTGGTTCACAATCACTGTGGTTTCTGGGAGTGTGCTGCTACATCTCCCTACAAGAGAACCTTCCCTGAGGAGTGTAGACAGACTCCAGCTGCGATCTTGGATCCACTTTGGACACCTTTGGATCCAATTTGGTGTTCACACCAAGATTATGTTCTTCCAGGGTTGCTCCCAGCTGATAATAGAGCACAGCAGTGGAAATAAGTCCAGGAGTTTGTAAGTTAGGGACTCACCTAACAAGAAACCTTTGCTCTGGGGCCCCCCGTCAGCCTGTAGTCTGGGGCTTTTCTTTCCCAGTTCACTTTCCTCCCCTTTCTCATCACGTCAGAACTTCATCTCAATCTGAAGGTCTCTCCACCAACTCCTGCCCCCTCCCAACTTTATCCTTCACAGGTGTTTCCCCCAATAAATATCCTGCACATTTCAGTCTGTCTTGGTATCTGCTTTTCCAAAGACCCAAACTAACACCTTCACTCCCTGCCCCACTCCTAATTTATAGGTATTTCTTCTCACAAATTTTAGGAAGAAGGCCATTGTGACGCACAACAGAAGGGGGCGCCATTCACATCATTGTCTGTATGAATGTACTAACCCTTGTTTGTGACCTAACATGTGATCTATCCTGGGGAATGATCCATGTACACTTGAAAAGAATGTGTATTCTGCTATTTGGGGGTGAAATGTCTTATATGTATCTAATATACACAATGTGTCTTTTAAGGCTCATGTTTCCTTACTGTCTGGATGATCTATCTATTGATACAAGTGGGGTGTTAAAGTCCCCTAGTATTATTGGATCAATACTATTATTGTATTACTGTGAATGTCTCCCTTTATGTCTGTTAATTTTTGACTCACATATTTCGGTGCTCCTACGTTGGGTGCATGTATATTTACAAGTGTTATATCTTCTTGTTGAATTGATTCCCTTATCACTGTAATGTCCTTCTTTGTCTCTTGTTACAGTCTTTGTTTTAAAGCCTATTTTGTCTGATATAAGTATTGCTACCCCAGCTTTATTTTCATTTCCATTTGTATGTAACCTCTTTTTCCTTCACCTCATTTTCAGCCTGTGTGTTTGTCTTTAGATCTGAAGTGAATCTCTTATAGACAGCATATATATGGGTCTTGGGCTTTTTTTTTTAAATCCATTCAGCCACCCTATGTCATCCATTTACAGTCAAAGTAATTATTGATAGGTATGTACTTACTGCCTTTTTAAAATTGTTTTCTGGTTATTTTTGTTGTTCTCTATTCCTCTCTTCCCTTGTGATTTCATGACTCTCTTTAGTGTTACATTTGTATTCCTTTCTCATTGTTTTTTTGTGTATCTATTATCAGTTTTTGGTTTGTGGCTACCATGAGGTTCTGATGTAACAATCTATGTTAAGGTAGTCTATTTTAAGTTGATGGTTGCTTAAGGCTGAGCAGGTTCTAAAAGCACTATGTTTTTACTCCCCCATGATATTTTTGACATCATACTTTACATATTTTTATTTTGTATATCCCTTAACTAATTGTTACAGATACATGTGATTTTCTAGTTTTGTCTTTTAACCTTCATACTAATTATATAGATGGTTAATCTGCTACCTTTACTCTATGTTTGCCTTTACTGGTGAGATTTTTCTTTCCTTCAGAGTTTTCACATTTCTAGTTATGAGCTCTTCTTTTTTTCTATTTAAAAAAATCCCTTTAACATTTCTTGTAAGGTTGCTTTAGTGGTGATGAACTCCTTTAGCTTCTACTTGTCTAGAAAACTTTTTAATCTCTCCTTCAAGTCTGAATTATAACCTTGCCAGATAGAGTATTTTTGGTCATAAGTTTTTATCTTTCAATACTTTAAATAAATTGTCTACTCCTTTCTGGACTGTAAAGCTTCTGCTAAAAAGTCAGCTGATAGTCTTATGGGCTCTCTCCTAATATAACTAGTTGCTTTCACTTGTTGCTTTTAAGATTCTCTCTTTAACTTTTGACATTTTAATTATAATAAGTCTTGGTGTGGGTCTCTTTGGGTTCATCTTGTTTGGAACTCTGTGCTTTCTAGACTCAGCTGTCTGTTTCCTTACCAGGTTAGGGAAGTTTTCAGCCATTATGTCTTCAAATAGGTTTTCTGTCCTTTTCTCCCTCTCTTCTCATTCTGGAACCCCTATAATGCCAATGTTAGTAAGCCTGATGTTGTCCCTGAGGTCCCTTAAACTATCCTCATTTTTTTTGTTTGTTTGTTTATTTCTTTTTCCTTTTGCTGTTCCAATTGGGTAATAGCCTATCTTCCAGATCACCCATTTGTTCTTCTGCATCATCTAATCTGCTGTTGTTTCCCTCCAGTGCATTTTTCTTTTAAGTTATTGTATTCTTCGGGTCTGATTGGTTCTTTTTTTGTCTTCTACCTCTTTGTTGAAGTTCTCACTGTGTTCCTCCATTCAACGTCTAATGACCATTACTTTGAGCTCTTTATCAGGTGGATTGCTTACCTCCATTGCATTTAGTCTTTTTTCTGACTTTTTTTTTTCTTTATTCTTTCTTTTGGAACATATTCCTTTGTCTCTTCGTCTTGCCTAACTCTCTTCTGTTTGTTTGTACGTATTACGTAGATCAGCTACATCTCCAGTCTTGAAAAAAGTGGCTTTGTGTAGAAGGTGTCCCGTTGAGCCCATAAGAATGGTCCTCCCTGGTCACAGGTGCTGCAGAAGTGTCCCCTATGTGGGCTGCATGTACCCTCCTGTTGTAACCGGGCCAAATTGCTATGGGCATTAGCCGGGCTGGTCCCCCGTACGGACGGCTGTGAGGCCCAGCTGAAACTGTTGCATCTGCTCTGGTGTACAGGGCAAGCCCCTGGTGTGGGAGCCACTTTGGAGCGACGCCAATGCTGGCTAAGGTCATCTGCCACATCTGGTGGGGCAGGGGGCCACTTTGAAGGAGCGCTGGTTCGGTCAGGCCCACAGGTGAACCCGGAGCAGGGAGATCTGTGCTAGTAAGTTAGATGGGGAGAGTTGGAAATGGCACCTGCCAGCGCTGGGCCAGCTAGGTAGAAGGTGAGCCAAAAATGAAAACAAAAACAAAACCCTGGCAACCCACCAGCTCCTCCACACCGGAAGAAACTTCAAACAGTTCCTGCTCCACGGGCACACGCCCTAAAATTATTCAACGACCTCCTTCATGTATGACCCAGGCTCTTTTCAAACCGCTGCCTCTGTGCTAGGACTTAGAGTAAGTGAGTTTTTGTGCACTCCATTTAAGACTGAAGACTCAGTTTCCTACAGCCCCCTGGCTCTCCTGGATGTAAGCCCTGCTGTTTTTCAAAGCCAGAGGTATGGGCGCTCGTCTATCCCGTGCAGCTACCCGAGGCTGGGGAGCCCTTTGTGGGGTTTGGAGCTCCCACTCCTCCGGGGCTGTGATATCCCACCCACCTGTGCGTCTCAGTGCTGCGGCGTGTGTACCAGCCAGATCATGTGTCTACCCCTCCTACCTGTCTCAGTGCGGCTTTTTCTTTTTATCTTTAGTTGTGGAAAATCTTTTCTGCTTGTCTTCGGGTCATTCTCAGAGATAGTGTCTCTATGTGTAGTTGTAATTTTGGTGTGTCCGTGGGAGGAGACAAGCCTGGGATCTTCCTACTCTACCATCTTGTCCCACCGCTCAAGCCTGCAGAGTTTTTATTCACAGAATGGGATGCTGCCTGAGAGTTTCTGGAGCACTCCAACGGCACTTTACCTACAATACCAAAGCAAGCTAGACAGTTTTCAGAATGGTCAGTCTAATTGGCTGCAATTGTTTAAAGCCTTTCCAGCGATAGAAAAGTGTTTTAGGGCACAGATCTGCAAGATTTTTCGGTAAAAGGCCATATAGTAAATACTTCTGGCTTCACAGGCCACACAGATCTCTGTTACAACTACTCAGCTCTCCCATTATAGTGTGAAAGCAGTCAGAGATCATATGTAACATGAATGGACATGGCTGTGTTCCAATAATAGTATTTATGGTCACTACAATTTGAATTTTTATAATGTTTACACTTCATCAAAAATAATCTTCTGACTCTTTTTTCAACCATTTAAAAATGTAAAAAACATTCTTAGCTTCAGGTTGGCCAAATACAAAAACAGGTGGGGAACCAGATTTGGCCCACAGGATGTATTTTGCTGATCCCTGCTTCAGGCTTCTCACTAAGAAGGGAGATCAGTGAGGGGCACGGCCGGTTCTGGATCGTAACACACTGGCCTAGTTTGGCCCCTGTGAGGACGCTGGATCAATCCTGATCTGAAACAGACCAGCTTGCGAGGAAAGGGGAGGCACTTATTACAATACTCTCTGTATTCCTCTGAGAGTCAGGATTACCACTGGATTCTTCTGCCTTGCCCTTGTGAGTGTTACTGACATCAAAAAGCAAGAAAATGGGGCTTCCCTGGTGGCGCAGTGGTTGAGAGTCCGCCTGCCGATGCGGGGGACATGGGTTCGTGCCCCGATCCGGGAAGATCCCACATGTCGCGGAGCGGCTGGGCCCGTGAGCCATGGCTGCTGAGCCTGCACGTCCGGAGCCTGTGCTCCGCAACGGGAGAGACCACAACAGTGAGAGGCCCGTGTACCGCAAAAAAAAAAAAAAAAGCAAGAAAATGTTGCCTGCTGGTTTCTTGCAATGCTCTGAGAGTTTTAAGGCCATCTCACTTGAATTATTATATTCAGAATGAAAGTCATAGTTTAAACCCTGACAGGGCGCCTTCTTTCTGGGCAGGTATCTGTATACATAACACGTTACAGATTAGAGAACACTCTTCCATTGCAAACATCAGACCGTGGGATTTTTTGTTTGCTTGTTTTTGTTTGTTTGCTTAGCTTGGGGGGCAGTTTTCATTGTATATCTTTAGGAGATACTAAAGATAAAAGAAAAAGCCCCTTAAGTTTCTACCACATGCTACTGAATCAAGGGCTGGTATGAAAATGCAATATTCTGTACAGTTTGTTTAATCACACTGTTCTCTGATGCCATATCTAATTTTTCCAGCCTGACCTTTCCTAAGATTCTGCTTCCTCTTTCATCGGGATTTAAGTGAAAGGGCAAAGCATTTTGCGTGAATATAGAAACAGAGTAGGAATTGTATAAATCCACTGAAGCAAAAGAAACTCAGGGCAATTAATAGCATTTGTTGAATCCACTTGCTCTCAGGGAACTTACTATCCGACATCACACATTAATCCCCTGGGGAATGCACTGTTCATCGTTTAAGGAGGAAAAGAGGGCTGTAAAGAATCAAAGGAAACAAGAATGTTCACATACTGAAGTCAAATATTAATCAGACTACTGTTTTTGATTTTTTGATTTCAAGAGTAAAGACTTGGATTGTTAGTAATTCTGTGTGTGCATGTGATCCAGCCCCTTCTCCAAAAAATATGCTTCCCCATCAAAAACAACCCCCTCAAAAAAAAATAAACCCTTCCCCACACACATACAAACAAGAGCCCTACTTTTTAACCTGTAAAATAATATGAAACACTGCATAGGAATTTTCATAGTTATTGAAAGTCTATTTTATTTTATTTTTGGCCATGCCACTCGGCATGTGGGATCTTAGTTCCCCAACCAGGGATCGAACCCATGCCCCCTGCAGTAGAAGCACAGAGACTTAACCACTGAACCGCCAGGGAGGTCCCACTGATAGTCTAGATTAGAGTCAGCTCCAAAGAACAGCAGGAGCAATGGTCAAACCCAGACTCATGCTCTACATCCTCACTTTTCTTTTGAAGTTCCCAGTTGTCTTCTTTCTTTCCTTCTATTTTTTGTTTCCTTTTACTTTTAAAAGTTAGTTTATTTTGAGACAATTTTAAATTATAGAAAAGTTAAAAAAATATAACATCACATTCTACCATCCAAAAATAACACGTATTACATTTCCTTCTGTTACAAAAAATTGAATATTGCAACTATAACCAAAGTCCCTCTTCCACCTCCCCAGAAGCAGCCGCCATCACGACTTTGTTGTATATGTTTCCATTCCATTTTTTGTCCTTTCCATACATATATGAATCCACAAATACTCTACCATGCTATTTTATAGATTTATATTTAAACAAATGGAATCATTCGGTATGTGTCATTTTTTAAAATAAATTTATTTATTTTATTTATTTATTTTTGGCTGCATTGGGTCTTTGCTTTGCGCGGGCTTTCTCTACTTGTGGCGAGTGGGCGCTGCTCTTTACTGCGGTGCGTGGGCTTCTCATCACGGTGGCTTCTCTTGTTGCAGAGGACGGGCTCTAGGCACGTGGGCTCAGTAGTTGTGGCTTGTGGGCTCTCTAGAGCGCAGGCTCAGTAATTGTGTTGCACAGGCTTAGTTGCTCCACGACATGTGGGATATTCACGGACCAGGGCTCGACCCTGTGTCCCCTGCATTGGCAGGCGGATTCTTAACCATTGCACCACCAGGGAAGCCCTGTGTGTATCATTTTGCATCTTGCTTTTTTTTCAATCAATACTATGATTTTTAATCTTTTCATATATATTCTCTTTCTTCTTTAAAGCTGTTCATCACTCATACCATCCTCTGGGATTATTCTTTCTGCCTCCCAGCGCCCTAGTTTCCTGATGCCTCCAAATAACAATAAACATTTAATTTTAAGGATTTTACTACCAAAAACCATGGGAAAACAGAAACTGCCAAACACCAGAAACATGGAAAATTGTAGAATTTCATAAATCTTAGAAAGTTCAGAAAATATAGCCTCATGCTCTAATTCCTAATATCTTGGCCAAACAAAGATGGCAGCTGGAAACCCTATTGATAACCTGTTCTGCTTTTGTTTTTGAAAGTGGAATTCAACAGACCTCATCCTTCCTTCTGACCCAAAGAGAAAGGTCCTGCTGACCCCACTCCCTGTAATGAGGTTCAGCTTAGACTCCCCTATTGGCATGAAGGACACAATATAAATGCTCCTTCCGTTCAAGTGCATGAGTTGCTCTTTGAGGGTCTCCAGACCAGACAGAACCCATTTCACAGAAAGGTTTAGCTGTTAAGAAGACAGTGTTGAAAAGCCTGTGGTCTGGGATCCAACTGCCGGGTTTAAATGCCAGGCCCGCCCCTGACTAGTTCTTCAGATTTGAACAAGTTTCTTTACCTCCATGAGTAATATTTTCTCATTTCTAAAATAATAGTTGTTTGAGCATTAAGAGTTAATCTATAATGAGTCCTTGATAAGTGTTAGTAGCTGTTGTTATTGTTAGTTATTCGGGGTCCTACATACTCATGGTCCCCACGTTGATTCACAGTCAATGAAGAGAAATGAGCCTCATACTTCTTGAAAACTTGTGATTTAGATGCAGTCAATACTCTAGTTATCTAGTGATATTCAACATTAAGGGCAGGCTGAGCTAAAAATCCATACATGAATATAGGTTCAAAAGTTGATATCTCACTTACGTGCAGTCCCATGAATTTTCAGGATTAAAAAACCAGCATCATTACCTTCAAGAAGCCTTGTGGATTCACATCAGCATGCCAATTAGGGAATCAATATTTGAGCAGTATTGAAGCCTGAAAAAGTGGCCCCTAAAGACTGCCCTGAGGGCTAGGTGAGGCAGTTATCTGTACCAGTTATTTATTGGCTATGAAGACAATGGTCAACAAAGAAGATGTTTATTAGAGGCCGTGATTATTTTTACCAGACCAAGCCCACTTGTGTGGAACCATGGAGATACCCACAGAAGTAGGACGATTAAAATAATTATTGGAACATTTTATATACTATGGAAAGTATTCGCTATGCTTTTTCTTCATAGGAAGAAAGTTCCTATGATAAAATTATGATGAAGAGCGTCTGTGAACTTTTAGAAGTTTGGACTTCCTGTGGAGTGTTAAGGTGGAGAAGCCACCTCTGTCAATAATGAACAACCTTGCCAATAACCATTTTGTGCAACTCTGAAGCTCCAAGAAATCCCATAAAATCAAAGCCAATGTGTAGGACAAAATTAAGGACAGGAGTTCTAAAACAAAAAAAAGAAGATAGGGCTTCCCTGGTGGCGCAGTGGTTGAGAGTCCGCCTGCCGATGCAGGGGACGTGGGTTCGTGCCCCGGTCCGGTAAGATCCCACATGCCGCGGAGCGGCTGGGCCCGTGAGCCATGGTCGCTGAGCCTGCGCATCCGGAGCCTGTGCTCCGCAACAGGAGAGGCCACAACAGTGAGAGGCCTGCGTGCAGCCAAAAAAAAAAAAAAAAAAAGATAAAAATCCAGTTGCAATTTGAAAGATTTTAAGCAAACAAAAACCACCAGAAAACAGAAGAAACCCTTGCTGAAGCAACATGTGGGTTAGGATTCAGGAGACCACTTAAGGAAAATTCTATCTGTCCTGAGCACAAACACACTCTGAGAGTCAAACGTTTGCCTCCATTGTGTTCAATACGCCTTCTAGAGCTTGAACTTGATTGCTACTGAAAACACAGAGATGGTAAGTATTGTGCAGGGGTCTGCAGAGGCACAATCAATATTCACCTTATGTTAATATACATCTCAGGAAACCACTTAATTGACTTGTTTCAAGAAAAAAAAAACTCTGAAGACCAAAGCCAGAGCCAATGTTTTGATCAGTTTCTAGCCACAGAGAACTGGATCCAAAAACCGTGTTTTCTGAAGCATTCCAAATTTCACTTGGGCCATATTTGATTTTAAGTACACCAGTAATTATTTTTCATTTCCTAATAAGAAAAAACACGGTGGGCATTTTCTGACTGATTAGCTCCAGCTGGACTCCTGTTCTAGCCAGCTCTTTGGGTGGGGCTCTAACTCTACCTGAGGAGGTTGTGGAACACAGATGTGCTCCCACCTGCTGGTTAAGATGCTTCTGGGAGGTAAAGTTGGCATCATCACCTGGATTGTAAACAGGCTTCATCTGGGTTATTTGTGAACCGTTTACAAAGAGGATATGTTCCTCTGATAAAAGGGAAATTTTGACCTTGTAATTGCTTCCTGAATTCATGACTGCATGGTTTTTGTCTGTTTAGTAGTCTCTCTGTTAACAGACAGAACTTATTTACTAGGTGATCCCTCACCACACTAAAACTATACTTCACAGCACAGGTGTCAATGTCCAGTTGGATTTAAAGACCTCTTTAAAACTGTGGTTTGATGAGACACATAGTCTGCCTATTATAGAAAATTTTGATGCTGCTCAAAATAGGGTCTAGCTTCTTTTAAGCCTTTTTAAAGATGTTACCATGATTTGGGATAATTATTTCAGTATTGGCCAGTCTCATGTATTTTAGGACATCAGAGTCATAAACAGGAGATCAAGTTTCTTCCAGCCAATTACTCAACTTTTTCCCTTAGCTACTAAAACATTCCATTTTGACGTGACTTAACTTTGAAAGAAAGTTTGCAGCCCATAAAAAATATTTTACTACAAGATAGAGTAAAATATGTACTCATTATAAAACTCATAACAAAAATAAATTCTGCATATGAAGGACTTTGGTGAATTTGAGCCATAAGACAAAAACAAAAAGGCTAATCACACATTTGCTAAATATTAATTCTCTACTGAGCCATGAAATGGAGCAAAGTTCTAAAGATAAATATTAATGGGGAGTTTCTGCCAATACTATCCAACAGACTACATTATAATAGTAAACATATCAAGTGAGAATTTCTTTTTCCTGGAATTAAAATAAGCTAAAACTTCCTTTTAAGAAGAAATCCTTTGCTAGTTTGAATTAATATAACCTCTGTACACTTGTTTTCCTTTAAACATTGATTATTTAGGACCTATAAAGTCTTCCTAACCTTTTGGTCTTTTGAGAAAGCTCTCTGCACTGTCCCTGTCCGATGCCTGCATGTTGACCTAGTTTTGACGAACATCTTGGTGGTTTTAATAGAAAACTCTTGTATCCTAGATTTTTCTCTACCATTCCATGACATCATTTTAGATAAATCCTTAAAAAGAACAATGAAAAGGATGTTTAAGATTCTACCATTTGGGGCTTCCCTGGTGGCCCAGTGGTTGAGAATCTGCCTGTCAATGCAGGGGACACGGGTTCGAGCCCTGGTCTGGGAAGATCCCACATGCCGCAGAGCAACTAGGCCCGTGAGCCACAACTCCTGAGCCTGCGTGTCTGGAGCCTGTACTCCGCAACAAGAGAGGCTGCGATAGTGAGCGGCCCGCGCACCGCGATGAAGTGTGGCCCCCACTTGCCGCAACTAGAGAAAGCCCTCGCACAGAAACGAAGACCCAACACAGCCATAAATAAATAAATAAATAAATGTTTAAAAAAAAGAAAGAATGATCCACGCTTTTAAAAAAAAAGATTCTACCATTTTAACAGATTTGTCATTCTCCTTCTTGATTTATCCACACACAAAAAATTAACTCACATTTCTAGAGGTAATTACTAAATTTATATATTCATAGAAAAACCAGCATACAAGTTGATGATATCACAATTTGATATTTATGAAATGCCAGTTTTCCATATAGAAAATCAGCAATTATAACTGGAGTAGTTTATTAACATTTGGAAGAAAATAAATAACAAATGGGCTCACTATTCATTAAAATTCCTCAATAATACAACTGTTTCCATCTCAAAATAGTCCTATATGATGTCCATGTTTTGACTTCAGAGCAACTTACTCTAGTAAACTGACATTTAAAATAACTCTTGGTAAAATATTCTCATTAGGCTTTTCCTATATTATCTTAGATGTTTACCAATTTTAGCTGTTTTGTATATGTGTGTGTGTTGATTCAAAGCACAATCTTATTTGCCATCAAGAATCTGATTTATGACGAGAGGAAGATGGCGGAAGAGTAAGACGCGGAGATCACCTTCCTCCCCACAGATACACCAGAAATACATCTACATGTGGAACAACTCCTACAGAACACCTAGTGAACGCTGGCAGAAGACCTCAGACCTCCCAAAAGGCAAGAAACTCCCCACATACCTGGGAGACGGGATTCAGAGCGCTGCTAAAAGGAGCTCCAGAGACGGGCGCGAGCCGCGGCTAAAAGCGCGGACCCCAGAGACGTGCATGAAACGCTAAGGCTGCTGCTGCCGCCACCAAGAAGCCTGTGTGCGAGCACAGGTCACTATCCACACCCCCCCTTCCGGGGAGCCTGTGCAGGCCGCCACTGCCAGGGTCCCGGGATCCAGGGTCAACTCCTCCGGGAGAACGCACGGCGCGCCTCAGGCTGGTGCAACGTCACGCTGGGCTCTGCCGCCGCAGGCCCGCCCCGCACTCCGTGCCCCTCCCCCCCCCGCCCCCGGCCCGAGTGAGCCAGAGCCTCAGAATCAGCGGCTCCTTTAACCCCGTCCTGTCTGAGCGAAGAACAGACGCCCTCCGGCGACCTACATGCAGAGGCAGGGCCAAATCCAAAGCTGAGCCCCTGGGAGCTGTGAGAACAAAGAAGAGAAAGGGAAATCTCTCCCAGCAGCCTCAGAAGCAGCGGATTAAAGCTCCACAATCAACTTGATGTACCGTGCATCTGTGGAATACATGAATAGACACGAATCATCCCAAATTAGGGAGGTGGACTTTGGGAGCAAGATTTATGATTTTTTCCCCTTTTCCTCTTTTTGTAAGTGTGTATGTGTATGCTTCTGTGTGAGATTTTGTCTGTATAGCTTTGCTTCCACCATTTGTCTTAGGGTTCTGTCCGTCCTTTTTTTTTTTCTTAATAATTATTTTTTATTTTAATAACTTTATTATATTTAATCTTATTTTATTTTACTTTATCTTCTTTCTTTTTTTCCTTCCTTCCCTCCTTCCTTCCTTCCTCCCTCCCTCCCTCCTTTCTTTCTTTCTTCTCTTCTTTCTTTCTACTTTTACTAATTCTTTCCTTCTACTTCTTCTCCCTTTTATTCTGAGCTCTGTGGGTGAAAGGCTCTTGGTGCTGCAGACAGGAGTCAGTGCTGTGCCTCTGAGGTGGGAGAGCCAACTTCAGGACACTGGTCCACAAGAGACCTCCCAGCTCCACATAATACCAAATGGCAAAAATCTCCCAGAGATCTCCATCTCAACACCAGCACCCAGCTTCACTCAATGACCAGCAAGCTACAGTGCTGAACACCCTATGCCAAACAACTAGCAAGACAGGAATACAACCCCACCCATTAGAAGAGAGGCTGCCTAAAATCTTAATAAGTCCACAGACACCCCAAAACACACCACCAGACCTGGATCTGCCCACCAGAAAGACAAGATCCAGCCTCATCCACCAGAACACAGGCACTAGTCCCCTCCACCAGGAAGCCTACACAACCCACTGAACCAACCTTAGCCACTGGGGACAGACACCAAAAACATTGGGAACGACGAACCTGCAGCCTGAAAAAAGGAGACCCCAAACACAGCAAGATAAGCAAAATGAGAAGACAGAAAAACCCACAGCAGATGAAGGAGCAACATTTAACAAGGACCTAGAAGAACTAAAGATGAAACAAACAACGATGAACAACACAATAAATGAAATTAAAAATACTCTAGATGGGATCAATAGCAGAATAACTGAGGCAGAAGAACAGATAAGTGACCTGGAAGATAAAATAGTGGAAATAACTACTGCAGAGCAGAATAAAGAAAAAAGAACGAAAAGAACTGAGGACAGTCTCAGAGACTTCTGGGACAACATTAAACGCACCAACATTAGAATTATAGGGGTTCCAGAAGAAGAAGAGAAAAGGAAAGGGACTGAGAAAATATTTGAAGAGATTATATTTGATAACTTCCCTAATATGGAAAGGAAATAGTTAATCAAGTCCAGGAAGCACAGAGAGTCCCATACAGGATAAATCCAAGGAGAAATATGCCAAGACACATATTAATCAAACTGTCAAAAATTAAATACAAAGAAAACATATTAAAATCAGCAAGGGAAAAACAACAAATAACACACAAGGGAATCCCCATAAGGTTAACAGCTGATCTTTCAGCAGAAACTCTGCAAGCCAGAAGGGAGTGGCAGGACATATTTAAAGTGATGAAGGAGAAAAACCTGCAACCAAGATTACTCTACCCAGCAAGGATCTCATTCAGATTTGATGGAGAAATTAAAACCTTTACAGACAAGCAAAAGCTGAGAGAGTTCAGCACCACCAAACCAGCTTTACAACAAATGCTAAAGGATCTTCTCTAGGCAAGAAACACAAGAGAAGGAAAAGACCTACAATAACGAACCCAAAACAATTAAGAAAATGGGAATAAGAACATACATATGGATAATTACCTTAAATGTAAATGGACTAAATGCTCCCACCAAAAGACACAGACTGGCTGAATGGATACAAAAACAAGACCCATATATATGCTGTCTATAAGAGACCCACTTCAGACCTAGAGACACATACAGACTGAAAGTGAGGGGATGGAAAAAGATATTCCACGCAAATGGAAACCAAAAGAAAGCTGGAGTAGCAATTCTTATATCAGACAAAATAGACTTTAAAATAAAGACTATTAGAAGAGACAAAGAAGGACACTACATAATGATCAAGGGATCGATCCAAGAAGAAGATATAACAATTGTAAATATTTATGCACCCAACATAGGAGCACCTCAATACATAAGGCAAATACTAACAGCCATAAAAGGGGAAATCGACATTAACACATTCATAGTAGGGAACTTTAACACCCCACTTTCACCAATGGACAGATCATCCAAAATGAAAATAAATAAGGAAACACAAGCTTTAAGTGATACATTAAACAAGATGGACTTAATTGATATTTATAGGACATTCCATCCAAAAACAACAGAATACACACTTTTCTCAAGTGCTCATGGAACATTCTCCAGGATAGATCATATCTTGGGTCACAAATCAAGCCTTGGTAAATTTAAGAAAATTGAAATTGTATCAAGTATCTTTTCTGATCACAACGCTATGAGATTAGATATCAATTACAGGAAAAGATCTTTAAAAATTACAAACACATGGAGGCTAAACAATACACTACTTAATAACGAAGTGATCACTGAAGGAATCAAAGAGGAAATCAAAAAATACCTAGAAACAAATGACAATGGAGACATGATGACCCAAAACCTATGGGATGCAGCAAAAGCAGTTCTAAGAGGGAAGTTTATAGCAATACAATCCTACCTTAAGAAACAGGAAACATCTTGAATAAACAACCTACCTTGAACCTAAAGCAATTAGAGAAAGAAGAACAAAAAAACCCCAAAGTTAGCAGAAGGAAAGAAATCATAAAAATCAGATCAGAAATAAATGAAAAAGAAATGAAGGAAACAATAGCTAAGATCAATAAAACTAAAAGCTGGTTCTTTGAGAAGCTAAACAAAATTGATAAACCATTAGCCAGACTCATCAAGAAAAAAAGGGAGAAGACTCAAATCAATAGAATTAGAAATGAAAAAGGAGAGGTAACAACTGACACTGCAGTAATAAAAGAGATCATGAGAGATTACTACAAGCAACTCTATGCCAATAAAATGGACAATCTGGAAGAAATGGACAAATTCTTAGAAATGCACAACCTGCCAAGACTGAATCAGGAAGAAATAGAAAATATGAACAGACCAATCACAAGCACTGAAATTGAAACTGTGATTAAAAATCTTGCAACAAACAAAAGCCCAGGACCTGATGGCTTCACAGGTGAATTCTATCAAACATATAGAGAAGAGCTAACACCTATCCTTCTCAAACTCTTCCAAAATATAGCAGAAGGAGGAACACTCCCAAACTCATTCTACAAGGCCACCATCACCTTGATACCAAAACCAGACAAGGATGTCACAAAGAAAGAAAACTACAGGCCAATACCACTGATGATCATAGAGGCAAAAATACTCAACAAAATACTAGCAAACAGAATCCAACAGCACATTAAAAGGATCAAACACCATGATCAAGTGGGGTTTATTCCAGGAATGCAAGGGTTCTTCAATATATGCAAATTAATCAATGTGATAAACCATATTAACAAATTGAAGGAGAAAAACCATATGATCATCTCAATAGATGCAGAGAAAGCTTTCGACAAAATTCAACACCCATTTATGATAAAAACCCTGCAGAAAGTAGGCATATAGGGAACTTTCCTCAACATAATAAAGGCCATATATGACAAACCCACAGCCAACATCGTCCTCAATGGCGAAATACTGAAAGCATTTCCACTAAGATCAGGAACAAGAGAAGGTTGCCCACTCTCACCACTCTTATTCAACATAGTTTTGGAAGTTTTAGCCACAGCAATCAGAGAAGAAAAGGAAATAAAAGGAATCCAAATTGGAAAAGAAGAAGTAAAGCTGTCACTGTTTGCAGATGACATGATACTCTGCATAGAGAATCCTAAAGATGCTACCAGAAAATTACTAGAGCTAATTAATGAATTTGGTAAAGTAGCAGGACACAAAATTAATGCACACAAATCTCTGGCATTCCTAATCTCTGGCACACTAATGATGAAAAATCTGAAAGTGAAATAAAGAAAACACTCCCATTTACCACTGCAACCCAAAGAATAAAATATCTAGGAATAAACCTACCTAAGGAGACAAAAGACCTGTATGCAGAAAATTATAAGACACTGATGAAAGAAATTAAAGATGATACAAATAGATGGAGAGATATACCATGTTCTTGGATTCGAAGAATCAACATTGTGAAAATGACTCTACTACCCAAAGCAATCTATAGATTCAATGCAATCCCTATCAAACTACCACTGGCATTTTTCACAGAACTAGAACAAAAAATTTCACAATTTGTATGGAAACACAAAAGACCCCGAATAACCAAAGCAATCTTGAGAACGAAAAACGGAGCTGGAGGAATCAGACTCCCTGACTTCAGACTATACTACAAAGCTACAGTAATCAAGACAGTATGGTACTGGCACAAAAACAGAAATATAGATCAATGGAACAGGATAGAAAGCCCAGAGATAAACCCATGCACATATGGTCACCTTGTCTTTGATAAAGGAGGCAGGAATGTACAGTGGAGATAGGACAGCCTCTCCAGTAAGTGGTGCTGGATCAATAAAAGATCAATAAAACTAAAAGCTGGTTAACCTCACACCAGTCAGAATGGCCATCATCAAAAAATCTAGAAACAATAAATGCTGGAGAGGGTGTGGAGAAAAGGGAACACTCTTGCACTGCTGGTGGGACTGTGAATTGGTACAGCCACTATGGAGAACAGTATGGAGGTTCCTTAAAAAACTACAAATAGAACTGCCATATGACCCAGCAATCCCACTACTGGGCATATACCCTGAGAAAACCATAATTCAAAAAGAGTCATGTACCAAAATGTTCATTGCAGCTCTATTTACAATAGCCCGGAGATGGAAACAACCTAAGTGTCCATCATCGGATGAATGGATAAAGAAGATGTGGCACATATATACAATGGAGTATTACTCAGCCATAAAAAGAAACGAAATTGAGCTATTTGTAATGAGGTGGATAGACCTAGAGTCTGTCATACAGAGTGAAGTCAAGAAAGAGAAAGACAAATACCGTATGCTAACACATATATATGGAATTTAAGAAAAAAAAAAAGTCATGAAGAACCTAGGGGTAAGACAGGAATAAAGACTCAGACCTACTAGAGAATGGACTTGAGGATATGGGGAGGGGAAGGGTAAGCTGTGACAAAGCGAGAGAGAGGCATGGACATATATACACTACCAAACGTAAGGTAGATCGCTAGTGGGAAGCAGCCGCATAGCACAGGGAGATCAGCTCGGTGCTTTGTGACCGCCTGGAGGGGTGGGATAAGGAGGGTGGGAGGTAGGGAGACGCAAGAGGGAAGAGATATGGGAACATATGTATATGTATAACTGATTCACTTTGTTATAAAGCAGAAACTAACACACAATTGTAAAGCAATTATACTCTAATAAAGATGTAAAAAAAAAAAAACAAAAAAGAATCTGATTTATTACCCAAGATTGTGGGTTAGATACTGAAATGGAATTAGCACAAATCTTTTTCGTTAATTATGTATGTATGTATGTATATATGCGTAAACCCAGCTAGTCATTTTGCTCGCGTTTCAAGAACAGAAGTAGGTCAGAGAGTATGGGTGAATTGATATGCAGAAACACATCAGCATCCCTGGGGAAAGAACCTCAGGGTGCATAAGGATGGGCGCATTTACTGGTTCACAGTTCTAAGAAGGAAGTAAGTAGTACATTCTTTATCATCCCAAACTACTAAGTTTTCTAAAGAGAATATTAAATTTCCCAAAATCACCCTTTTGTTCCATCCTTCAGAAGTTTTTCAGGTTTTGGGTTTGTTTGTTATTGTTGTTTTGCCCCCTCTCAATGTAACCGGGTTTTAGACAGCCATCTCTCTTGCCAAGACTCCCTTCAGCTGTGCTAAGAGAGCTATTCTAAGATGTCAGTTTCTAGCCAGTATGTTTTTAGGTGTTGGGTTGTAGCTTTTGAAGGAAGAAAGGAAACGATGTGCAAATAAAACAGGTTTAGGTAGATTGTTTTCTTAGAAAACGACAGCTGTCTGTTGTTGAAGAAGTCGCTGTGTTGAAGAATTTAGGGTGAAAATAAAGAATGTGTAAAAGCATGCCACCAAGATCGTGGGCTGTAATGGGCTCAAAGATCAGCCCTTCTGAGCTTTACCAGCAATACCCACAGGATGTCTCTTTGATTACCTGTGGATAAGTGAATTATTCATTCTGGCAATCCCCAATGTACTTGAGTCATAAACATGGATTTTGTGTCATCTAATCTTAGATTTGGAAGAAACCGTAAAGGACAGCCAGCCTAAACTTCTACACAATCTCTTCTTCCTTGTCCCTGACAAATAATTATTTAGCTTTTTCTTCTTAAATACATTAGATATTACTATCCATACTCATTGCCAAATATCCAAATAACTGTTTTTCATACAATATGTTCTTAAAGAAGAAAAATATGTTCCCACGATCTCACCACCTGGATTAACGTTGGGTGCATAGCTATCTATTTATAGACACATATAAAACCATACTATAAGGTTTGTTCTGTAATTCATTTGTTTAATCTACTACATATCGCGAACCTCTTTCTCTTCCAATAAGTATGTATGTAGTCACTTTAAAGCCTGTGTAGTGCGTGGATCTACCGTAACACCATAACGTATTCGGCCAAATCCTTTATTGTTAAGTAAACATATTATTCCATACTCCTGACATTTCAAACATTGGAATTATGATCATACATCTCTGAAAACCTTTCCAGTCATTTCTTTGAAAACATTTCTGGTTGCTCAGCTTCATTTTGAACTTTTCTAGTGGTGGGAAGTTTTGTATATCCCAAGACAAACTTTTTCATTGTTGGACAGGTCCAATTCAAATAAAAGCTACTTTTTATTCTCATGGAATAAGTCTAATTCCACTTTGGGGCTAGAGCTTTTCACATACTTGATGACAGCTAAAAATTATAATTTCTCAAAAAATATGCTTCCTCCATTTCCCACTTCCTGTTGACCCTTCTCCGGGTATTCCCTGATAGTTCCTCCTCTCTTTAGACGGTTTAAAGTATAAGGTAGAGATACACAGATGTTGTACATTTTCATAGGTTTCAAATGTTGTGTGATTTCAACTGATATTCAAAACGATCCAAAAGGCCATCTTCAATTTTTAGGCTTGGGTGGATGTGGCAGAGATTGCTAGTTTTTCCCCACTATCCATTCTCTTCTCCCTTAGTGACAGAAGACAGCTTTATGACCAAATACAAAATTACATTTCCCAACCTCCTTTGCAGCTAGTTGTGGGAATTACCGACATTCTGGCCAATAGGATGTAATTGGAAGTGTTCTGTGGAATTCCAGCTTAATGGGAGTTGACTCAGCTGGCATGAACATCCCTTTTGTTCTTTCCTTTTCTTATTTCCAACACACGATGGCTGGGACCTCACCAGCCCTCTTGGACTATGAGGTAATCTTGTGGTTGGAAATCATGTCTGAGAATAGCAAAACTGAAAGCTAAAAGAAGCCTAGTGTCTAATAACCATGAACCTTCCATACCCGGGCTGAGCTGCCTAATTTCCAGACTTCTTTCAGGTGTGAGAGAAGTAAATGTATGTTTTATGTAAGCCACTGCTATTTTTGCTGTTGTTTTTTTTAAATAGTTTTACTTTTTTTACTAATTGCTTAGTGCAATTCCTAAGAGATACAGGGGTCATACCCAAGAGTGCTAATAGAGAATAATTATTAGTTATTCCTGCCCTACCAGGATCTTGCCTCAATATATGACAAACTCTTAACAGACAAAAAGAATGACCCTGTCAACAAAAAAACCCATATAAAGTACATATAATCAAAGTATATATAATCAATTGTTTCGGAGATAAATTTCTTGATTTGTGTGATAATCCAGATAACCTTGTATTCAGCTAACACCCTCGCCTGGTATATACCAAACACTCAGAGTTGATCATGCATTTGATAGTCTACTTGGAAACTATCAAGTTCTTTTTAATCCTCTCTGTAATTGTCAGCAGAAGGATGGTTTGGTTGTAACAAAGACAGAGGCTGAAGTGAAGGTCAAAGAGACAAGCTAAAAGAAGAAATGGGCTGATGTCCATGGTCTCATTAGTCTGTGTAATGTATGACTATTTCTTAGAAGGCAATGAGTATAAACACACATGCAAAAAGAAAGATTCGGATGGAGGTAGTATGGAGGAGCAAACAAAAGAGAATCTTGCCAGTTATCCCATGACTCCAGGTACTAGGCAGCCACAAAACCTTCGTTCCCCTCTGTCATGGTCCTCCTTTTTTTCTTGCCTCTTCCTTGGCCACAGTGAGATATAGACTGTGGAAAAATATATGGGGCCATGATTGTAAGCATTGCTCAACAACCAGAAGAGGACTCAGGATAGAAGGGAAAGGAAGAAGAGCCCTAGATCATCTTCTCATGGTCATAGAGAACAGTGGGGTTTGCTGTTTGCAACAACTATCATTAATATATATCCTTGGGTGTGATTTCCATTTTAAATCGCTTTTCGTAGTATGCAGAAATTGAATGATATTAACATAAATAGTCAATTTAAATGTAAGATAACAATGATGGCTATAATTCAAACAGCAATGTCATAAAGCCATTTTAAATTAATTTTTTAAACATAGATTTAAATTTCATTCAGTGTATACTTTTTAAAAGAGTTACAAATTCTTTCAGAAAACACCTATAGGAGTTTTGAATTTGAGGCTAGAAGAATTATTACTAAAGATCTGCCAACAGAACAATTATCAATGAATTTTAATGACATTAATGGTAGTCATTTCCAACTGGGAAACTTACAGGAAGACAGATATTTACCTTTTTCCCCAAAAGTCAAGAAGAAATTAAAGGCTTCTGATAGTCATGGGAAGTGGGTTTGGGGTGAGATTCTATCTTAGGTTATTTCTCTTTTTGCTTTAGTTACATAGAAAAAGCAAAGGAAGAATGGTAAAGGGGAAAATACTCAAGGGAATTCTTTCCTTGGAAAGCTCTTAAGGAAGTAGTAACAGAAATTATCCCAGCTAAAGTACCCAGCCAACCCACACAGAATCAACAATGGCCCTAGACACCCAATGTAACCAGCAAGGACTTCATATGCCTCAAGATGGACTTCAGCTGTTACCTAGAAATCAAGGAAAATTGAATGGTAACCATTATCCAGTGCATAGTCATGGAGTTTATTCAAAAAGTTTGCTAGTAAGAATTATTTACGTAGTAATTAAATGTACTCTAGGTTCACCTATTTCAAATAAAAAGTGGGGGGAGTATTCACTTGCTTTGTGATTACTTAAAATGGCTAGGATAAAGAAGGAAGCAAAAGACCGCTGTTCTCATTGTAAAAATAACAACAACACACCTGAAAATTTAAAAATTACACTTGTCAATGGGGCTAGCAAAGAACAGAGGAAGCAAGGAAGCCTGGATTAGTTGAGCTCCAGAGAGAAACGCGCACTACAAGGGTGAGAAGAGAATGGTAGACGCTTTCACCTCTGGGGGCAGATGCCTGATCTGTGGACGATAGATGGAGAAGTTGTCATAGATTCACCATAGATGAGGAGACTTCACAGGGACATTCTGACAGTCTGGGCTGGCAGAAAGGATTCGAATCTCAAAAAGACTCAAATGCAAACTGCCTGACAATTCTTCTCTTCCCATCCCTACCTAACCCTACTCTGAATTATGCAAAGAAAGGTAATGAAGAAGGGCTTGAAATCAGAGAAATCACATAGTCTTGCACTTGCCCCACAGGAGATGAATCCAAAGGTCAACTAAAAATATCTGAAACTGCTGCGCAACTCCCTCCCTGCTTAAATACTGACAAGATGTAAACCACAGTGGTGGCACAGGAGTCTGGGGGTTGGGCTAATCACAGGTGATATCAATCTAATTAACAGTTGCAGCCTGGCTCCTGCTCAACTCAGCTCTGGGAGAAATATGAGTGAATTGGCCTTAGTCTAAGGACCAGGTGGAGGAAAGGTTTCAAATGTTCTGGGGAGTGAGTAAAACAAACAAGAAAACTTCTCCTCAGTTCCCACTGTTTATTATATACAATGTTCAGAGTACAATACAAACTTATAAGACTTGAGAATAAATAAGAAAATGTGAACTATATTAAAAGGAAAAACATTCAATAAAAACAGATATGGGGGGCTTCCCTGGTGGCGCAGTGGTTGAGAGTCCGCCTGCCGATGCAGGGGACATGGGTTTGTGCCCCCATCTGGGAAGATCCCACATGCTGCGGAGCAGCTGAGCCCGTGAGCCATGGCCGCTGAGCCTGCGCACCCGGAGCCTGTGCTCCGCAACGGGAGAGGCCACAACAGTGAGAGGCCCGCGTACCGCAAAAAAAAAAAAGATATGGGAATTTTCAGAAGACTTTATAGATTTTCTTTTAATAAATTTATTTATTTATTTTTGGCTGCATTGGGTCTTCATTGCTGCATGCAGGCTTGCTCTAGTTGCGGTGAGTGGGGGCTACTGTTCATTGCAGTGCACAGGCTTCTCATTGCGGTGGCTTGTTGTGGAGCACAGGCTCTAGGTGCACGGGCTTCAGTGGTTGTGGCACATGGGCTCAGTAGTTGTGGCGCACAGGCTTCATTGCTCTGTGGCATGCGGAATCTTCCCAGACCAGGGCTCGAACCCGTGTCCCCTGCATTGGCAGGTGGATTCTTAACCACTGTGCCATCAGGGAAGTCCCCAGAAGAAGACTTTAAAACAACATAACATATACCAGGAATTTGCAGAAAAATATGGATATAATGGAGAAAGATAAGCATTATTGCAGGAGAACCATAAAACTACTTTTTTAAACACCAAAGGAAAACGCTAGAATTGAAAAATGTAATATCTGAAATTTTTTAAAAAGCCATTGGACAGACTTTACAGCAGATCAGACACTGCAGAAGAAAACATCCACGACCTTGAAGATGGGTCAACAGAAATTATTCAAACTGAGTCAGAAAAAGAAAATGGCTTAAAGAAGAATCAACAGAGCACCAGTCACTTCTAGGACACCAAATGGACTAACACACATGACTTCAAGTTCTGGATGTATTCACATACATAAAATTAAAAAATGAAGGTAGAAAAAAAATAAAAATAAATAAATGAAGGTAGATTTTGGGGGAGGATACATGGGACTGCCTTGTATATATATTTTTGGAACATCCTGTAAATCTATAATTATTTCAAAAGAAAAAGAAACAAAGGGAAGAAATGAAGGTTAAATAAAGACATTTTCAGATAAACAAAAGCCAAGAGAATTTTGCAGCAGCACATCCACACTACAAGAAATGCAGAGAAAGTTCTTCAGGGTAAAAGGAAATAATACCATGGAAATATGAATATACACAAAGGAAGAAAGAAGGCCAGAAATAGTAAATATGTGAACACATATAAAAGATTATCTTCCTCTTTTCTGAATTTCTTAATTTCTTTAAAAAGCAACTTACTGCTACAAACACAAACATTAATAATGATTATGGAGTTAATAACACATCTAGAAGGCAAATATATGACAACAACAGCAAAAAAGGTAGTAGTAAATATGCCACCCCAAAATATCTCTCTGACATGAGGATTATTTCGAACTGAAAATGATCAAGGCCCAAAAGACTCAGGAAGAAACTTTGACTATCCCCGTAACTGCCTAAAATAATTTAGACAGAGATCCTGTCCCCAAAATAGAGCTATCACCAGAGATACTTGTAAAGAACAAGGGCTAGGTGTGGTGGGGGAAATTTGGCAGGGTCTAGAAATCAGAGCCCACTCTGTGTCCCATTGTCTCTGCATGGCCCAGCAAGTATTTGTTTACCAAACATTTGCTTTTCCATCTCCACATGAATTGCCTTCCTGCCCTTTGAAGTCCCAAACCACTACCCCCAACAACCTCTTTTATCTTTAGCTGAAGATGTTATTTAAAGTGAGGGTTTCAGCAGTTTTGGAGAGTTATTCAGTTTCCCTGGGTCTCTCTCATTTACATATGTTATTACACTTTGTTTGATTTTCTCCCGTTAATCTCTCTCATGTCATTTTAATTCTTAGACCGACCAGAAGAACCTAGAAGGGTAGAGGAAAATTTTTTCCTCCCAGAATCAGTAGGACTGGAGGACTGGATGGCAATACCTGAGTCAGACCAAAATTCTGACACAGATTAGTGATAGAATAGTGAGTTATGAAGACTGCAGCTATCTGCACGTCACATTAGGTTAGAACAAGAGCATCTGATAAATCTTGATGTGTTTGCTAACTGTTCTACCTCTCAGATGGTAGAATAAGCAATGAAGGAAACTACAATTCTGAAATTAATAATGACCAATAAGACTTCATGAATTGAAAGTGACAGAAATCTTAGAAGACAGTGACATTTGTGATAATAACAGAAGTGGAGAACACTGGATGGTCAGAATCATTGCAGCCTTGCTATTCTAAGTGTGGACTTCGGACCAGTAAACAATAGCTTCGCCTGGAAACTATTAGAAATGCAGGATCTAAAGCCCCAACACAGGTCTATGGAATCAGAATCTGCATTTAACAAAATCCCAGGTAATTCCCATTCAAGTTAAAGTTTGAGAAGCACTGCTCTGGGATACTTCATAAAATGCAGATTCCTGAGTTCCCTGGAAGAACTATTGAATCACTTACTGAGAAGATGAGGTCTACAAATATGAATGTTTGCTAAGCTCCCCAGGTTATACCCTATGCCCTAGTATTTGGTTATCATTGTCATAAAACTAGAATTTTCGTAAATAAATTCCTGGAATTAAAAAAAAAAAGTTTCCAAAGTAAACTATTAATAGATACCGGCAGCCCTACTATATCACCCCCTTGGAAATTCATGTCTTGGGAAATCATTCAGGAAAAAGTGTCTGAAAATATTTGAATCCAGTGTTCCTTAGATGTATTCAATCAGGGAATACTTCTTCTACTCACTTCCCACAACAACAGAAGCTCATGGAATTACCCCATGGAACTTCATTTTTCTGTGGACCCCACTTTGGGAAATGTGGCCTTAAGTGTCAATATGTTTTGCTTCTGGACACTCAGAGAAAAATCAGGAACGACTGCGATGCCTCGAGACTACAAAAGGAAAGCTGGTTCAGAACTGAGAATACCCAAATACACATAAATCAATGGGTAGCTCTGCAAATTGTAGCAATACTAAGGCAAGGTTGGGGAGTCAGCACAGCTAGAGAGGGCTTCTCCTAGAGGCTCAAATCTAAAAGATGGATCGAAGGGCATAGGACCAAGGATAAAACTTTAAGGATAATCACAGCAGAGACTAAAGACTAGAAGGGGCTGAAACCCGCCAAAATGGTTAAGGACAACTATTGTCTAGTGATGAATCTTGCGTAGTAGAGAGCACACTAACAATGCAGAGAGATGAGTGCTCTCATATTTGCTCTGCCACTAGTCCCCTGGGGACCTCCAGAGAACCCCTATCCTAGGAGGACCTTGCCATTAAACAAGAGACTCAGGGTCACTTATCTCTCAAAGTTCCCTATTCTTGTCTCTCAGTGTTACTCAAACCATGCTCAAACCCATCACATTTTTTTTCCCTTATTGAACTTTTGTGGGAACCAACACCAAAGGAGCTGGATGCTTACCGTGTCTGGAAGCTCCCCTTAGTCTACAATCATAGATCAAAACAAAGACTTAAGTAGGTTGATGGCATCTTCTCATTCTACATACCTCCATGATATCATTTCTTTTGTAGCTGATTCTTTTTTTTTTCTCCCCCCTGAGAAAGGAAGATGGATTAAAGCTACATTACAGGACAGGATACTTTCCGATAGTTCATACAGTTGAAAATCTACAAAGCTAAAACTTTTGGAAAACAGTAAAAAGCTTGCATTGCTCTTCCTGAAATTAGAAAATTGTTAGAGGAGCTTCAATTCTTGCTTTTGAGATTTCATAATGCAGACAGTAGCCCGACTGCTTATTTCATTAATTTTGGGGGTATGATATCATCATATTCATGAAGAAACCGTAAAATACAAATGTAAAGAATGAGACCTAGCAGTTCTGCTGTTCAATCAGATGCTGTGATATCGTCAATACAGAAATTCAACTTACGTTTTTTCAAACACTCTCAATAGGCCCCGACTCCACATCTTTACCCAAGTAAAAAGCCTGCATATAATAGCTTATAAAGACATTCTCTTGTTGTCAAACAATCTCCAGAATGATTCAAAGCACTTAGAGACCACAATATAATGTAATTTTATTGCCAGGTTAACTAATGAATAAAATTTTTTAAATAATTACGTGCTTAAATATTTTTATGGGGGATTGAAACCAGGAATTTAGACTATTAGACCTGCAAGAAAACTGTTAGAAATTAACTAAGCAGGGTTTGCAAAGTGGCAGCCAGCAGTCACGTACTAGCCACTGACACAGTTATTTGGCTATTATTTGCTTGAGATGGGCAATGCTTTCTAAAAGGCAGTGTAACTAGTGAATCTTGCAGTGGGATTGCTATAAACAGCTTAGTACCTGTTGTCCTACACCTTGCTTAACTCAATATTTAACTACCTGAATAAACTCTTCAAGCATTTGAGTTTGAAACTCTCCTCCCTAGTCAAGATTTTCAAAGCTAGAAGGCACATTAGAAATAATCTAATTATTTGAAAAAGAATAGATATATGCATATGTATAACGGAATCACTTTGCTGTACACCTGAAAGTAACACAACATTGTAAATCAACTATAGTCCAATATAAAATTTAAAAAAAAATTTTTAAGAAATAATCTAATTCAATGAATTCATAGCTGTTGATGGACCAACAAAAGTGTTGGAACCTTTTATACTGTCAAGCCAAGACAATTGTTTTCTTCAAAAATACTATCTATATCAGCATGCTATCATAAAATACAATTATCTTTATAATAAAAAATAGAACATTCATTTCCAAGAAAAGGCACTTAGCAATCTTCCAGTTATAAATATATAATGATGTAGATGTAACGTTATCTTTTTTTTTTTAATTCGACACTCACTGACCAATGAAAAATTCCTTACAGACTGACGCTGCCTCTCACACTAGTGTCTGGAAGGCACTGACCTGGCTCAACATTTTATTTTAGAAATGAGGATATGGTTTCTATGTTGTTCCTAAAGTTGCATGGCTGGTAAAAGCCAAAGCCAGATTCATCACCCAGCTTTCCAGTGCCAAGACTAACGTTTCTTAACATTATCAGCGGCCGGAAGGCACTGTGTCATAAGGCTTCTCTGGAGTCAGTTTGAGCCCAGTAAAATCCTGGCTTGTATAACCTTGTGGCAAGTTAATAACCGTCCCTATGCTCCTAGCCCAGTGCCTTCCACATTGAAGAAGTTCATTTATTTGAGTTCTTTGTCTGTATCTTCCCATTCTTCCACATGCAAGTTGCTGCATTTGAGACACGATTTCCCAGCTAAGTCTATGGGATGTGTCATATGGAAGATGACCAGGGGCCAGCTGGTGACACTTATATTTCCCTCTACAATCCTCACAAAGCCAGGCCGGCTTGTTCTCTCCCCAAGGTAGCCCCAGAAAGGGGCTGTGGGTTTACAGTAAAGAAAACAAGCTGGTGGCCAAAAAATTAATTGGAAATCAAATTAAGTCTTTACTGTCATCTGGAAGTGCCAAGAAAAGGACGCATAAGCCACAGCAAATCTTTGTGAAATCCTCTTTCCCTCTCCGCACCCCTGCCTTCCCATGAGAGCTACTTGTGCCAGAGCTGATCCTACTGCTCTTTCCTTCTCATCTCTCCAAAACCCACCCTCCGAGTTAGCCAGAGCATCTTTCTAGCTCTTTTTTCTTTTCTACTCTCTTTGGCCTTCTTTTTCTTTTTTTCCCCTTTTCAATGAGTAATCCTCTCCATCTTCAATATAAATCCCATTGGGGCTTCCCTGGTGGCACAGTGGTAGAGAGTCCGCCTGCCGATGCAGGGGACGCGGGTTCGTGCCCCGGTCCGGGAAGATCCCACATGCCGCGGAGCGGCTGGGCCCGTGAGCCATGGCCGCTGAGCCTGCGCGTCCGGAGCCTGTGCTCCGCAACGGGAGAGGCCACAGCAGTGAGAGGCCCGCATACTGCAAAAATAATAATAATAATAAAATATAAATCCAGTTAACTGCCTTTCCTCTTCAATTTCCTCCTCACTCCTTACCCTGATTGACATGATCAGGCCAAGACTTGGGCTCCTTAGAAGCTAGAGGGGATGTGGGCTGTGGACAACCATTATTTAATAGTTGGTGTCCCTACCACATATTTAGTCATCATACATTTATGCTACAAAGGTACTTTGTATTGTCATAGTTAAATTCTTTATATTAGCAAATATATAGGAAATACTATTATTTGCATTTTACAGAGTAAGGAACCAAATAAAGAAGAGATGTAACTGATTGCCTGAGGTCACACAAGTCATTTGAACAAGACACATTTAGAGTAAATGGTTACTTTTTCTTGTCCCCGTCCTTGAAAACATTTTCAACAGTAAATATTTGTCAACCATAAGTATTTACTGAGGACTTACTACATTCCAGGCACATTTCTAGAGAAAATAGGGATAAATAAGACAGATATGATCCCTGCACCCACGGAGACCATTATTATAGATGGAGGGGGAACATATTCTCGTAGAGAATGGGGAGTACACAGATAAATGAATAAGTGTTCAGATAATGAGGAGTGCTGTAAAGAAAACAGAACAGAGTGATATGATGGCCAGTAAGATGTGTGGGCAAGCTGGTGACTAATTAGGTCTGTATGGCCCAGGAAAGCCTTCCTGGAGATGAAGAGTTGAGATCAGATCATTCTAGGAGAGGAACAGCAAGAATGAACGTTCCTCAGACTGGAGAGAGGGGAACTGTGGAGGGGGAAGGGAGGTTTGTGTGTTTGTAAAACAGATAGAAAGCCAGTGCCAGTGGAGATTGGAGTGAGGTTGGCAGTGGACACGGCACGAAAGGTGGTCTGGGTCTAGGTCGTGCAGAGACTTATAGGCTGGGCTAGGAGTTGCAATTTATTCTAAGTATGATGGAAAGCAATTGGAAGACTTTAAGGGGAAATATGATCTGATTATTTTTATAAAAGCCATCAGGCTATGTTGAAAAAGGATTTGAGGGAGGCTGCTTAGAAGGGTATTGCTATGATTCTAGCAGTATATGCAGTTGCTTAGACAAGGGTAGTAGCTGTGGAGGTTGGGAAAAGTAGACCTATTCGGGGCATATTTTTAGGAAGAGCAAATAAATCTTGCTGAGCAACTGGATGTGGGGGTGAAAACATGATGATTCCTAAGTGTTTGCATTTAGCAACTGGTGGATGGAGCGTTGGGCCATTTCCCGAGACAGGGAAGAATAGTTCAAATTATAGAGATGTGGGCAGAATCAAGTCTCTGCTTTACTGGCGTTAAACTTGAGACGCCTAGTAGGCAGGTAGAGATGCAAAATGGCATTGAGGAGTCTGTCGTGGTAAAGGTTAAGTACGTGGCTTTCTCTGCCCAGAATACCTTCCTCCTCTTCTTCATCAATTTCCTACTCACCCTTCACGTTCATTCAAATGCACCTCTCTGGAAGTTAGCCTCTCTCTCCTCTAGGGTTTATTTCAGCACTGAACATGGGGAGAAGTGAATGGTTTCAAGAACAATTTAAGGAAATAAAGATCAGCAGGACATAGTGATCGTTTGATATGAAGGTGTGCAGGTGTCAACAGTGACTCCCTGCATGCTGGCTTGTCCAACGGTGTGAATGGTGGTGGCATTCACTCGCTAGAGAAAACTAGAGAGCTATGGGATTTAGGAAGATGAAGGAAGAGCCACAGGCACCATTTTTATATGTTGAATTTCAGGGAGACCTGAGCCATCCATGTGGAGTTGAGGAGTAGGCAGTTGGATATTGGGGTCTGCCCAGGAGAAAGGTCACTGTTGAAGGCTTAATACTCAGTCATGAATTACATGGATAGGAATTGGAGCAAGGGCAGGAATGAGACCTTAAGGGTAAGAGAGAACTTAGGGTAAGGAGAATAGAGCACAGGATCAAGTACTGAGGAGATCCAACATGGAAAGTTCAGTTAAAAGATGGTAGGTCTGAAATGGGAATTGAAAGAACATCCAGGGAGACAGGAAGAGAACTAGGAAATGTTGTATCCCAGAAACCAAGGGGAGACAGCTTTTCAGGAAAAAGGAATTAGTCAATAGTGTTAAGTGCTGCAAAGAATTAGCTACTAATCAACAAACCTATTCTATCAGTGTGTATCGTGTGCTGGAGACGGGTCACAACTCACCAGAGCCAGATGTGCACATCTCTTCCCATCTTCACATGTTCATAGCTTGAAATGGCCACGGTGGGAGTATTTACACCGTGGAAATCAACAAACCCTACAAATCAGGGCCTCTTCCTCCCCACCCCTCCACTCCAGAGAGCTGACTGTTAAATATTTACCAACATAACACTGACTAAGGGCATATATTAGAATCATGGTCGGGGGCGCTTTTTAAATATAATCGTGCCTGAGCCCCACTCCAAGATGTCCTAATTTATTTGCCTTGGAGTGTGCTCTGGGCAACAGCATTTTTTAAACACTCCTTGGGTGTTTAATTATACATCCAGAATCAAGAATCATGGATCTTTAAAGAATAAAACAACCGTGTGTTTGGTGCTCATAGAATATCACATTGATGTCTAGAAAGCAATAAAATAAGTTAGTCAATAAGAAATAGTCTAGGATTCTAGCTAAGCGGGACCAGAAGGTACCACAAGTCTGAACAGACATAGTGTAAAGTCACATTGCTAGGGGTCAAAGCATGTCCAGGGGAACGGGGAACAAGTGCTGTGGGTCCAGGCAGGCATGGTTCAGAATCTTTTCTCCAGTCTTCTTGCCACAGAATAGAGCCTGAAGAAGAGAAGGTCAACTCACAAAGGAGAGCAGAGCCCAGCTAAGAGACAAAGGGAAATTTCCACCCAAAGCACCTGGAAGCCAGTTCCACCCCTGGGCTTTACAGGAGCCAATAAATTTCCTTACACTTTGGGATTTTCTGTTACTTGCTGCTGAAAGAGACCCTTTTCATTCAGATGGGTATGACATAGGCTCTCCATCCTAATCCTGTCATTACTGAGGAAGGAATCTTATTATGAACAAAAATGATGCCTACCTATGGCATGGGTGATCGATAATAATTGCAATTCCTGATGTGTAATGTCAGAGAAAGACCCTAAATATTCAATATTCTTATCTCTTCTGTTCTTGAATCAAGCTTTCCCTTTTCTTTTTTCTTTTTTTTTTGTCTTAAGCTGGCAATATTTCCTATTGATTTATAAATAAATATCTGTGACATTTATGCTACCTAATACTGATAAGTACACGTAGGACTCAGACTTTACCCTATAATGAAGTGAAAGTTTTAAAGAAAAGTTAGATATATTTTTATTTTGGATAGATGAGATAAGCCAATGAATCAAGAAGTCTCCCTACCGTTAGCACTCCTGTCGTGTCTCCTACTAAATTCAAAATATCCCATATTTCAGGGTTTTTTTAGGTAAGTATTTATAGTTTATTTCAAGAGGAGTGAACAAGGCAACTTGAAAGATCACCTTTACTGCTTTCAGAATTCAAGGTCATTTTAAAAGAGGTGAATGGAAGGGAAAAGAGCCTCTTAATCAATTAGCCAAGAGACCACAATATACTTTAGAATTAAAATTACCCAGACATGTGAGAGGATCCAAGTAGAGTCTCATTTATATCATTAAAGAGGTTCTGCAGCTATTTAAATGCATAAGAGGGTAACAGTTCTAATGGAACAACAATAAAATGATTAAGATTATGTAGAAGTAGGTAGGACCAATATCCCTTCATGTGGCGGAGATTTTTAATGAGGCAGAAGAATGGCTTTCACTAGCTGGTTTATTTTCCAATTTAAATGATTCTTGTGGACATCACTATAATGTAGAGAAGAGAGTTGTCCTATTGTTTTGTCCAAACAAAACAATTTCTTTTTGTTTTCTTCCATAGGTAGTATATTCTTTAGTTTGGTTTTATAAAAGGCTATATTACCTTAAATCAACACACACATTAACAGAACCTTCAAACTCCTGCAGATAATTTTTTCATAGTCAGAGGAGAATGACATGTAAAATTATGGTAACACAGGGAGAAATAAGTCCCTTTTTCTAAAGCTTTATCAATATTGGGAGTAAGAATATTATTTTCCTAACCCCCCCCCAAAAGCTATAAAATAGTTATGGGATTGGCTTATTATTTTTATAGTCAATTTTTATTTCTTGTCATATCAGCTTGCTGATCCTACGATATTTTCAGTGCAAAACAGAGAAGTGGCGATCAACGTTTGGGTAACTTGAACCTATGCTAGATGGCTCATTGATTATTGGACGTAAGACAATTTTAAGTTCTCTTTCTCTAACAGGATGATATGAACGTGGATTTCTTCCTGCTGCTCTAAGAATGGACTGGGATCATAGAATTTAACATTCACTTTTGTGGATATTATAAAAGAACCTTAGGAACGTTGAGGGAAAGAATTACTTTTCTTTTCTCCTTTGTGTTTGTTTGTTTTTTAAATATTTAGGGAAAAGTGTACTTGTCCCAGTCAGGTCGTGTTGCATATTTCTCAACCTTCCTTTTCTCTATCATTCCCCTAAGGAGAAAACCTTATTTTAATCAATGAATTTAAATTAAATCATTCTGATTAATTAATTAAAACTTAGATTAAATTTCTCCCTAATGAGAGCAATTAAATATTAAGGAATAAGATTTTATTATATCTAAGATTCTTTTAACTCCCCTCCCAAGAACGAACGTTCACCCCTTTGGTGAGATTAAGGCTGAGATACCCATTCTAACAAAGCAAGATGAGGAAAGTGGGATCATCATAAAGACCCTGGAGAACCTCCCACAGTGACAGTGAGTGCAGCCAGGCTTCAAAAGAACTGCAAAGGCGTTCGGCCAACAGCTGGCTCCATCATCTCTTGTCTGAGCTTCCTCTGCCCATCTTTCCCTTTCTGCTTCTCTTACTCTAAGCAAGCAGCCACCCAGACGCCTGATGTCCACAAATGCTCTGGAATCAGGAGTGTCCATCTTGTTGGTCCATCACTATTGCTCTGCTACCAAGGAGAACACGTTCAACAGGAGAGCCGTTCCTAACGTGGTCATCAAGGGACTCACCTAGGGAACTTGCAAAAACACAGATCCCTGCAGATTTTTATTTAAGAAAAACACTTTAACAATGCAAGCTGCTCATTATACATCTCAATTTTTTCCTTCATTTCTCATTCACTGAATTCTTTTAAGTCCTGCTTCCTGCAAGAGACGATATAAATAAATAACTGAAGATGCTCTGTCCTGTGGACCTTCCTCCATCTGATTTTTAAACAGGAGGAGCATCGATTACTGTGGAGGGAGTTCATAGTTGAGGGGTGGGGGAGGGGAACGGATGAAAACAGAATTCTTTAGATTCTAAGCTCAAGGAAGCACACTCTCAAGTACCATTCACAGCACCCAGGCTTCACAGTGGTGAGAGAGCTGAAGGCGGGCAGAAGAACATGAAGACAAAATGTGAGAAAGAAGGTAAGAACAACCTGTGTTGTCCCTTCTTCGACGGAGCTTTGTAGTTGGTGGGAGGGGTGATGTTTGAAGCGGGAGGTACCCAGGGGAATTTCCCTTGGAATTCTGAATTTGGGGTGATTCTGAATACAGAAGATGGCCACCATTGCCCACCACATGCAGCAGCAACTTACAGACCAGACAGGCTGGGGAAGGAGACCACAGCCCCAGTGTTTCTCCTGCTCCTTTCCAAACATCATGCTGTTGTTCCTCTGGGGATTTCCAAGAACCACATTTCAATTTTTTTTACAACTACATCCTATGTCTCAGTAGTTATAATCTTCATTTCTTTGACCCATTTCTCTGTTTTTAACATTTGGGTTGCTGCCCTTCTCTTCTTTGGATAAACAATATGGCAATGAACCTCCTTCACGTGAAGTTTCATGCACACCCACAAATATTTCTCTGCAGTAAGTATCTAGAAAAATACCTTCTCTCTAAAAATCTCTGAATTTTAAGTTTCAGTAAATATACCAAGTTCCGCCTTCTCAAAGCATTCCCATTTTACACTCGCAGCAACAATGTTTGAGACTGCCTGCTTCCCCAGTTCCAAACTTTTAAATGCTCATTGGAAGAACACGTGTTCAGACTGAGTGGTTTTAATTTGCTTTTTCCTATTGACAGTAGGTTGAAATCTTAAGTTTACTCACCAATATTTACATCTACTAATTACTTTTATAGACTTAGCCACTCTATATAATGTGAATAGTAATGATGAATATGTACAAACATTATTTTGACTATTAACACAGCTTTTAGCTTTTAAACTATTAAAGTAGTAAATTTTATTAACAAATTTCTTACTGTTGAAATATCTTAGATCAGATATTTCGTTTTCCCATTCAATTTCTTTACCATTCAATAGACTCTTTCAGTTTGAAGTTTGTGACTTACATTGGGGGAATTTTCTTTTTCTATTATTTCTTCACTTCTCTCTGACCTTACAAAAAAATACCAATTAGATCGATGTTGGAACTTAGATATTGATCTTACAAGTGCCTAAACTCAGTTCTTACAATATGTTTGTCTCTAATGCCCTTTACGTTCTAAGACATTTCCTCAACTTTATTTTCCAGATTAGTAATATATTTTTATCTAAGTCCTTTCTATTATCTAGCCTTCTGTTAATTTTTAAATTCCAGCGATGAAAATTTTAATTTCCAAAAATTCTTCATTTTCTGATTGTTCCTTTTTCATAGCAGTGTGTTCTACTTTTATGGATAAATAAACTTTAGAATTTCACTGATGATACTAATTAGGACTGATTTAATGTTTTTTTCTGATTTAATGTTTTCACTCTGAATTATCTCTGTTTCCAGTCATTCTTCTGGTTCACTTGGTTCTTCTCTTTTATACTGTTACTTTTTACCCAATGTCTGGTTATCCTTATTTGCCCAATCATTTTTATGAATAATGAGTGAGGTTGATGAATGTATGGAACTAGAATAGGTTTCCTCTGTTTCTCCCTCATGCCTCTCTCCTGCCTTGCAGGGCGGGAGGAGTCTCCATCAGCCTGCCTGTTTATGCCCACATACTCCAAAGCCCTCCTCTCCATTGGCAAAATAAGAAGTATATTATTCAAGGACATGAATGTCTTTGCCTCCCACCCGACATCTGTCACGGGATTTAGTGTTCCCTCAGGTCTACACCCAATTCCAGCACTTTCCTTAGAGAATAGTTATTGACTTGGAGGCTGGTGGCAAGCACCTCTGCTATGTACCGTTCAGTATGAGAGAGCAAGGAGGGGGAATGTTCTAAAGCAGGTTTTTAAGAAAGAAAAAAAAGTCCTGATAATTTCCCAGGACCTGTTTTTCCTCTTCCTATTCATTTACTAGGGAGTAATAGCAGATTCAGAAAACTGTAAGTTCAGGGTGTTTTTCTTCTTGGTTTATGTTAGACTGTGGCACTCTCTGCTCTGGCCAGTTTTATCCCTTCTATTTTCCATAGTCCAGAAATTTCTTAATTTCTGCCAGAAAATGATACCCTTTCTTGTTTACTACCACTATGACATGTTTATATCTTTTCTGTCATGTTAATGGTTTTGAGTTAAAAAAAAAAAAAAAAAAAAAGGAAAAATGTATGTCCTCAGTCCATCGTCTTACTCCAGTCCCCTGGGTCACTAAGCCCCTCTCCTCAGGTTTTCCTACCTAAACTGTTCGCTCCCAAAAAAGTCCCCTAAACCCACCAGTCAGTGTGTATACCATCCTGCAATCTCTTTTTTCAAATATGGTAATTACAGAGTAAGGTATTCCCTTAGCACTTCTCCCACAGCGTTCTCACCTGTATGAACACAAGCAAGGATCCTGTGGTGAGGCTGGTGAGTCCAAACTGCAGAGTCCAACCAGCAACAAGATGCGCGCGTTCGGGAGGGCGCCGTGCTGGATGGCACGATGGCATCCTCCATCCCAGTCATTGCGGAAAATAGGTTAATTAACAGGCCGACTTCAGCCTTACTAAATTTATTATGAATTATATGTTCAGGGATGTTGGTAAAAGGCCAACCCTGGCATCTCTTTAACTAGTAATTATTGTGTTTGATTGTTGTGGACCTATAACGTATTAACCAGACAGGACTCGGCTTTATTAGAATGCCCGTGGCTCCCCGGTTCCATGCATATTTATTATGCGAGAGAATGGGATTCTTCTTCTCTAGCCTTCACTAATTTAAAAGAAGATATCCTCAATGAAATGTATTCAAATATTTTGACATTTTGCTTCACCTCACTTACAGAGCAGAAATTGTTTCTGACAGTTATTATACAGTGCTGGAATCCTGCTGCTTCCGCCGTTGAAGAACAGGTTGAAAAGACACAGCGCTTGCATTTTGTTCAAAGAGTGATTCTGTGGCTTAGAAATTGCAGCACTGTCAGCTGTGATTCACTGAGAGTTTAGATAATATCCAGTCTGTAGTCACTGCGAACGGGGGCTTCTAGGCTTGCAGCGGAAGGAAGTGCATGGGAGCTGGTACCCTGAGTTTAGCCAGGAGGACCAGGGCAAACTATGGAGCTGGCCTTTGGCCACTTCAAATTTTGGTAGAAATCTTCCTCCCCCTGTTCCACGTGGTCAGCCCCCCATTACAACAGACTTAAATTTCAACTGCATCTATTTGCACAAGGCACACAACAGTAAATGTTAAACTGATACGCCGGGGCATTCCAGAAGCTTGAACTGTCTAAAGCGATTAGAGGCAACAGTTGATAGGCGTTTCTTTGATCTTACTGCATTGAAAGCCAAAAATCGCTCTCAGATCATCTGTAAGGGGGCGTGGGATGGTACGCCACAGAACAACTAACAAACCGAAGAAGCAACGTTCTGTGATTTCTTTAGGGTACCTCTGGTTTATTCAGTAGACTTCTGCTCTGAATGCAAAAGTAATCTTCCAAAGTAATAGGATAAAATATTTACTTGCAAAGGGCCTGACAGCAGCAGTGGCAGAGTTTGGCACCAACAGATTTTCACAGAGCCCCTGAGACAACCCTAAGCAATGAAAAAGCCACTCATCAGCCCTGCTGCCATGATTTATTCAGTTTTCTCCCATTTCACACCCAACCCAAGGCTGTGTCTGGAAACAGCAACACTCAAGGTCAAGGTTGACCAGGGATGCTTTCAGAAGGGCCAGGAGGGCTCAATCCACCGCACTGCATGTATGGAGACATAGTTGACTCCGTTGAGCATAAGTCAAAGTGAAGAGCCAGCCCGTGTGGGTATTGAACTTGTTCTTGCAGGTTAACAAACAAGTACATCACAGACTGAGGAGACACTGATGTGAAAAGGGGAAACTCACAGGGTCACGGCTCTGCCTACAGCAGACCAAAGAGTCTAGAAATCTGCCTGGTGCAGACATGCATCTGCGGGACTGAGGGTATTCTGGGTTTGACATCCGGATTGGATAAGCCTGAGGGAACCCAGCTAAGGAGTCAGTGAAAAGCCCCAGGAAGGGTCTCAGCGGGAGAAAAAGATCCTATAGCAGATCAGGGGATCTATTTGCTGGCAATGTCCCCAGCGACCTGTGAGTAAATCTGGAGGGCACTGAAGGGTGACGAGTCCCACTATTCATCAGAATGAGACATGGCCAATTCAGCCCTCATTAGGGGTCTCTGCTGGGCGGTGAGGGGTCATACTCCAGCAGCAACTTGGGAATAAATGAGAAAAAGCTTTTGCCACTATGGAAAAATGAAAAGAAATGCATCTAGATTTTTTTAAGGTAAATTCAGCCCTAAAGGAACTACAGAAAAATGTCTACATTAAACCAAGTAAATTGTTCCAGGGGACTCTCTCAGTGAATAAATCTGGTCCAGCAGGAAGAGAGGAAGTAGGATCCCAAAGCATTAATCACACTGAATTGCAAATTACCTACTCCTTGTCTTATTCATTTTTCTTTCTCTAGTTAGTACCTTACAAAATGCTGGACACACAGTAAGTGCTGAATAAATGTTGGTGAATGAATGTCAGACTCTTTCATCTCCAGTGTAATCACAATAGGGAACCAGGTGGGAAGCCATAGATTATAGTAGTTTTGAGGCCAGCATGAATAGTGGCTGCCCAGATGACTTCTTAGGAGGCATGATTTGTGGGCTCTAGAAGTGTTCCATTGCTCTAAAATATCTCCAAATTTCTGGATTTCTGAATCTCAGCAATTCATAGATTTTTCACTGGTCATGATAATGTAGCCAAGTGCTGTAAATGGGTTATCTCATTTTGAGGCAACAGTGCTCTCCCCATTTTAGGGTTAAAGAACCTGAGGCAAGTGAATGCTCTGGAAAGGATCTGTATTGACTCCAGAGCTTGGGCTTTTGAGCACCATTCTATTATACCTCCTACACTGTTACTAAAAGTCCACAACGGTACAAATATCTTTTTAAAAAGAAAGAAGAAAAGAATTGTCAATCATTAGCATATTTTAAAAATTGATTCCTCAGTTAAATTAGCCAGACATTGAGTTGGACCCTGAAGAGAGAGAATTGAAAGGTTTGAAGAGAATGTTTCTGAAAATTTCAATCTCAGAGCTCTGACTTATTTATTTAGCACTTACTGTGTACCAGGCATTTTGTAAAGTATTAACTAGAGATATATGGTTCTCTGGATCTATCTTTACCAGGCCAGTTTCATTTTCTGCCAGGAAAACCGTGTTTTCCATACATGTATACTACAAAAGATGTATTACTTACTTAAGTTTTAAAATAAAATCTTAATTACCCATAGAAGTGGGTAACCTTTTTTTCTCCTTTGTACTACTGTATCACCAAGAGTTGGAGAGCAAATTGAATGAGAAGATTCTCCAAGGGAACACCCAAAGAATAGGTTAATAAAATGTGCTATTGTCCTATTAACTGGGGAGTGAGGCCATATTACATTTATAAACTTCATTGCAGAAGAATCTCTATAACAAAAGCACTATTCAAAGGGCCATCTATTAAGGAATAATGAAAGGCTTTAGAAAGTGCCTTTAGTAAACATTTGATAGAAAATTGAAGCAGTTACCTATGTAATTCTTGTTACGTGTACTTGAGACCACCTTATTTTTCCCCTTGAACTATCCAGAGATTTTCATGAGGGTAAACATAGCCTGTGGGTCACATTTTTATATGAGCGGAGTTGCTTACTTTTCTTTTCCCAACATAGAGAAGCTTTAACAATGTGAATAGTTACAAGAAAAGGTAACATTTGCACATCTAGATTCTTGAATTTCCTAATAAAATTGAGTCTTCCTTAGTAGAGATTTCCAGTAAATAGTAAAAGAAACTATCGGGATAAATCTTTCCTCAAGCTGGGCATGGTAAGGGACTGTCAGATACGGATATCCTTTGACTTTCATATTTTTGCTGTGAATTAAAGACATCTGGAGAGCTAATCTAGTCTATATATATCTAATGTATATAAAATGCCATGTAAATCTAATATAATATTAGATATTGTATAATATAATACAATGTGATTTAATATATCAATATATCTTAATACATATATTAATATATTGATTAATAAATTAACTGATATACATATATATATGATTGTGTGTGTAGATGCATGTTTAGTGGTCTACCATATGCCAAGTATTTTTTTTAATATTTATTTATTTATTTTGGCTGCAGTGGGTCTTAGTTCGGGCATGTGACGTCTTAGTTGCAGCATGCATGTGGGATCTAGTTCCCCGACCAGGGATCAAACTCAGGCCCCTGCATCGGGAGTGCGGAGCCTTACCCACTGGACCACCAGGGAAGTCCCATGCCAGGTATTTCTAATAACAGTGAACTAATACTTATTGAACACTTATTAAATGCCAGGCACTGTGTTTTTAAAATCTTGTCCTAGAACTTGATCAGGGAAAGTTTTATTGGTTACTTTTATCAGCCCTGTTTTACAGTAAGAAAATGAAGGTAGGGGTTAGGTAACTTACTCAAGGCCACACAGCAAGTAGCAGAACAGAATGGCAAGCCAGGCAGTCTGACTCCAGAGTCCATACTCTTGGCCACTTTATACATGTGGTCTCATCTAATTGATAAATTCTAAAGCATTGGTGACACAGCTCCATTTCTGACTTATTTGTGTTTCTCTTTGTGAAGACCCGACATAAGAGTTTGTGCCTCTTGCCCATTTTACTCAAATGAAGACTATTTTGTGACAGAATATAGCCTTCGCACAAGATTAACTAATGTATAAAACGTGCCAATATCCTTGTGCCTGATAAAACACTTTCAAGTTGAGGATCATCTCAAGCTAACACTGACCTGACCTCCTTTGTCATATTCATTAACCTTCTTTAACTTTCTTTTTTTTTTTTTTGGCTGCCTTGGGTCCTCGTTGCTGCACGCAGGCTTTCTCTAGTTGCGGCGAGCGGGGGCTACTGTTCGTTGTAGTACGCAGGCTTGCAGTGGCTTCTCTTATTGTGGAGCACGGGCTGTAGGCGCGTGGGCTTCAGTAGTTGTGGATCTCCAGCTCTAGTGCACAGGCTCAGTAGCTGTGGTGCACGGGCTTAGTTGCTCCGCAGCATGTGGGAATCTTCCCAGACCAGGGCTCGAACCCATGTCCCCTGCATTGGCAGGTGGATTCTTAACCACTGCGCCACCAGGGAAGTCCCAAAAAGTGAGAATTTTTTTTATCACATATTAATGCCCCCCAGAAAGAATCCACTACATAAGAGGCACTGAACAACCAAGTAGACAAAATGACACTGGTCAGCCTTCATCCTCAGCTAACCCCAAACTGGCATGGTGGGCACACAAATGAACTGGCCTTAGTGACAGAGATAGAGGTTATATAGCCACAAGGACTTGCTGAGGTGATAGCTGAGGATGACGGTAATTTAGAAAAGATAGCATGGAAGGGTTAGGGTAAGCGCCAGTTATACCCCAAGACCAATTGCAGCCATGAGGTCTATAGTTTATCCCATTAATTCCCATGTCTAATTTTCCCCTCAGGAAAAGAAGCCCAAGGAATCATGAAGGAGCTGCTCCTTGAACCTGCATGGAGAAGTAGAGCTGTGTGGCCCGATGGGTAGAATGCAATGGCACTGAAAACATACCAGTCAGATTTCCTGTTGTGAGGACCGTAATTGACCGCTCCCCCCAGCTGCTGCCCTCTGAATCCACCACTGTGTCTACACAGAGGCAACACTTTCCATGGGCAAGTCCCAGCCAATGACCAGCACAGAGGGCTACTAAATCAGGTCCATTCCGGCGAAATGCAGGACTCTTCAAAAGAGCAACTTTGACCTGAGGACTCCTCATCAACCTGACTGAAACTTTCTTGGAACTGTTCTGAACCCTGAGACTTTATCTATATTGATCATCCTCTCCTTCCATAGGAATCAGACCTGCATTGTGATTGGAAGCCTCCTTCTACCTTCTCCTGCTCCCTCCTCCTTCTTGCATAAGTGTTCCTCCCAGTAAATCTCCTGCACATCTATCACTGTGTTGGTGTCATCTTCTAGGAGGACCTAAACTAACACAACCATCTACTGAGTTCTTAATTTCTTCTATTATTTAGTTGTAAATTTCCATTTGATTTTTTAAAATATATTCCAGTCCTCTTGTGAAATTCCCTACATCTTCTTTCTTGAACGTATTAGCCATAGCTATTTTTAAGTCACTACTTGATAATTCTAATATCTGGATCAGCTGTAGGTCTGTTTCTAATGTTTTTTTCCTTTTGTTTTTGGACATTTGATCTAGTTTCTTGGCATGCCTGGTAATTATCATAGTGGTTCTAGATGGTATCTTTTTTTCAGGAAAGTTTTAATTTTCTTTTGGCAAGCAGAATAGATACAGACCACCTTGATCCAGTCAAAGGGGCGTGTCAAGCTTTGTTAGGGCTGATATGTTTCTGATTTAGTCCTGCTCTTATCATATACTTACTCTAGAGTGTAGTCCTCTTAGAGTCTCAACTGAACACTTGGGTTCTTTCCCAGTGCCCCTCTATTTTGGTGGGCTCTCTTTTGGTGGGCCCCTCTGCTTTCCCAGACCCAGGAAACTGCTTCTACATCTCGCTCAGCTCTTTATCTTCCTGGATGCTGCTATCTGTCAGGTGACTGGCATCTCTCCTTACATTTTCATAGCTTCTAACTCAGCAAATGCCTCAAAGAGAGTTTCTGGACCACTTCTCTGTAATTTCCTCCTCTCCTAGCCCTTCAAGTCTTGGCTACCTTGGCAACTCTAAACTCCAACTTTTATCTTTCAGTCCAGTGAAACTGCAGAAAGCTTCAGGCTGCCCCTATCTACCTAGTTTCTTTTCTCCATTTCTTGGATCAGCAAATGCTGGAAGGTAAAAATAGATGTACAAGTGAGACTTACCTGAATGTGCCTCCCTTCACCTTGGACCTTGGTCCTGCAAACCTGGGCTTCCTTGATGGCTCTCTGATGCATTCAAACACATTTTGTTTTATCTAATCCAGTTCTTCAGGCGTCAAACGTGCCACCCTTCCTCCTAACCCCCAGCCTTTGCACATGCTCTTCTCCCATCTTACAACATATTCCTACCTTGTCCACCTGTGTGGTAACCACTCTTCTTTCAGGTATTACCTCAACCAATGTTTCTAGAGAGAAGCTTTCTCTTACATCCTTGCTAGATCATATCATCTCTCATAGGCTTTCCGGCTATCACACCTACTGCTACTTTCCAGCTATGGGTATAATTTTATATTTATTAGTGTAACTATTGGATTAAATTCTATCTTTTCTAATAATGTGGGCATTTATCATGTCTGATCAACATTTCACCCCCAGTGACTAACAAAGGCCTGACATTTAAGGAATGTTTAGTAATTACCTATTGAATGAATATGGTGCTATAATCACCTTTTGAAGTAGCTCATCCACTATATTGGAATGTGAGTATATGAATTAAAAGTCTGTCAATGAGTGAGTGAAGCCAATAGCTAACAGCAGGATAGTGTCCCTCTCACTAACAATGACACTGTGTGTGTGTGTGTGTGTGTGTGTGTGTGTGTGTGTGCATAATTGGAACTGAGTTACATATGGCAAAAATGTAAACTACTCAGCAGTAGGAAAGAGACTTCTTGGACAAGTACTTGAATATTCATTGAAACCAGAAAACTACAAAGATCTCCAGGGATATAATTTCAGACTCCTATAAGAGCATTTATGCAGTAATTCATTGAGCTACTCTACAAAATGAAATGCTGACAAAAAGAAGAAAGATCAAAGAATGCTTTCAAGGACAGAGCAGGAATCGGGCATTGCAAAAGGGAAGGATGAGTGTTTGGCAGAAAGGTTCAGTGAAAGGGAGAAACAGCGCAAAAAGTGAACTGCTGGGGAAAGCAGAAAGTTCAAAGTGTCACGTTACCTGTCTTCAACAGAAATCAAAACATAACCCGACATTCACACCTGCCTGACTTTATAAAACAAAATGGAGGTGAAGGGTGAGAGATTAATTCCAAATAGGCTAATCATTCTGTTGAAATATCCCAGGAGGGCCTAAAGCATTTTTCCTGTATCTAGGACTTCCACTACTTTGCTGAAAAACTAAAAAGTCAGAAGAAGTTTAACTATTGCACAGTATATTAGTTGGTACTTGAAACTGGTTAAGGTTTACTCTGGTTATCTGAAGCCAAAATGGGCATTTGATCAATTCATCCAAATAACCCATAAAATTATCCAAATTAGTAGTTTCAGTGAACTAGTTAACTTAGTCACATGTGGAATGAACAGCTCCATAGAGAGATCCCCAAATCCAAAGTCTGTTGGTCTTGCCTGGAGCTAGTAGTCTTAAATGACAAAATAGACCAGATGGACTTAATAGCTATCTACATGGCATTCCATCCAAAAACAGCAGAATACACATTCTTTTCAAGTTCACATGGAGCATTCTCCAGGATAGATCACATGGTAGGCCACAAAGCAAGTCTCAACAAATTTAAGAATATAGAAATTATATCCAGCATTTTTTCCGACCACAACAGTATGAAACTAGAAATCAATTACAGAAAGAAAAATGGGAAAAGAACAAACATGTAGAGACTAAACAACATGCTACTAGAAAAACCAATAGGTCCATGAAGAAATCCAAGAGGAAATCAGAAAATGCCTTGAGACAAATGAAAATGGAAATACAACACTCCATAATCTATGGGATGCAGCAAAAGCAGTTCTAAGAAGAATCAACTTCAAGACAAGCTCCTAGCACAGTGCCTGGCACATGGTATTATTCAATACATATCTGTTGACAGATTTAATGCCATTGTTTGGGTGTATCTTACCAAAAGAAACTGGACTAGAAGCCCTTTTGCTGGGCCTTTTCTGGGAATGTTACTAGTAAGCAAAGTGTGCAGACTGTATGGGAGGTCTGGCCAACTTCAAGACCACATGTTGACATCCTCAAGGGTGTTGAGACATCCACCAGCCTTCTACTCTGGCTGAAATGGCAGGGGAAATGGTGAAGAGATTAACTGAAATGCAGAAAGCCCTCCATGTCAGCGCTCCCAACCTCTTTCAAGATGAGTGGGAAGCATGTGATGACTGCTTACTCCTAGATCTCAGACCTTTCAGGAAAAGAATGAAATATGGGGAGACAAAGTCAGAGTAGAGGAGGTTGCAACCTAAGAGAATAAACCACCAGGAATGGTCATTTCAGAAATATTGCTGTAATTAGAATGAACGTAAGAAGTGAAATCACTGTGAACAGCTTATTTAAAGAGTCCAAAGCACAACATGTCCTTCTCCTCGGTGTCATTTGCTGTCATTGTCTGGCCCACAAGGCAAAATCAAACCAGGTAGGCAGATTTGGACGGGCTCTTGTTTACTGTGTCTATGACTTTACAGCACTAAATTTGCAGTTAAAATACCAAAATTAAATATGAAAATTAGTATATATATATATGAATCACTTTGCTGTACACCAGAAACTAACACAACATTGTAAATCAACTATACTTCAATAAAAAATTTTCGAACAGTAAAAAAAAAAAAAAATAGCCAACAGCCCACATGCCAGATGTTTTCCTCTGGTATGATGGTCCTCAGTGGTTGCGTAGGCCTGTGTTGGTGCTAACGCATTTTACAAGACTTGCGAAGAAACTCCAATTCTCCACACACAGTTATTTATGGTTCATGTAAAGGTGAGTGTCTTTGTTGATGATGACACTTACCTGGATACAGAACACAGGATCAATGCAATAAGCCAGGACTGCTCAGGCAGAGCAAAGTGGAAGGGAAGAGCTTGGGGATGGTGAAAGGGATTAGCTTGGGCAGCGAGAGTCAGTTGTAAGTTACACTGAGTATTGTAGAAAAGCTCAAATAGACATAATACATGAAGCAAAGCAGAACTCACAGGAAGCATTAAGGGAGACTGCAAAGCTTATATTGGGCCAGGGAAGCATAGACAGTGGGGAGAGCAAAATGTCCCTAAATACTAGAGGCAAAGAAATCCCAGGGCTTCCCTGGTGGCACAGCGGTTGAGAGTCCGCCTGCCGATGCAGGGGACATGGGTTCATGCCCCGGTCCGGGAAGATCCCACATGCCACGGAGCGGCTGGGCCCGTGAGCCATGGCCGCTGAGCCTGCGCGTCCGGAGCCTGTGCTCCGCAACGGGAGAGGACACAACGGTGAGAGGCCCACGTACCACAAAAGAAAAAAAAAAAGAAAGAAATCCCAGACTATAGAATTAAGGCACTGCCTCTGCTGAGCCACGAGACACTGACAAGCCTTCTTCTTCTCCAAGTGCCAGGAGCCAGGCTGTACTTCCAGTAGGGAATGCAGTGACCTAAAGCCAAAGGAACAAGCCTATACCCAAGATGGCAAGAACTTGCTCTGAGAAATATGATAGGGGCTCCAAAGGACTGAGAAGCCAATGGGGACAGAAAGGACCTCAAGATTTGCCTATTTAAGACAAAAACAGTGGGATGAACTCGGTTACAGACTAAGTCCTGTCAACTTGAATGTAACAGGAGGCTCCCATTAGGTCGGAGTTACAGAAGGAGGGGACCTTCAGAGTTTAACAGTCATGCTGCTTTAGGGTCCCCCTTCCATAGGCAGGGGCCATCAAATCAAGCATTCCTGACCCCTCAGCTCATAATGAGGCCCCAAAGATCAGCCCAACAGGAAAAATGGTAGAGCCTGCCCCTCGGTCCTTGGAATATGATTGCAGACTTGTGGCTGCTTTGAAAAGAAACACAGGTGATGCGTGGAAGTGAGCTCTCAAATGCTTCTAGCCACACTGCCTGACCATGCCCAGAATTACTGGTCCTGGGGCTACATGGAAAAGCAGAGTTGATCTCATTGGCATCTCTTAAACCATCAAGTTGCCACATTAGCCCCCTTCACCAGCTTGGTCTGAGGGTTTATGCATTTAATCTCCCACATTTCCACATCAGAAATGGAGCAGACAATCTTTGATTAAACAACATATCCACCATCTCTCATCAGAAGTCCCTCATTCTTCATATTTGCCCTGCTCTGAACTGACAGATGGAGGAGAACATATACAGGCAGATGGTCTTTAGCTGAGATGATCCTCATTCTTTGTGAATGGAAAGGGAGTAGATTCATGTAACAAATATTCAGCCTTTCTGCAAAGGACTAGAGAAGGATTGTGTGGCAGGACAAGGTGCATGGCACAGGACAGCAGGTTTGGGGACAGAAGACATTGGTACCCAGAATTTGGTCTTGAAAGCAGACAGCGCCTCTTTGAGGCGATCACCAGGTACTGATGGTGGGATGAAGGGACCGAGTAATTCAGGATGAGAGACACAAGGGCCTGGAGGCAGAGATCTCGCTCCTTCCCCTCCTCAAAACCTTGTTTTCACTGCAAAAATCACACAAATGCCTCTTCCATTAAACTACAACTGAGAACAGGAGATTGGCAAAATTTTCACTTTTCATTTGGATGATTCAACATCATGTAGAAACAGCTACTGTGGACCTCCTAAGGAGGCAAAGGGTGGGAACAACCTGTCTTGAAAGACTGATTTTAAAAAAGTTTAGAAGCCACTAGGTGTTTGGTACTTATTTTCAAGGCTATAAATCCCACAGCAGGTGCACCTAGGCAATCAGGATAGGCAAGAACTCTGATAAATTCAACGGTGATACTTAGGGCCACAGAGACCCTGGGAGGCTATAAATAGTCATTGGGAGTGAGACGTTGCTGAACACAGAGGGAAAAATCCACCAATGGAGCAGAAATGTAAATCAGGAACTACTATGATGAAATTGTGTTTTCATATTAAGTATAAAGGAAGAAAAAAGAGAAAAAGCAAGAACTAGTTTTTTTTCCAGTGCTTAGTCAGAATCTGAGCCATTTCAGAAAATGTCCTAAAAGGGAAAAGGGGGAAGGCAGGAAGGGAGGGAGGGAGGGAGGGAGAAGACTCCCCTCTCCCCATTTCATTCAAATGTCTATCGAACCTGGCAGGTTCAGTCCAGATGTTCCAGCTGTGTCCACAGTTAATGAGCTATCACCTTTCTGTTACCGAGGTTGGGTTTCTTTTTTGCAAGAGAACAAAACTTATTGATAAACACTGTTTACTTCTCACATATTCTCTGAGGACCCTGGGATGATTAATGTGTATTTGAGAAGTCGTTCTTGAAGTATGTGAAAGTCCTGGCAGCAAAGGTACCAGGTATATGTAAAGCAGTTATACAAATCATTTTCAAAATTCACTTCTTGCCTGTTTCCACCTCCAAAAAACACATACATTTTCATCATTAAAGTTCTTTGGTTTATTGGATTACATCTCACAAATTTCAGGGAACAATAGAAATGTATTTCATTGTACTATATTTAACAATGCAGTTTTCAGGTTGTTTCTGTCTGTAGTTGTGCTTTTGATCATCTTTTCCATGAATGATATTTCTACTAGTGGGGTAGGTCACCTTGAAACATAAGTGTTTACTATGTATAAATAACTCTATAGAAGTCACATTTTTTGACGTTCTCTCTCTCTTTCTCTCTCTCTCTCTTTAGCAAATTTCACATGTGGATTTATAGAGCAATTATTTTTGCAAATATCTAGCAATATAGAATCAGACTGGTAAAAGAGTTGGTAATGATATTGTTATACAGCTTAATATGTTCTTGGCTGACCCACACAGACTCTATTTCAGAAAATGCTTCCACAGACCCAGAATATAATTGATTTATTTCCTCGGTCAGGGAAGGATGGTCATTTATTAGCAATTGAAAAACGAGGTTCAGCATCAAATAACGTTTTATGAAGCCCTCCAAGTGTGATCAGACTAAAAGAAAGAAGACTGGGAGTTCTGAAAATAAATAGAGGGGATAAAGAATAATGGTGAATAGCACCAGCTGTGAAGGTGAACTGCCTGGGTTCAAATCCTGACTCTACCACTTACCAGCTTTCTACCCAAAGCTATAAAACTTTGGGCATTGACTTCTGTGATTGAATTACTTCTGTAAAATGGTGATCTTGAGAGTACCTGCCTCCAAGGTTATTGTAACAATTAATATAAGCATCTACATAAAGTTCTCAGCACATAGTACACACTGTACAAATGTTTAATTGTAGGAATAGTTATACATATTGAGGAGGTTTAATGCTGGATCTCTTCTCTGCCACTGCCTGTCCCATATATTAATGTAGGTGGCCACCAGGTCCTCTCAGTCCTCGTCAGAGTCTCTGACGTCTTTGCCTTCCTCTTTATCCTGTCACCAGTCTTACTACAGATTCCCTTCACGTTGGTACCTGGACTATTGCAATAGTCTCCCGACCCCAGTCTTGATACCCTTAGAATCCACCCCACCCTGCACACTAACTCCAGTTCTGCTTTCTTATAATCATATAATCATGCCTTCCATGCCTAAAAAATGTTGAAGTCTCCCAAATGCCCATAGGATGAACCTGAAATGTTTTAGCCTTGTCTTCAAGATCCTTCCCATCCTGGCCACAGCCCTATCTTGACACCATTTCCCACTATCCACCAGCATTGATACTTGGCCAAGGCAAGCTCATTTTCCAGAGCAATGGCATGCTGCCATGTTCCTAAATGCTGATATTCAGTCCAGAACATGGATTCTCAGAAATTTTCCTAAAGTTTATTACCATCAGAATCAAAGGAAAATCAGAGACTATATAGGTTCTTCCTCTCCAAACCTCTCCTCTTTTCATACCAATACACTGAAAGGAAGCAAAATTGCTCATCACCACTCTGAAGAGCTTTGAGAACACAAAGCACTCATTAGATTCATCCACATTTGAGATGTCATTCAGCCTATTCAGAATCAGAATCTCAGCAAGCGTGGGGAGGTCAGGATGGGTCCATGTCAGGATGGGGCCATGGGTAAGGGGCTGTGGGATAAAGTCAAGGAGGATGCCTGCCCCATCCCTAGGCTGCAGGAGTGGCACTAGTGAGGGAAGGGGCAAGATCAATGAAGGTAATTCACTATTCTGGTTACTTTGCTGCATAACAAATGATTCCAAAATTAGTGGTGGAAAAAAAAAACATTTTACGTTGCTCATGATATCGTAGAAACTTAGAAAGGGCTCAGTTGGGCAGGTCTTTCTAGGGCTAGAAATACAGATATGGAAGTCATAGACATAAAATTTGTGATTGAAATCATGGAATATAAGATTTTTCAGAGAGAATGTGCAGAGAATAGAGAGGGTCAAGAGCAGAACCTTGGGGACACCAGCCTTCACAGGGTCAGCCAAGGAAGGTCTGTCTTACTCACCTCCTACTTGTACACACTCCTTATGTATTAAGGACTCCTTTGGAAAGAAATTCCATAGCCACTAAGAAAACAGGTGACCAGAAACCCTGCTTTCCTTCTTAGCTCTTCCTTGGAGTCCCTCCTATGGTTGCAATTAGACACTGGCTTGGAGCTGCCATCCTCTGAAGTCTCAACTGGACTGAATATCAAGCATACCTTTGAGAAGTGAACTGAACGAAGAGACATCAGCATTATGTATTCACATTATCAGTCAGAATACACGAGGTTCTGCTGCAGTAACAAACAACCTCACCACCTCGATGGCTTAAACAACAAACGTTATTCCACATCATGATCACTGTCAACCTACGACCCAGGCTGATGTGGCACCATGTGGATTATCACCGGTCGTCATGGCAGAGGGAACAGAGAATACGACAAAGCACATACTGGCTCGTAAAGCTTCCACATGGAGGTGACACAATCACTTCCGTTCACATTTTGTTGGCTGGAAATGCGCCACGACCACACTTGAGCTCAGAGTAGAGAGGAACAATCTTCTAACAAGCCCTAAATGAGAGAAACAAATGCAGTGGACAGCATTAATGCCTTACACAATGGGCGTTCACAACACAAATGTTTGGTTTTGGTGGGAAGGTCAGGGGAGACCTACTGGGTTTAACCAGGAAAGATAGCATTTGGGTTATACATAAAAGGTGGGAAGGAGTTAAATGAATGGAGATGGAGAGAAAAGAGAAGAGAGAAAAAAGAATGGAGATAAGAAAGCTCCAAACAATGTGATGACGAAGAGCCTCACTTGATTGGAACACAAGGTTCATGTTTTTTCATTATGCTGGAGAAAAAGATGGATTTGCTCTACACCAAACGTGTAAGCTGGATAAGCTAAGAGTAAAATGATATGCTAAGTTATAGAATGGATGATGGGGTTGCACGATAGGCCACGAAACGAGGTTCACCAAATAAACGAAAGAATAAGCCCTGAGGATGAGCTCTAAGGAATAACTTTTTGCTTAAATCACAGAGACAGGAAGTATCCTTTTGGAATTAGAAGATAATAATAAAAGAGTCCCTGGAAAGAGGGGACACACGTATTCTCAGGTAAATTTTCAGTCTTTTCTCATGAATAAAAGAACAGGCTCTATGGCTTTTGGTTTTAGACGCCATTGTGCTGTGAACATCCCCTGAGTTCCTTGGGTAGGAGACATTATTAACATTAGAAATATCTTCCTGGTCATGATTGTCACATAGTAGAAAACCGGTAGTTTCACTGCTGCTCTGAAAATCAATTTTGATTTAAAGCAGTAGATGGTTAACTATCAAATACCAGTTAATCTCCTCCTCATTGTAAGCTCCCGGAAGGCAGGGCCTGCAACCTATTCAAATTTATGTCTCCATTGTGAGCGTAGAGAAGATATTCAGTAAAATGTTTTGCATTGTCTACTGGAAAGAATAGAAAATTATAGGAAATGACCTCATTTGGGTTGTTCATATTTTTCTTTCAAGGCAAATATTTTGCTTACGTAAGATTTTTCCCTGCATTAAAGCTTTCACGAGCAGAAAGTACGCGGTTTGAATACTGATGGGGTGAATTACCATTTCCCTTAAAACTGTATTCTATGCTAGGCTCCCTTCTCTCTGTGTGTTTTTTGCAGTACCTGTCAGCTTCCCACCCTGGTGAGCTGAGGGGAACAACTTAGACAGAAACGACTGCCTGCTGAAAACCTCCAGCCAGGAGCACTTCCAAAGAGTCAGCTTCAGCTTCTCCCCACAGTGCTGACACACTCTTTGAGTGCTATCTTCCAAGCTCCAAAACTAAGAGGAAAAACAAGAAGGAAAGTATGAAGAGGGAAAGTTCTTTAGGTGTCAGCTATTTACGTAGCTCCTTCAGGTTTCCTAGGTAATTCTTTTGTCCAGAAGTGCCGCGTTCTCAAACATCAGTAGGTCCCAGATTCCCATAAGGGAAAGAAGCCTGCATCTCCCGCCCCCTAGACAGCCAGGGTTTACTTTTCTAAGCATGGGTATGGCAGCTTTTGGTGATCTAGCAAGTGTATTTATGTCACTGATGCTTGACAAGAACCCTTCCTGAGGACGCTAAATTGCAGGTAAAGGGTGTTAGGCCGATAGCTTATGAAATTATTCTTTGTGAGTTATAGACTTAATATAGTGTCTAGATGGGGGAAATATTTACTGCCTTTTAAAAGAAAGAGGCACTTAGAAAGCACCTCCATGTTTGGAGAAAGTGGGCATGGTTGTCCAAAATCAGCCAGGGCGTGAATGACTGAGGCGGGGAGAACCCACATCCTGGCTGGCCCTGGTGAATAAGGAGCACATGTCTCTGTGCTCGAGAGCGTTTGGGTCAAAGCACATGAGCAAGATCCTCACACTACACATCACCTAACTGTACCGGTACCGTAGCCGGGACGGAGCAGGCTTCAGCGAAGGATTTTTACCAGATAGATCATATTAAGCAGATAAAAATCATTAAATCACTAGACATTCTATAAATTATGTTTAATAGAAAATCTCCTGATCATTCTGTTTCATTTATGTAGCACGGTGTTACAATGGGAATCCTCCAGCTGCAGTTCTGACTGAGGCATTAATACAACAGGCCCTAGCAGGAGAGCTGCTACGCACAAGGACCAGGGATGGAAGTAAGGAAGAGCAAAGGGACTTGGTGAAGAGATTGATTTGGAGAGAGCCATTAGCCGTTACCTGTTCCCTACTCGTAGTGTGAGGATCCTCAGCAGGGGTGCGACTCCTTTACCTGGTGCCTAGTGAGGGCATCCTCTGAGATGCAGCCCCTGAGAGCTGCGCCCAACACGCTGAGGACCACGATGGCCGGGTGAGCAGGTGCCCGGTCAGTCTGCACCTGCAGCGCCCATGTTTCCCCTGCACCCGAAGGAGGCCACGATGGAGCGAGATTCCGTTGGGTCCTAGACGCCAACAGGAGGAGTCTGCAGCCGATCCGCCACTGCCCAGGAGCCCAGGAAGAGGCCACGGGAACCCCGCCTACACCGCGGGAACTGCAGGTGAGAGGCCCCGGTGATGGGACTCTCTGAAGAACCAGGAAAGCGCCCTCCAGGAAAGAGCTTCTCACTTCTCCTCCCTCCCCCTCGTGAAGATGAGAAGCAGGAAACAAGTAGGAAATGAAAGACGTCAATACAGGCCTTAACATGGGCGTGGGGCTTCAGCACTGAAGTCTTCCCTTTGCAAGAGGATGAAAGCAAGAGTTTACCGCTTGCGCCAGAAAATCTAATTTCTGAATTGAGACTTTGTTTTCAGCTTAAAGGGATCCTATACCAATCTTTTATCTAAGAGTAATCCTAAAAATCATGGGATCATCTCTCCAGGGGCAGAGAAAGATTCTCCTCCCTGCCTAAATTTTAAAGGAGCAGTAGAAGCAAATGCAGAGTAGGGTTTCATCATATCCTAGAAGCCATGCATTCAGCACAGCAGTTACATTTATGGTCACCTCCTGAGTCCTGACTGTGACATCACATATATGAAAACTGCCACCATCTTTTATGTGATGTGAAAATCTAGTTTCCTAAGAGAGGAGATTCAATCTACCAATCTTGATCCCTTGAAACTTCTGTCAGGAATAAGAGGGCAAGCTTTCTGGAGATCTTGTTTTCTCATCAGTGACCCAAGTGTAGCCAACTCTTTCTCACATGTTACAGGTTTTGGAGGTTTAGGAATTTAAACTAAGATGGGAATCTAAAAACACAGAATTGTGACCCATGCATGAAATTGGCTAGCTACTCTTTTCTACTGTAGCTATTAGCTGCCATCTCTTTAGATGTTGTACTACTAAAATTTCCTAGATGACCGGGTTCTCATTCCTCTGCTAACAGGAATCTTTAGAAACTTAAGTGGCAGAGGTGTGCGTGTGGGCTATTATTCTCTCAGAGTTGAAGATGAGAGGGGGATGGTGCCCTTGACTGCTGTGCGGTTACCTGAAGTGGGCTGCACCATGCTAAAGGGCAATGGGATCTTCGATTGCAAAGTGAGCATTCAAAATGACTTTTTATTAACAACAGCCAAACAAAAAAAATTAAATATAATTCTTTATCTTCAAAGTGGTCCTTTTGAAAAATTGTGATATTTCTACAATAGGTGACAATCTGCCAACACAGAATAACTTGTGAATGCGAATATCGCTCCCTTCATTGTTCCTGGTTTCCTTCAGAAGCTACATAATCTTACTTTCTAAAAACTGTAGGCTGCAACGTTAATAGAATTCAAAAGGACTACTTTTCAGTCTGAAAAGTTATAAAGATGTGAGTTCTCCATGCCTTTAAGGAAATCCAATTATAGATCTTTTTTATTATTATTATTATTCAAGCAAAGACCAAAAGAGGAGCTTTTCTTTCCTGGTGTCATTTGCTCAGCAGGAACTCACCTTGACATTGGAGCTGATTTTCCTGCATTTCTCATTAAGAAATTACTACCAGATACCCAAACTCAGACGTAAACTATGTTTAAGCAGTCCCAGATTGCCTTGCACACCTCAAATATACCGTTTTCATGATAGTTTATCTGTGGCATTCAGGGATGGGATTAGGGTGGGGCAAGTGAAGTGCCTAGGGCACCACATTTAAGGAAGAACTCACTCTCAGAGTCATGCAAGTAAAGGGTGAGGACAAGTCCCTCCTTAAACTGTATACCCTGCTTGCCTCCCTCCCTCAACCTAGTCCTGGCCCTGGTGGAACTTGTTATTTCTAAGTAATCCCTGATCATTAAAAAAGAAAATGAAAATAAATTTTTAATAGTCTACCAAAATGTGTGCTGAGTTGTTTTGGAAACTTTCAAAGAGCAATGATTAAATATTTAATCTTCACACAAACAGGGAGTTGAGTGAAGCAGACATTGACTGATAAAGCCTTTCTGTGAATTATACACAAAACCAGTCATCCCAGAGAGAGCAGGACTCTTTGAGGTGTTCAAAACACAGAGGTATCTGGAAACATTCATCTCTGTCTTAGGAGATAGGTTCCTATTAGTTTTGCCCAAACTAGCTGGTTTATTTAATATATTGATGTGAATACAACAATTTGACTGCAATTCCCTTTTTCTTTCATCTTGTCATCATACCAATTAAACTGTTTTACCACACAACATTTTTTTACAGTGATCCATTTTCCCTTGCCCAGGTTTTAGATATTATCAGTTTCTACCAATTTTTACAATGGTGCCAATTCTTAAACTTTACCAGAATATAGAGTTTTGTCTTTAAGACTATATGAGACTGTTTATCTCACTCTTGGGTTTCCGTTAGCTCAGTACTTAAAGAGTACTGACTACTAGCCGCTACAAAGACCAGTGAGTACCGACTGAAAGAGGGAAGATTGAGTCTTAATAGGAAATTCCCTTGACTAGCAGATATATTTATCACACATGTTATTTGGTCCATTGTGTTTTTTAATGCTAGCAATAACATTAAAAATGTAATGTGGTTATTGACACTTGAAGATTCTACGATTCGTTTTCTCCGCTCATGGACTAAGTATAAAAATAAATGGCATTTTCTGCTATTTCCCAAGTCAACCATATTTTTTTTGCCTACCTCATAATGACTATACTTGTCCCCTTTCATCAAGTATGGCCAAAGAAAAGTCAAAAACTTGTGTTTCTCTCTGAAATCAAGGTGGCAAATTATCAAGAAGCAACTCTTTGATGCTTTTGAATGGCTGAAGCAAAATATCCCACCTTGACTTAGGCAAGAAAAAAGCCAGAGAAGTCCAGTTGTTTTACAAGATCCTAACATCACCAAAAAAAAAAAAAAAAAAAGAAAGAAAGAAAAGAAAAAGGATTACTGATTTCTCTTTCCTCATAGCTTTAGACCACAGAACGTGTCAGGATTTCCGATAGGCTCCATTACTCATACATCAGAGTGTGTGTGTTTCTCTCCAATGAACTCATTTACCATCCTGTAGAAGACCAAGGGATTTGGTGCCTATATCAATCAGGTAATTGCTATAACAAATAAACCCCGAAAGGTCAATAGAAGTTTATTTCCTGTTCACTTAACAGCACTATGCAGTATTCCTGGTAGATGGGCAGGTTTCTTGCACTCAGTGAGTAAGAGATCTGGGCTTCCTCCATCCTGCGGTTCTGCCGTTCCCTAGGATTACAGAGTTCCCTACATCCAATCACAAGGACACACAGACTTTGGTGAAGGCACACTCTATTCTCCATACCCTGGGCCAAGAAATGTATATCATTTCCACTAATAGCCCACCAACAAGAATAGTCACGTGATCCTACCAAGAAGCAAGGAGTTTGGCAAAGATGTCCATGACTGGGCAGACACTTTCCAGTGACAATTCTGTGATTGGGGAGCACTTATTTTGGTGAACATCTCGCTCTCCCAAAAATGTTCAACTGAACATAGAAATTTTCATGGACTAATGACATGCACTGATCTCATATTCTTTTTTTTTTTTTTTTTTTTTTGCGGTACGCGGGCCTCTCACCACTGCAGCCTCTCCCGTTGCGGAGCACAGGCTCCGGACGCGCAGGCTCAGCGGCCACGACCCACGGGCCCAGCCGCTCCACAGCATGTGGGATCTTCGTGGACCGGGGCACGAACCCGCGTCCCCTGCATTGGCAGGCGGACTCCCAACCACTGCGCCACCAGGGAAGCCCTCTCATGTTCTATTTTGAAGCAGATTCTCTCAATATCAATACACCATGATTATAAGTTACTTAATTTTTCTAAAATTCTCCACTCTTTGAGGTTTTAGGGATACTCTTTAGCACAACAAAGAAATGGTGTACTAAAAGTTCTTCAATACCCCAAAGATTTAATGAACTTTCCGTATACCTCACTCACAGAGGAAAACCGCACATGATCGGAGCATCAGTTTGATAGTATGACACTTATCTGTGTTCTGTAATTTTTGCCTGCATATTGTTATAGTTTCATTTTTATCTTTAAAAATGCCCTGAATTGGAACATTGTTTATAGAACCTTAATTCTTGAGAAGAAAAGTATACTAAGTTCCAATTAATAAGTCAGTCATTTCCCTCTGCTGCCTGTCTGCTCCTTATTGGATCCATAGGTCCGTAATGTGTCAAAGATGGCAAGAACCTTGGACTTGATCCAGTCCCAAACTCCTCATTTTCCAGATGAGCAAATATGCTAGCAAACGTTATTGATCCTCACTCTTCAGATGAGTTTTCCCTTTGCTTTTCAAGCCTTCATCACTTCTTTTTACCATTGTGAATGGCAGGCCATTACCTGAACTAGCTTCCCTGTGACTCCTGTACCCTTGTCTGTGTTTACTCATGAAGTGCAAGGGCTTCCGTTATCCAAGCAATTTCCTAAGTAATATGGCAGGCAGTCCGTGTCTCATTTCAATGTTATTAGTAAAAGTGATATACTGATATTTCTATTTAACACTTGGCATTGTTCTTCTTTGACAGACATTAGTCAATATAAAAGAAAGCTCTCTTGTTCTCTCCCTTCAGGAACAGAAACTATGAAAGAAATGTCCTACACAACACCCTTGCCTTTTTTGGTTAATTCCTGCCACCAGAAGCTGGAATTGTAATTTAGTTCATCATAAAAGACTCATTTCTCCCCATCAATCTGCTCCACATTCTCATTGACCTTCCAGGAGGACAATCACAGAGCCAAATGCCTTTAAAGGTTAAAGATATCAATTATATCTCAACAAAGCTGCAAAACAAACAAATAAGTGTTTAAGAGACTCACACTAGGGAAGTTTAGTACAGGTATTTTTTTCTTTTATATTTTGCAAGGCTGGATGTTGAGAGTCACATTTCCACATCCAAAGATTTTCATCCCTTTGTACCAGAGTATATTTCACTAAATGTTTAGTCAGTCTCCAAACATTTTTTTCTCAACATGGTATCCACCTATTCACTGAAATGTAATGCATCACTATCAGAGTATGAGAAGCCACCATCTCCACCATCTCCTTCCTGAGCTCCCCCGTCCCTGCATGCACACACACTCACAAGGTGGGTAAAGCTCTCTCCCTTTGCATTTCCATAGCAGCTTCTATTTATATCTGTCTCAACACTTATCAAGGTATATACTTCAGATGTTGGGGTGGAAACTAAACTGTAGCACCTAGTGAAATATGGAAGATTCTCAATAAATACTGGCTAAGTAAATGTATAGGAAACCATTAACGTTAGGTTAACCCAGATATACAAATTAACACAGACTCCTAAGCTTCAGACCAGAAAAAGCACAAAATAGATAACAGGAAGATTTCTTTCTAATTGACAGGAGCAATACAATTGCAATCAGGTGCAATTTTTTAGACTACTGATGATTGCTGAACTCATGGATAGAAATATGAGACTGAATATTTGTTCACATATTGAACAAATATTTACTGAGTGCCTACTGCTTACCAGAGGCTGTAAATAGGAGGAAGAGTATGGATAAAGCCAAGGGTGACTTTTAAGTTCTTTACTGAATGGCCTTTAAAAAATCCCTTCTCCATGGTTTTCCCATTGTGTTCCCAAGGGGTTATATCCTGAGGAGCACCTTACTCTCAATACTTCTTTGTATCAACATGTTTTAACATTCCTCTGAGCCTTACTGTGTATCGGTCTCTGCGCTAAGCACTTTACATGGCTTATCATATCCAATCCTCCTAATCCATTCTGAAGATGAGCTGGAGACAGAGAGGTGTAGTCATTCTCCCCAAGGCCACATGACTGCAGAAGTGATCTCCATACCCAGGCCATGAATCACACCACTGTACCCCTCCTTGTGGTTTGACCTCCCTCCCTTTTTCATAGGGGATATTCAGCCTCCACATCATATATTCAGCAAACCCTGGCTCAAGGTCAAGACTGAGGGCCCGTGTCTTGCTGCTGGCCCCTCGCTTGCCACTCTCTGCTCAGTCATTCTTTCTCCCACAGCTCCACCTTTGGGTGCTTTGCACAGTGCTAAATCCCCCGCTCTATCTCCAAAAAGAGACACATGCGGTAATTCAGGATCCTGACATAATGAAGAACAGCACTGTTCTGGGAGCATGCCATGGTGAGGGTGACAGCTTGGGCACGTTGGGACCACACGTAGCCCATGAGATCACAGTGCCCTTCGAGGCCTTCGGGGAAGGGAAATAAACCCCCTTGGTCTGAGGAACTAAACCCCCGGGGATGGGACGGATGCTCCACTTGACTCAGCAGTCTCCCTTTTGACCCGCAGACCATTGGCTCTGACGGGCTTCAGATGAAACTTTCTCCAGCCTGCCTCATCAAAGGGAAGCCCGCCACTGTGTGCACAGAGGCTTTGAGGCTTGAAGAGGAGAAAGAATATAAAGTGAGGAACTGAGGGCTCTCAGAGGACATCTCTCCCCAAAAAAGCAGAAGGACGCAAGAATAAAAGACCCATGATTTCTCTAATGGTACGTAAAAAATACAGGTTGCTAGCTTTGTCATATCGTAAACGTTTTCCCCACTGACTCCGAAGCCGTCGTGAGCTGAACCAAATCTGAATTAAGAGAGGCTTCAGAGGAAGCTTAACAGTTGGTCACAAGGGGTAAATTTCCCTGTACTGCCAAACGGAAGGCTCCCCAGAGGGTGCTAAGTGGTAGGGTCCCTTCAGTAGCTAATACGGTAGAAAATCATAACTCTTCACAGGCCAGAGCTGGATGCCACTGCCACCTTCACCAACTTGCTCAAAGTCGCAGTAAAACCAGAATGCAGACACACAGCTGTCATCTCTGATGACGGATTTACTGACTTCGGATGGCCGCTTCTCATTTTAATACTTTCCTCCCCAGCCAGGATGCGAATGACAGACACACGCCACTGAGATTCAGAAAACTCTTCCCACAATTGCTGTGCTTTAGAATAAAGAGTCACCTTCTCAGAGAGTGGGACACCTTGGAACAAGTGCACATTTGCAGACAAAGCAAGAGGAGAATGTTCAGGCTCCCCCTCCAGCCTGAGGGGATGGGGTTTGCTCAACCTCCAGCTGCCTGTCTGCTCCGGAAGCCTTTCTGGATGACGACCTACATCCCCCAAAGGGAAGAGGAAAGCCCACACTGTTCCCACCAACTGGGATTTTGACTCCTCATCAGGGAAATTTGTGAGTGTGTTTTGTTGTTGTTGTTGTTGTTGTTTTTGCGGTACGCGGGCCTCTCACTGTTGTGGCCTCTCCTGTTGCGGAGCACAGGCTCCGGACACACAGGCTCAGTGGCCATGGCTCACACGCCCAGCCGCTCCACGGCATGTGGGATCCTCCCGGACCGGGGCACGAACCCGCGTCCCCTGCATCGGCAGGCGGACTCTCAACCACTGCGCCACCAGGGAAGCCCTGTGAGTGTGTTTTATAAACATTTCAATAGTGCTATAAGCCTGGCACTATTCTAAATGCCTTGCAACTTGTCACAGTAACAATCCCATTATAATACCAACGAGGAAACTGGGATGTAAACGTAGTAATTTGCCCCACGTCACACAGACGGTAAGTGGCAGAGCCAGGCACCCAACCCAGGCTTGGGCTCCAGAGTCCAAGCTCTTCAAAGCCAAGCCCGCTGCCTCGCCATTAATTCTCTTTTTCTACACAGACTAAATTCATGTCTCTGTTACATAAGAGCTTCCTCTAGGTTTGATATTCCCAGCAGGGCTCACACGTTATCAGTGTTTGAAGGTGGAATTCCACAAGCTGGCCCAAGACGCTGGGGGAAAGGGAGAAAGTCAGAAGGAGGTGGAGAACCCTTGCCGTTATGCTCCCATGAGCAGTAAACTGGGCAGCTTTGTTTTCCACTGCTGTTTTTCCAGTTGCTGTCAGGAAACCAGGGAGCTTGTGATTCATCTGCTGCTTGGGGTGATACCTGTGACAACTTCCGTCTGCAGGCTCCTCTGGGTCTTTTACGTCCCCACTGGTTGTTACTTGGTTTCTCTACTTCTGAAATGTCTCCGGATGCTGTTTCATTATGTAGAGTCAGGCAGAAGACAGACGGATGCGTGTGAAGCGGCAGTGAAGCTGCCACCGGGTCTGCAGTGTCTGTGGTAGTTTATTACTGCTGCCAGCAGAAGAGAAATCTGATCGTGGCAGACGCAGCCTGCTGTGAATCAATATTTTACAGGTAGTATACTTTGAAGAGATGACATCGAGACAGAATCAAAAGAGGGGAGGGAGAGAGAGGGAGAGAGGAAGAAAAGGCACAAGCAGGAGCAGAGAATTTATCCTGACATCCTTTGACAGTCCTTCCCACAAAGAGCGAGAGGAACAAGCCAGGGTAAGGGGAGCCGACGCTGACGCGGGGGAGGATGGACCCTTTGACAAAAGCCATTACTCCCCACTTGCCTTCACCACACACATGCCATCACAAAAGGGGAAACGCAGCTGTGATACCCTTTGGACCAAAGGATGCCTGTTCTGAGGCGCAAGCTGAGAAACACCCAAAGACACGACAGGAAGCAGACCTTTTCCCCTCTGGTTCATGGACCGGGAAGCTGAGAAAGCGCTTGGTGGAGAGATGAGCAAGCCCTTCGCATGCCTGTCCTGGTCTGTGCTTTCCAGGTGTCCTTGGGGATCTCTGGAAAGCATTCCAGAGCCTCAATGAGGATAAAAATAGAGGGGAGGTAGCAGGAGTTTGCCAAGGCTTTCAGGCTCCCAGTGGACTGCGCGTAGGGAAAGCTCTCCCCGGCAGCACGCCTGCAGACACAGGTGCTGACAGACTGACTCCCAGATGAGGTGGGAGGCTTGCTGTGCTGCCCAAGACACAAGGAAGCTGTACTTATATGTGGCCTAGAATAGTGGGAATGTGGCTTCTCGAGGGCAGAGAATTAATGAAATAGCAATCAAGTTCCTCCCCTGGACAAGGTAGTAGGGATATGAGAGAGATACAGAAACTAATAACCCCCAACCCTCGCCTTCATGGGGAATTAAGACAGATACACATTCTGCACTAATGCACAGTCTACTGATGAGTGCCCAAGAGATACTGCAACAATGCACTGCGGGACTTCAGAAAAGACCGAGCTCTCTTATACCCTAGAATTGCAGCCTTTTACGATCTGAGAGGAGCCTTGACTTCAGGGATGAAGACAACTGACTTGACACTTGACAGTGGTATCTGGGAGAGCCTCCAGCCATTTGTGCCAGGACTGGAAAGATGGGTGGAATCTGGGTCTGGCAAGCCACATTGGGTTTCAATGGGGCACTAGGGCAAGGAGGCATCCCGGGCAGAGGAAGTTATCTAAGTCAGCATTTCTCAGACGGTGTTCCAAAGCGCACGGGGAGTGTAAGGGAGATGTTACATGAAATAGTTTCTTGGACAAATACATTTTGGAATTCCTAACTTACGTGGAGATATTAACCCAGGGTTAAAAATGTTAGAGAAAGTTTTAGGGTGAGAAGAAAGGTGACCAATAGTTAAAATCTACAGCAGCTAGAGTGAACTTTTAAGAAGGCAAATCTGATCATTTCACACCCCTGCTTACAATCCTTCCACGGTTTTCCACTACTCTTAGAATTAAGCCCACGTGCTTAAGAGAGTTGTCTTATGCCCCTCCCTGGCATCATTTTAAGCTTGTCCTTTCCCTCTGTGGATCCAGCCACGTGCTGCTCTTCTAGGCCCTCGAATGCATCACATTCTTTCTAATGTCCAGGCCTTAGCATGTATGGTTTCCTCTTCCTGGCTAATTCCGAAAAATTCTTTAAGCTTCAGCTTATTGAGAACCCTGAGTCAGGTTAAAGTCCCTTACCATGTGCTCCCAGTGAGGCCTGCTTTTCCCTCCACAACCTCGCACCCCATTAGGGCTGCACCCTCAGGAACACAGTGCCCAATGCCCAGGGAGCTCTGTAACACAGGGAGGATGAGCCTTGAAACATCTGCTAGCGCCAGGGCATGGGGGATCCCTGAGGAGGGAGACTCGACATCATTAGCAGCCAGTGAGTGGACACACTGGGGGAAGGGAAGACAGCCTTGAAGCTGTTTCTTAAGATGGTTTGGCAGTGACACGCGAGGTAGTTTGGAGCACAGAGAGGCTGCTAAGAAGACAACGCGTTAGGAGAATACTGCAAGAGCTTGGCTAGAGGTAGGGAGTCTAGTCCAGCGGGTTGCTAAGGAATGTGAAGGGAAACGAGAGGCTGGAAGAGAGAGGGTCTGTGGAAATAGTCTATAGGACGCCACAAGTGATGGGACAGAAAAGGATAAGGGGAGCAAAGGTGACTCCAGGTTTTGAGCCCATGTGACTGGGAGACTGGTGATGTCATTCACAGAATGGCCTTCAGGAGACGCAGCTGAGAGGAAGGGACTGTGAGAGGAGGAGGGAAGGGGTTCCACTGTGGATACTTTGACTTTCAGGGGAAAGTGGATGTGGCCCTCCCTGGAATCCCTTTACCAAGGCTGGAGTCAGCCTCACCTGCTCCCTCCCTCACGCATCCTGCCATTGTCCATCCCCTGGGTCTCCCAGCTTGGTCCCTTCCTCTCCTCTCTACCGCCTGACTACTGCCTGTACACAGGCTCTACCACCTCTCATCTGAATTCCATATGCTCCATGATGGTTAATTTATGTGGCAACGTCACTGGGCCATAAGGCACCCAGGTATTTGTCAAACGTTATCCTGAGTATGTCTGTGAGGTGTTTTGAATGAGATGAACATTTGAATCAGTAAACTGAATAAAGCAGATTGCTGTCTCCATTGTGGGTGGGCCTTGTCCAATCAGTTGAAGGTCTGACTAGAACAAAAGGCTGACCCTTCCGAGAATAAGCAGGAGCTCCCTCTGCCTGACTGCTCTGAGCTGAGACATTCGAGTCCTTCAGACCCAGACTGAACTTTGGCTCTTCTTGGGTCTCGACTCTGTAGATTTGGGGATTGGAACTTACACCATTGGCTCTCCTGGTTCTCAGCCCTTCAGACTCAGAATGAAACTACACACTAGCTCTCCCGGGTCTCCACTGTGCCGACTGCCTGTCTTGGGACTTCTCAGCCTCCAGAATCTCATGAGCCAATATTTTATATTCTCTTTCTCTCTCTTTCTCAGATAGATAGATAGATAGACAGATAACTAGATCAACAGAGATATATCTATACAGAGAAATATATCCTTTTGGTTCTATGTCTCTGGAGAATCCTAATACATGTACTCTTTCTCTCCCTGCCGACCCATCTCTCAGCTTCGCACTTTCACCATATTAGGCTCAATGGACAAATTACTCTTTCTAAATTAGCTCACTTCCAACCATGCTACTCCCTAATGAACCTGGATTTAGAAGGTAGGAGGGTGATGAAGAAATCAGATAAGAGAACCACTAATCTTAGGGAGAGAGAAAAAGAGATGATCAACAGTTAAATATCACGAAACATCGAGGATAATGAGAACCCGAATGACACCACAGTTCCACAGTGAGCCGTACTAGTGACCCTTGAGGGATCCATTTCTGCAACTTGCTGGGCTAACCTGAGGTTGAGAAATGCAGAGCAGGAATAGTGGAAGCCCCAGAGCAAGGCTTCTCAAGCTCTCTGTGAGGAAGATTCAAGCTGCTCCTCTGTTCTCACCTCCAATCAATTGCAGACTAATATTCTTTAAAATACAATAAGGGTGGATTACTTTTTAAATGATCACATGCTTGGATGTCATGGCAATTTCACATTGCTATCAAAGTTTTTAAACACTTCCTTTCAGTTCCTGAATTTATCTCATTGTGGACCTGTAGCAAACAGCTCACATCTGTCCATAGATCACATTTTTTTCAGGTGAAGTATAGTTGACTTAAAATATTATATTAGGGCTTCCCCGGTGGCGCAGTGGTTGAGAGTCCGCCTGCCGATGCACGGGACGCGGGTTCGTGCCCCAGTCCGGGAAGATCCCACATGCCGCGGAGCGGCTGGGCCCGTGAGCCATGGCCGCTGAGCCTGCGCGTCCGGAGCCTGTGCTCCGCAACGGGAGAGGCCACAACAGTGAGAGGCCCGCGTACCGCAAAAAAAAAAAAAAAAAAGTTACAGCTGCACTCACACACACACACACACACACAAAATATTATATTAGTTTCAGGTATATAACATAGCAATTTGATATTTTTATACACTACACACCATACAAAGTTATTATAAAATATTGACTATATTCCCTGTGCTGTGACTTGTTTGTTTCATAACTGGCAGTTCGTACCTCTTAATCCCCTTCACCTATTTTGCCCCTCCCCCACCCTCTCCCCTGTGGTAACCACTAGTTTGTTCTCTGTGAGTCTATTTCTGTTTTGTTATACTCATTTGTTTGTTTTTTAGATTCCACATATAATTGCAATCATACAGTATCTGTCTTTCTCTGTCTAACTTATTTCACTAAGCATAATACCCTCCATCTCTATCCATGTTGTCGCAAATGGCAAGATCTCATTCTTTTCTTACGGCTGAGCAATATTCCAGTGTGTGTGTGTGTGTGTGTGTGTGTGTGTGTGTGTGTGTGTGTGTGTGTACTACATCTTTATCCATTCATCTGTTGATGGCTACTTAGGTTGCTTCCATATCTTGGCTACTGTAAATAATGCTGCTATGAACTTTGCGGTGCTTATAGCTTTTCAAATGAGTGTTTTCATTTTCTTTGGATAAATACCCAGGAGTAGAACTGTTGGATCATATAGTAGTTTTATTTTTAATGTTTTGAAGATTTTTCATACTGCTTTCCATAGTGGCTGTACCAATTTGCATTCCCACCAGCAGTGTACTAGGGTTCCCTTTTCTCCACAGACTCACAAACACTTGTTTGTCTTTTTGACAATAGCCATTCTGACAGGTATGAGGTGATATCTCATTGTGATTTTGATCCGCATTGCCCTGACGATTAGTGACGTTGAGCATCTTTTCATGTGCCTGTTGGCCATCTGTATGTCTTCTTTGGCATGGGCATTTTGAGTAGCAATGATCTACATCTGTACTGTCCCTTCCAATACAGTAACCACTAGCCACGTGTAGCTCTTGAGCATGTGAAATGTGGTTAATCTGGATTGAAACGTGTTCCCAATATCAAATGCTTAGCATGAAAAAGAATGTCAAATATCTCTTAATACTTTGCAAATTGATTACATGTTAGGATGATAATATTTTATGCATATTGTGTTAAATAAAATAAATTATTAAAATTAATTTCACCTGTTTTTATGTGGCTACCAGAAAATTTTACATTGCATATGTGGCTCACATTATATTCTCGTGGACACTGGTCTAGATGGCAAAACACCTCAAGGGTCAAGCATCCTTAAACCTGCAACCATGGATTCACACCAGCAATTTGTTATTTTTCCATAGAATCAAACCACAACCCCATCCCTGTCTTATTTCTTAGTCATGTAATTATATCCCAGTTGTTTCGCAAAAAGATTTGCTTCCAGGCGGAGCTGCACTGAACGGAGCACAAACGGGTTTGAGGGAATAGCTCTCCCGGTGCAGAAGGAGGCTCAGGTTTTGCAGGCTCCAAAACTACAGCGGGAAAGGGTAGGAACAAGAGTGTGCAGGAAGAAGAGGAGGCGATGGGTCTTTGGAGGATGAGGTGAGCTTCCCTGTAAATGTCAACATCTCAGCGCGTTGACCTGACTTACTAAAACCCTCGTGGGGAATTGTGGTATAAATACTTAGTCTAAATTACTGAACTAAAGACTCTCTTCACAGCAGGCCTCAGTGAGTTCTTATATTAAAGAAGAAAAGTTGTCCTTGGAAAAAACAAACCATCAGGTCCTGTTTAGGAATAATTTGCATTTTCAAGAATGTCATCCCAGTCGAAAGACTCTCTTAACAGCAGATTCACTGTGACTCAGTATCTGAAGAAAACCTTTAACTTGACTGAGAGACTTTGGCTTACGTGTGGGTTGAGGAGGGAGGACAGGATACAGTGTTAAATTGATCCCACGGTTTTGTGCTCTTTAAGCAAATTAGCAAACATTCAGCCGAGACTCTTGTTAAAGATTTTCTAATAAATTAAAGAATAATAAAAAAATTATTATTGCCAATTGAGGATACACAGCGTTATCTATTTTGCCAAGAGTGATCAATTCGATTCACCCCAATCATTCCTTCCCCTTGAGACAGTTCCTTGCTTATTGGCACACACACCAGGTTCTCACTGTGGTAAGTGATTCGTTGTTTTGGGAATCACTCCTTTTCCACGTTTGCTGTCACCAACAGGTGGTCTGACCGGAGACCATCAGGCAAATGATCTGCCTGCCACCTCCACCCCTTCCCGTTCAAGAGGCGCTGTCCTCATGCGGGGACGTGGATAGGAAGAGAGGGAAGCAAAAAGCTTTCCGACCTCTCTGCCATTTTCCTAACCATCCAGAGCCTCAGGGCAGTACTGAGGTTACAAGCTTAGGCTCAGCTACTTCCTTCATATGCTTGGCATCAGCCACAAATAAAAGAGTCATTTTATGACTTCCTCTTTAAACCCATAAAATGCGTGGACTTAATGTACTTGATTATCATATCGGGGCAAGAAAGACTGACTGTCACTCATTGTTATGTGAAAAACCTAGAAAATATCATAGCAGTGTGTGGTATCCAAATACTGAAAACCTAGGGAGACAACACACCTCAGTTTATGTCTACTTTCAGGATGTAATTATTAATAGAGCCTCCTTTCATTCCCCCAAAGCACCCCTACTTGGACAATAAAGTATATGGCCACCCTACAGAACTGGAAGAGATGAGCAAAACAACTGGGCACGCAACCTACTCAGTCCCATTGCCTCACTTCTATGAATCACACTCATAAAAGCTGTGTATGCAAAGCAAATGCTGCATAACCATAATTATGATTTCCATCGGGAAGTGACCATTGATTAGGAAATGGAGTTCTTTTATTGGAGAAGTGTAGGGCTAGCCAGAGGTTAATGGGGACAAAAACGGGCTGGCCTTGAATCCTTGATAGATTAATACTGATTTGCATGGTGAAGGTTAAGTGCTATGTGGGCTGCCAAAGGAAACGCAAGTGTCTCAGAATGATTCTGGATAAACAGGAAGGTCAGAACAGGAACAAGGGCAACCTGTGCTCTGCTCCCGCGTATGTCCTCAGGGGGTGACATGGTCGCCTCTCTAGGGGCTGAGCTCCTAAGTTCTCAACAGCTCACCTAATGTTGACAGCCTGGGAAGAGTAACAGGAAATAGTGAAACACATGCTTTTACAGTACAGTGGTCCTTGCCATGGCCTATCTCTGGGGCAGGAGTCTAAATAGCTAACACAAGGCACAGCCCAAGTGGATGCTCGCTGGAAACGGCCAGTGCGACCGTGCTGTGTGTTCCGTCTGAGAATCACTGCTACGGGCAAAGCCCAACAAGGTCTGAGCCTACCCCACTGCTTACACACCCCCTCACTCCCTATGCTCCAGCCACACTGGCCCCTTTCCAACCCCTGGAACAAGCCAAACTCAGCTCCACCTCTGAGCATCTTCCAGTGCCTGGTATGGTCTTTCTCCAGGTCCCAGAAGGGCTGAGCCCTTCCCTTCTGCCAGGCATCAGTGCAGAAGGCAGCCCCTTAAAGGGGTCTTGCGGACAACTCTATTTAAAGGAATCAACCTCCTGGGATATTGTCTGTCAAGTCCCCCATTTATTTTCCTCATTATATGTCACAAGGTGGAACTGTCTTGTTTGTTCGTTTCCTTCCTTATTGTTTGTCTCTCCCTCTAGAACAAACTCCATGAGCACAGTAGCTCTTATTCCTTTTTTTAATAAATTTATTTATTTATTTTTTTGCCTGCGTTGGGTCTTTGTTGCTGTGCGCAGGCTTTCTCTAGTTGCAGTGAGCGGGGGCTACTCTTTGTTGTGGTGTGTGGGCTTCTCTGTGGTGGCTTCTCTTGTTACAGAACACGGGTTCTAGGTGCTCGGGCTTCAGTAGTTGTGGCTCGCGGGCTCTAGAGCACCGGCTCAGTAGTTGTGGCACACAGGCTTAGTTGCTCCGCGGCATGTGGGATCTTCCCAGACCAGGGCTCGAACCCGTGTCCCCTGCATTGGCAGGCGGATTCTTAACCACTGCACCACCAGGGAAGTCCCACTAGCTCTTATTCTTCTTAGCCATTATATCATTGTGGCAATGCCTAGAACATGGTATTTATTGAGTGAGGAAATGGATGGATGGATGGATGGATGGATGGATGGATGGATGGATGGATGGATGGATGGTGTTTACAGGGGATTGGGCACAATGATCCCCAGTGAGGGATAGTTGCCCCAAAGCTACCTTGTCAACCTCATCCTCATGGAGTCAAAAAACCCTGAGCAAATAAGAAATAGCAGGGCTGAAGGAGCTCCTTGCCAGATACCCTGCATAAGCCCGATGACGAGAGTGAAAGAGTATCCAACTTCTTCCCAAGATTCTCTGACCATGGATTATAAATCACACAGAACCCAGAAAAATTTGTCCACCATCTCCAGCTCTCTAAGCCTCTGTTCACAAGAGCAAAGTGAAATATTAGGGAGGGGAAGGCTGGGACACTACCAGGGAACTCATGGAAAAAGACTTACTGGGAATTCTCTGGCAGTCCAGTGGTTAGGACCCTGCACTCTCACTTCCAAAGGCACGGGTTCAATTCTGGTCCAGGAAATAAGATAACGCAAGCCGCAGCCAAAAAAATAAAAAAGACTTACTGAGGCAAGGGGGCACAGGAAGAGGGACTTAAGGAGGCTGGGAGGGGTGACTAGACCAACGTCTGAATGAATCATCAGGTCTGTGGTCTATCCTGAACACATCTGCTGCCCCATCCATCCTCCACTCCACAACGCGTGGACAGACACTGTCTAAATCTGAGGAAGTTACTTAATCCCCAAGTTTTCATTTTCTTATCTGGAATGTGGTAATAGGGAGTTACCTCCTCAGCTACTGTGAAGAGTGAGCACTTTGCAGATGAAGAGGGCTTGGAATACTAACAAGCAGTGTAGTTTGGTGATGACGCAGAAGACTTCCAAAGACAAATGCAGCTATCCATGAAATTACACTAAGATGCCTTCCAGCCTAGGAGGGGAAAACGCTACAGTGGTGAAAAGAGGTCATCCCACCTGTCCCCTGGAGATGAAAAAGCATTAGGTTTTAAAAAGTGAAATTTTGCTAAGAAGGAGAAACAATGTAACCACACATCGGTACAAGAGTATTCTATCTTTTGTCACAATTTTACGGAAGAAAATGTTAAAGTCATGACACCTCAGCAAAGCTGAGTAACAGAACTGGGGTTAGCATCAACTGAAAACTGAACGGGAGTTAAAGACGCTTCGCCCAGCCTACATTTTCAGGATACATCATCGTACAGCTATGAAATTGGGGGTGAGGAAAGGCAGGGGGTTTCAACTATCTAATTTACTCAACTGATTTCTATATACTTGCTTTCAAAGGGTGCTGTCTGAAATACTCCCTCAAATTCTACCTTTAATATCATCATCATAATAATTTCCATACCACGGTGACAAATGCTCCAAGGTTCAGAGTGGCGTGGTGGTGAGAGTTACTGCAAACGGCACATGAACTCTACGATGTAGTTTTGCTCAGGTATAAAAGGGACTCTTTGATTTGATCATAGAATTATCAACTGAATTATTTCTAATATAGGAGATATTATTAGTGAGTCAATGGCTTTTCCAACACACTTAAAATTTAGTTCTTAAATTTGAATAATGGGAAATGGAATAATATCTTTTCCCCAACATTTTGCCATATCCTTCATTTAATAATGTGTACCTAGAGGAATTCCTGATGTGGGTATATTTTTCATCTGTGCTTTCAGATGTGCTTATTCATGCATTAACATGTAATAGAGGAAATAAAATTTCAAAAATCTCTGTCTAGAAGCTTAGTTGAGAACTGAGGTTTCGATACATGTTAAAGTCATTGTATGACAGTATTATAAGCTTGTGAGTTTATAAACAATTTGAAAGATATTCTGGGGTAAACATAAACCATTACCAATTTGGCTATTGTCTGAGTGCTCTGATGCAGGGGTTTTATAAGTGAATTCAGTGTCGTGCACCTAAGCATGAGCCCCTGGTTGAGCACCCCAAGCCATCTCGGTGGGTGTCTGCAAGCTTGCATTTGGCCTTCATCAGACTCACCAGCACTTTCCCTTTAAGATTTCCCTCAGTGTGCTACACTCAGGCTCATAACAGGCTTTGCATTTGAGTATTTTGTTTTAGCGTTGCCTGTAAGTAACTTTAACACTTGACTAACCAACACTTGGTCACTTGCCCTGGCTATTTTCACTCCCGAGCCCTGGAGCTGACGGCTGGAGCTACAAATGCTACAACCCACAACCCCTGCCTGAGTGTGTGTGTTCCCTGAGTCTGTGTGACGATGACTTTTTCCCCTTCTTGCCCTGGAAACCTAACCTTTCCATTTATATTTTTTCTATAGGATAGAGAAGCCCTGTTAATAAAGACGTTTCACAAAAAATGTCCATCTGTGCTCATTGGGATAAATGAGGAAAAGGCAAGGTGAACATAGCATCCCACTCTAGAGTTAACCCAGGGCCAAACCAAAGCTTGTAATCCTAGATATTCATTCTAACCATCTTAATGTTTCAACATATCATATAGCTTTTATAAAAAAAAAAAAAGACCGAGGTTATTTTTATTTCCTGGTTACAATATTATATTTCGAATTTTTAAATTGGCTAACATGCTTGGTAAAAATTTTTAATTTTATAATAAACAATAACTAATCTATTTGACATCTTACTCTGGTTATTTTATTTTTTAATTCCTTTAATGTCTATTCTTCTATTTGTAAAACTAAACACACACACCCATATACAAAGTTTAGAAAATACAGAAAAGCATAAAAACAAAATAAAACAAAATCACTGAGAATCCCACCATCTCGAATTGCATAGCATTGCATTCTGATGCATTTTCTTCTTTTTCTCTCTCCATTTATTTTACAGTAAATCAACAAATTGGCTCAGAATCCAATTAAAACCCCTGCTGCACTGTAATCCTTTGCAGAAAAAGAAGCCACAAAGGAAAGCTCAGCTTCACTCACCAGGCCCTGCCTCTGGGTCCCAAAAAGGATGCCATCTCTTCTAATAAACATATTTTGAGCAGCTTTTGTGCGCTAAGCACTGGGCCGTGTGCAGGGAACAGAGATAAACCACTCAGTGCCAGCAGAGTCACCCTCGGGAGGCAGAGAAGTAAATGGACAACGTAGTATGAAAAGCCCATGACAGGAGTGAGCCCAGAGGACAGGGATCAGAAAACCTGCCGGGGGCGGGCGGGGATGGCACTGGGCTTGAGTCTCAAAGGACTGCGAGAACCTAGCTAGGCGATGAAGAATGCACGTGCCACAGAGAAGAGCCAGCAGCGTGAGCAAAACCTCAGCACTAGACAGACTGGCAGATTCAGGACCTGCCAGTCATCTTACACGGCTGGGGCCACCAAAGGGGTTATCCACCGGAGATGTGCTCAACTCAGTAACTTCCTCCTAAGGTTTGGAGAAGCCAGATGTCTGTTATCTGGATCAATCTGCGTCAGAAGCGGAGGCACTGGCATCAAGACAATATCGATCTTCTGGATCCGAAGCTATGACCTATGGACTTTCCCCAAGGCCCCCTTGGACTTGAATCAATCATTTTTAAGGGTGGCCAATGTCCACGTTGATTGAGGACATTTACTAAATGCCAGCTTAGAAAGGAAGCAATCTTGAGCAGGTCTCTCTCTTTTTTTTTTTTTTTTCTAGTTGAAATCTATCAGCCTAATCATCTGCAGAGGTAAAACCTACTTAAGTGTAAGAGCACAGCTTCCTAAATTATCCATTTTAATAAAAATACATGTAGAGGCAAAAGCGTGAATAGCGTACATACCCTCTACCCTACATGTGGATGCACTCCCTTATTATCTCGGTACAGGCCTCATCTCCACCAGCCTCTGGTCAGAGCCCGTGTTGAAAGCTCACGCTGCTAACGAAAGTAGCAGTGCGTGACTAACAGTACACGTTAAACCAGGGATGCCAAACAGGCTTCATTTCACCTGCCAGACCCTGCTGACCGGTAGTGACTGACTACCAAGAACAAGGCAGTGGATATGTTAGACTTTACGCGCCACACAGTCGCTATGGCGGCTATTCAACTCCGCTGTTATAGCGTGAAAGCAACCACAGTTAATACACAAACAAATGGGCACAACTGTGTCTCAATAAAACGTAATTTACAAAAACAGGTAGTGGGCTAGGTTTGGTCTGCTGACTCCCAGCCTACAGTACTGAATGGAGAAAGGCCCAAGCCTGCATCTCAGCTAAGTGATAAGGGTGGGGACACAAAGTTGCAATCACTGTATTATGTTAACTCCACCTAGGAGTTGAAACTTGGAAATGAGACAGCTTAGTGCCAATTCTGACTCTTTCTCTAATTTACCAGGTAACTGCAAGACAATTGTTTAACTTCTTATATTGGTTAGTGTTCTTGGTTGCAAACAACAGAATCCACTCTGGCTAGTTTCAGGCTCAAAGTCATGAACCACACAGCAGGATCAACATGATAACCAAGGATCTAGGGGCTCCATCCCAGACATCTAGAGAGCCAGATGCCTTCACCACCATGCTGAGCAGTGGATCCCTCACCTGGACACCAACTCGTGTTGCTCACTTCTGCGTTCAGGTCTCACTCTTATGCATCTGAATAACAAAGTCTAAGTGACATATCTGTTCCCCAGCTGAAGAGAACAGCTGGGAAATATAGGTTTTGGATTCTCTCTTGAGAAAACAATTCTCACAATATAGGAAACCAACAAAATTTAAAACTCGTGCACAAAAGACACTGGGCAACCCTGACTGACAGAAGTTCTCTATACCTCCCAGTCTGAATTTCTTCCCCTGTAAAATTGGCGACCCTGTTGTTGTACCAAACTGCTCAGTAAGGTAATTTAGAGGTGATGTAGATGTTTAACTTCTAAAATAAGGAAAAATATTTTACTTTGACATAATTGGTTATTTTTAAACTTCTCAGGATGCCAACCTAACGTGTGAGCAGCTGTTGAAACACATAATGAATATATGGCTTAAAACTTAATTTTATCACTGATTCTTACTTGTAATTCATTACTTTATTGTCATCCCGCCTCTAAAATTAGCTACCCCATACACCAAGGGGTAGAGGAAATCCAGGAAAATACAACTAATTTTAATAACAACATTAATAACAAGAACCTTCCCAGTCATACTTTTACTATATACAGAACAACTGATGTCATTTTGCTCGCCTCGCAATTTTTAAATCTTCCTTTCCTTATTTTTGTCACTAAGTACATCAGACCAGAGGCCCTGGCACCACGTGTCCCCTCTGTAGTCCTGGCAAGTGTCCTTTACACCTTGACAGCTTTATCACCTACAGTCAGCCTTTTCCATAAGACAGGCAGGCATGTTATTGGAAGCTGGTGTGTCGGCTCCTTGCACGCATTTATTGCTCTTCTCATCTTTGTCTACAAAGGAGGAGGCTCTTTTATGGTTGTGGGGATAATTGATTCACTAGACTTTCCTCGGGTCTTTCAAAAAGCTTCTCACCTTATCACTTATTAGAATTGTAAGCTTCTCTCGCAATTCAAGCAGTAGGGTAATTTTCCAGACTTGGGGAAAGCTTCCCTTCTCTCACTTTTTTATGCTGGCTTCTCTTAACTAATAACCTGTACCACAAATCTCCATTCCTGCCATCAGTCATTACCACTTTGGCAATTAAATTCATCACATGGGCCTCCCCCTCCCGTTTTCCCCAAGGGCTCTTCTAGAGCACGTTTCATCTAATTCAGAAATCAGCTGCTGATCTTTTTTAAAGATAAAAAATACATATTTGCTCCTCATAATCAACTTTTCTTTAAATAATGGAGAACTCACTCCATTTATTTAAAGACATAACAAAGTTTATTCCAAGTCATCTCGGTCTTGTTCATTACCGTATCCCCAGCAACAAGCTGGGCCTGGCACATAGGGGTCCTCAAAAGTACTTGTTGAATTGATAAATAATAATCAATCTTAAATTTCTATATACCATGTTCCAGATTGTTCTTCTCAACCTTTATATTCTATGGCACAAACACCTCCGGTATCCGGTATTAGATAAAAATATCAACCACAGCAAAGTAGACATTTCCATCAATATCTTTCTTAAAACAAGAGAAACAGAAAATGGTTCACCACAGGTCCAGTTGGTTAGGACATTATATTTGTATGTTCACTAAATGTAGCATAGCCATTTCCTTTGCTTTAAGTGTAACAAAGAGGGTCAGGAATCCTTGGTCTACCCCTATCACCCCCAGTCTGTTAAGCTAAGGTAACCTCTTAGATAATGAATCACCCTCTGGTCATAATTTTTGAGCCACTAGATGTAGATATAGAAGGTGTAGGATATACATTGTTCTTTTCATTTCACATTTTGAAATGCAATATCTCTAATACCTGGGTTATTCATGGAAGTACATAGATGGCTTAATCCATAAAATGTTGTTTATATGTGCAAATTATACCAACTGCGAAAGAATCCGTAGCTTTAATCAGCTTCTCAAATAAGTCAGTGACCCAAAAAAGCTCCGATCTAAATGTAATAGTGAAATCTAGCTATACCTGGTTGTTCTGCTTGAAGTGGCCCTGCCTAAGGTAGCTCGAAAAGAACTGATAGGGAATAGCATTTCCAGCTTTTCTGGGAATTCTATAATCTGGAAGTCTAGAAGCATCATAGACTCAAGATGTTAACTAATTTAAACTATTCACCAAAAACTATTCTCTGGAAGACTAGGTGCAAAAAATTATGAATCCAAGTCAGTCAGGTTAAAACAATGACCTTTCTAAGATGAGATTTAATCTATACCAAAAAATTCTGCCCAAAGTGCCAAACTCTGCTGGGTATTGCATACAACACACAAAATGTGGGATCGTATAAGTAGAAAACCACATCTATATCCATACCATGGAATATTACTCAGTTACAACAGAAAATAACTTGCTGATACATGCTACAACACGGATGAACCTTGAAAACATTATACTAAGGGAAAGAATCCAGTCACAAAAGACCACATATTTTATGATTCCATTTATACAAAATGTCCCAGAACAGGCAAATCCATACAGACAAAAAGTAGATTGGTAGCTGCCTAGGGCTGAAGTGTTGAGGGGAAATGGGAAGTGACTGCCAATGGATATGTGGTTTCTTTTGGGAAGATGAAAATATTCTAAAATTGACTGTGGTGACAGTTACACAATCCTGGGAACATACTACAAAACAGTGAATTGTACATTTTAGATAGGTGAATCATGTGATATGTTAATTGTATCTCAATAAAGCTGCTAAAGAATAAAAAAGAATGAGCTGGGGAAGGGTGAGCTGTGACAGGGCGAGAGAGAGTCATGGACATATACACACTAACAAACGTAGTAAGGTAGATAGCTAGTTGGAAGCAGCCGCATGGCACAGGGAGATTGGCTTGGTGCTTTGTGACAGCCTGGAGGGGTGGGATAGGGAGGGTGGGAGGGAGGGAGACGCAAGAGGGAAGAGATATGGGAACATATGTATATGTATAACTGATTCACTTTGTTATAAAGCAGAAACTAACACACCATTGTAAAGCAATTATACCCCAATAAAGATGTTAAAAAAAAAAAAAAAGAATGAGCTTTCTCCATATCAGAAAAAAGAAATAGAAAACCACATCGAAAAGTCAAAAGCTGAACGCATAGTATGGTGTGTATGAGGCGTGCATTTCAGTCCGTGCTGATGGCACAGGGTGGAATCGTTTTAGGATCTGCTGGAAGTCAAATGACTCTCAAGAACAGTGTGGAAAGGATATGTTAATGTAAAAATTCAAGTAGTGCAGGAGGACTGAATGTCCAGAAAACAAAAGGCTGTGGATCTATACTCAGGAATGGTAGTCCTTTTTGAGTAAACATAGGTAAGCTCTTCTCACAGGCACCCTGAACTACTTCCTCTTTCTAAATGGTGTGCGTTTGTCTCTGCAGCCCACAGATGTTGCAGAAATTCATCTCATCTTGCTCTTTACAGCCTGGATCACTGTACCCTCTCACTCAAGGGAGAGGAAATGTGTACAGTGCTTCTTCCCCCATCCCTCACCATTGGACAGCTTCCAGGGAAAGCACTTGCTTTGCCTGGGATTGAAACATATCTTTTTCATGCACGTGTTCCCAGCCAAGACGTGCTTCTTAAGAAATATATTACATATAAAGACTGGGGAAGCTCAGAACCAGGCTTCCAAACTTCTTTTTAAATCTAAAACAACAGAGAGTAGATTACCCATGCTTTTTACTCCATAGCAGGATATATGTATAACATAGTTTCTCCAAACAGAGTATATTTTAAACAATAAAAGCTCAGAGGGAAAGACTTTTCTCTCTAAACAGACACCGGAAACTAAGTACAAAATGCAGTATCTCTTCCAGCAAAAAAAAAAACCTAGGTGTCACACTGGAAGGTGGAGAACAAGATCTGAAGAGAATGAGCTATAGCACAGGTACTTTTTGATTAGCAGGATGGAAGGCAGGTGGAAAGAAATTTGGGTGTGTAGCACTGAAATGGTCATCACTGAAAAAGTGAGAACTTAAGGAACTAGTATTTGGATAATCAGTCCAAACAAAGTATTTCCTGAGTCGAATGAGGTTTTACATTTTCAATTACCCAGAAAACTGCCTTAAATTTCCATTTCATGCTACGAATATAGATACGGGCAAAGCTATTTACTGATGGGGTGGGGGAGAGGGAAGGAGACAAGTGAATTAAGAGTGAACTGAGAATGCGAAAGTTTCTAACAGCTTTATACAATCATTCTGCATAACTTAACGTTGGGGGTATAATTTTGTAGGTGGAATATTTCAAAAGCATCCATAAAATTCAGGAAAATAATAATAAAGGTGAGTATTAAAAAATAAAGCTAACCAGGTATCATTTCATTTTATATAAAATGGAGATTGCATTCCCAGCTGGTCTGAAGTTAAGACAGCTATTTCCATTTACTATGCCCCTTAAAGCAGTTTTAAAAGTATCAGCCTCTCCGCTCAACTGTAAAATGCCTGCTAGTTTTTGAAGGAGTGCTTTGGAGGGTGAGAAAGATTCAACTCTAAAATGGCTAAAAGACAGTTTTATGAACCTCACTGTGTCTACAAGATGAAGAATTCAGGCCGTTATCATGTGCTTATGTTTCCAGGATATGAACAGGCAGCTCCTGTGTCCGTACTGACGACTGCTTACTATGCCGGCACCTTTTGTGCCACACAATAGGTAACACATCTGCAAAACTGCTCTCAGAAGCAGGAAAGGCAGCTGTTAAAATTACACCCTTCCTACATTAAAACCACCCCCAGTCGTGAGCCTTGCGAGTACCATTAAGAAGTCATCTTACCTGATCCCTGTTGATGAGCTTTATATATATACATGTAGTCTTCTGAAAATATCATCAAGTCATGTTGCCAGGCTTCTGTTATTAGCAAGGATTCCACCTCTTGTGAAGCAACAGAAACCAAACCATTACAGCTTATAGACCCCCTAATTCCCACATTAGGCAACCAGTCTCCCATTGGGTTGGAAAAGGCTGAAATTTGCATGCATATAGAGTTTAACCGGAAACATTCATTTCGGTAGAAGAGGACATCTCAAGGTGGCAAACATCAAAAGTTTTCCATTCCCAACCCATTTGCCTCTTGTACAGAGTCGGTCTCCCTAGCCCACTACCCAGCAGCCCACCAGAATCATGAGGGTCCATCCGGATTATGCTTAATATTACCCTCAGGAATTGGGCACCTCACTTTTTCCCAGAGGATGAACTTTTAGAGCAGGTTTTCTGTAATGAAACCAGAGTCCTTGATTAAGAGCAAGGATTCAGCAAAACCTTCATGGGAATCTCTGCCTGTTTCCTAGGAGGCTGGATGCCCAGAAAGCCACATTCATGAAATGGTGGTCCAAGAATTCTCTCACATTTTTATTTGAAATCTGGATTTGTTTTCTGGGGCTGCTGTAACAAATTGCCATGCATTGGGTGACTTAAAACAACAGAAATTTCCAGAAAGTTCCAGAGGACAGAAGTCAGAAATCAAGTCTCCAAGGAGAATTTGTTCTTTGCATCTCTCAGCTTCTGGTGGCTACCAGCATTCCTTGACTTGTGACCACATCTTTCTAATCTCTGCCTCCATGGTCACAGCCCTTCTTCTGTCTGTCCTATCTCCCTTTGCCTCTCTCCTATAAGGACATTTGTGGTGGCATTGTAGGACTAACTCAGATAATCCAGGATAATCTCTTCATCTCAAGATTCTTACCACAGACATCTGCAAAGACCCTTTTTCCGAATAAGGTACAAATTCCAGGGATTAGAATTTGATAGCAATATCCAATGCCTTAATCCTTGAGTAGCCACAGGTTTTGAAAGGGTCATTGGTACAACTGCTGATTGACACAAGGCTGTTGGTTTATTTAACATTTTCCTCTAATCTGTGCCAAAAAGTTTGGGTTTTTTTGGTGCATTGGTGCTAGAAGACGTGAAGACATCTGGCCTTCCCTGTCTGCCCTTTAATCCTGCCACTCACTTTTATCCTCTCTCCATCACCTTCTCTTTGCCCAACACACTGACTTTGCTCTGTTACCAAGAAGGGGAATGTGTACAGTGCTTCATCTCTTCATTTCACTTGTCTCCTTTTAAAGTGAGTAGGCAAGAAGAGGAAGCATAGTTCACAGAATCCTTAGGCCACAATGATTTAGCTTTACTCTCAATCCACTGCCTTCAGGAACAAAAAAGGTTTTTTTGTGTGCCATAGTCTGTTCCCTCTTTGTCTCCTTTCTTCTTTATTCTTAGATGAACTTGGCTAACAAAATGTGGCTGCCCTGCTATTTGAGCCCATTGCTCTGCCAGCTCCTGGCCAAGGTGAGGATTGGGGCCAGGAGACAATTTAAGGCTACATCTCCCCCCAGAAAATCCCCCGTAGGGAATAAACACTAAAGGATAGTGTCCACATATGGTCATCTCCCAAAACCTGTGACCACCTGAAATTTGAACTCAGGGTCTAGCCTTGCTTTCTAACACCCACACTGCAATAAAAAGACAGGAAGTACAGTACAACAGCCCGGCAGCATGAGCACATGTAACTTACCTGAATTCAACTTAATGCACAGAGCTGAGGGTACAGACAAAGAGAGAACATTCAGTCATGGGGATGTTTCCACCTGCCATTCCACTCAGTCAGCATATGTTCCAATTAGCATGAGATGGGAGACATTAATTTCTATTTCCTCAGTTAGTTTGGCCTTGGTTTCCTGGTACCTCTCAAAATATAAGCATCCTGCTACACTGTGCAAAATTCTAGAACTGAAAGGTACGTATTGTCATGCAACATGATCCTTAAAGGCAACCCAACCACTTTATGTAAATGCATACCTAACACTTAGAAGATTTTATATATATATATACACACACATATATATATATATATATATATGTATATATATAGCTCTTTATGGACATTTTCATTATTCAAGGGTAATTTTGACAATTCATAATTTTTCACTGGCTTTATAACCTCTGATAGTTACACTTCAACTGTGACAAAAGAAGTAAAGGAATTAAATAGCTAGAAGTAAAAGATACCATAGATGGTATCACACAGTTAAGTGCTTTTAATGAAAATCTTTATAACACCTCAGCTGCAGAAGTAGTTTTAAAGGTCTTTTTATCCAGAATATAATCTGTATCAGTCAGGATAGGATATTATGCTATAGTAACATACATCCCCGAAATCCCAATGGTTTAAAAAACACATCCAGGGTTTGTCTCTGCTCATGCTACATGTCTATTGTAGGTCAGCTGTGGTTCTGCTCGGCACCATGTTCATTCAGGGCCCAGGCTGACTACACCTTGACAGTTGTATGGCAAACAGAAAAGAGACATAGAGAACCATGACCTTTCGCTTAGAACTTCTTCCTGGAAGGGGCAGATGTCACATGTACTCACATCTCAATGGCCGAAACGAGTCATATGATCACTCTTGAGTGGGTCAAGAGATGTATGATTCTCCTGTAGAGAGAGGGGATTGCAATATTTAGCAAACTTCCAAAGATTCCCTTCATCATTTACCCAAAATGGCCATCCAACCAATGCTTAGCACCTCAACACCCCTTAAAGAAGACTATTCTACTTTCATTCAGTTATAAGTATTAGAAAATTGTTCCTTAAGATGGTTACAAATCTATCTCCTTGGAGTTTCCACCCATTGGTCCTCATTTTGTGCTTTGTCCATGAGGACAAATTTAGTTGTTTTCCATGGAACAGCTCCGCAAAGATCAGAAACACCCAAGCGCTTCAACTATTTCTCACATAGTGTGGCATTTGATCTTTTCTTGATAATCTTATTTCCCCAACTCTTTATTCCAATAATAAATCTCTTCAGCATTCTCTCTGTGTCTAGAACTTTTGACACGTTTGGCTTCTAGCCATGTGTTTTTACCATCAAATGCACTTCACTGGGTTCAAACGCCTGTCACAATGCCTGCGGTCTCCCTCCCAATAGCCAATGAACAAGATTCAGCAGGAAGATACACGGTTATGGCACCCTAGGTATCCGTGTTCCATGGCACCGTTTGTACCTCATTAGTAAACATTTTCTTTAAATTATCTTGGATACTCATTAAATATTAGCAGCTACTTAGAACCAAAGGATAATTATGAGTTTAATGAAGCGTGCACCAGCTTGCTCAAGTCTAACGTTTGTTTCTCTGCTGGGACCCCATTTTACTTTGCACTTATCCTTCAGCAAAGCTACTCAACAAAGTCACTTTGGCAATAAGAAGTATTTAATTAGATTAATGAATTTTTATCGCCTCTCCTAGGGATTAGGCTTGTTAAATCCTGGCGACCAAAGAACAACAGATTTTTTTTATTACTGAATGTTTAGGGATGCACCGGTTGTGCTGCCGTGGCGGTCCTCATAAGGCAAGCTGCCCTGGGCAGTTCTACCTGGCATCCCTTGGTAGGCCAGGGATATTTGGCATAGACAATCCGTGCCTTCAGTGAAATCGCAGAAATCAAAATGCAAATGAAATCACGCACACCCCAGTCAAGGCTTTCGGCAGCTGTCTTTCTATCAGAGGCTGCTGACTTAGGGTACCCTGACAAAATCTGCCCCTCTTTCTCTATCTGCAGGTATTTGAGAGGAAAGGGAAGACCCTACAACCAGCACAGCTAGCTCTTCATGAGGGCATGCGTGTCCACGGATATTCTCCTAAGTCACTAGTGCAGTGGCTCATAATAAGGCAGGAAGGGCAAATTATTTTCAGAACAGTTGTGTTTTCAAGATGTTAAGTGATATACATATGTAAAACAATTTGGTGTCTTTCTTAAGTAATGCTTTGAATGGTGGCAATATCTTTCATCTAGCAACTTCAAAGCACTTTTTTTTTTGAAAACACGGACCACGTTTCTCCCCATCACATTCTTGTGAGGTGTTTTCAAGCATCGACATCCCGGCTTAACACATGGAAAAACTGCAGCACAAAAGCACAGAACTGGTTAAAGTGGGTAAAAAAAAAAAAAAAAAAAAAAAATTCCACATCACAACAAAAGCACGGTTTTACGGTGACAAGACTGATGTTCTTTCAGACGTATGTAAATCCAAACAGAATCACGGAATCCTCTCGGAGTTTTACGATGATGCCCCAGGAAAAGAAAAAGGAATAAGAATGGGGTCTGAAAGGAGATGGGAGACTTTCTGGGGTGATAAATTTTTGATCAGAGCAGAGAGGGGAAAACAGACCTGGAGATGCTGAAAGTCAGCTTCATGGCAATTCCGAGGAAAATTCAAACTAAAATATAAAGAACGAGATTCCTAAATTTAGTCAATTTGTAAACATTTAGGATTTGTTACACAACATACACATGACCGTATAATTTATCACCCCAATTGGGACATTTTTGAGAGAGAAAGGCAGTGCCATTAATCATTACACTAATTGTACTTCTCTCAGTTCTTTTCAGTTAGCCTAGAAATCAGTTTTCCGGTCTTTTAAACAAGTGTTCTCATTTAAACACTGTCCAAGTGTTACAAAAACCTTAGTTTTTGATAAGGAACTAGGAGAGAAGTTAAAAAAAGAAAAAATGAGCATGGCGAAGGGTTTGTAGGAACTACAAAAATGTGTACCAGGTTGACGGCCTTTTTTTTTCCCAAGATCAGTCTCCTTTTCTAACACTTCAGGTGGAAGAAATGCTGCCGGAGAAAAGACTGCACGAGGCTCACTTACAGTCTAATTTCTCTCTTCTTTCCAGTTATTTTTTAATAAAAAAAGCCCAGTGTTCTCTGCTGCCCGTATTTAGCTGACTGCACTAAGGCAGTCGCAAAGAAGGTGGCATTTAGGGACTGTCCCTCCCTGTAGACACAGACATTTTTCACCACACTATCAATAGTTTAAGTCCATATAGAGAGAGCTGGACTAGATCCCCCTACAAAGGAAAAGTCCCCTTCCAGCACTTACCCTGGTGAGGTAGCTAATGGAAATAGTAGCGTGGAGGGGGGATCTTTTGTTTTGTTCTATTTCAGGACCCAGAATAAGAACCCACATATTTCCTCTAGACCAGTTCAGTTCAACAGAACTTTCTGAGATGATGGAAATGTTCTATACCTGCACAGTCCAATCCGATAGCCACTCACTACCCATAGCTATTGAACATTAAAATGTGTCTAGGGGGCTTCCCTGGTGGCACAGTGGTTAAGAATCCGCCTGCCAATGCAGGGGACACGGGTTCGAGCCCTGGTCTGGAAAGATCCCACATGCTGCGAAGCAACTAAGCCCATGTGCCACAACTACTGAGCCTGTGCTCTAGAGACCGTGGTCCGCAACAAGAGAAGCTACCACAATGAGAAGCCCGTGCACCGCAAGGAAGAGTAGCCCCCACTTGCCACACCTGGAGAAAGCCCGCGCACAGCAACGAAGACCCAATGCAGCCAATAAATAAATAGAGAAATAAATTAAATTAAGAAAAAATAATGAAATAAAATTAAAAGTTTAAAAAAATGTGTCTAGTGTAAAAATAAATTAATTAAATAAAATGTTCTAGTGTGACTAAGGAAGGGAATGTTTAATCACGTTTAGTTTTAATGAATTTAAATTAAAAGTCGCATGTGGCTAGTGGCTACCGTGTTGGACAATACAAATCTAGACACTCAAGTTTATACATAGACCATTTTGTTTTCTAGGAATCAGTACATGCTGCACATGTTCAAGTTTCTAACATCTAAGAACAGTTTTGCACATTGGAAACCATCTTGTCTTTAACTAGAAAAGGGGTCCAATCTTGGGTTCAGCCACCGAGAAGACAGCAGGAGCGGGGAAACTTTCCATTGCCGTAGTGACAGCCCCCATCAGAGCAATGATTGAAAAGTGAAGGCTCTGGGGCCAACATCCTAACCTTAAAGGACAGACTCCCAAGTGTACACACACTTGGAAAGTAGAGACACGTGGATCTGTCAGAGCATGAGATGCTCATGCATGAGACTTAAGGTTATCTTTCTTTTACCTGCACTTAAGACAGTTTAAAACAGCCGAGTGGTTGCCTTTGTGCTAATACCACTTAACATTATGTTTGAGTGACAGGTCTGATTCACCAAGGTAGCAAGATCTGTCTGGGTTTGGAGGGCTCTCCCTCCAGTGAAGACAGCTAAGTGACTACAGATTGAGAGCTCTTTTTCCGCTCCTTTCATAAACAACTCTGGTGTCAGACTGTCCCCTGCTGGACAAAGAAGGAATTTAAAATTAGGTACCTTAAAAAAGGACTGCCACACCTCCTATTTCTTACATGAGTGCTGTATTATACTCACGGTTCCCGAGACTTGTCACTATAAGCAGTTTGGATAAAATTACAAGGCACTGGCCTTGGCGGCATCCTTTCACTTATTCCAGATCTTGAGGCAACACAACAGCACAGAGGTGACCACACCAAGGGTCAACTTGGACTCTCTTCTGTACCTTTTGAGCGGCTTACCCTTCTTTACAGGGTCTGCTGAATTTATGAGGGAATAGCACACGTTTTATGGAAAATCAAAGCTGGATAAACCGTAGGGGAGTTTAAATTAATGCAGCTCACACACCCCACACACACAAGAAATCAATTCAACCCATGGGCATCAGTTGACTAACCACCTGACATAATATTCTTCAGTCACCAAACCATGCCACAAATGCCGTTATTGGGACTATTTGGCACTAACCCATATTTGCAATATCAATACAAATGCTTTGCTATTCAGGCATAGTTAAAGGACAGATTTCCTTTGTTAAAAAGGTGTTTCCTAAAGTCCAAAGTAAAACCAACTGAATTTCAGCACACCTCTGACCTACAGAGTCATGATATGCACTAAATTCATTACATACTCAGAAACAAGCACTGGATTTCACTTTTTAAACTACTTAACCCTTATTTAACTACTGTATTCTATTTTTTAGAATTTTGACATTTTCTGTATCTATTTTTCCCACTTCCAAAATGGAGTCAAGGTACAGAATTAAATATAAACTCACTGAAGTTAGGGAGAATTCACCTTATTACATCCTTACCATAGAGGAGCCACAGCTAGGACTTCATCAGAATAATCACATCCGCATGTAAGATGCTATTCAGCTCCATTTCAATGGACCTCGCCCTGGCCCTGAAGTTATAAGCCAGATGGCACTGACCCTAGGGATAGGTACAAGCTACACTGAGGGAGAGAGAGCGGTGGTCTGGATACAGAGAGGACATATCTCCAATTAATAAAAACTGGATGAATTTCACACTTTATTCATCTTCCTTGACTTCAGGACAAGGACACTTTGACAAGACCCTGGACAACAACTACGGAAACTTTACCCTCATTTAAACCAAATTTAGTTTCTGAGAAAATGACATATTGCTAGACAATGACACATCACATGCCCGGTCATTAAATCTGCTGCAGGGTCTGAAGTGGACGGACTAGGACGGAAGTCCTGCGCCACTTGTAAGGCCGCCCGTCTGCTAACGTGCCCCTGCAGCCCTGAGCTCCACAATTTCCTGGGAGGCGACTCACCTCATCCGGGGGCCTGTGCTCCCAGAAGGAGGGAGGGCGAGAGGGGGAGGGGAGAGCGCACGTGATAATAATAAGGCAAATGAGGAGACCAAGGCTGACCTTATAGTCATTGTCTCTCTAAAGACCAGAGAAGTCACCACAGGTGACCAGTCATGCTGTAACACTATCAAACTTCGGGAAATTCAGAACCTCAGGATGGGCAGCTGTCTCCATCTTGTTCTGGTCCCTCTTGGATCTCCTCTTGTTTGGACCTTCATGGATGGACACAGCTCTTTAAGGTCATGGGCACACACTTGTTCTTCAGTGATCCTGTTGCTCTAACAGAGCCACATAGGAGATTTTGAAACTGCAACTCAGAAGACTCCATACGCACGTAAAGGTGTTTTTTTTGGACATGGTCATTTTGTCACTTGGTTATAAACTGATTGACAGGTAATGAACTCACAAAGGAAGGCTTAGGCACCCAGGTGCGGAAAATGCCGAAATGGACCCCTTCCACCTCCAGAAATCGGTTCCTCTGCCAGTGCTAGCACAGGTAGGGCTGGGGACGAGGTGAATCTTCTCCTTTCTTCCACCTTTATCTCCTTCTGTACGAAGTGAGGATAGGAACATCTGCTTTTCTGACAAAGGTATCTTGCTCGTGTTTGAAAAACGCCTGGACGGTGCAAAGTGATAGGCGTTGCTGGAGTGACAACGTGTTGCAGGAACAGACAAGCCTGGCCATGGCCGGCCTCCCACTCCCCCGGAAGTGGTGCTCTCGGGGGCTCTGCTTGGCCCCGGGCACCAGACCAGCTCACATGCCCTTCTCCCTTCTACACAGATAATCTATCGCTAAAATGAGGAAGAGACACATGTGACGGTGTGTGGCAGGAGCAAATGCTGCAGCCAAGAGGACCAGGGCTGCCGCAGTGCATAGACAGCCTCCTACACAGGACTCCGAAGGCCTGCCTGTACGATGGAAGGCACACACAGTAGCGAGCTGCAACTTATTTCCCACTAAGAACTTTTCATTAAGGAAGGCTTTCATCTCTCCAAACACGTTAATCAAGGCTTTCATTTGTTAAAAAAATAAGCCATCCAAAGAAAGAAGCATCTGGAAGAGAAAATATTGCATCTATCTCTTTAAGATCTGGGGGTGACAGTAAAGAGATACATTGTTAAGGTATTTCTATAGAAATTCTTCAGATAGATTTAAATTCATGAAATGAATGGATCACAGGCTAACCAATCTATTATCTTGGCCACCTTGACAGTTGATACAGATCAATCTGGTTTTATCTAGAGCTTTTAATTGGGTTTGTTTGTTTTTTTTTAAGACTGTGGTTTCAGATCAGGATCATCTGAGCCACAGCTGAATTCATCCACTCTTTACTAAACTTCCTCTCTGATAACAACAACTAACAGTTATTGCATGTTTAGTATATGTGCCAGGCACCATGCTAGCACTTCACATGCATTAACACATTCAGTGCCTAGGACAGCCTTGCAGGGTAGGGTTCATGATTGGCCCTAGTTTACAGATGATGAAATGAGGAACTTGGCCAAGGTTACCTAGCACATAGGGGCAGAGTCAGGACTGGATGTGCATGTGGAATCCAGTTATCCATAGGACGCAAAAGTGTGTATGTGTGTGTGTTCAGAGCTGTGGTACTTTAGAAATGTGGGTGACCATTTCTAAACCTTCAGGAAGAAGGGACAGTCAGTGTCTGCAGGCTGACCATCCTAACAGCCAACGCAGGTCCGGTCCATTTGGTTTTACTTGCCTACATCTGGAATAATGAAAATTTAACAAGCTGACGCTCCTCGGTACGACCCTTAGGTGTATTTGTCGGCATGCTGTATAAAACTACGTATATTTTTCATTTAGCTTATCAAATTGATTGGCATAAAGGGGTTCATAATGTTTTATGAACTTATTACTCTTATTACTCTTTTGATACGTGTAGGATCTGTAGTAATGTTCCCTCTTGAACTCCTATGCTTTGTCACCTTTCCTCAACCTTGGTTTGAGAATTTTGCTGTACGTTTTAAGGAATCAAATTTGGCTTTGTTTCCTCTTTGTTTTCTATTTTATTGACTTCCACCATAAGTTAACAAGTGTTTTCAAGAACAAGCAAAGGGAATATATAATGAAAAAAATCAGAGGAGTAGTTGGTTTTCTCCACAAGGAGACTAACAAAAGATAAAGAGAGAACATTGTGGGATAATGTGAATACTCTTTATAATTATTTAAATGTTGGTTTCATAGTTGCATACAATTGTCAAAATACATCATGTACGCTTAAGATCTCTGTTTTTTTGTTGTTGTTGTTTGTTTTTTTGCTGTACCGGGGCCTCTCACTGTTGTGGCCTCTCCCGTTGCAGAGCACAGGCTCCGGACACGCAGGCTCAGCGGCCATGGCTCACGGGCCCAGCCACTCCGCGGCATGTGGGATCTTCCCGGACCGGGGCACGAACCCGCGTCCCCTGCACTGGCAGGCGGACTCTCAACCACTGTGCCACCAGGGAAGCCCAAGATCTCTGTGTTTTAATGTTTATAAATTAAATCTCAAAAAAAGAAAAAAAAAACTACGTATATTAACAAAGGCTTCTTAATGCCCCACACCAGTCTTTGACAAACTCCATCCTCGAAGGTGATTTAATATTGCCGGTTTCTGATTTAATACCAAAAATAATTCCAACCCAGTAAATCTGTTTCGAGAGGAAGACTGAGAAAAAGGGCCAGGCTGTGAGTGTGTCTTCATGCTCTGATATTACAGATAGGAGTTTAATCAGACATGAAGTTTTCACTCCATTTCCGTACTCAGTGTCAACGGGCCCATCTCTTTCCCTGTGCCAGGGATGATACTAATTTCTCCCGAGTCACGTGTGAAGTGACCAGGGGAAGAAACACAATCAATCCACCCCGAAATTGGTAGTGGAATGGAAACACCACAGAAGCTGCTTAGAGCTAAGGTTTGGACAACATCTATTCTGCTTGGCGCTGAGAAGAAATTGTTTTAAAAGAGAGGAAAGGGGAGAAGGATAAAATGGAAATCTAATTTTGAGAGGTAAGGATTAAAGAGTCCATTACTCATGCTGTTTACGCTGTATATATTGAGTTAACAACATGCGATTTTACTGGATGAAAATGTGGGCCCCATGCGAGGCGAGCATGGTGCAGATCAGTCCCCACGGTGACAGTAATGAGTGAGGGTTAGTGTCTGGTCAGTGTGAGGCTGTAAACAGTCCTGGGTTTGGAGCTGGTATAATAAGTGGAGATTGTTCCTGGACTTACTGGGGAGCACAGATAGTTTCTGCCCCAGGAAAAGCAACCACCCCCAAGGCAGAGAGGTGCAGCATCGCTATCTCCCCACTTATCTACTTGTAATGTGCGAATTGGGGGCCTCAAAGTGCAGAGTCCCGGCAGGGGGCAGGACTGCAAGCTCCTCCGAGTTGGCTGCCTGCCTCCTTTTATTTATGTATTTATTTATCCTGTCTACACTCAGTTCTGTCAATACTTGCCAAGTCGGTGTTTCTGCCCGCCCACTCCATTCCCTTTCCAAGGGTGAGGGGTCAAGGGAGGAGAAACCAGCTACCAAGTTAAGCAAAGGAGACCCTGAGAATCCCAGGTGTAGATCAATCCATTGTGATGGGGCTAGGAGGAGAGAAAACAGGTAATAAACTCATTTCTGAGCTCTGTAATGAGTCACCATCAACGCCACCCTCACCAAGCCTGAGGTCAGGCAGTGAAAGACAGGTGGAACGCAAGGGAAGAGAGGGAGCCCATTCATCTAAATCTCAGAGGGGTGTTAGCTGGCCAGGAAAAATGGCTTTAACTTCCACAGGATCTGGTGTCCTGGACTGTAAAGAAAAGAAAAAGGGATTTTACTCTTTCAAAGCTGTCGCTGGCTATTGGCTACACACATTCTAAAACTAATGACCTGCTCACTGCCTAATATTTACCATTAAAAAGCCTGCATATTATCATTAGAGTGAAGATCGGATCAGGCAAGAATCACCCATGGATGCGAAATCTAAAGGGAATTTCCATGCTGGGCAAGATAGTTGCATGATCTTAAAATGCCTGCCCACAACGAAGTGAGATCGTGGCATGGACATATATACATTTACATTACCCAATGTAAAATAGCTAGCTAGTGGGAAGCGACTGCATCGCACAGGGAGATCAGCTCTGTGCTTTGTGACCACCCAGAGGGGTGGGATAGGGAGGGTGGGAGGGAGACGAAAGAGGGAGGGGATATGGGGATATGGGGATATATGTATACATGTAGCGGATTCACTTTGATATACAGCAGAAACTAACACACCATTGTAAAGCAATTATACTCCAATAAAGATGTTAAAAAAAAATGCTTACCCACAGACCGCTTATTAGTTGCAAGGGGAAATATGGTAATTATAAAATGGAGAAACCAGAAAATATCTTGACTGAGTGACCACAAGTAACATCACCGAGGAGGGGAGGTGCCCATGGTTTGCCTCTGGATGTACCACAACTTCCCCCAGGGAACATTTCGGCCGAGAATGCATAGCCTGCTTCCAACCAGGAGGAAGCATCTGACAAAATGAGAAATGTTCCATTAAGAAAAGATGGAGTCCTGTATTCCTTAAAAATGCCAATGTCAAAAGGACAAAGAAAGGTTCTGGAAATGTTCTAGATTAAAGGAAGCTAAGGAGATATGACAACTAATTGCAATATTTGACCCTAGACTGGATCTTGTATTGAGGGGGAAAATGCTATAACGGCTTCTATTGGGTCAATTAACAAAATTAAAATGTGGACACTAGCTTAGACAAAAATACTGTGGCAACGTTAAAGTTCCTGAAGCTGATAGTGGTACTGTGGTTACATAAGAAAATATCACTGTGTTAAGAATATACTCAGAAGTATTTAGGGATAAAGGACCATAATATATGTAAATTACCCTTAAATGGTCCAGAAAAACAGTCTGAGCATATATACATTTACATATATCATATTGGAGAGTATAAATATATGTACATGTAAAGAGAGAGAGCACAAATTATATAGCAAGTGGGATAAAATGTTAACAATAGGTAAATATGGCCAGAGACTTTATGGTGTTCTTCATACTATCCTAATTCTTGCAAGTTTTCTGTAAGTTTGAAATGATTTCCAAATAAAAAGATTTGTTTTAATGTTTAAGCCTTCAAGTCAGCACTGCATTTTCCTTGCTTATTTCCTTTGAATAGATGCTCAAGCCACAGGAAATTACACAGAGATGTGTTGGTGCGTTTTACTTACTTGCAGTTTATCTGTTCTACCAGAAGCAACATATCCTCGACTCAAAATCTTCCCCAATCACTAACCGATAAAGCACTGTCCTAACAAATTTTCATGCATAAACGAAAGACGATAAAGCAAAACTGCGTGCTACCTTAAGCCAAATACTTTTCAACATTGGGATTCTAAAGCAATTCTATTGTACATTTAGAAATTTCCAGTTATGCTCAAATATATCCTCCTGTAGTATCCCAACACAGAAAGAAACTATCCAATAGATGGCATTCTGAAAATATTCAACCTAAGATATACAACACAGTTTGCAGAAACATATTATTGTAAGTTATATTATGACTTCTCTTTTATTTAATGAACAATGTTTGTAATATCTCTCTACGAACAGCCCACAAATATCCAAGCAGTTGGCAACTCAACCGAAACTTTTACTTGGTTATAGTGCCTGAATAAAAATCTTGCACTTCTATTCGACCTCTTTCTGATCTCACAATTTGATGAAGAGATTATGATTTACCAAGAGTTGCAGCCTGGGCTTCCCTGGTGGCGCAGTGGTTGAGAGTCCACCTGCCGATGCAGGGGACACAGGTTCGTGCCCCGGTCTGGGAAGATCCCACATGCCGCGGAGCGGCTGGGCCCGTGAGCCGTAGCCGCTGAACCTGTGCGTCCGGAGCCCGTGCTCCGCAACGGGAGAGGCCACATCAGTGAGAGGCACGCGTACCGCAAAAAAAAAAAGTTGCAGCCAATTAGGCTAAGAGGAAGGGGCTGTTGTTCCCAGGAAGCACCTCCTCCTCACCAACATAGTAGCTTTTTTCAGCCCCCTATCAGTTGTTTAGAATGGTGGGATTTGTATATACCCTACTATGTGTAAAATAGATAACTAATGAGAACCTACTATATAGCACAGGGAACTCTACTTGGTGCCCTGTGGTGACCTAAATGGGAAGGTAATCCAGAAAAGAGGGGACATATGTATATGTATGGCTGATTCACTTTGCTGCACAGCAGAAACTGATACAGCAGTGTAAAGCAGCTATACTCCAATAAAAAAAAAAATTAAAAAAAAAGAACGGCGGGATTTGGTTAACCTATTACAAACAGCTATTCATTGCAGCTTGAGTGGCGAAAGGAAGAAAATCAAGTAAAAAGATTAGTTTTAAGGGGACCCAGCTGAAGTCCTGGGGTGTTTACCAGAGCTCCTTCTCCTGGTGGGTCCTGAACACCAAACTATTCCCCAATACTTGTGAAAGCCTGCTGTGGTTTTACTGAGCTCTCAGCTACCACTTTCTGCTCAGCCCCTCGGCCTCCTAGCCGCCACTTCGGTAAGCAAGTGCCTGCCATTCAATGTCAGGTTCACCTCTCTGGACTTGCCCTCCCTGCAGGATCTTGGTCCCTCAAGACCTTGCTGCCTCAGTGTTTTCCAGTGCCTGCAAACAAATGATTTGTGACATTTGTCCACCTGTTCTAGTCATTCTCACCAGGAGAGTGGGGCTAAAATAAGATGGTCTGCCATTGTTGGATGTGTCAATATAATTATTAAGGGGACAAAGGAGGATACAAAACTTGGCTAAGGAGAAATTTGAATTTTCTTAGTAGGACAGTTATGAAAAAGAGCTAAAGATAGGACTTTTATAGACATAGAAGCAAATTTAGCCTTAACAAAAAAGACTTGGAAGAATGTAGTCCATTAATCAGCAAGTGACCTTTCTTCTTCACACTTTTCCTCCTTTAAACACTAAGTGATGCCTTTTGCCCCTACTTCACTTTGCACCCCCAAGGAGAGAAAGAGGACCTCAGTGAGTTAAAGCAGTTTTTCCAACTGCATTCTGTGGATAATAAAAGTAAATGTTGCACAGCATGGGAAGCAAGGAGATAGCATTTATGGAGCACTTACTGAATGCCAGGCACTGTGGAAGCATTTCACTTTTAATCCTGACCATGACCCTTAAAGTAGGCACCATTATTACCTCCACTTTACAGAGGAAGAAATTGAGAAAGTAACTTGTCCAGAGTCACACAACGAATAAGTGGCAAAGCTGGAATAAGAGCCCAAGGAATCAACTGTGAGTTTGACAGAGCTTTACATACTGCAAAGCACTCTTCAAGAGTTGCACTGCCTGGCTGCGGAGCTTGGAGCCAAAGAAGCTGAGATGAGCACAACCCTTGTCTTGTAAAGGTGAAATACCTACATTTTGGTCTCTGTCAGCTGGTGCCCTTCCCTACAGCCCCACCTGTGCTTGACCTCAGCTTCCCTTACTGCTGGCTCCCAGCCCATGGTCATCACTTGTCTCTTCGACCTTCCAGAAACAAGGAAGGAAGTGGCATTCGACTCCTTCCGTGCACCAGATGCTGGGATTGGCCCTTCACACCCTTTATCTCATTTAATCATCACAGCCTCTCTGTGTTGGTTTTATTATCTCTATTTAATGGTTGAGGAAACAAGGGCCCACAACTGTTCAATAGCTTGCTTCTGTCTGCCTCCAGAGCCTCTAACCTTTTCACTAAATTGTGCTGATTCCACTCCTGATCTGAAAGACAAAGGCTGTAGGCAAGATTTCACTGAGAAACATTTCCCAGGTGCTTTAAAATCAGGATCTCAAAAAATAAGAGGCCAGGTCCTTGACTGGTGGTAGATTCTCCTGGAAAAACCCCTTTCAAAGTGAGCTTTTCTTTTGTAAATTAAAATCTTCTGAAAATAGTGAATCCTGCCAAACCTCCAAAGAGAGCAGTTTCACCTAAAATTCACCTAAGAAGAGCCTTTATCTCTATTTCAACGAATGATTGAAAACCAGAGATTGGTATGAGACATGCTACATCACATTGGCTAGAAGAATACAAAATTTCAGGAGTGTTGGGTCTGAATTCTCCCTGGAGAGGGGGCATGCATCTTTCCTCTCTCCCAAGTTTCCAGAATGGCCCCAAGGAAAGGCGTGGCTGCTCTGAAGTGTGAGGGACAGCTTGGGTTTGTTCCACAGCTGGCAGATGTCAAGATTCCTCTCTCAGGAGATGGAGAAGTAACTGAACAAATGTAAACAAATGGGAATTAAACTCTTTTCATGCCTGGTTATAATGCGTGATGTCTGGGGACTCTTTGACAAGGAAATGAAAAATCTTCTACGTTTCATGGTTTAGTGAAAAGAACACTAACTTCCAAACCAAGGGCTGGCTCAGCCTCTTAGCAGCTGTGTGACCTTGAACAATTTGCTTAACCTCTCTGTGCTTCCGTACTTTCACTGGCATTACTCTCGCTTGAGGATACATGAGGATGCAGGTGAAAGGGTCTGGGATGTATTTGGCCCACACCCTCCCTTCCTTATTCTCTCCTCTCAGAATAGTGGCCCTGGGGTCCCTAAATCAGTTGTTCTCAAACATTGGTATGCAAAGAATCACCCAGGACACTTTGTCAAGCAAACATTCCCTTGCTCTGGTGCAGTAGGTCAGAGGTGAGATTGAAACGCCTGCAGTCCCACTACTGGTCAATTTCTAAAACCCACTTTGAGGAACACTGCCCAAGGCCTTTCTAGCATCGCCCCTCTTGGGGCCAAAACTACTCTCGAACTGTACCTCTCCAAATTAAACACGGGACCCAACATTTTCTCCTTTCCTTATACAGTAGATGCTACCTATCAGCGGGTTCCAGAACCACAGATTCAACCAACCATGGATCGAAAATATTCGGGGGAAGAAAATTTCCAGAAAGTTCCAAAAAGCAAAACTTGAACTTGATGTACACAGGCAGCTATTTATATAACATTTACATTGTATTTACAACTATTTACATAGCATTTACATTGTATTAGGCATTATAAGTAATCTAGAGATGATTTAAAGTGTTCCGGAGGATGTGCGTAGGTTATACGTAAATGCTATGCCATTTAAATAAGGAATCCTGAGCACCCGCGGATTTCGGTATTGGGGAAGTCCTGGAACCAGTCCCTCGTGGATACCAGGGCAGATATATACCTGTCTGCGCTGGTCAGGGTGCCCAGCAGTCCCTGCTTGCTTCATTCTGGAGTGTTTCCTGTGACATTAGGGCATACTGGCCAGCAGAGTGTACTGCCAGTTCCATAGCGCCCTCCCTGTCTGGCCAGATTTATGCCACTATCAGCGGTTTCCAAAAACCTAAATCACGCCTTAGACAGTTTGAGTAAAGGGGACCTTGAGGCAGAAAAAGTTAAGTGGGAAGTGGAATCACTTCATGGCAATTAAAGTGCTTTGAAATGACTTTAAGTACTTTTTTAAAATAAATTTATTCATTTTATTTATTTTTGGCTATGTTGGGTCTTTGTTGCTGCGTGTGGGTTTTCTCCGGTTGCAGCGAGCGGGGGCTACTCTTCGTTGTGGTGCGCGGGCTTCTCATTGCAGTGGCTTCTCTTGTTGAGGAGCACAGGCTTTAGGTGCGCGGGCTTCAAGTAGTTGGGGCGCACGGGTTTAGTTGCTCCGAGGCATGTGGGATCTTCCCAGGCCAGGGCTCAAACCCGTATCCTCTCATTGGCAGACGGGATTCTTAAGCACTGCGCCCCCAGGGAAGCTCCCCTCCTAGGCATTTTAAAGAAATCTTATTACCCACCTTAATGCCTGTGATGTTTTGCTGATATTGCTATTTAGGAAATATACTTACATATGTTAGTGAAAGCCTAGGGTTATCTGGGTCATCAAATTCCCTACACAAAATCTGTATTTCATATTGGCCAAAGATGTTTGTTGTTATTTGCTTAACGAAGAAAGGCTGGTGAATTAACATAGTCGACCTCATGGACTTCCTCTTTCTTCCATTCCCTGCTAACTGGTGAGAATGAAACAGTAGCGGGTCCACAACAAGCACAGGAAGATGACGCTGAGGAGGAAGAAGGGAGCCAGGCAGAGAATGTCGGAGACTAGATTCCTCCTTATTACAAAAGCAACATGCGGGCTTCCCTGGTGGCGCAGTGGTTGAGAGTCCGCCTGCCGATGCAGGGGACACGGGTTCGTGCCCCGGTCCGGGGAGGTCCCACATGCCGCGGAGCGGCTGGGCCCGTGAGCCATGGCCGCTGAGGCTGCGCGTCCGGAGCCTGTGCTCCGCAACGGGAGAGGCCACAACAGTGAGAGGCCCGCATACCGCAAAAAAAAAAAAAGGCAACATGCACGGTGTTTCTGTGTGTGCAGCTGCAGAACAGCTACCGATCCTGCATGTATTTCCAGATTCTTGACTGGGAATTAAATCAATGCATCCAACCCTCCTCAGGCCCTCATCCTCCTTCAGACTTGACTCCAGTCAGGTCTACGGGACCCGAGCCCTGCCCAGCGCCCCCCATATCCCATGCCCAGGTATTGGGTATTACCCCAGACCTCCTTCTCCACTCATGCCCTCACAGACCATTTAGAACAGTCACCTGATTCTGGACCTGCCATTACGATGCAACACGACTAATGCGCTAATCCAGAGGTGGCAAACTGGAGGCCCGTGAGCCCGGCCCAAATCAGGGTGGCCACAGAGATTTTGTAAGGCCATGCAGGGTTTCCAGAAATTCTGAATGAATTATCAACATTGTAAACATCAGTCTATTTCAGGCATTAATCTTTTCAAAAGGAAGGCAAACGGCTGCCTGGACCTCAGTCCTACACACTCGCAGGGGCCGGGCCGCAGCTGGCCTGCCACTCCTGTCCAGTGCCACCGCAGTCAGCAGCCCTCTCGCAAGCTACTGGCCTGGCGCCTGAGGCACTGTGTTTGCAACCATGAATTAGTCAGATATATAACACATTAACACAGATTAGTTTATTTGGCGCCTCTCCCAGGTAACATCTTCACCCAGTTAAAATGCCTGTCTACAGAAGATTCCTAAGAAGTGATTCTAATGAAATCTGATCATGAGAAAGTCAAAGGGGGAAAATATTCTAGGTTCATAAGGCTTTTCAGCACCCTTCTAATTTCTCAGTGACAGTTGGGTGTTTGCCGCATCTTCAACATAGGACCCACTTTGTACTATCTGGTGGATTTGTTCAAATTAGTTCCGCTGGAGAACTAAAACTAGAGAACACAGAGTAACCTTAAGTCCTTTTTAAAACAAAGCAGACTCTGCATAAATAAATACAAAATGTTGAGATGGGCCTGAAAATAAACTTAGGTCCAGGGCCTAAAAGAAATCAGGATAATTTATTTGGGTCTCTTTTGTGTTTTCCTTCTGATTGGTTTTTAACGGAATTCAAATTTGTAGAATAACTCAGAGATGTTGTCTTCAGGCAAATGATGTGTTTTCAGCTAAGAAGAAGAATCTGGGCAGGCCAGGGGTTATCAGAATGTCAGTCACTGGGGTTCAAGTGCAGACCGCCAATGTAAAATTTTCAGAGTAAGTAGAACTTTGAAAATTATGTTAGAAGAGAAATTGCAAAACTACTGTTTTATGTTTGGGGGGGATTTTTTTCTGTCTGTTTGTTTTCTTTTTTAAAGTAAGAGTTTGGTTGGGTGGATTTATTTACTCAGTTGATAGAAATAAAGAGATAGGTACATATAAAACATAGATATTATACTGTATAGGAAATACAAGTCCTACATCAGAATGTATGCCCTGAGGACAGAATCTACCAAAATGTATTGTCTCGCTATGTCTCCAGCCCAGAACTCAACACCCCAGGAGCAGCTAAATACTTGATGCCTGACTGTGTCCATGAAGCCACGTTTCTCAGCCTATTATTATACTACAGCTTGTCCTATTTTACCTGAAGGACTTTTCCAATTAGAATGTTGTAATCGGAAGTTAATCAGGCAGAACATTCATAATACTGCCTATAATTTTACCAGAAAAAAAAAAATTTATTTAGATATTAGATTTTTTTAGTCTCTCTACTTTTCACAGATTTATAGCATTGAGTTTTGAGTTTTAAAACTAAACACAAAATTTTTAAATACAGTTATAGAAATGCTATAAAATATTTTTCATAAAAATTACTAGAAAGTTATTCTTGATTTTTTTAAAAATATCTTTTTAGAATCCTCATCTTGGGTAAAACCTTCATTTTATCAGATAATTTTTTGTAATTTTATCAAAAGTAAGCAAAACCAACAAAAAATTGTTCATTGGAAATGTAACTTTTTTAAAAGATGAATAATTCAGCTTCTGCGTCTTCCAAGACAGCTATGGGAGATACACGGAGCAGTCACAATCATAAGAGAAACCTTAAAACACTTAAAGGTAACAAAGTCTTAGACAATATCAGAAACTTAGATATTATCTGTTCAACACTCAACTCAGATGAGGGAGCTGAAGCAGTAAATGCTGAAGTGAATTGTCTGAAAAGTTACACCTCTTCTTGAAAACAAAACCAGGGATTACTTTGGGTCTGTGCCGCTCATCACTCCAGACATCCTTCCTTGATTAGCAAGTGACGTTCAACCATGTTGAATATTCTGCACTAAGTTAAGGTGACCGGGAGAGTTAATAAAGGAATATCCCTTTCCCAGTGAATTCCAATCTGTCGTATGATAAGAATTCACTGACTGCATCTGACAACCTTTTAGAAACATGAGCACTTGTATATGCAACAGATTATTTGTTGCCACACTTACCAGTATGCACAGGGCCCCTGACTAGGAGCTGAAAGAAAGACAAAAGAAATGGAAAATTCTTCTCTACCCTTCTGAAGCTTACAATCCTTAAAGTGTACCCCTCCTTAAAGGAGATAAGAAGTAAACATGTTAAATAATTAGCAGACATTGCAAAATATCACACCAAATCACTGGTAGGGCAAAGTGTCAGAGGATTAACTAAAGAACAAGACCAAATGTGGATAGGATGCATCGCCAAGGGGATGCTTGCATTAGGCTCTGTTAAACCCTGAAGGTGCCACCAACTGGGTGGTATGAACCCCCCCACTGGGGCCCTAGCCTGAGCGGAGACCCCCCTGTCTTGGCCAGGGAGCTTCTTTTTAACCTTCTGAATCACGCAGCCAGAAAACGAAACCAAAGCTGAGATCGAGCAGGGCAAGCTTTATTCGAGGGCCAGAGTATAGAGAAGCGGGAACTTAGTTCAAAAATCAACTTCTCAGCCGGGGTGCAACTGAGACAAGGTTTAAAGGCAAGGCTAATGGAAAGGAGGCAAAAGTATTGTTTTTCTGGGAATAGGTAGGGTTCTTCCGGGAACTGGGATGCCACCTCTTTTCTGTCCTCGTATGGTCCTTTGGCATCTGGTCAGGAGCCCGTCAAACCATCAAGGCACGGCAGGCGGAGATCTTACTATTACAGTGAGACGGTAACGGGCTGCAGGGCAAGGTTGGTCCCGCTTTTGGAGCTGAACCAGCCTGCACCAGCTTCCTTGTGGTTAGACGCTCTCATTCCTGTGCTGTGAGCACAGCTAGAGGATCTGGCTGGTGGTAGTTTTTCTGAACGTTTCCCCAGAGGGAGGGACAGGGGTATGGTTCTGGGTCAACAGCCTTGGTCACAAGGAGAGGAGGAAAGAGGAAGGGAGGGGAAAGCAGGCCTTCAAAAGACAGCCCCGTTGCAGTAAGATATCTCTGACTAATCTGCTTTACCCCTCGAATTCACTGCTGTAAACAACTGCAGGTTCTTAAAAGAATCATAAAGCACCTCCTGACCTTGACCCATAGTGGTCTCTGGCTCTTTTGACGCCCCTTCTCCCTCGCATGCGCAGAAAGCAGCGCACTCTTGGCCCCTTTTGGCGCCAGCCAGGCCTCTGTATGACACTTTAACAGAGCGTGCAACTGTGAGACTGGTAACACGTTTCTGGTAAGACCTGGTCCCCAGATCCAAACTAGTGCTCCTGGTTACAGACAACTGCCCAGTTAGCCTCGGGGGTTGGGGGAGAGGGTTGATTTGCAGAAGATGCCCTCCCCTGGAAAGCCACATTGGTCCCTCCGCACTGGAACAGAGTCTGAACCATCCATGGTGGCGTCCGGACCCCCTAAGCCAGCTCCACAGCCCCTTGCATAGGAAAATTGCACTGCTCGCTCAGTAATGACCATGTGATGGGCATTGTACCTACACAAGCCCACTTAATCCTCAAAGCAACACTGCAAGGTGGATTTCGTCCTCTTTGTTTATCACCTACAGAAACAAGGCTCACGGGGCTCCCATACCCAGCCCTGCACGGCACCAGAAGTTAGTATTAAGGCTGGAATGTGAAGTCAGGTGGTCCTGAGCACCAAAGTCCAGGCTTGAATAATCATCATGGCCTCCCTGGGGGGGTCACTCAAGGTGGAAATGGAGCTAGAGCAGCTCCTTTATGTCAGAGCTCGGGTCTTCACTAAACCTGAAGGGGGTTGGTGTCAATGAGTGGCCGGGTGATTCAGGAAGTGATATTCCTGCTGATTCCTTTGATGGTTAGACCCAGAGGAAGCCTGACACACTGTGGACTCTTGAAGGTGAGGACACATCATTGTTCCATCCCCTGTGGCACTCGGGAAGGGGCCTTTCTTGTCCATCCACCATCCTCAATAGTTAGGTAAAATAATGACCCATCTCCAAAAATGTGCTTTGTTGTATGCTTATTTCATCCATATAGTCCTTTCAATTTGCCTTTTTCCCCCCCTCTTTTTTTTTACCGGAAGGGGACAAGATGGTGGTAACTGGCTGAAATTTGACTTCAAGACCACTGTCAGAAAAGGTCATATCTGGTGTCATGGGTGCTATAAACAAGTCGTGGCCAGCAATTTCTGGTGTAGTAAAGTTCTGTGGTAGAATGAGGGACACATCGGTCATTTATAGAGTCTGTCCTGAGCAAAATGTTCTTTCTTTCCTTGGAATGGAACTTTGAATTCAATATGGCTTCTGGTTCAAGCTTTCTTGGCCCTGTCCCCCCGTCACCAGGTGGGCAGGTGGGTACCGCTGTATGGTCCGATATTAGATCAACAGGGAGACTGCCATCACAACAAAATTTTGCTTGTGCTGCATACTTTTAGATCATCTTTCTCCTTTCTCCCAAATTCATCACAAAGGAAATGAAAGTCCACGTACCATGAAAGAGATAACAACAATATTCTACAGATTAAAAATAAGGTTTAAAAAATGAGGACAAAGTGTTTACAGCTTAACTTTCCACACAGAGATACACATAAAAACAAAGTTGGGCCCTGAACTGTGCTCCCTTTATGTCTCTAATATTGTGCTCATAAAATCTCTGAAGACCGAGACCCCATGTAGGTACAGTTACTGCTATTTCAGATACAACCTGTAATAAAGTTAATCAGGCACACATTTAACAACATACATGTGGTAATTGTTATGGCACTGCATAGTAATTGGACATTAAGACTAAATGGTTTACATAAATTATAGAAAAATGGGGAAGCCACATTAGCCCTTCCTCTATACCACTGGTTCCCAAATGCCTGTGTGCAGACCACCCGTATCCACGTTATCTGGAGAGCTTTTGAAATTATAAATGCTTGGAGATTATAAAAGCTGACCCCTGGAGAGTCAGGTTCAGTACATTTTGGTCTATGGGGAAGCTTTGCACCACACCAAGGCTGTCAAGTTCACATGTCTTCACAAGAAAGGCAAGTAAATTGGGATATGGGGCGATGTCTTTTAACACAAGTAAGCATGTGTCTAAGAAAATAAGTATTTCTTCCAAAGGCATTTACACTGAGAATATTTTTTAATACTCTGAGACACCTCTGCCACCCTTCGCCCCACCTCACGCCCCTGGAAAACAGGTCTCTGTACTGAATTGACACTGACAGTTTGCAACCTCCATAGACTAGACCATAGTGGCTGTACTTAAGGGTTTACGTTTCTTGGTACGTGAAGCAGAGATGGTATACAAAAGGATCTTCTGCTGTGTATGGCCATGCCCTTCACACATTGTAGCTAAACCTAAGTCATTGCTGACAACACACATTCACTCATTTCCTCATTCAGTAAGTTTTTACTGGGCGTCTAGTATGTTTCAGGCACCTGCCTCAGCACAGGAAATACAAGAATTGAATAAGACCAGTAGCTCACAGTTTGGAGGGATAGGTTTCAAAATGATTCTGATGGTCAGAATGGCATGAAAATATTCCTTGAAATCCAAGTGCAAGAACTGATTGCTCACTGTCCGAAGGCTGAGAAAACCAATCTCTCAGAAAATCTGTTTGAAGTGTTCCTCCCCAGCCAACTGCCCACCCCGCCTCTCACATCCCAACATCGACACAGAGGACAGGCCGACATCTGAAGCTCCGAGGCTCTGTGAAGCAGACGTTACCTCATGCTACATGGCTCTCTTGTTCACGGTGGCACCAAGAGACATGGGGCTTCCAGGACGTTCCATCCTGCCAGCCGTCTGATGATGTATTTGAAATGCCCATTTCTGGGGCTCTGCAAATGAGTGACATTTATAAGGTATCCTTCTCTTCCCTGAATCAAAAGGTACCGAGATTTCTTTTAGCTTCTGCTCCCCCAGCCAGTGCTTAGTGTTTATATGGCCAAAATATTGAGCAAGTTACTCAATTCCATTTCTGTGCTCACTATTTCGCTACAGAAATGCAAACTCCCCTGGGTAATTCCAAGCAGTTTCTTTACCCAGAGATCATCTCTGGCCACAGAGCAGCTCAGCTGCAACCTGCGTTGTGTGCGCTGCATTATACTGTAACATTTTCAGAGTCAGGGAAGATTTATTCAGTGATCAACTGCTTCGGCATCTTGAATCACTCCAGAGACAGTCTGTTAAAGAGGGGACCTTGAGGGAGCTGAAAATGTAAGCAAGAAGTGAAATAATCCTCTTTTCCTTTTAACCCCTTAAGCCCTGATAAGGAAATAATATTCGTTTTTTTATATGCATAGAGGAAAATGTCTAGAAGTGAATTCCTCATACTATGGAGTGCTTATCTGTAGAAGGTAAAATTAAAGGTGATGTTTATTGTCTTCTTTTCGATAATCTATATTTTCTACAATAAACTTTAATTCTGTAGTAAGAGAAATATTGTAAGATGCACGTACTGTTCTTCAAAAAGTTCTTCCAACAGAGAAAAAAGACATCATCAGCTATCTCAGGAACTAGGTCAGAATTTGGAAGACCAGTACACTATTCACCAAAACAGATAGAGTGGTTATATATAACCAAAAAGCAAAGGCTTACAGAGCTTTTAATATTTGAAATTAATACAAGTCAGGAATTGCTAATAATTTTTATTTAACACTACTCACTAGACAAAAGCTGTTTCAACTTATTCCAGTTTGCTTAGAGATTCAGAATGAAAGGTATCCTGAGAGGGTGAAAAAACGGGAGTGTCATGTACACAAATCTTTAAGACCCTTCAAAGTGAATATCTAACCTGCCCTCTGAGCTCTATGGCAGAAATGGGCAAAAGTGGCCTTGTTGCTAATTGAATGAAAGCCAAAGGGGCAGGTGATGGAATCCGCCACCTACCCCAGTCTGCCTACTTTTGGATCACACAGGTTTGCTGAAGGAAAGAGCGAGCCACAACTTGAATGACCTTCAAACTCAAGATCAAGGTGAAATATACCTCTTAGAAGTATAGACACACCTTCCCTCCAATGTCTTACAGTCAGGCTGTATTGTGCACAACTACACAAAAACAAATTTACTCGGTAAGTCAACTGGGGCACTTGCTTACTTGACGGCAGGATTTTTAATTTCTTTGTCATTTGACCTCACGTGCAAACAGCCAAAACCAAAATGTCTGAGAAAGGACAAACACAAGAAAAAACAGCTGCTAATGGATCAGGCTGGGCCTACAACAAGCAAAGGACATTCTGAATAAAGACCACCAACTGACTAAAGGGGTGGGGGGAGGGTGGATTTCAGATGGTGATAAACCCTATAAATTAGCATGTATCGTCAAACATGCATATATAAAACCGCTATAATAACATCTAATCATAACATCCATGGCAGGAAACAATCATGCATGAATTGTGGGTATAGTTCAAACTTTTAACATAAAGGATGATCATTTGTTACTTTAAGTTGAACAAAAAGTCTCACTGTAAAAAAAACACTGATGGAGCCTGGGTCCCTATTGTCAGCTACAATAGGAATTAAATTGAAACCTATCTATGGATTTCAGATTAACTGTTTTCACATTTATTCACATAATAGCAGAAATGACTAACTAGCTTTGATTATATAGAATAAAAAGCACTCTGTTTAATTAATTCACCATCGGTTTTTACCAGGTGGACATCAGCCAGTGTTTGGTCTTTATTTATGATGTGTACAATCAACTCACTCAGAAAGTTTAAAACATCGAAGTCAAAGTTTAATTTTTTTTCTGTCAGTAGTTGTGAGAAAGAAAAATAAGAGTTGAAAAATTTTGTAGAAACCACAGACAGACAAGGCGAGACAAAAGGAGAAATCTTCATTTCCATAGAATTGTTTTATTTTGACCAAATATATACTACTCTCAGTGCAATTTGCTCTTTAACCATTCTGGGAACCCGCCCTTCCTGTGATGAACAAACTGCGCAGTATCTCCTGATCTCGACAGCTGCACCAAGGACGACACTCAAAAATCAGTGTGCTCTCTGAAATAGGGTGCAGCAGAGATGTGAAAGCTAGATAAGACATTCATGTGGTTTTAGATTTTTTAATCCCTTTAAAGATATGTTTCGCCAGTGTTATCAGATTTGACGTTATTTTCTGTTTTTCTAATCACGTCCCATGATGAGTTTGAGCACCAATTCAAGAGTTAAAAACTTTAAAGAAAGGAAAAAACAGAAAGAGAGAAGGGAGGTGTTGCTTAGAAAAATGCACACAGGGTCCAGGCTCCCTACCGTTTCAAATTCTATCACATGTCCAGAATGAACCATATCCTTCTCTGAAACCACAGAAGACCATCACTGATGAGAATGAGGCCTCTCTCTCTCTCTCTCTCTCTCTCTCTCTCTCTCTCTCTCTCTCTCTCACACACACACACACACAGACACAGACACAGACACAGACACAGACACACACACACACACAAAATGAACGAGAGATGTCACCATGAACAATCCCAAAGGCTATGCATTTATTCATTTCTAAATGCTATATAACTTCATTTTAAGGACAATTAAATATGTATTTGCATTAATGAATATATGCTTTTGTGTGATGTGTACAAGCCAGGGAAACTCTGCAGAGGTTTGCCACCAACTGTACTTCAGATTCTATCAAATCAGATCAAATGTATCCCTTGAAAGATACTCTTGAGTTTCTAGATCTTCCTTATAAATTTCCTACTTCAGCAGGATGTTGCTGTGGTGTTTTCTTGTTTGTTTCTTAATTCTTGTCCAAAACAACCTATTTTGGACACTTCCTTCTCATATTTGCTCCGTTGTGATTCTAACTTCCCTGTAAGTCTGTTAATAAATAATACATCGTCTTGTCGGCTTTGGCAAATATGTGTAAGTTGCAGCGTTTCCTCTTCTTTCCGTTAGTCCCTCTGGCAACCATTTCATCCAGCAGGAACACACAGCAGAGTGAAACTACTCTGAGCGCCGTCCTTAATGGAGAGGCACTGCAGCATTTCACTGTTGGGGTAGCAGCGTTGGGTGACCTGTGGCATCGCCCTCACTAGCTGTCTTTTCAACTGTGACAGGCCTTAGTCAAAAAACCAGAGAGTGTGACCTGCCAATCACAGGAGAGAGAGGCCCGAGGGCCATATGTCACCCGATTCTGCAGCCCCTTCTGACTTGCGGTGTAAATAATTCCCAGTCAGCAGGCTCTTCTCACCCACGAGCTGCAGAAACAAGAGTTTTTCCATCTACACTGTAACTTGTTTGGTCACGGACTTGGGTGACTTAAATGTGAAAATCATTTCCCTTGTGGTATCTGTCATTGGTTGAGATATGTGATTATCGGTCTGCTGGATCCACAATTCCCCAGAAAAGATTGTTGATCCAAATCCGAGAGAGCAGCACAATCTGTGTGTGACACCAGTGGCGTTTTGCCCATCACCACACTCCAGGGAACGTGGCCTGGGAGCAGGGACCACATTGCTCCTTGAATGGAAATCAGCCTGTTAAGATGCTAGGCCTCCACGCGGAGTATCACAGCCTCTCACCATCACTCTTCTAGCTGCCAGCTCCAAGCCCCAACGGAGAAAATGAGGTAAAAATACTGAAATGTAAAAAGCACTACACACACATCATTACTGCTTTTACGATTAACGATCGTCATCTCAGACTCTTCACTTTTGCAAGCTGGTACCTAGTATGCTTTCTGAAAACTGGGTAAAAGTGCCCAGCTTTAGAGAAAACTTTGGCCTTGATCGCCAGAGGTTTTTTTTTTTTTTTTTTTTTTTTTTTTTTTGCGGTACGCGGGCCTCTCACTGTTGTGGCCTCTCCCGTTGCGGAGCACAGGCTCCGGACGCGCAGGCTCAGCGGCCATGGCTCACGGGTCCGGCCGCTCCGCGGCATGTGGGATCTTCCCGGACCAGGGCACGAACCCGTGTCCCCTGCATCGGCAGGCGGACTCTCAACCACTGCGCCACCAGGGAAGCCCACCAGAGGGGTTTTGAGATGGCTGCTCCCCACACGTATCATGCCACTCCTCATGTCCACCCCTCGACCTGGCTGCCTGACACTGTCTACCAGAATCACCTGGAAAGCTTGTCAAAACACAGACTGCGAGGCCCCCACGTAAGGAGTTTCTGATTCAGCTGATCCAGGGTCAGGCCTGAGAACTGCATTTCTAACAAATTCCTAAGTGATGTTGGCCTTGCTGGTCTGGAGACCGCTCTTGAAGAATCACGGCTATAAAGATAGAGGACTTCATTTAGAATATTAAAAGAGGTATGGGAGATGTAAAAATAGATGAGTTATATGAAGAAAATGTGAAGGATGGGAAGAAGGGATCCCAAGTGGTTGCATTAGAAAATTACCAGCCTGCTGTCATATGTATACATACAGACCCGGTAGTTTTAATCTCATTTAGGGATGAGCGTACTGAGGCTTTAAGTGATTGGCCCATTTGCCCAGTGCCACAGGGCTGGTCCAGCACTAACAGACCAGAACTAAGTTTCAGTTCTCCTCTATTCTATGTTTTCCAGTGCAAAACATTGCCAGCAGTTAGGATATGCACTGTTTTGGACAGGGAAAGAAATTTCACACTTGATCGCTTTCAAGGAAAAGTGGTGCTCAGATAACCCACTGTAGTCACTCGAGTTCAGACAGGAGGACAGAAGAGGAAGCCTCACCAGAAAGAATGCTATCCAGAGATGCACACGTAGGTTTTCACAAAACGGCTCATTTATTAACCAGGTTTGCTGACTTAGGAGTCGACCCGGCATTGAGCTTGAAACTCTCTCTTCGCTGCTTTGACTCTACCACCCAGGAAGTACTGGAGTAGCTCGATTCCCTGTATGGTTTTTAGCAGCATCTGCCTTCAGCACGCATTCCAGTTTGACTTATCCTGGCAGAGACAAAGCCTGCGCTTGCCCTGGAAGCCCGGTAAGAGCTAGCATAACCCAGGGCCTTCATTTCCTCGTCTGAAACAAGGAGAGGGTAAGAATCCACAGACATTACATGGAGATGTGTTGAACTTACTCAGTAGTCTGAACAAATTCCTTTCTGGCAGCATACATGGATATGGCTCGTGAGATATTGTCTATACGAGCAGTGCGACAGTTCTAGAAAGATCTAGAAATAAGTATTTCTATGTGTCTCCAATTAAGTCACCGCCCCAAGTACCAATAATGAAAACAATAGTGCTGTCAGATTACTGTTTGGTTAGTACAGATTTGCTATACATAGCAAATCTTTTAATTCACCTATTGGTCTTAGGAAAGATAGAAAAGTAAGGACAGGAGCCATCGTGCGCTGGTAAATGTTGAACAACCAGCTCTCTGGGGAGGGGTTGCCCTGACTTGTAATGTTTGCCCATTTCTGTGGTGTAAATAATCCGCCGCGGTCCTTTTAAAGCTGTCAGCCATTTAACAACTAACTTGCAAAATTCCTGACAAAAATTGGCTCTCAAGAGTGGCCCCACCAGCACACCACTGGGCAGGGAAGAAATCACATGTGGCGAAAGTATCCAACTAATGGGATCTTCCCCACCCTGTAGGGGAAAAAAAATGGCGGAGTGGGAAGGGGAAAAAACACTGTTCTAGAAGCCAGGTCACCTGAATTATAGTTATTTGCCAACAGCCAGATAGGTAAACAGATCTGTTACATACAGAACCAACTAAAATGACACAGTAGACTGCACACGAAAGAAGGCTCTAGCAATTAGTAGTTCACAAAGACTGAAGAGATGTCTCAATTGTCCACCATACTACCGTAATACTGGCATGGATTGGTCTAAAGGTCGGGGTCTTCCAATCCTGTGATTCCACAAATTCCACTTGTACGTCAGTTTAAATCACCAAGCACGGTAGGATTCAGGGACCTATGCTACCAAGACCTAAAGGGACAGTGTGGTGTGACAAAAAGCACTGACCTAGGATTGGAAAGCCCCAAATAGAGTCCTTGTTGCTCTACTGAAGGACTTCGGGAAAATCATGTTAACTTTCCTAGGTTTCAGTTTGCCTCATCTATAAAGTAAATAATCCCCTAGAGTCCCTTACGACTCTAAAATCCTAGGCTTCCAACCGGAATTTATTTTTTTAATCACTCAGTTGTTTTGAATTTAAAACTATGCTTGCTGCAAAGTAGAGGTGGAAATAAAAACCTGCATGAATTACAGCCTGAGTGTCATTAGGGCTTTAGCACAGGAGCTGAGCACACCATTCTGACAGAATTGTCAGTGAGAACCCAAGTCAGGGGCAGTGTGGGAAGAGCTCCCCACATCAGCTCCTTGCCTTTTAGTAATTTCAGTCATGGAGGACTGGGATTTGCCTCTGAACTTCTCCACACCCACCCACTGCAGCTCCTCTGTGGCCTGAACCGCAGACTACACAAATGCAACCCCTCCCAGAGTCCACTTCACAGGTCTAGGTCGGCCTTGCTACTCAAGGTCCACATGGGCTCCTTATCAATACAGACAAGGGTCTCTGTGGCATGAAGTGTCAATTTTACAAGATGAGCTGGAACAACCTTTTTATTACTCCAACTAGAAATTAAATTATTAAAAGTTCTGTGCCTATTGCAAATAACACTGTTCTACTCATTATGTGATCTATTCTTGAACCTGCTGGGAACTGTTCCAGAAACTTCTGCCTAATGAATTGTGAGTGTGGGTGTGTGTGTGTGTGTGACAGACACAAACAGAGAGATTGGGAGGGGGGAGGAAATGGGGTAGAAATAGGATATGGAGAGCTGGGTATATGAGCCTATGAGCTTGTGTGTACATAGATACGGTTCACGGAAAAGTGACCAACAAATGATTTTAAAAGAGGGATTGGGTCAGAATCCTAGCTTGCTCTGAACATTCAAAACCACAGCGTTAATGTAGAGTTTCTCAGGTATTACTAACTTGTGACTTAAAACTGTTAATTATTGAAGGTTGATGTAACAATATCTTGCCTTCCTGATTCAACGTCAAACAATCAAATCTCAAATTGATACTTCTGAAACAAGGAAAATTAACACCACACGGAGCATCACGATCGAGATGATGCTCTAACCAGCTCTGTAAAACCACAGAATGAGACAGGATACAAGAAGACATGAGTGAGGGGAGTTACGGACGGTGATGTGGCCTCCGCATACAGACTGCAAACTAAAAAGTCAACTTTGGGAACCATGTGCCATGCTTGACTTTCCCGGACCAACAGCAATGATGGAAAAAACAAAAACAAACCCTAACTTTGAGTCCTTGTGATTATTAATTTTTTTAAGAAAAAAGAACTTTATTTAAATCAGGCCCTGAGCAGGTTGGCTGAACGCGTGGAAACCTCGCTCAGCCCGCAGATGTCTGCCTGAGCTGCCACATGGCAAGAACAAGCCCTGGGGGTCTCAGGAGCCCAGCACAGGACCCAAAACTTCTGATTCTGGTGCTGGATGCAGAACTCCCCATCCCTTTCCAGTTCATTACAAACGCCTATTGTTTGCCGTATTTATCTGCCATCACTGCTGTTTGTTAGCAAATGGAAAGAGGACTGCCAGGACTAAATTTCAGCCTGCCGTCAGAATAGGGCAAAGGCGCTACAGGAATTGCACGACAGATGGTCTTTGAATGATATACAGAACCTCTGCCCTTGGGCCCGCTTTGGAGGAGCTGTTTTGGATTGTTGCTCGTAAGAGTGGGAGGTTGTTGTGTGATATGTGATTATTCCATAATAATTTAAATTATTTTGCCTGTTTTCAAACAATAGTCTCAGCGTTTTTTAATTTTTACACTCACTGAGTTGTGACACGAGCATTCTTTTCTCTGTGTTAGCAGGGATTAAAATCAAGCCCTGTATCCCTTCCCCTCTTTCAAATAATCCATGTTTAAATAAATTACCTCGGTCTGGAAAACCAAGTTATGTGGCATCCTCCTGGCACACACACAAGCAAGAAAAAAAAAAATCCTTATTGTGGAGTCTGGTTTGAGATTGTCGCGGTAACAAGTTTCAAGAAAAGCCTGCTCTTTGCCTCTCTGGAGCGAGGCTCAGGCTAAGGGAGGTTCATTTACATGCACGTGGAGATCCCATCGGATCTGCTCCAAGGTACAGTCCGAGGCAGTCGGACGGCACCCGATGTGCATGTAAATGAAGCTCCCCGAGGGGGGCGCAGGTTTCTGGAGATGGGAACATACACCTTCTCGGTCTCATCCAAATCCAGCAGAAACTTCCGAATGTTTTTCTAAAGCAGCAGGAGCCAAAGAGAAGCAGGTGCTAAACTTTCCAGGCATTTGAATGCACTTCTCCTTACCGGGTAGATTTGTTGGCTGAGCGCTGGCAGACGAGGTTTGGGGCTGGAACGCAGGCTTTCAGTTTCTTGGCCCAGTGGGCAGGCGGGTATCACCCTGCACATACCAGTGGTTCTGGCATTGGTCTCCAGTTTTTACCTAAAGGAGAACATCGCTCTGGTAAATGCCAGGGGCTGTCTTGAAAGATAAAATCTACAGTGAATGTAAACCACAGGAGAATCAGGGAGTGAGTTAATAATATTCATAAGGTGGCCTTTTTACCCAACGTAAGAATGTGTGGCTTTACCTGGAGGTTGTTGCTTATGAAATTCTCCCCTACGGTTGAATTCTGTGTCCCCAGATAGGCTGTGGTCCCACCCCACAGCCGGGGCCAAGTCAAGCTGTGGATAATTTCTGGGCTGACTAGTCTGGCACCTTGGTAATAAGAAAGAAATTCTGCATCCCCTTGGTCTTCAGCTATGTGATATAGTTACCTCGAAAACAGGAATCTCTGGTGAGTGGGGTTACTAGAAAAGAGAAAAAAACAAAACTCTGACCCTGCTATTTGCTAGAGAAATCCCCCATGGAGTCTTAAGTGCTTCCCAACAACTGTGGTTTTAATCCAATAACAGCAGCTCTTCTAACAGAGAGAAACCCAACTCACACAGCACGTAATACCCAAATGAAATTCAGATAACTCCCACTGTGTTGACAAAAAGGATTGGGGAAACGTCCTCTGCTCCTTCCCAAGAAAGACGTGCCTTTGGTGGGATTCAGCCAGCCTACCCTCCCAGAGAACGGCCACCCCGCTTTCTCCCCCGGCAAGTGTGCAGAGATTTCTGGTTGTCCAAAGCACAAATTCTCAGGAAAAAACCAGTATGAATTAATGTTTGGCACCTCAAGGAGCCACAGCTACTCGTCTTTTGAGACATGGAGGATCATCTAAGGAGAACTTCCCTGGCTTGCTAGGGTGTGACTGCTTTTGTAAGAACGCTGTTGCTGACAATTTTCATCAAGGTGTATGATTGGAAGAAGGGCTCTGACAATATCAGCAATCATAAACAACGTGGATCTGTGTTCTCAGCCTATCTGAAATTGTGAAACTCCACTTCCAACATGTTTACATGTTATCATCTGTCACTAAGTTTCCGTATAGGTCAGGCCCTATGCAACATACTGTATATACGTTATCTCTAACACTGACAACAACCAGGAAGGTATTTATTGTCGTCGGTACGTAATTCAAATGGAAAAAGAGTCTCATGTTGATTGAATGACTTAACAAAGGTAACTCAGAATAAGTAGCCAAGTCAGAATTTGAAATCCCTATTTAATTCCAACTGCCATATTCTTTGCACTGATATATGTGTACGTCACATATGTGCCATATCACATTCATTGTGAAAGTGAATGCAAATTTCAGCATATCTTAGATTCCTGAAGGAAGAGCGTATGTACCCTCAGTACTGGACATGTTGTGAATTCTCAGCAAATACTTATTCACTGGAGTATTCCTTTATAGCTATAGAGTTCACTTAGTCTCAGTCATGTAGGCTTTACCTGCTACTTCTTCATGCTCATTTCACATGATGTTTACCCTGGCTAGACCTGATTTCTGGAAAGTTTCCCTGGTTGGGCCAAAGGGATTCAGCCAACCAAAGTTCACATGGACCAATTCTAGGTGAGAGCAACTATCAGTACCTATTCCTGAAATGAAGTCAACAAGAATCTAATAAACACCCACAACCAATTCAATTCTTCTGACAAAGAAATACGGTAAAAATAAATAAGTAAAATATGGAGAGTTCCAATAAACTGACCAAACAACAACAACGTTTTATTTATTGACTCTACGAGAGGATAAAGAGCAAACGATTCTACATTCAAATCCCCAACTGCATCTCCTGCATCCTGTGCTTTGTAACTAAATTCCCCTGTGTTTTTGTATGTAATTCACACAATTTAGAAAATAATGCTGTTTTAATACAAACACACATAATAAATATGTTTATTAGCTTCAAGATAACCACTGGGAGATTCCATTCAAGATCAAAAAATAAATAGCTTAAGTCAATAGCAAGATGACTGTAACTAAAATAGAAATACATATTTTAAAAGAACAGCTACATTCAAATGTCAGCCCTTTTGCCACATTTCCTGAGAGCTCCTTTTTAACATTAGCAGTCAAAAGAGTGGCATTCTGTCAGGACCCCAAGACCTCTATGGACGGCAAATTTAACAGTTAAAAGATTGCACAAAGTGCTTTTATTCTGAGCCACATGTGAATTGGGCTCAAGCATAAAGGAAAAATAAATGGGAATTAGAGGGCAACTCACAGAGGCATTCCAGTTGGGGAGAGAATACCACCATTAAATCCCAAATGCAATTTACGAATACAGCATTTGAATTTTCTAATTGTTTCTACAAAAAAAAAAGAAAGAAAGAAAGAAAGAAATGAGGCTAATGGAATTACATTGGAACCAGCCATTCAATCATAGACAATTTTGCTGACCAATGTCTCTGTACATCCAGTCCTGAGCTCCTGATCACATCTGTAATCTGGCCAAACTTTGAGTCCAATAAGAGAAATCTTTTTCCTTTTTGTTTTTTCTTCCCCTGGGTAGGCATAGAAGAGTCTGGTGATTTCAAGTACTCCATGTTTCACGGTCAAAGAGGATCAATTTGAAACAGCTGCCGGGGACATATGAAACAGAGAGGGGGCCTTGGAGATCATTTCAAATCATCTAGAACCACTTTGAAACTACTCACCACGTTGTCCACTCTTCTCCCTCCAGTGGCCTAATATGCACACCATAGCGAACAGGAGAAAAAGAAGTCTCCTTGGATAAGCTGCCAGACCAGTGAGGTTAAGTATCTCTGAAACAGATAATAAAATATTATTATTATTATTTCCGATAAAATTATTCTTTTCTATCAGGAACACATGAACACACACTATTGTATGACAATTTTTAACGTTTGCGATAGACAATCCAGTAGCCCTCCCAAAGGCTCTCACCTAAGACTAAGTACACAGGCCCAATCTGTTTTCAAAGTTCTATGCATACAGTGCTCCTAAGAGGGCAACGAGCTCAGTTCCATATGGTGAAAAGAGTCACTCATTCATTCATCCACGGCATATGTTAAATTTCAGGTATACCAAGCAGTGGGAACTCAGTGTCTATCCTCAAAAACGAATACTGTCTAGTGAAGAGACAAAACGTGATAACAATTACGGCTCAAAATGAGAATCGGTATGCAACAGAATTTCCCCCGGTTTGACCGTCTGTGTGCTTCATCACTGAGGCTCCCCACACTGAGGCCCAAACACTTCCTCTCCCATCAGACACAGCTGCTACTGCCACCCCTCCTGTAGGACAGAGGCTCCCCTGCCACTCTACCAGAGCTGCTTCTGTGACCAAGGCAGTGCACACTGCTCCTGCACACCTCTATGACCCTCGCCCATCTCCCCTTGCCCAAAATCTCCTTAGTCAAGACCAGCCTGTGGCAGATTAAGAGGATATAACCCTCTCCTGTTTGTGTTTCACCTTGTTGTAGACCCTAAAGAAATTTTACAGAATTTAGTGAAGTGGCACCTGCAGACCCGTAGGATTCAGACTCATCGGAATGAGGCCAATGTGCGTTGGGCCAGGAGACAAATCCAAGCCTCCAAGAGGCTCCTTGGAAAGACCTTGAGCCAGGCCACCCCACTGGCTGTGCAGACATCCCCAAACCTGCCTGAATCTTGGAAAAGGACAGAGCTTGGCTTCTTTTCCCAGGAGGTTCCTTAGCCTCAATGGCAACACATTTCTGTGGGGTCTCTCCCACCAGATCACAGACACATCTCGACAAGTATGACTCCCTCTTGGGCTCCAGTGAGGACAGCACCAGTGCAGTTGTGGAGGAAGTACAGTGGGGCGCAGAAAAAGCAGCTGAGTCTGAAAAACGTCACTAAGGAGATAAGATTTGAGAAATGCATTGCACTTCATGAGTCAGACCATCATTGTGCACGTTGGAGGATGGAATCTCAGGAAAGTAGAGGAACAGCCAATTCAAAGACTTAGAGGAATGAAAAAAGTACTGTGTGTTCAGGGAAATATATGCTTGCTTGTGTGCTTGCTTGCTGAAGCACAATATTTGGCAGGAAAGAAGTAAGAGATGAGCCTGGAAACTAGTAAGGGTTTGATCATAAAGAGTCTTATATGCTACCTGAAAGAATCTGTTTTATCCTATTTTAGTTTTTTGTGGATTTGGGGGTTTGTGTTTTTTTTTAGCAAACATTTGAAGAGTTGAGCTGGATAATTATTTGATCATATTTACCCATTGGAAAGATCACTGTGCTAATAGTGGAGAAGGTGGATTTGAGGCTAGAGAGATTAGAATAGGAAGAGGCAGGAAGATCTATATGGAAGGGGCTACAGTTTTCAGGCAGGAGGTCATGAGATATTGTGGCAGACAGAATGCTGAGATGGCCCCAGAATTCCCACCCACAGGTGCACATTCCCTGTGAAACCCACTTCCCTTGAGTGTGAGGCAGGACTAAAAATATGATGGGTTTCATTCTGTGATACACCAAAGGTGAAGGAATTTTGCAGAGGTAATTGAAGTTCCTAATCAGTCGACTGTGAGTTACTCAAAGGGGAAATTATCCTGGATGGACCCAACCTAATCAGGTGAGCCCTTAAAAAAGTATATAGAGGTCAGAGACTGGTACCATCAGGGATACCCTCCTGCTGGCCTTGAAGAAACAAGCTACTCTGTTATGAGAAGGCCTACGAGAGGATCACATGGCGAGGATCTGCAGGAGCCTCTAGGCTCCTCCAGGTAGGAGGCAGCAAGCTGAAATCCTGACCCATATAAACTGTGAGGTAATAAATGTGTGTTGTCTTAAGCCTCTGAATTTGTGGCAGTTTTTCACGCAGCAATATAAAAAAGACAGATATACATAGCAGGAGACAAAGAAGTAGTAGATTCAGAAGAAAGCATTGACAGGAAGTAGAGTTTGAGCTGATGTGAGTGAAAGAATGACTCAGAAGTTACTGGCTGAGGTGGTAGATAACCAGTTTCATTGTGGACATGTTGAGTTTGCTGTAACTTACTATAGGGCATTCAGGTGGCCAGGTCTAGAATTCTGTTGGATATAAGGACCTAACGCCAAAGGAAAGCCAAGGGTCAAGCCTGGTAAACAGGCCACATCTGAAGGGCCAGACAGAAAGTGGGAGCCAAAGGCTAGAGCCAAAGGAGACAGAGTAACCATGGTAGCCAACGAACACGGAGGATGGAAGCAGGCAGATGGGAAAGGGGCCTGAGGAAGCCACCTGCTGGTCTCTCAGGGACTCCACGTGCTTAGGTAACTGCTCCAGGGGGTCTTCTTCTGTGTTGTTATTGTCATTGATTTTAAGAAGCAAATCAAATCAGGCAGGGCCACGGTTAGGTTGTGATCACCAGGGCAAATGTAAGGAGAAAGGGAAGAAGAAGACTAAGGATGAAGTTCTCGGAGGCATCCATGTTCAGATGACAGGAAGAGGAAGGGGAGTTTGCCATGAGACTGAGAAGGAGGGGCCTGAGAAGGAGGAGGAGAAAGAGGAGAGGCAGGTTTTCCTGGAAAACCCAGGAAAGGGGAAGTTTCCAGTGGACATGCTCACCAGTCTTGAAAGCCACCATATAAGGGGAGGGCGAGATGCCCATGAGGTAAAGCAATTACAACCAGTGGAATTTAATGTTAGCAGAAGTTTAAAGTTGAGTCCCAGTGGCCATTTATGGCAAGTGCTTTACTTTCCTCATCTGTAAAATGAGAGTAATCAATGAGTGTGAAATACCCGCACTGCTTTCCTCCCAGGGTTAGAAATTCTCCCTCCCCTTCCACTCTGCTTCATAAAGGCTTGAATGTAGAGGAGCCAGCCCTTTCCACCACCTTGGGCCTAAGAAGACTGGGTCTCAACCTCAAACTGCCCTGAACTGCTTTGTTGGGTTCAAGCTAATTCCTTTTTTTTTTTTTTTTCCCCCCCGGTATGCGGGCCTCTCACTGTTGTGGCCCCTCCCGTTGCGGAGCACAGGCTCCGGACGCGCAGGCCCAGCGGCCATGGCTCACGGGCCCAGCCGCTCCGCGGCATGTGGGATTCACCCGGACCGGGGCACGAACCCGTGTCCTCTGCATCGGCAGGCGGACCCTCAACCACTGCGCCACCAGGGAAGCCCATCCTTTCTGAAAGGAGAGGCTTGGAGACAAAAATGCTTGCCAACCATCTCTAATTGCCAAGAAGTATAAGAAGTTGAAATGCAGAAGAAGGGAACTTCACTCCTCTTTATTTCTTTTTTAAATTTTTATTGGAGTATTAGTTGATTTATAATGTCATGTTAATTTCAGGTGCACAGCAAAGTGAATCAGCTATACATATACATATATCCACCCTTTTTTAGATTCTTTTCCCATATAGGTCATTACAGAGTATTGAGTAGAGGGAACCTCACTCCTCTTTAAAGACACATTGTCACTTTGTTTACTCAGCACTTGCTTTATTGGAAAACAGCTGAGAACCAAGAAACGAACAAAAGAGACCTCTAACAGCCACCTCTACACCACAGAACCCACCCTCATTAGTGAGCTTTATCAGAAAGGATTTCTTAGGGTTCTTACTCGAGGTCTACTTTTCCTCTTTGGAAATTCTAATAGGCTTGGTGATACGATTTCCAAATAAACAGCCCAATAAGAGCAGCAAATTATAAGAAAAAGAGGACTAGAAGAGGCACATCGATAACAGTAACCAGTGACAGCTGATGGCTTAACAGCAAGGATGGAAACAGGGGGGAAAATAACTATAGAAGGCAAACAAAAGAAGTAAAACTCACAGCAGTTTAGGATCATTTAGTGTAGAATAAAAACATTCTGCATACTACAACAGACCCCTGAGGGCACTAGAGCTCAGCATGATGGCATAAGCCATCATAAAAAAAGTTAAATTACATTTGCTTATAGTCTAAAAGGCAGAGATATCCATAATATACAATAACAATAAGAGGAGACTTATGGCTTGATCCACTTATCCTTTAATCGGTATTTCTTGAGGAGCAGCAATGTGCCTGGCACAAAAAAATAAAGGAGAAAGAATGAGATGGTGGCTGTCTTGAGCAACTCTCAGTTATCTGGAAGCTCAGCTATTCTGAGAAAATCATTCCCTGAAAGGTGTCCTGTCCAGAGCCCTTAGAACATTTATTAAAATATCAAGGTTTAAAAATAAATAAATAAAATAAAATATCAAGGTTTTTGAAAAATCTAAGCAATTCACACTTCCCTCATTGGCAAAACCAGGTCTATTTTACCTAGAATGAATTGACTACTTTTGCTGAAAAATAACAAGAAAATCTGAATATGATTCTCCCAGTACAACAGCTATCTACGCTATGGTTGTATATAAAAAAACACCTTCAGGAGCTCCAGTGATTTTTAACAATAGTCAGGCAGGAGTGCTTCTGTGCACCCAGAGTGCATGCTATTTGTTTTATGTCATTAATGTAAGCCCCAAAAGTGTTGAAGTTAAAACCAACAGGTCACTTAGATCCAGGGGAAAAGAAACTAGCTCTTTCTGATCAGTACCTTACACCAGTTTTTGGAATTCCACAAAGTAAAATCTAAACCAGTGTTTAGATTATAACTGGTAGACCAGTTATATTAGAATTCCAAACTTCTGGGCCCCATTACAGATCTACTGGGACAGAATCTCCATATTTTTTAAAACCTCTGCAGGTAATGCTAACACGCAACCAGAACCGCCTATGGCTCTAATATTCTACTGTTTTCAATGTATCTTACACCAAACAAATAAAAGACAATTTCCCCATAAATACTATAGTCCAAATTCAATGAAAAGAAAATCCCAGATGTTCTATATTAGATTTTAATCTTGTAACTAAAGAGAAAATAACATTAACAAGGGAAATAAAATTCATGGTATTTTTTTCATAATTTTGAGGTTTACAGATTAGAAAAGTGAGGAACTAAGTTAAAAAGTTTCAAACACAATTATATTTTGGCTACATCATCTTTGTATCATCATGCATGAACCCTCGGGGTATTAATAATCAAGTCAAAGGGAATCTGAAACTTTTGCTGGAAAAACAGAATTTCAAAAAAAGCTTGTCAGTCTTTAGGAACAATGCCAGGTGTCTTTCTCTTTCTCTCTCTCTCACTTTGGTGCTGTTTAAATTTCCTGCTTTTGCAAGCCCAGATATAATATGAGGATGAAAGAAGAAACATGTAGAAGCCAGAAATAGTCTCATTACATAGAATTTAGGGACCCTGTGGAACGTAACAGGTTAGAGAGAGTGACATTATATGTAATTAAGATGTCTAGGGTTAATTTCAGTCCCCGGGGACAGATGCAAAATATATAACTATTAATAGCAATGGTTAAATAACAATAATACAAGTTCTTCTTGTATTATTAGATCCCAGTGTTGGGGGGTTTTTTTGTTTGTTTTTGTTTTTTTGGGTTTTATTTTTCCTAAGGATAAGTTACTATTATTTGGAAAACTCCAAGAACAAGTTGAGTAAAGGGAAAGTTACCTGACGTAGGACCAAATATTATCTTCTAAGCTAGAGGGCCAGATGGTCCCACACATGATTTTTGCCTCTCTCAAGGAGAAGATAAGTTTCCCCTACTCTCCTTTCTTATCAGGAACAAATTGAAAGACTTAACAGACTAGGAAGCTGTGGTGACCAGTGTATATGCTGGGTTTTGGCAGGCCAGAGAATCTAGTCTGTCCTTTCCTGGTTTGGTAAAAATTTTGTAGAAGCTGTCCCTGGGCATTTGGTGTGATGAACAAATTGGCAAACCAACGTGTACCCTCTATACACAGAGCATTGTTTTGGGAGCCGAGGGAGATAGGTATCTTAACACTGTATGAGGCAGGATTCTGTCCTCAAGGAAATTAAAATATAGCTGGGGAAAAAAAATCCACAAACATCAATTAGGGAATTGTATGCCATAATTCATGATTAAGTAAAAAATTAATGTCATAGCTGTTCAGAGAAGGCGAACTAAAATGAGACTAATTGGGAAAGACTTCATGGAATTAATGCACTTGGGCTTTGAAGGATGCTACCAGAACTAGTCTCAAGTGGTTATGCAAGTGAAAGAATTGGTACTTGTACATGGAATTACATGTATGTAAAAAACTTTATGGTTTTCTTTTTCCCTCTTTTTATTTGTCTTTATTAATTTAAAAAAAAGATGGAGACTTTTTGCCCTTGGCCATGACTTAGAAATGTATATAAAATGAGGTTGACGATTTAACAGATTTAGTGACATGTTCTTAGACAATCTTCAGTTCTTCCTAGATTTGGAGAAGCAGCAAACTTGAAACAGTAAGTAGGAGAAAAATGGGGAGGCTGCTGTAATTAGACCAGCTGATACCAGAGAGTAGCAACTACGAATAATAACGGATGAAGCAGAACCCTGAAGGCTCAACAGTCTGGGCCCATTTAACACTGAGAAAATATAACCATACTCTTCTCATCCACCCACCCCGAATTACCCCAGAATGCAACCATCATAGCTCCTGGAATGCACTTTCTCTACCGATACCAATCTCTTTTTTAAAAAAGAAAAAAAAGGAAGAAAAATCGAAAGAGGGGGAAATACAGGGGAAAAGTTCATTTATTTGTTTACATAAGAATTTTTTTATTGAGCAACTACAACTGCTTTAAGTACTAGAGACACAGCTGTGAACAAAAGAAACAAATTTCTTACAGTTTTGAGCTTTTGTGCCAATGGGAAAAACAATTCTCCATCTTATGATTTTTAAAAAGAATGAGATAAACAAAGCTTCAAATATAACTTAGGTCCATTCCCCATGGGTTAGTGAAAGTCAACCTAGATTTTTTTTTTTTAATCTATCCTACACCACCTCTCTGACACTGAGTCTAGATCTGTAGCCTTTGCCTGCGGATTCTTTTTCAGGAAGACCCCTCCTTGTCTCTAGTTAGCAATCACTCTTCTGCTTTCTGGATCTGGCCTTCCTTGCCCCTTCTCCATCTCTCTTACCTGCAATAGAGGTTTTCTTTTCCTCGATTCCCCCATTTTGTTTGTTTTCCCCAAACTCCAAAAGGTCATACACCTAGGCAATTGTGAAAGCCAAAAGTCAGTTACATGATTCCTTCCTCCAGACCAAAGGTCTGAGGAACTAAGAACTAAGCTTCTTGTTAGCTTCTCAAGACCGGTTCCCCCCCTGGGCAGGAGTCACAAATGACATTGCTGAATCATGGCCTAGGGGACATTCAGGAACTAAAAACAGGTATTCTGGTTTGCGAGGTTGTTCTTTCAAAAGAGAAACTTAAAACCCTTTTCTTTTCTTTAATGAATGATTCTCGTTTTGCTCTGAGACTGCAGCTCCTGTTTTATTTTCAGTTGTCTTTTTCCATAACTCCTTTTAGAAATAAAAATGGGAAACGTTACCTAGCCCCTAGGAAGAAATATGTACATACATTTAAAAAGCAGTTTCATGCAACCTTAATAACCTGAATTCTATTTCCCTTTCCGTACATGATGGATGAAATTACTTTGATTATGCTGGCTTTCCAATTACTCATTCATGCCAAGAAAGCTAGCCCTTGAAACCTCGTCACCTTGTTTATTTCTTTCCCACCTTGCCCTTCACAATCAGAAAATCAAAGAGCACTGGAGCCGGAAGGAGCTTCCATGATCCCCAAAGGAAGGATTAAACTTAAAAGTCATACATAGTGATTGACCTGAGTTTTCTAAAATTAAACCCAAGTAAAAATTTCAATACCAATTTTTAAGCTGTAAAAACTGATTTGGAGTTACAGAGTTTTGAGTCATATGAAAGGCTTGGTAAATATATAACCTGGTTGCCAAAGGGTTTCTACTTAATATACCAGGAAATGATTTATTCCCATGTGTTCACTTTATTCCTTAATCCAAATCAGTGATTTTCAAATTGTGCTCCTTTGGAGTCTGAGGGTCTGTCACACACAGAAGTGAAGGGGGACCAGTTTCGGAGGCTCTACATGCTCTGTCCCTGCTTTGACCAGAGACTTTCCCCTTTTTCTCTCTTAGGGTTGGGTTATCAAGTACGAGTTCATACAAATAAAGTTTTCTGCTACTACCCAAAAAGGAAAAATAAATTTGAAAAGGAAATGAACTTACACAAGTAATGGTACACAAAAAAATACAAAAAGTCAACCATAATCATTTTCTCACAGACAGTTAGACTGGGGCTAGCAATTGGTCCTGGAATAAGCATCGGGTTGGCCTTCTGCTGTATAATTCTCCTTGACTGGCTTTTCACTACCAAGCACCAGGGCTCACCACCAACTGCCCCAGGGGCCAACTCCATAGCCATAGGCATCCTGGCTACTTAGATACAGCTCTGCTAATCTGCTTGTAGTTGATGGTTGCAAGTTCACATATTCATTCAACAAACACATAGTGAAGGGCTCAAAGACAAAGACATGACGCCCAGAAGCAACAAATTTTTAGTCTAATGGGGAGACAGATAAGCAAAATTTATAATTCAATTATGGTATATAAAAGCAGGATGACCATTATTTTAATGGAATATGTACAAGGTGTGGTGAAAGCTGGGAAGCAGCACGCCGTAGAAGAGTCAGGGAAGGCCTCACAAAGAAGCCTCAGCAGCATTTCAGGGGAAAGCACAAAATATGAAGCAGGGAGGGGGAAGACTTGGCTGGATAGGCAAGCAAGAGCCACGTTAGGAAGCGTCACGCCATACGGAGGACTCACATGGTCTATCCTGTAGGAAATGGGAAGCCAATACGCCATTCACCTAGCATTATTGAACAATGGATAATTTCCTCATTTCCCCAGCAGTTTTTTTTTTTCCTCCTTTATCCCATTCATGTCAGCAAATATTTTTTGAGTCCCAGCTCTGGGCCAATCACTGCTCTGGCCATAAAGAAACTTTGAAGTCATCTAAATCCTCTGAGACTCCAGATCTGCTGCCAGCCACACCCCCAGCAGGGCTTTTGGGCTAAGCCATCCCTGGGATGTTTGCTCCAACTGCCCAGTCATTTCCTTGGCATCTCGTATGGGGATTTTCCACCAGGAATCAGCAATGGAATTTTTTTTTAACATCTTTATTGGAGTTTAATTGCTTTACATTGTTGTGTTAGTTTCTGCTGTATATCAAAGTGAATCAGCTATACGTATACATATATCCCCATGCAATGGAATTTTTTTAACTGCAGAACTAGATAACATAAGTAAGGAAAAGAGTTTAAAAGGAGGCTCTTGACAACATTTAAAATAGCTGCTCAGCATTGAAAATCAGCTTACGGGATGGCAAATGCAAATGTGAGAGCTCAGACAGGCCCAGCTCAGTTTTGCAAATCCTTTGGTAATGAAAATAGATCCGCACTTTAATTTTTCAAACCATAAACCTCCCCGAAGCAAGTAAGAAAAGAGAAGAAACATAAGGGAAATGTTCTACAAAGGAAGTGGATTTTGCATTTGATGTGTGGATGGAACGCAGTCAGGACAGAAGTGCCAAACACTGTGAAGTGGGCTCAGTCACGGCTGGTACCCCCAGGTCCATTCCAGTTGGGAGCATCCCTTTCCAAAGTCCAGGATCATCTCATCTCCCTTCCATCCCCAACTATCACATCAAACCTTGCTCTCTGGAAAGGAGACAGTACCTTCATGAACACTAAGGTATAAATGACAGCTTTAAAATGCCACTTCTTCCGTAGGGTATTTGCATTTTAACAGAGTCTAAAACCTCAAGCCAAAGGGAAACCCCTATGAATGTGAACATATGAAAACAGTTTGCAATGAGTTTTTTTGCTGTTTCTCCACAGACTCAAAAGTTACCTGGCAGAGAGCAGCTGCTTGATTATTCAACAAGGGAGAAGCTGAGATTTACAAACCATCAAGTTCAGACCTAGTGTACTTTCTTGGCAGAAAAATAAAACGAGGGGCAGCGCACGTGGCTTCTCCAGGGCTGAGCTCCTGCCCAGTCCCCCAGCAGCCCCTCAGGTGGCTTCACAGTGAGTTTTGAGACGCTGTACCTCGCTGTGGATGCTTTCTTCTGAATTCCGAAAGAAGGATTTCCAACACACTCTGACGACAGAGCATCTCAGCAACTGCCCTGCATCCGCGGAGCCCTCACTAACAAGTCTTGAACTCAGGCCCCCTGTGGAGGGGTGAGTTGGGGGGCAGGGTTCTTCCTGAGATGCTCTCTCTCGGCCCTAGAAGAGAGGTGATAGCTGCTCCTGGTATCTGCTACTCCTATTTCTTCACATTCTCTTTACACTTGTTAGCTAATCCCTCATTGCTCCAACCCCCTATTGAAATCAATAATTCTTTATATTAAGCTTTTCCTGTTCAAATTAACTAAATAAAGCACTTTTTTATTGTCTTGAACTTGATAAGTTACCAAACTCTTCTCCCCTCCCCCTGCTCCGGTTCCCTACCCCACCAGCATAAGATGTGATTCCTTCTGCCAAGAGATTCAGACAAAGCCAGAATACCTAGTTTTATGGCCCTTGTACAGTTTCTTGACATATAAAATCACCAAAGGCACTGCCTCAAGGCAATGTTTCTGAGTGTCTTACTTTCCTCATGGCTTATAAGCTGAAAGAAATTCAAATATCCCAAATTTCAAGGGGTGAGGATGTAAACTTACTTGCTAGATCAGTTCTTGGTCTTTCCTAGGTTGTAGAAAGTCTAGGGAAATAGTCCATGAGGTAGGAAAACGAAATGAAACAAGAAGCCTAAGTTTATCTGCCTGATATATGCTGAAGAACTCAAGAAATGAGGAAGACAGAAGAACAAAGCATCCTGAATGTTGGAGAAAGTCATCATAAAGAGCGGGGGGGGGGCTTCCCTGGTGGGTGCAGTGGTTGAGAATCCACTTGACAATGCAGGGGACACGGGTTCAAGCCCTGGTCCAGGAAGATCCCACATGCCGCAGAGCAACTAAGCCGGTGTGCCACAACTACTGAGCCTGCACCCTAGAGCCCACGAGCCACAACTACTGAAGCCCGCGCACCTAGAGCCCGTGCTCCGCAACAAGAGAAGCCACTGCAATGAGAAGCCCACGCAACACAATGAAGAGTAGTCCCCACTCAACACAACTAGAGGAAGCCTGCACGCAGCAACAAAGACCCAACACAGCCAAAAATAAATAAATAAATAAAGTAAATTTTTTTAAAAAGAGAGATTTAGAATCTTAGAGATTTAGAAATTTTCAAGGAGATCTTAATAAGTAGTACTCTAAATTATAAATGTAATCTCTCTTTAATCCTTGAAGAGATACAAGTGAAGATTGAAATTACTTTTTCTTATGGTTGCTGGACTGTTTCTTAAAGTATGAGGCAAGCCACATGGGTTCCCGTCATATTAGTTGTTCTAATACTTCAAAATGCTTATTCTTTCAATAACCCTACAAAGTGCCCTAAAATTCTACTTCTGAACCTAGGAGATTAATTTTCCCAATTATGATCATATTTAACCTTTATCAACTGAGCCGAAACACCTGTAATCCCTCCAAAGAAAGAGCCTACTTTCCAACCAAGGTATCTGTGTCAGGGATTGATGGTCATCACTCTTATATGTCAGTCAGTAAACCTCTCTCTAGAGTTTGGATGGGGTTCCTTCAACATGACAAACACTTTCTCGGCTAATTGGTAAAGATTATCTCTGAATAACAAAGATCATCCTACATGCAAACACTAGGGAATCATCCCCACATGCCAGACCTTGCCAGTGACCCAAGTTTGTTTCAAACTAGTTCAATGAGCATGTAGTGAACCAATATAAATCTAACTCTACTAAGAATAATAGTGGGATTTGTTCCACTTACTTTGTTTCTAAAAGCATATAGGGTGTGACCCATACATCCTCTGATGCCTTTTGCTTTTTGTCTTTCTGTATTTCTTTCCTAGCCTGGTACTCAAGCAGGTGTTCTGCCCATGACCTAAAAAAGGGTGGCATCTCGAATCTGCCTGCCAATGCGGGGGACACGGGTTCGAGCCCTGGTCTGGGAGGATCCCACATGCCACGGAGCAACTGGGCCCGTGAGCCACAATTACTGAGCCTGCGCTCCTCAACAAGAGAGGCCGTGATAGTGAGAGGCCCGCGCACCACGATGAAGAGTGGCCCCCGCTTGCCACAACTAGAGAAAGCCCTCACACAGAAACAAAGACCGAACACAGCCATAAATAGATAAATAAATAAGGGTGGCATCTCTCCTGCTTTACTTCCACCAGCCCTCAATATCCACAGAGTCCCAGTTTCAACCCAACATTAAAACTCTTTCAACCTGGTTTCCCCCCGCACTGGGTTCTCTCATCCAAATCACATATTTCTGTACTGCCCACAACCGGTTGTTTTCTTTGAACTACCTCTGCTGTATCATATCATACAGACTTAAAAGTAGATGATCCCTCCCTCCACTTTTCCTGACAAGGAGTAGCAGTTTGTTTTGTTTCTTACAATCCCATTAATCCACGGTCTTCCTCACCCCTAGCATGGAGCCAGGCCATTATTGTCAGTTCCCCACTATGTTTATCATTTTAAACCAAAACCTCTCATTTTATGCCATCGTTATGATTCTCCAAAACCCCTTCACCAAAATAAGTATATAGTTCATCCTGAGGCTGATGCTACCCAACTGCTCCTGCGTTTCTCCACTTCAAAAGGTAAGCATGGTAAAAACGTTAAAAAAAAAAAAAAAGATTAGTAAAAAAAGAAAAAAGATAAGGATGGGATGCAGGGAAAGCTTTGAGAACAAGTCAATGCATTTTTTGGCCCCAACTCAGAGATTCCTGTGGCAAACCCTGCTGATTGGCTGATGCAACATCCATACCCAATTTCTTGCTCCTTTGGTCCTTTCTACTATAGAACATGGAACGAGTCAGTATGTACTTTTCCAGGCTTTTCTACAAGTAGGGTTAACCATGTAACATAGATCTGTCCAATAAGATGTAGTAGAAGTCAGCCGAGGTGAGGATGGTCCTGGGAAAGCTTTTGGTTTCCTGATAAGAGAGGCAAATATAGCTGGCCTTGCCCAACCCCCCATCTTTCTGCTTTGAAGGTAAGTGCAATATCTGATGTTGGAGCAGCCATTTTGGGGCTAGGAGGCAACAAGGACAACGGACCTTGACATTGTCAAGCTGCTGAACCAACTCTAGCAGCTGCCTGCTTCCCTGACCCTTTGTTACGTGAGCCACTGTAAACTGAGTTTCCTGTCACATGCAGGCGAAAACATTCCTACTTAACATACAGGGCCACCAAATGTCTTGCCAGAGCTACCTTTAAAAGTTTCTTCATCCTTTTCCCACTTTGAGAAAGAGGTTTTATTTAATAGTCTTTATTTTCCTGAAGAGTAAATTATCTTTTTTTCCATTTCATCATGATACCACAAAGGAATAAATTTTTTAGAGTTTGTGTGCTTATGAATTTAGTGGTATCTATCACTACCTGACATTATGTTATTTAATTACTGTAATTATATTTATTGTTCATTAATCCATTAAAGTTGCTGCCAATATATTGATTAATTTTACTCTATGTCATAAACATATTTTACTCAAAATTAATATCATATTGTATATGTTACATTTTATTGATAATATATCATTATATTATCATACTATATAATATGTTGTCTACTTATTGTTTTTCTTTCTCACTGAAATAAAGACAGTGCCTAGAATAGTGCCTGGCACCAAGTAGCCATAGAGTAAATATTTCGTTAATAAATAAATGAATCTTACTTTAAAAAATACTTATTTAGGGCTTCCCTGGTGGCGCAGCGGTTGAGAGTCCGCCTGCCGATGCAGGGGACACAGGTTCGTGCCCCGGTCCAGGAAGATCCCACATGCCGCGGAGCGGCTGGGCCCGTGAGCCATGGCCGCTGAGCCTGCGCGTCCGGAGCCTGTGCTCCGCAACGGGAGAGGCCACAGCAGTGAGAGGCCCGCGTACCACAAAAAAAATAAATAAAAATTAAAAAACAAAAATACCTATTTAAAATTAGTCTGTTTCAGGCAAAAAAAAAATCAATGGGTGTGTTATTAAGGGGTCCGTTTAAATGAGGGGTTCAGCTTGACATCCTACAGAAGGAGCCTTTGAAATGACGGTAATTAGTTTTTAAAATACATTACATTTTTTGCTATTTAAATTCCCACAGGCAATTAGACTGCTGTTTTAAAAATGAGAGTCTGGGAAGATGTCTCTTTGGTAGACTCCTGTTTTGATCATGGTCCTTCTTAAACCTCATGTCTGGGGCACAAAGTCAAAACATACCTTCTCTTCAGCCTCAGGAATCAGAAGCAAGATGCTGACCCACACTTTTGCCAGTTAGTTTCCGAATCCCATTCAAAGATGCCTTTATGACTAGTGTCATCTCAAAATGTATACCCTCTGTTTTCCTCTATGCTGCACAATTTAAATAAACAAAATCTTCATGAAAGTTTTTTAAGTCCTCTCTGCTGAAAAGCAAAAAAAAAGAGTGTCTGGTAGCATGTGGTCTTTCTCATGTCAAACAATTAATGTTAAATATTACCCATGTTTCTCTTAAGGGCCCTTCCCACCTCTGGAAATTGAGCAGATCTTCCAGCATGAATTCTGGCCAGCCCAGAGGTCATCCACAAAGGGAGGATTATGGCTTCATCACCAGAGAGGAATTCTTCACGGCCGATGCCGGATCGGTGAGTGGCTCTGCCTGACAATGCAGGACTCACGTCAGCTATCGCTCTTACCCAGATTTGCCCAATAGGGCACCGCTGACCACTTTCCAGAGCCTGAAGCCTTCACTCGGTGCACACAGGAAAAGCAGAGTCCAGCGTGACGAGCTCTGAGCCAAGTCACCTGTCACCCAGAACAAAGCCCACCGCAGGTTCCACTGTGGAACTCTGCTCAGTGGACTTGAAGGTCAGGCTCCAGCCAATTCAACTCCCAGGGCAGAAAGGTGCTCCCCAGAGGTAAGTAGTTAAAGACCTTGGATTTGTTACCTACCACCGCAGAACAAAATTACCACAAACCTAGCAGCTCAAAGCACCGCACATCTATTATCACATAGTTTTGATGTGTCAGGAATTTGGGCACAACTTGGCTGGGTCCTCTACCTCAAGAGGCTGCAATCACATGTCAGCCAAAGCTTATCTGAAGGCTCAACTGGGGAAGGATCCACTTCCAAGCTCACATGGCTGCTGGCAAGATTTAGCACCTTGCAGGCTGTTGGACTGAGAGCCTCAGTTCCTTGCTGGCTTATCTGCCAGGAGCCTCCTTCAGGTCCATGTGGGCCTTTCCATAAGTCTGATCACAATAGGGCAGCTCGATCCATCAGACTGCAAGGAAGAGTCACTCAAGCCACACACGCAGGCTTCAGTCTTCATCTTCTTTTCCCACACATTCAGTAAGTCAGTCAGTACGTCCTACTCATTCTAACACTGAAGTGTCTCTCAAATCTGTCTCCTCTCCACTCCAAATGCTAAGATTCAAACACTAAACATCTCTCTACAGAACTGTCTCCATAGCTTTCAAATGGGTCTCTCTGGCCCAGTGGGAGGTTAGTAAAGGCCCTGATATGTAGAATTTGCCAATTTCTATAGTATAAATACTCCCACCCTGGCTCATTTCTAGCTACAAGTGTGACACCACAATGACAGTGCTGGGGAGAGAAGCCCAGCAGCACATCATTATATAGTGTTTCCACCATACAGATACAGTGCACATAGATAACCTCAAGAGCATAGGTAATGGTAAAATGCAGCAAGATAATTAGGAAGTGATACGCTTTGTGTGTGTATTGTCTTTGTTTTCAATATAACTTAATAGTAACTTTATATAATTTAATATTTAATAACATCCATGTTCAATAACCCACTCAGAAAATTCCTGAAAACCTAACAATTGGCTCTCACATCTGATACATACCCTCTCCAACACACCACAGCCGTGTCCCTTGTCTCTTGCACTCAAGTTGTTCTTCAAAGCACAGCAGACAGACATTTCAACACAAATCCAGTCATGTCACTGTCCCTGCTCTTTTTGGTGGTTTCTCATACCTACGGCTCTGACCATGGGTCATCCTCTGACCACACCTATGGTTCCAACTGCATTTTAGTTCACAATTAAACATGAATGGTAATAACAGCAGTAACAGAACCTAACAGTTTCAGTATTGACATTTACTCCGTGCTAAGTCCTTAGCATGCATGTATTACATCACTTAATCTGTACAACAATCATATGAACTAGCTACTCTTAGCCTCCCCATTTCACAGATGAGGAAAATGAAGTGTGTCTCAGTGACCTGTAAAAGTTCACACATAGCATAAGTAATGGAGCTGGTCTAATAGTAAAACCCGGACCCTTAGGACTAAAATAATCTCATCAATTCAACACTCTCCACAGGCACTGTGTTCCTCCTGTCTTTACCCCATTGCACTTTTTTTCCCTCTATTTAAAATGCCACATCACCACTGACCCCAGTACCACATCACTCCACCCTTCTCACGCTGCTACTCTAAGTACCTAGTTCAATGGTCATCTAAACTGGGAGGCAAGAGAAACTGAGAGGCTCAAGAGTGTCCAGCCAACACTGAGAGTCCAGTAACACTGGGATCAGTGCTTATTTGGGGCCATGAGGCTTTCCCAGCAAATAAATAAATAAATAAAAATAAACCAAAAAATTGTTTGATCCAAATGCCAAGGCACAAAGGAAACAGCTAAGGTGTCTCACAGTTGAAGCAGTCAAAATATATTTGTTAAAATGGGGTCTGGCTAACTATCCCTTCTTAAGCTACCATTAAATTAGCTAACATGAAAGTGACAAAGACAAGGAGAGAAAGAAAGAGAACTAGAGGGGAGGGAAGGGGAATGGAAGAGGAGATGAGAGGAAGGGAGGAGAGAGGAGAGGAGAAGACAAAACACATAATGACATCCATCACTTAACTTACAGATAGCTTACTGCCGAGATCTGTGTGGCAGGTAGATGTCTCAAATACTACAGTAGTCCCCCCTTATTTGCAGGGGATACATTCCAAGACCTCCAGTGGATGCCTGAAACCACAGATAGTACAGAACCCTATATATACTATGTGTTTTTTTCTATACATACACACCTACGATAAAGTTTAACTTATAAATTAGGCATGGTAAAAGATTAACAACAAGAACCAAGAATAAAGTAGAACAATTGTAACAAGATACTGTAATAAAAGTGATGTGAATATGGTCTCTCTCTCTAAACATCTTGTACTGTACTCACCCTTCTTCTTGTGATAATATGAGATGATAAAATTCCTACCTGATGAGATGAAGTGAGGTGAATGATGTAGCATTAAGCTACTATCGATCTTCTGACCATATGTCAGAAGGAAGATCATCTGGCTCCAGTGATCCTGAATCCCTGAGTCATGATGATGTCAATGGTTGATGTTAGGAGCAGACAACGTCAATGGCTGGGGATGCCAGGCAGGACCCAATGAGACGGAATGAGATTTCATCACGCTACTTAGAACAGCACACAATTCAGAACTTACACGATCGTATATTTCTGGAATTTCACATTTAATATTTTTGGACCACAGTTGCCCACAGGTAACTGAAACTGCAGAAAGTGAAACCACGGATAAGGGGGTACTACTGTAATCTAAATGCAGTACGATGGGAAATAAATTGTGCTATAACCATTTAATCAATTATTAGCCAACAATGAAAAGAATGAGATGAACCTATGTGATATGACATGGAAAAATCTCTAAGATATTATCAAGTTGGGGTGGGGGGAAAATATACAGACAGTATGTATAATATGCACCCATTTTGTTTTAGTCCTAACTGTATTAGCATGTGTACATTTATGTAAATATATAGAAAAATGTCATATTAAACTTTTAATAGATCCCTCTGGAAGGGGGGTAGTTTTTCCCTTCTTATTCTATACACTCTATACACAGTTTGCATTCTTATACAGCAAATGTATCTCTTGAATAATTGTCTTTGTTCTATTTTGTTTTCTTACTACGCATTACTCAAATGTCAACTCTGTAACCTTCCCCTGATTTCCTTTGCCTTTTCCTGGATGATTCAAAAGCCTGCTGTACTTTTCTCCACATTCACATGTGTACTATTATTTAGTAAATAATTGTAAACATAATCGTCTCCTACAAGATGGGTTGCCTGTTTCATTCATCTCTGAATTCCCCACACCCAGCACAATGTCTGGCACATAGTGGACTCTCATTATTTAAATGAATGAATGAATTAATCAACCAAACAATATAGGAGTGAGACAGTTAAGCTTTCCAAATTCTATGGCTAGATTATCTATGCCCTATCTGATTCCATGGCCTGTAGTTTATCAAGATAAGCTCAGGACTCTTCTTAAAGAAGCAGTATAGTGGTTAAGAGCAACGGTTCAAATGTCAGCTCCATCACTTTCCAGCTGGTGACCCTGCGCAGGTCACTTACCTCTGTAATTCAGCTTCCTCTTTTATGAGATGGGGCTAATAACAGTTCCTACTTCATAGAGCTGTTGTAAATATAAATGACTTAATACATGTGTTGGCTATCACTATTACTGTTATTAAGAAAAGAGTGAGTTCCCTGGTGGCCTAGTGGTTAGGATTCCAGGCTTTCACTGCCGTGGCCCAGGTTCAATCCCTGGTGGGGAACTGAGATCCTGTAAGCCATGTGGTGCAGAAAAAAAAAAAAAAAGATATTATCTAATAACAGCAGGAAAAAAATCAAAATTATTATAATCTTCAGGATATTGAACTTCTAAAGAGACTGAGGCTGGCTAGTATCTTCAAGGCCAGCACAGAGAAGGTAGGATAAGACGGGACAAAGCACAGGGGAGGCAGCTGTGGGCATCCCTGTAGATGGAGAAGGCTGAGTACTGCCTCCAGGTGGGAAGATGGAAGCCTGGATGCCCTAAGGGATTTTAGTTTGTCCCTAACAGAAGGGTCCCCGCTGAGTCAGAAGAAAACTTTTCAATGTTTGGGCTGAGGGGTAGAGCCCTTTAAACTGTGGAAGGGCCCATTTCTGTGCTCACGTCTCAGGCCAGAGGGACAGCTGTGGGTGGAATTCAATTTCCTGGTGTCCCTGCACATCTCCAGGATGAGGAAAGCATTTTGAAAGCCTATTTCCTTGTGTTTCAGAGATACTTCCCACAGATATGAACTATGGGAGTCTCCACCCAACCTGCCACCAGCCACATTTCTAAGGGGGAAATAACTTATAATATCCTTTCCTTTCATTGGTTTCTGGTGAGATTTTGATGCAGCTGACATTGAAGGCTCTTCCGGAGAAAATGGACCAACCAACCAGCCGTTAGGATTGCTGTTGGGCTTTAGGTCTAGCTCATGATTTTTGGTGACATAATTTGACCACCTGAGTCTATATAATAAGGAATCTTGTTTTATACAATTTAGACAGACTCTGTTCATAAGAGAAACAACACTGAGCAGCAAAGCGGGAAGAAGGAGGCACACAGACACTGGGAACTGCAGTGAGTTTGTCTCAGGCAGACAGGAAGCTAACAAACCATGTATGTGTGTGTGACCATGAAAACTGAATTAGCTGCCAGACAGAGCAAGTGCCCTAAAACTAAGATACATTTTTAAATGCTTTTATTCTGAATATTTATTCATAGGTCAAGCCTCATTTTTCATTTCATTAATGCATTCATATTGCACCTGTTTTCCTCTCCCTTAGGTGCTTTACATATCCAAATGAACAAATGCCAATTCACTCCAGGCTCCTTCACTGCCTCTTAACTCTCAGCCTCTGACATTCCCTTTCTCTCTCTCCTACCTGCTCTGAATCCTGCTCTCTTGGACCTTCTCAATCCCCAATCCACAGTCCCACGCTTACCACCCTTAGCCTTGCCCACATGTCTCCTTTTGTTTGCCCTGAAAGATGCCAGACTGGAAGTAATTTTCCTTTGATTTAAAATCCAAGCATGAGAAAAGCTTTATCAATTCAGTCTCAGCATCCAGTTCTAGAGAGAAGGCAGTAAAAAGAGTTTGTTATTTCCAAGTGTGTTTTTTGTCTCAAGAAGCTTTAAACAACACTTTGAACAACCAGACTCAACTGATCAGTCTGAACAGTTAAAAGAAAAAAAATCTTCCCTTGTATTTAGCATGACTATCTAATCACCAGGTAAATTTCAGTAAACAAGGGATCAGAGGGACTTGAGGACAATCTTCCCTCTTAGAAGGCTGCAGTTAAAAACCTGACGTGATTCAGTCTTCTGAAGGTACTTTTCCACTACCCTGGAGAAGCAGCCCATGGTCTATCCAGATTATTGGATAGTAATTATTTTTGTAAATTTTCAATTGATATACATCAGCATGCAGAAATTTTAAGGGTACAGCTAGTGAAGTTTTACAAACTGAACAGCCTGTGTTACTAGCACCCAGAGCAAAATATGTTACTAGTGTCCCAGAGGCCTCCCACGTAGCTCCTCCCAGACATTAACTCATTCAAGTGTGACTGCAATTCTGACTTCTATCACCATAGATGAGCTTTGCCTGGTTTTGAACTTTATATAAATGCAATCATACCACATGTGCTCTTTTATGTCTGGCTTCTTTTGCTCCGATATTATGTCCATGAGGTGAATCTATGTTGTGGTGGATGTCGTTAAGTCATTCTTTTTCATTGCTGTATACTATTCCCTTTTATGAATATACCACAGTTTATTTATCCATTCCACTGTTGATGGACATATGGTTTGTTTCTAGTTTGGGCAATTATGAATAAAAATTCTTGTACATGCCTTTTGGTACACACATTTATGAATTTCTATTGGGTTTATACCTAAGAGTAGAACTGCTGCAACATAGGGTATGCATATGTTCAGCTTTAGAAGATATTGCCAAACAGTTTCCCAAACTGATTTTAACAATTCATACTCCCACCAACAATATATATGAGTTCCAGTCCTCCACATTCTCTACAACACTTTGTATTGTTAGTTTGTAAAATTTTAAACATTCTCATGGTGGTTGGGAATAACTCATTAGGGTATTATTTTGCATTTCTCTAATGGCTATTGATGAGGAGGACCTTTTTGTATGCATATTGGCTAGTGAGATATTCCCTTTTGAAGAGGGCTGATTTGAGCCTTTTGTCTATTTTTAATTGGATTTTCTTCTTTTCTTATTGATTTGTAGAATTTTTTAAATAAATTCTAGGTGCTAATCCTTAATATTTGTGATGTAAATATCTTCTCCTGTCTAATGTAAATATCTTCTTCTGTGGCTTCTCATTTCACTCTCCTTAATGGTAAGAAAAGAGATTTTTGATTTTAATGAAGTCAGTTTATCAAACTTTCACTTTATAGTTAGTTCTTTTTGTGCCCTATTTAAGGAATCTTTGCATATTCCCAGGTCTTAAATACATTCTCCAGTGTTGTCTTCTAGAATATTTATTTCACATTAAGGTCTATGATCCACCAAGAACCGATATTTGTGTACAGTCTGAGATAGGGGCCAAAGTTATTTTTTTTCCATATTTATATGCAATTGATCTAGCACCATTTATTTAAGAAAGAAGACAGCCTTTGGCCCTGTACAGCTGTGGCACATTTGTCATAAATCCAGTGGCCAGGGATATATGTGGGTCTGTTTTTGGACTTTCTATTCTATTCCTTTAGTCAATTTGTCTGTCCTTGGTCCAATAGTGTTAATTACTGTGTCTTTATAAGAAGTCTTGGTATCTGAAAGTCTACAGCCTCCAACTTTGTTCTCCAGGATTGTCTCCACTATTCTTAACCCTTGCATTTACATATACATTTTAGAATCAATTTGTCATTTTCCATTTTTTAAAAACTGCTGGAATTTTTATTAACATGTCATTAGATTTATACATCAATCTGGGGAGAACAGACATATTTTCCACACTGAGCCTCAGATCCATGAGCATGTTATAGTCTTCCATTTATTTAGTTCTTTCATTTCTGTCAATAATATTTTATAGTTTTCTGTGTAGAGGCCTTGCATTTATTACATATTCCCTGACTACTTAATATTTTTTCATGTTCGTATAAATGGCATCTTTTTAAAACTTTACTTTCCAATTTGGTGTGGCTGATATATGTAAATATAATTAATATCTATATGTTGACTTTACTGTATACAGTGGCCTTACTAAATTAACTATTATTGATTCTAATAGTTCATTTGTAGATCTTTTGAAACCTCTGTGTACACAATTCTGTCATCTGCAAACAAAAAGTTTTATTTCTTCCTATATAATACTTACATATTTTGTTTTGTCTTATTGCATTGGCTAGGAATTCCAGTACAATAATGAATAAAAGTGGTGGTAGTAGACATCCTTGCCTCATTCCTGATATCTGGGGAGATATTTTCACTCTTTAATCATTAAGAGTGATGTTTGCTGTTGATTTGGCAGGGAGGGGAGTTTGATTCCTTTTATAATTAAGAAGGTTACTTTGGGCTTCCCTGGTGGCACAGTGGTTGAGAGTCCGCCTGCCAATGCAGGGGACACGGGTTCGTGCCCCGGTCCGGGAGGATCCCACATGCCGCGGAGCGGCTGCGCCTGTGAGCCATGGCCACTGAGCCTGCGCGTCTGGAGCCTGTGCTCCACAACGGGAGAGGCCACAATAGTGAGAGGCCCGCGTACCACAAAAAAAAAAGAAGGTTACTTTTTTTCCTAGCTTGCTAAGGATTTTTCATAAGTTGGTATTAAATTTTATCAAATGTAGTTTCTTAATTCATTGAGGTGTTCATTTTTTTTCTCCTTCACTCTGTTAAAATTTCTGCTTAATTCCACTATGGTCAGAGAATATACTCTGTATGATTTTTATTTTTTCAAATCTGTCAAGACCCCGCATATACTCTATTTTGGTAAATGTTGCACATTCACTTGAAAAGAAAGTGTATATCTGCAGTCGTTCAATACAATAGTCCCTGTATGCAATTAGGTAAATTTTGTGGATCATGCTGTCTCCATTTTTTATGTGCTGACTAAATTTTGTTGTCTGAAAATCCATAGCAGAAAAATAATTAGAAAATCACCAAACATTTGGAAATTAAGCAATATAATACTAATTAATCCACAAATCAAAGAAATATTCACTATAAAACTTAAGTAAAACTGTGCTTAAAGAAAAATGTATAACCTTAATGCTTATGTTGGAAGAAGAGTACAGCTTAAATTTATGACTGTTTTATCTTCCTTGTAAGTTGACTCTTTTACCATTAGGAAGTGTCTCTTTTTATCTGTAACAGTGCTTCTCAGCTGGGGACATTTGGTAATGTCTGGAGACAACTTTGGTTGTCACAATTTGCGGTGGCAGGTGCTATTGTGTCTACTGAGTAGGAACCAGGGATGCTGGTAAGTGTCCTACAGTGCACAGGACAGTCCTCCCACCACCCCTCACCACCAACAAAGTGTTATCCAGTCCAAAATACCAGTAGTGCTGAATTGAGTAGCCCTGTTCTATAGTAACACTTCTCGCCCTAAAATCTACTTTATCTAATATTAATTTCATTAATATTCACATGGGATCATTTTTCTTCTGCTTGAAGAACTGTTATCATTTCTTTTGATGTTCAAATGCTAGAGATGAATTTCATCAGCTTTTGTTTATCTCAAAATGTCATTTTTATTTTACCTTCATTTTAAAGAATGTTTCCTTGGTAGAAAATTCTAGGCTGACAGTTACTTTCTTTTGCCACTTAACAGACGCCATTCTATTTTTATCTAGCTTCCATTAGTTCTCATAAAAGTCAGGTGTTAGTCGTATTTTTGCTCGTGGGCATGTTTCTTTTCTTTCTGACTCCTTTTAAATTTTTGTTTCTGATTTTGTCTTTTCTTCAGTTTATTGTGGTATGTCTAAATACGGTTTTCTTTGCATTTATCCTAATTATAATACATAGAACTTCTGTGGTTTGATGTCCCATGGATTTATGAAAATTGTCAGCCAATATATTTTCAAATATTACTTCAGACCCATTTTCCCTCTTTTTGCTTTCTAGGACTCCAATTGACATACATTTAGAGTTTTTCATCATTTCCATATATATCTCATATTGCATATTTTTCATCCTTTTTCTCCCTCTGTGCACCAATCTGGATATTTTCTACTGACCTATCTTTCAGTTCAATAATCCTCTTTTACATGTGTTCTAATCTGCTATTAAACCCACCTTTGAATTATTAAATTCAGTTCATTGTAATTGCAGTTATAGAATTTCTATTTGATTCATTTGTATAGGTTCCTGTTCTCTGGTGAAATTTTCCATTGTTTCCTCCATTTTGTTGAGCACATTAGTCATAGTTATTTTAAACTATGCCTGTGTCTGAGAGCCCCAATATCTGAATCACCTGTGGGTCTGTTTCTTTTATAGTTTTTCCTTGTTTTTTTTTTGGTTTTTGGGGTTTTTTTTCGGTCCTTGGGTCCTGTTTCCTATTATGCCTGGTAATCTCTTATTTTAATGTGTGAGAAATCCTGTCTGTGTATAACTCCACAGAGAGGATTTAATTTTTTTTTTCCTGGAAGACAGAGAACTGGGAGATCATCCTGATCCAGGTTAGGTGAGTCTATTTCTGATTTCCCCTTGTCCCAGGGCTTGACCCTCCTGGAGTCCCAACTGAAAGCTATAGCTCATTCCCAGCCCCCCTCTTCCTGAATTCCAGTTTCAGTCTCCTTAGCACTGTGACACCACCCTCTCTGCTTAGCTTTTTAGCCTCTTGCATCTACTTTCTACTTAGTTTATCAGCATCCCATTCCAAGCGTGTACTTCTTAGGATGTGACAAATGACCCAAGGAGAAATTACAGGCAGGATACTGGGCTCAGTATCCTACAGCACTCTTTCCTCTAAGATCTCTAAGATCCTCAAGCCCTGGCTGCCCCGGGAATCTTGAACTCTAATATTTGACTCCCAGCCTAATGAGCACACTTGCTGCAAAGTTTCTGTCCAGACTCTGTGCCCTGCCCTACAATTGGCAATTGCTCTATAAGGAAAAATTGATAGTGAATGTAGGACTCACTTCAGTGAGTTTTCCTTCTCTTTGGAACTTTGACCTGTCAAGTCCTGGCTGCCTCGATTTCCCTTTGTTGCCTTCAAACATCTGTTTTATAGTTGCTCTTAGCAGGAAGGTTAGTCTGATACTAGCTACTCAATCTTAATCGAAAGCAGGAGTGGTAATTACTTTTTAATAGGCTATAAGCAATACAAAGTTAAGAACTAATTGGATTCATTCAATTATTTGGCTAATTAGACTAATAACCATCTTGAATTTCCACAGCACCATTCTTCCAAGGATTTCAAAGCCCTTCTACACATTAAAAAAGGACCATTACTAGTTCCCTCCAGCTCTAATTTATAATTTTAAAATGGAATAATGGATAAAATAACAAGTTCCCAGGTACATAGCCATTCAGAGAAATTAGATAAAAAAACAGTACTAACATGCTGATTGGCAAAATCATTGAAGTGCTTTGAAATCCTAGGAAATAGACTCCCCTCAGGTACACCATGGTTCATATTAAGCACGTCACTCCCCATAACCTCTAGTGACCTAAAGGGATATGGAATTTATGTAGCATGTACTAAGTGCTGGTTTGGGTACTTCATCAAGCAGAGTAAATATAGGTTGCATCAAGGCTACTCAAATTATGTTTTTAAAAATATAATTACAGGCAAACCTGAGAGATATTGCTGGTTTGGTTTCAGACCATCACAATAAAGGGAATATCACAATAAAGTGAATCACACGATTTCTGTTGGTTTCCCAGTGCATATAAAAGTTGTGTTTACAATACACTGTAGTCTATTGTGTGCAATAGCATTATGTCTTTTAAAAATGTACACAGCTTAATTTAAAAAGTACTTATTATTAAAAAATTCTAACCACCCTCTTACAATGTAGGGTGGCCACAAATCTCTAATCTAAAAAACGCAGTATCAGTGAAGCACGATAAAGCAAAGCATAAGGAAACGAGGTATGTCTACTGCAGTGAAATAATTTTCTATAAGATTTATAGGACAACAAATACTGCAGTTTAATTCAGAATCAGGTTTCTCATGTAAGTGATGCCATGACAATATTACAAACCATATTCTGTTTATCCTTTCAGGTTTACTGTAGCAGTAGCCTTTGAAGTGATATTTTTTCCTATGAAGTTGCAGTTTTTTCCATGCCTTCTCTCCAGAATTGGCATTAAACCTGGATTTCTTACAAATTCTTTCAAGAGAAGCATATTCAGCTTATAGAAAAATCTAAAGGTTAAAAATAACCAGAAACCTGAATGGGGAGAAAAGTTACTAAATAAGTAAGAGCTTGTAGACCTGAGCTCTAAATCATAGTAAATAGTTACAAATGAAACACAAAGCACTCAATAGACGCACAATAAATATTTGATGATATTGATTTCTTGTATCCTAGGATGAGTTTTTAGTGGGGCTTTGATAGTAATTGGGTACCTCATCTTAATTCCTTGACACAAAGGAATTTGGAATAATCCATCATCACGCTTCTCCAAGATTCTAAATAACGAGCACCACAAGCTGGGTGAGAATAAGGCCAGTTCAAGGCCAATTCATGCCCCCTTGCCCTCATAAGGCCCCTTGCAGCCCTGTGACTTGAGAATTAATAATAAATGGAGGCTGGCATTTTTATAGCCAATTTCTGACCAGAATTGAAAGTGTCTCATAGAGACTGGCTGGACTTCTTACCTTTTCTTGAAAGACTAGGAAGAAACAAATATGCCTCTGCCCATTTTACAGCACAGAAATCAAATATTTCAACAAAGGTCACATCACATGCCCACCTCAGCTAGGTCAAGTGCCTGGGTGTCCCCACTACCCATCGAATGAGTTATTGATTTTCTGCTTACTGTTACTCCCTACACTGCTTACTTCATAGACAAAATCCTAACTGCTAGACTGTTTCTAATATAGTGGTACCATTCTTATGTCTGCAAATTAACAACGTCTGGTATAATTCTTCTAATGCACAGCTCACACCCATTTTGTCCCATTTATGAAAAAGCAATATAGCAAAATTATATAGGTGAGGAATAGTGAGAGAATTAATTGGGCTCTCATTTCCTTCTTGCATTTACCGAAAAAAGTTTCCACCTTGTTGAACGTTTCTAGTAGGTTACTATCACCTGCATGATGAAGATAAAAGATGGGATAGGTAAATTAGGTTTTAGAACAGTAAGATTAAAAAAGAGTAGTTCAGGGCTTCCCTGGTGGCGCAGTGGTTGAGAGTCCGCCTGCCGATGCAGGGGACACAGGTTCATGCCCTGGTCTGGGAAGATCCCACATGCCGCGGAGCGGCTGGGCCCGTGAGCCATGGCCGCTGGGCCTGCGCATCCGGAGCCTGTGCTCCGCAGCAGGAGAGGCTGCAACAGTGAGAGGCCCGCGTAGCAAAAAAAAAACGAAAACAAACAAACAAACAAACAAAAAACAGTAGTTCAGATCCTATGCAACCTCAAACTTCACGAAGCTTAAAAAATCTAAATGGAGAAGTTTTAGAAATTACATGAGTATCATTTGAGTTTATGCAAGGAATAAATTAAATATTTATCACTTCTTGACTCCTGTATTATAATTGCCTGCTCTCCACAGTGAGAAGATCCATGGTCAATGCTGTAAACCAATTTCCACTTTTTAGATAAAGACATAGTCTCTAAATTCAGTAACGCTGTTTCCACTTTCGGTTAACAGCAGGCAATATGCTGAACTTCCTTTATAACCTTGAGCCCATCTCACCAGCTTTGGGATAAAAGGGAAATTGTGTCGGTAGCAACCAAACTGCCAGAAGGAGCAACTCAAATATGTCCCACTATCCAGCCAACACCCGGCAAGTGTCTAGTGGCTGGTAGAGGTAACTGTGGAATACAGGTGGAAAATGGATTAGGTGAGCACACATCCACTATTGGAATGTGGCTTGCTTTACTTTGTCTTGCTGATGTGAGTGGACTGCAACCTCTTTCTACTTCTACAGCCCTTTCCTATGTGAAGCTCAGCAGAAACTACAGCATCGACAGTCCTCCAAGGGAGAGAGAGTGTCAGCAGGGAGATAGGAGACCAGCTCACCTGGGGTCACTGCTCTAGGCTGCTCGGCGCCCCTGGGGAATCTCTGATCTCCCCCAGCAGCATCCTGCCAAGAATCAGGTACCTCTCCCTCTTTTTGTGATCAGCTCGCTCGTTCCCTCCAAAAAAGGACTTTGCTCCAGTTTAAAATCCTCACCTCCCGCTACCATCTCTCAGGTTGCGTTCAGAATCAGAAAATCCAAGAAATATATTCACAGATGTTCCCTTGTTTATTTGTTGACTCTGTGTAATTTGTTTGCCCTAATTTGTTTTTGTCTACCTTGGGACTTCCCTTTTTAATTTCCCTTTCTCTGTTTACCCCTCTTTGTGGAGCAGCGGTCTGTTAAGCTGTGAGAGACACACGCCAAATTAAAAAAAAAAATGCACTGCAGATTGTTTTAAGCATGGGCTGCCCCTTTGGGCCTGAAGGCCTTGCTTGAAGCCTGCACCTGCTTCTCCTCTTGAGACCAGGGCTCCTGATCTTTATCCCTTGCCTTTAAGCTGCCTGATTCCTATTATCCAAAGTCAAACAGCGTTCTCTACATTCACGCCTCCAGCACTTGGCATGAAATTAATAAGCCTGGCTGATATATTTCCCTGGAAGCCTGCCACTCTTTAACAGTGGTGTTAGATTAAAAATTTTGGCATGGTTAATGAACAGGGAAAGACTGAAGCCAAAAGTTTCATGCAGCAATGCAAAGATTTGGGGGTTATGAAAAGAATACCAACTTTCCTCATATTTTCTGAATGCCATCCTAATTACAGGGTTAGATAACAAGCACAACTAGACAGTCAGCACTAGAAGAAAGAGGGCATTCTCAGGCTCTGCTCATATTGAGATTCTATCATCTTTCCTTTCAATCACATGGCCTTCTGTTAGACTGGGCTATCTAAAATTGTAATAATAGCTATTTGTGCTCGAAACAGGCCTCCCTCATCCCAGGTCCCTATTTTTCTCATTAAAGGAGCACTGTGAATGGATTTCAGGCCCCAAACCGATCTTCCTGATGTGAAAGTCAATCCAGTGAGAGGAGATTGTTTGGAGTTTCTTGAAGACCAGTGTCTCATTGTTGGAATTCCAGTCTTCACCATTTATGTCTACAGCCACACTCCCTAAATCATAAATACACATTCCCACCCACCCACCCAGCACAGGGGAGACACTTATTACCTAGGCGCCTCACTTCGCCCTCACCCCCTTCTCAACACAGCACCGACTGTAGAGGGTTAGCCTCACTCAGAAGATGGAAAATCCAGTGGGTGCGCATGACCCATCCCATGGGATAAGCGTTTCTCAAAAGAGAGACAAGTGTTTGGCAAAACCAAGGCAGACTCCTGTATGCCACACAGGGCCGTCTCAGTGTAGACGGGGACAGAAACCTGGAGCCACGAGCGCTCTGTTCCCAAATACCCCTCTCTACTTCTGAGAGGGTGATGCCACATGGCCAGAAGCCTGGGAATATGAAAGGACCAGGATGAGGAGGGAGGCAGGAAAGGAAGTAGGAGAAAAAGGAAAGTTCTCCCTGCTTAGTGGAAGCACACATATGCGCTCCAGCCTTGTTCCGTCTCCTGAAGAATGGCAAGGGGTCACAGTGACCCCTGGTGCATGCCACCCCACTTCAGGAACTCTTGGCTCTGAGTCCCAAGGCCCAGCAAAGGTGGGATCTCAGGGGCTGTAGAGCTCCCAGTTCTTTGAGCCAATTTGGAAAGCCTGGGCAAAGAGCTCAGAAAGAGATGCTCAGCTGATCAAACACAAGATTTACTTTTTATGTGCTCTGAAGTGGCAAGTAAAATCAAACTAAACCTATCTGTGATCCATGGACAATACAAATCCAAGAGACTGTTATTTTTAGGTTTCGCTTTAGTTTCCCTGATCAATGGAACAGTCGTAAGCAAAAGCATCATGTCAAAATCACCAGCGTTGCTCCAAAAGCTCATTTACAACTCAAAAACATCACGTAGAGGAAGAGGCATGGGAATCACATCACCTCCACTTGCATTGGCCAATGCAACAGCCATTCTGGTACAGATACCCTATCTAATCAAAGACCTGAAGGAGAAACGAATGGAAAATATCCCTCCGTGAGCTGAAAATAGGAAGAATGACTAACACTCTTCTCTTAGGTTACTGGGAGGCAAAAGGCTTTTACAGCACGTGAGGGATTCATCAGGAGACAAGAGTTGACCCTCGGTAGAGTCAAATCAATTTCATACCAACCCATTACAACAAGCGTCTATTATATTCATTATTGCAGAATAGTTCAAAGCTTTTTTTCAACATAAAGCAAGCATAAAGAGATCAAAGCTCCTGGACCACACATAATGCAGTTGAAAGTTGTCCCAACATGTTCTCTGCCTGCAAGACAAATAAGTTAAATATATTTGCAAATGTCAACTTCGTCCCTTTTAATGCCTCTTAAATTAGGTCAGTGAGTCTGTTTTGGAAACAGAAGTAGGATGACTCACAGATACTTGCTTGGCTCATTACTTGAGCTTAGACAACAAAGCAACTCAGTTGTAAGTGCTCTGGAATTGCCCTCCTATGAGCCACATCCTTAGGACACTGTTACACTCTGACCATTTGTATTTAGAGCCCCGATCCTTTGTTCAAGAACGGTACGCTGCTATTGTACATTGCATCATTATCAGGAAACCTGAAAAAAGTAAACCCATTTTAAAAATGTGTTTAGCTCTTCTAGCCCCCAGGATAAAGGCTGGTGTGCTCCTGTGGCTGCACTGAGACTTGTGTCTCTCAAACCGAACTTGCCCTGAATACTAAATTCCTTTCAAAGAGAGATGAACCTTTGCAATAAATGATCTGTCCCATTTTAAAGACTGGTTCCAACGTCCCAACATATCCATTTGTCTTTGATCGCCTGAACTCACATTGCCCCCTGCTAATACCTTTCTTGGGGAGTTGTCACAATCTTCCTTATAACGGCATCAGGGTGGTTGTTTTTTTTAATCTGTCTCAGTTCCTCAACTAGAGGGTAAGTACTTCAAGGGCAGATCCCATGTCCTTAAGCTGAACCTTCCCACGAGTTTGCCTTTCCTGAGCAAGACGTATGTATTCTCATGCCAGCTTAAACACCAAAAACTTTAAGTTAATTTGCATTGAATAAATAAATGAATACATGTTTCCAGTCAGCCCAATGCTTTGAAGACAAAAATCTTCTTTTCATGATTCTCCGCATTCTGAATAGCACAGACCTCCTGGAGTAACTGCCTAGGCTGAACAGAACACAAGGAGGATTTCAAATGGACAGCGGATTTGAATGACTTAAACAGGGACCACAAAAAGACTATTTATGAGGTTAAAAATGCATCGGGTCTCAAAGTATCATCCTGTATCTTTCCCATCTCCTCACTAACCCAGCTTGTCCAGTTTAGAGATATTCTGCAGCATCTTCCCAGGTGTCCCATTCCTGGCAATTATAAGCTTCTACCAAATAACCAGCATATACCAGCCAAGAGACTAAGGACAACCTTAGATGGGTTGTGACATTGGGAACTCAGTCAATGTCCCGACTGGGGTCTCAGGCTGAGAACAGATATCTTGGGCATTGTATTCATTTCCTTTTGCTGCTGTAACAAATTATCACAAGTTTATTGTCTTAAAGTTTTGGATCTCAGAGGTTTAAGATGTGTCTTACTAGGCTAGAATCAAGGTATCGTCACGGGGTACATTCCTTCTGGAGATTCTAAGGGAGAATTCACTTCCTTGATTTTCCCAGTTCCCAGAGGCCACCTGCATCCCTTGACTCATGGTCCCATTTCTGCAACTTCAAAGCCAACAACATCAGGCCAACCCCTTCCCACTCAGTCTTCTCTCTGATCCTCTCTCTTCTGTCTCCCTCTTCCACTAGTAAGAGCTCTTATGATTATATTGAGCCTGGATCATCGAGTGTACTCTTCCCAACTCAAGGCCAGCTAATTAGCAAACTTAATTCCGTCTGCAACCTTAATTCTCTTTACCATGTAATCTAACACACTCATGGGTTCCAGGGCTCAGGACATGGACAGATTTGCAGCCATCATTCTGCCCACCACAGGTAGGCAGAACAGGAAAGCAAAGTCCCCGAGTCCTGGGAACCACTGGCTCAGGATGGAGAATGGAAGGCCTGCACTAGAGAACACTGTCTGCACAGAGCCCTCGGCCAAAGGGCCAGTGCTGCCATCCATCCCCAGGAGGTCACCAGAGCACCCCTGCTTCTAAGGTGGCTTCTTCTTTGAGGAAAGAGTGGGAAGTGATGAACTAATCCATGCTAAGAGACTCCCCAAGTCTTACTGTGACACAGGCACTCCCTGAGGAAGGGGTACCACTTGACACAGGGAGATGATTGACCAATGGTGAAATTTCAGGCTTCATTTGGGAAATTATTCGGATGATTCTCAAAATACACCAGGTACTCACTCCTCTCCCCACCTTTGCAATTAGGCTGCCCTTATACCAAAGCAACAACAGTCAGAGCATCACGTGTGCATGAGAATGAGAAAGGGATAGAACACAAAGACCCAACACACACACACACACACACACACACACACACACACACACACTTTCGTATTGTTCTTAGACATCCAAAGGATCTTTTTCTCATACAGAAAGTTAAATAAGAAGATAGTAACTTTTCCATTACAATTTGCTGTTGCCTCCCGCTAGGGGCGCCAGAATGGGTCAGTTAATGTCCTGTGAAGAGCAGGGGTGACATTCTTTATGGGGTTCATAAAGACATTTTTGGGGTTCATAAACATTCATATGTTTTCTGGTATTGACTGAGAGTGTTAAGTGGTGTTTCAGGAATCAGGAGGGGGAAGATCAAGGGCATCTAGGGAGGTTAACGCGTCTAAATGCCCATAATTTGTGCTGATCTACTGCTAATCCAGCAAATGGGTCCCGCTTGGAATGTGCTGTATGTCAGCCTCACAGTTTTCCTGTCTTCTCGTTTACTTAGAAAGAAAACAGGGAGGTTTCATTTTTTTAATATGGTGGCTGCAAAATAAAAGTGAGCGTGACTATGCTGAGATTCTCAAGGAATTGAAGGTTTGGGTGGCACCTGGGTATCCTGACTCCATCCCCTCATCCCAGGAAGACCTCCCACCCTACCACCATGCCCAAGCTCTCATTTTCCCATTTCTCACCCCACATTCTCACCTGCCCTCCTGGGTACCCACGGTAATCCCTTCCTGAGTCTATCAAGGCGCTTGCCCTCTTCCCCGACAAACCCAAACCCACACTTCTCCAGAGAGCTTCCCAATACTTTTTGAATATCCAACCTGACTACAAATAAAGACATTCCACTTAAAACTACACAGAAAGATGGAATCTCAAAATAGAGAAGATTCTAAGAACTGATGACACTCAGTATAATAAGGCTGCTGACAGTGCGAATAAATAGGTGCTGTGGTTTGGAGGGTTTGGAACCACTTAACTGGAAGGCAATTTAGACACAATTATCAAGAGTCCTTCAAACGTTTATGTGCTCTGACTCTGCAATTCCTCTGTAGGAATCCATGTTAAGAAAACAAAGAGAAATGTAGTCAAAGACTTAACGTGCAACGCTTTTCATCACTCAGTTACTTGAAATTGAAATAAAGAAAAAAAACTTGGAAACAAAAGTACTATCATCTGAATGTTTGTGTCTCCCTAAAATTCATATGCTGAAATCCTAACCCCTAAAAGTGATGGTATTAGCAGGTGGGGCCTCTGGGAAGTAATTAGGTCATGAGGGTGGAGCCCTCATGAATGGGATTAGTGCTCTTATAAAAGAGGCCCCAGAGAGATCCCTAGCCTCCTTCCACCAGGTCGGGATACAAAGAGAAGTTTGCAATCTGGAAGAGGGCTCTTCCTTGACCATGCTGGCGCCATGACCTCAGACCTCCAGCCTCCAGAACTGTGAACAATAAATTTCCGCTATACAAGGCATCCATTCCATGGTATTTTGTTACAGGAGCCTTAACAGACTAAGACACAATGAATCCTAACAACAGAAAGGTAGTTAAATAAATAATGCAGCCATTAAAAATTATGTCTTACAGGAATAAAGACGCAGACGTAGAGAATGGACTTGAGGACACGGGGAAGGGGAAGGGGAAGCTGGGACAAAGTGAGAGAGTGGCATGGACATATATACACTACCAAACATAAAATAGATAGCTAGTGGGAAGCAGCCGCGTAGCATAGGGAGATCAGCTCCGTGCTTTGTGACCACCTAGAGGGGTGGGATAGGGAGAGTGGGAGGGAGACGCAAGAGGGAGGAGACATGGGGATATATGTATATGTGTAGCTCATTCACTTTGTTATAAAGCAGAAAGTAACACCCCACTGTAAAGAAATTATATTCCAATAAAGACCTTAAAAAGGATTGGAACTAAGATGGGGAAGTAGAAGGACATGCTCTCATTCCCTCTTGTGAGAACACCAGAATCACAACTAGCTGCTGGACAATCATCGACAGGAAGACACCGGAACTCACCAAAAAAGATACCCCACAACCAAAGACAAAGGAGAAGCCACATTGAGACGGTAGGAGGGGCGCAATCACAGCAAAATCAAATCCCGTAACTGCTGGGTGGGTGACTCACAGACTGGAGAACACTTATACCACAGAAGCCCACCCACTGGAGTGAAGGTTCTGAGCCCCACATCAGGCTTCCCAACCTGGGGGTCTGGCAATGAGAGGAGGAATTCCTAGAGAATCAGACGTTGAAGGGTAGTGGAATTTGACTGCAGGACTTGGACAGGACTGGGGGAAACAGAGACTCCACTCTTGGAGGGCACACACAAAGTAGTGTGCACATCAGGACCCAGGGGAAGGAGCAGTGAACCCATAGGAGACTGAACCAGACCCACCTGCTAGTGTTAGAGGGTCTCCTGCAGAGGCGGGGGTGGCTGTGGCTCACCGTGGGAACAAGGACACTGGCAGCAGAAGTTCTGGGAAGTACTCCTTGGCATGAGCCCTCCCAGAGTCTGCCATTAGCCCCACCAAAGAGCCCAGGTAGGCTCCACTGTTGGGTTGCCTCAGGCCAAACAACCAACAGGGAGGGAACCCAGCCCCAGCATCAGCAGTCAAGCGGATTAAAGTTTTACTGAGCTCTGCCCACCAGAGCAACAGTCAGCTCTACCTACCACCAGTCCCTCCCATCAGGAAACCTGCACAAGCCTCTTAGGTAGCCTCAGCCACCAGAGGGCAGACAGCAGAAGCAAGAAGAACTACAGTCCTGCAGCCTGTGGAACAAAAACCACATTCACAGAAAGATAGACAAGATGAAAAGGCAGAGGGCTATGTACCAGATGAAGGAAGAAGATAAAACCCCAGAAAAACAACTAAATGAAGTGGAGATAGGCAACCTTCCAGAAAAAGAATTCACAATAATGATAGTGAAGATGATCCAGGACCTCGGAAAAACAATGGAGGCAAAGATCGAGAAGATGCAAGAAATGTTTAACAAAGACCTAGAAGAATTAAAGAACAAACAAACAGAGATGAACAATACAATAACTGAAATGAAAACGACACTAGAAGGAATCAATAGCAGAATAACTGAGGCAGAAGAACGGATAAGTGACCTGGAAGATAGAATGGTGGAATTCACTGCTGCGGAACAGAATAAAGAAAAAAGAATGAGGGGGCTTCCCTGGTGGCACAGTGGTTGAGAGTCCACCTGCCGATGCAGGGGTTCGTGCCCCGGTCTGGGAAGATCCCACATGCACAGAGCGGCTAGGCCCGTGAGCCATGGCCACTGAGCCTGCGCGTCCAGAGCCTGTGCTCTGCTACGGGTGAGGCCACAACAGTGAGAGGCCCATGTACCACAAAAAAAAAAAAAAAAGAAATAAGAATGAAAAGAAATGAAGACAGCCTAAGAGACCTCTGGGACAACATTAAATGCAACAACATTCACATTATAGGGGTCCCAGAAGGAGAAGAGAGAGAGAAAGGAGCAAAGAAAATATTTGAAGAGATTATAGTCAAAAACTTCCCTAAAATGGGAAAGGAAATAGCCACCCAAGTCCAGGAAGCACAGCTGGTCCCACACAGGAGAAACCCAAGGAGAAACACGCCGAGACACAGAGTAATTAAATTGGCAAAAATTAAAGAAAAATTATTGGAAGCAGCAAGGGAAAAACGACAAATAACATAGAAGGGAACACCCACAAGGTTAACAGCTGATTTCTCAGCAGAAACTCTACAAGCCAGAAAGGAGTGGCATGATATACTTAAAGTGATGAAAGGGAAGAACCTACAACCAAGATTACTCTACCCGGCAAGGATCTCATTCAGATTTGATGGAGAAATCAAAAGCTTTACAGACAAGCAAAAGCTAAGAGAATTCAGCACCACCAAACCAGCTCTACAACAAATGCTAAAGGAACTTCTCTAAGTGGGAAACACAAGAGAAGAAAAGGACCTACAAAAACAAACCCAAAACAAATCAGAAAATGGTCATAGAAGCATACATATAGATAATTACCTTAAACGTGAATGGATTAAATGCTCCAACCAAAAGACACTGGCTTGCTGAATGGATACAAAAACAAGACCCATATATATGCTGTCTACAAGAGACCCACTTCAGACCTAGGGACACATACAGACTGAAAGTGAGGGGATGGAAAAAGAGATTCCATGCAAATGGAAACCAAAACAAAGCTGGAGTAGCAATACTCATATCAGATAAAATAGAGTTTAAAATAAAGAATGTTACAAGAGACAAGGAAGGACACTACATAATGATCAAGGGATCAATCCAGGAAGAAGATATAACAATTATACATTTTTAGGCACCCAAAATAGGAGCACCTCAATGCATGAGGCAACTGCTAACAGGTATAAAACAGGAAATCGACAGTAACACAATAATAGTGGGGGACTTTAACACCTCACTTACACCAATGGACAGATCATGTAAAAATGAAAATAAATAAGGAAACAGAAGCTTCAAATGATACAACAGACCAGATAGGTTTAATTGATATTTATAGGACATTCTATCCAAAAACGGCAGATTACACTTTCTTCACAAGTGCGCACAGACCATTCTTCAGGACAGATCACATCTTGGGTCACAAATCAAGCCTCAGTAAATTTAAGAAAATTGAAATCATATCAAGCATCTTTTCTGACCACAATGCTATGAGATTAGAAATCAATTACAGGGGAAAAAAAAGTAAAAAACACAAACACATGGAGGTGAAACAATACATTATTAAATAACCAAGAGATCACTGAAGAAATCAAAGAGGAAATCAAAAAATACCTAGAGACAAATGACAATGAAAACACCATGATCCAAAACCTATGGGATGCAGCAAAAGCAGTTCTAAGAGGGAAGTTTATAGCTATACAAGCCTACCTCAAGAAACAAGAAAAATCTCAAATAAAGAATCTAACCTTTCACCTAAGGGAACTAGAGAAAGAAGAACAAACAAAACCCAAAGTTAGCAGAAGGAAAGAAATCATAAAGATCAGATCAGAAATAAATGAAATAGAAACAAAGAAAACAATAGCAAAGATCAATAAAACTAAAAGCTGGTTCTTTGAGAAGATAAACAGAATTGATGAACCATTAGCCGGACTCATCAAGAAAAAGGGAGAGGACTCAAATCAATAAAATGAGAAATGAAAAAGGAGAAGTTACAACAGACACCGCAGAAATACAAAGCATCTTAAGAGACTACTACAAGCAATTGTATGCCAATCAAATGGATAACCTGGAAGAAATGGACAAATTCCTAGAAAGGTATAACCTTCTAAGAGTGAACCAGGAAGAAACATAAAATATGAACAGACCAATCACAAGTAAAGAAATTGAAACTGTGATTAAAAATCTTCCAACAAACAAAAGTCCAGGACCAGATGACTTCACAGGTGAATTCTATCAAACATTTAGAGAAGAGCTAACACCCATACTTCTGAAACTCTTCCAAAAAATTACAGAGGAAGGAACACTTCCAAACTCATTCTATGAGGCCACCATCACTCTGATACCAAAACCAGACAAAGATACTACAAAAAAAGAAAATTACAGACCAATATCACTGATGAATATAGATGCAAAAATCCTCAGCAAAATACTAGCAAACAGGATCCAACAACACATTAAAAGGATCATACACCATGATCAAGTGGGATTTATCCCAGGGATCCAAGGATTCTTCAATATATGCAAATCAATCAATGTGATACACCATATTAACAAATTGAAGAATAAAAACCATATGATCATCTCAATAGATGCCAAAAAAGTTTTTGACAAAATTCAACACCATTTATGATAAAAACTCTCCAGAAAGTAGGCATAGAGGGAACCTACCTCAACATAACAAACGCCATATATGACAAACCCCCAGCAAACATCATTCTCAATGGTGAAAAACTGAAAGCATTTCCTCTAAGATCAGGAACAAGATAAGGATGTCCACTCTCACCGCTATTATTCAACATAGTGTTGGAAGTCCTAGCCTCGGCAATCAGAGAAGAAAAAGAAATAAAAGGAATACAAATTGGAAAAGAAGAAGTAAAACTGTCACTGTTTGCAGATGACATTATACTATACACGGAGAATCCCAAAGATGCCACCAGAAAACTACTAGAGCTAATCAATGAATTTGGTAAAGTTGCAGGATACAAAATTAATGCACAGAAATATCTTGCATTCCTATACACTAATGATGAAAAACCTGAAAGAGAAATTAAGGAAACACTCCCATTTGCCACTGCAACAAAAAGGATAAAATACCTAGGAATAAACCTACCTAGGGAGACAAAAGATCTGTATGCAGAAAACTATAAGACACTGATGAAAGGAATTAAAGATGATACCAACAGATAGAGAGATATATCATGTTCTTGGATTGGAAGAATCAATATTGTGAAAATGACTATACTACCCAAAGCAATCTACAGATTCAATGCAATCCCTATCAAATTACCAATGGCATTTTTTTACGGAACTAGAACAAAAAATCTTAAAATTTGTATGGAGACACAAAAGACCCCAAATAGCCAAAGCAGTCTTGAGGGAAGAAAACGGAGCTGGAGGAATCAGGCTCCCTGACTTCCGACTATACTACAAAGCTACAGTAATCAAGACAATATGGTACTGGCACAAAAACAAAAACATAGGTCAATGAAACAAGATAGAAAGCCCAGAGGTAAACCCATGCACCTATTGTCAACTAATCTGTGACAAAGGAGGCAAGGATATACAATGGAGAAAAGACAGTCTCTTCAATAAGTGGTGCTGGGAAAACTGGACAGCTACATGTAAAAGAATGAAATTAGAACACTCCCTAACACCATACACAAAAATAAACTCAAAATGGATTATATAAAATTAACTCAAAATGGAGACCTAAATGTAAGACTGGACACTATAAAACTCTTAGAGGAAAACATAGGAAGAACACTCTTTGACATAAATGGATTATATAAAAATAAACTCAAAATGGAGACCTAAATGTAAGACTGGACACTATAAAACTCTTAGAGGAAAACATAGGAAGAACACTCTTTGACATAAATCACAGCAAGATCTTTTTTGATCCACCTCCTAGAGTAATGGAAATAAAAACAAAAATAAACAAATGGGACCTAAGGAAACTTCAAAGCTTTTGCACAGCAAAGGAAACCCTAAACAAAATGAAAAGACAACCCTCAAAATGGGAGAACATATTTGCAAACAAATCAACAGACAAAGGATTAATCTCCAAAATATATAAACAGCTCATGCAGCTCAATATTAAAAGAACAAACAGCCCAATCCAAAAATGGGCAGAAGACCTAAATAGACATTTCTCCAAAGAAGACATACAGATGGCCAAGAAGCACATGAAAAGCTGCTCAACATCACTAATTATTAGAGAAAAGCAAATCAAAACTACAATGAGGTATCACCTCACACCAGTTAGAATGGGCTTCATCAGAAAATCTACAAACAACAAATGCTGGAGAGGGTGTGGAGAAAAGGGAACCCTCTTGCCCTGTTGGTGGGAATGTAAACTGATACAGCCACTACAGAGAACAGTATGGAGGTTCCTTAAAAAACTAAAAATAGAATTAGCATATGATCCAGCAATCCCACTACTGGGCATATACCCTGAGAAAACCACAATTCAAAAAGACACATGCACCCCAATATTCATTGCAGCACTATTTACAGTAGCCAGGTCATGGAAGAAACCTAAATGCGCATCAACAGACGAATGGATAAAGAAGATGTGGCACATATATACAATGGAATATTACTCAGCCATAAAAAGGAAAGAAATTGGGTCATTTGTTGAGATTTGGATGGATCTAGAGAATGTCATATAGAGTGAAGTAGGTCAGAAAGAGAAAAACTATTGTATATTAATGCATGTATGTGGAATCTAGAAAAATGTACAGATGAACAGGTTTGCAGGGCAGAAATTGAGACACAGATGTAGAGAACAAACGTATGGACACCAAGGGGGGAAATCGGCGGGCGGGTGGGGTTGGTGGTGTGATGAACTGGGCGATTGGGATTGACATGTACACACTGATGTGTATAAAATTGATGACTAATAAGAACCTGCTATATAAAAAAAAAGACGTTAAAAAAATAGAGAAAAAAGAAAAAGAAAACAATGGCATGGGGGGGATGGGTAAATGCTGAAAAGCCAAATTAAAAGCAAATTATGAATGAAAAAAAATTATGTCTTAGAAAAATATTTGATAAGACAGGATAATAATGAAAATACAATTTTAAGTAAAATCGCAGGATACACTCCCATCCCAAAATTTGCTTCATATATTGAATTATTCATCAGGATTTTTCCGTAATATTTCTTATTGCTCCTACTCTTCCTGATGTGTTATTAATTACCACAGGGAAGAGATGACACAGCAAAAAGTGGAAAACACATGAGTCAGTTCTTGATTCAAATGCTCTGCCCTGGCTTAGGCAAAATAATTGGAAAGATGCGATGTGAAGAAGAGCAAAGCCGCCCACATACCCTACCCCAGGGTTAGATAAATACCTTCTTGCCTGGATCAAGGAAGAGCTGAAGGAGGTGCAGAAAAGTAAAGAGTGTATTCATATCGTGTGTGTGTGTGTGTGTGTGTGTGTGTGTGTGTGTGTGAGTGTGTGTGTGCTGGGGAAGAGCATGTGGTATGATGATAGGTTGGAAAAAATGGAGAGCAAAGGGAACCTAGGCTCTTCCTGAACAGAGCTCTGGGAAACAGCAGAGTGATGCAGAGTTCCCTATGCCCAAGGAGGAAAGAGCCACACGCTGTGTCTAGGCTGATAAGCACCTCACCACACATACCCAGTTCCCAAGAAAGCATGGGAGCAGCAGGACAAATCAGTGTCAGGATTGGCATGGAAGTCACAGGCCCTTTGATGGCCTCATGAAATCTCCTCCAGCCCAGGGTGGCACCAAAACAGCGAAGCAATCCTGGGTGATCGTGGAAGCAGGGAAGCGACTGAGAGACAGAGGCCCTGGCCCTCGGAGGACCAGTGCACACTCTCCCTCAAAGCTTTACAATTGAACCAGCTCTTTGGTTCTTTCACCAAAGACCAGACACAGAGTTCCCTCCTATTCTGCGTGCCATTGTCAGGGACCCCACCACACAGTCACATTTTAAACTTCTGACCTATGTGCAATCAGTTCTCAGACCCCATATCTGGTCAAGCCTGTCCGCTCTGGCTGCCCTCCTCAGATGAAACCCTCCTCCAACAGCACGGCTGGACTACTGGGCCCAGGAGAAGGTTTTCCACTGTCCAGGCTCTCTCCTCTTCGTTGCTAACCCACTGTTGCCAGCAGTCATCTTCCTGAAACTCTGATTCCACCAGCCCTGCTTGGAAGTCCCCAGCAGGTCCTCAGCCCAGAGCTCAGGCTTTACCTGTCCCCCAGGCCACGTGATAACCAGCCCCACCCAATGAATCCACCTACCTCCCCATTCTCTGCAATAGAAACCCCATTTCAGACTCTCTCTTCTCACCTGGAGCATCTTTGCAATCCAAACTAGCCACTCTTCAAATTCCAAGTCAAGTCCCATTTTCTCTAGCAAAATTTCCCCATCCTTTTAGTTCCCACGGATCTCACCTTTCTCTGATTCCTATGGCACTTATTAGCTAAACCAGTTCCTCAAATTCTTAACCACTTCATATTTTTTCACAACTGAAGTGTATGTTGTCTCTATGGTGCAACCACCCAACTTGGTCAAGTTCAGGGGTGGAGGTGGGGGCATGGGAAGGGAACGCATTTTCTGCACCAGTTGCCCAATGATGAGAGTGCAGGAAGTGCTCCTTAGTGCATTCATTGAACATCAGTTCCTTTCCTAATCCTTCATTCCCAGCTGATGGGAAAAGGAACAGACTGCAGATAGGGCCAATGGGCAGAGTGGGGACCTGGGAAAGGACTCCCAGCAAAGGGGAGAGTGCTCACTCCAGAACACAGCTTAGGCCTCCCTAGTGAAGGAATTTATTTAAACGCTGTACTTAAGACTACGTTCTCTATCAGAGAACAGACTTGTCGTTGCCAAGAGGAAGGTGGAGTGAGAGAGGGATGGATTGGGAGTTTAAATTAGCAGAGGCAAACTGTTATATATAGGATGGATAAACAATAAGATCCTACTGTCTAGAACAGAGAGCTATATTCAATATCCTGTGATAAACCACAATGGAAAATAATATGAAAGAGAATGTATATATATGTATAATTGAATCACTTTGCTGTACAGCAGAAATTAACACATTGTAAATCAACTATACTTCAATAAAATAAATTTTAAAAATAAAATAAAAAAGACTACGTTGGTGAGACTTAAACACCTAGACAATATTAGTACTGCTAATGTGTGCTTTAGGTCTGGGACAGGGAGAAAAGGCAAGGTTTTAAAGAAAAGAATATGAGTCTAGGACTTGTTTAGTGAAGCAGTTTAAGCACAATTTACCAAATGATGGTGCAAAGCAGAGGTCACAGAACAGCTGTGTATATGTGTTTGTGTGTGTGTGTGTGTGTGTGTGCTCACGAGTGCACATTCATTGCCAAGAGAGCTAAGAGCTGGCCTATCACATTTTTACCAGAAACTGTTTAAACAGTATATGTTGAGATCAAGAAAGAAAAGTAGGGCTTCCCTGGTGGTGCAGTGGTTGAGAGTCCGCCTGCCGATGCAGGGGACACGGGTTCGTGCCCCGGTCCGGGAAGATCCCACATGCCGCGGAGCGGCTGGGCCCGTGAGCCATGGCCGCTGAGCCTGCGCATCCGGAGCCTGTGCTCCGCAACGGGAGAGGCCACAACAGTGATGAGGCCCGCGTACCACCAAAAAAAAAAAAAAAAAAAAAAGAAAGAAAGAAAAGTATACGCACCACATCAGAAAAGTAGATGAGGGAATGTACAGGAAATTCACACACACACACATACAAAAATTCAACAAGCACAGGGAAAACATCCCACCTTATTAGTAATCAGTCAAAAATCTCTATTTCCCTCCTCCTCCCCTAAGGCCTAGGGGTATCATAAATGGGAATCTCAACAAACAAATTCAACTTGTGTTTGCTTTCTGTCTACTGTGTGTCAGACACTGGGTAGCAATGCAAAGCCATCAACAAGTTCAAGCAGGAGAAGACATGCTCACCTCTAGGAGCCCGTCGCTGTAGAGGATGGACAGGCGGAGGGGAGACAGCACAAGGTAATCTAAACGCCGCATTAGGATCGCGGTAGTGCAGGTGACGACATTTGCTTCCAACTCAAGTCATTCTCTTCTGCCTTCTAACCTATTTTCTCTCTTTTTAATTTTAATTCACTCTAACTACCAATATTACAAGTCCTGCCAAAGGGATGTCTTTATAAAAGGCTAAAAATTTTTCACAAAAACTGTATCTGGCTTTTACTTTTCACCAAAGTGTTAAATTCTGAACTTGGAGGTTGTGTACAAAGGTGCTCAGATTCCGGAGTGAAAATGAGCCACGTATTTTGGCTGCTTGAGTTAAGTGAACCAGAGATCAGTAGACACTTCCCAGATGAAAAGTCAATTCGCCTCAAAGAATTATTTTCTCTTTAATAAATTGTAAAGCATGAGAGTAAGTCACTTTGCACGTTTCTGGAGCTGTGTGACTGCCACATACTAATAATGGCTATGGTGGTCATCTGATCAACAGTGAGTTGCTATTTCTCACACAAAGGAGGAGAAAGACACCCAGGGCAGGAGTCTGATCTCAGATTTTCAACTACAGAGATATTCTATTTTAAATGTATTCTGTTTTACTTGGTTTTGCTTTCTTTCTCCCTCCTCGTCCAGTAAAACAATTGCTAGGTGTTATTTTATGAGAAACCCTAGGTCTTCTCGTAAGGAAATAAGGAGCAGTTCAGCTCCCCAGAGCGTCTGTTCACCTTGAACGCTTCCCTCGGCTGGTGGAGAACACGACTGGAATCAAAACGCAGACTGACCTGCGTGGAGATGGGCTCCAGCTCCCGGTCACTTCAGAGCGTCGTCAGTCTCCGGAGGTGGGATTTGGCTCTGAGAGAGCTCGGCGCTCCGTTAGAGACGTGCATGTCCGTGCCTTGGCTGTAAGTGACTCCAGGTTTGGTGCTTCTGCGTGGAAAGGGCACTTGGTTAAATACGCTCATGCGATGTGGTGAAGCAACTCAGCCGGGAACTCTTCTGGAAAGCGGCTCAGGCCTCCATTTCTGTTGTTACCAAATGCAAGCTTGTGTGCCCGACACACAGTGAGGCCAAACAATACCGAAATGTCAGAGTTTGGAGCAGAGAAAGGTTTACTGCAGGGCCATGCCAGGAGAACGGGGGGCTCCTGCCCTCAAAACCCCGAACTCCCCACAGGGTTTCAGCAAAGCATTTGTAAAGGCCAGGTGAGGGAGGGGCGTTGCAGGATATGCGATCAGCTCGTGCGCAAATCTCTGATTGGCTGATGGTGAGGTAACAGGGAGGTTAACACGATCAACCCTTAGGCGCCAGAAGGTCTGGGGGCTACACGGTCGCAATCATCAAGCCGTTAATTTCTTCCATTTGGTGGTGGTTTTCAGCACCTGAAAAACTCAGGAAATATACATGAGATACTATTATCTGGATACTTCAGAGAGGAGCTACAACAGAGGATATGGGAGAGGGGTCTGTCCCTGAAGGCCCCCATAGGGTCCTGCTCGGGTACACTGTCACTGAAGAGAAAAAGGAGCTCTAATTGCTCGGCATCGAGGAGGCATAACCGTGGTATTTAAAGGTAGATACAGTCCAGAATCCTGAGTGGACCAGGATCTTGCCATATAGTTGGCTACTTCTCAGCAACTTAAGCTGTGGAAGCTCCGTTATACTTTTAAAAATTGCTTTTGGAGGGCTTCCCTGGTGGCGCAGTGGTTGAAAGTCGGCCTGCCGATGCAGGGGACACGGGTTCGTGCCCTGGTCTGGGAAGATCCCACATGCCGCGGAGCGGCTTGGCTCGTGAGCCATGGCCGCTGAGCCCGCGCGTCCGGAGCCTGTGCTCCGCGGCGGGAGAGGCCACAACAGTGAGAGGCCCGCGTACTGCAAAAAAAAAAAAAAAAAATTGCGTTTGGATATTCATGTTCCAGAGAGCATTCACTCTCACTCCGTTATTATTGTTTCATTTCACCAGCTGTTGACTGAGCCCCTGACCAGGTGTCTGGGACTGTGCTAGGCACAGCAAAGATCAATGGGACAGGAGCCCTGCCTCTACTGAGCTCAGTACCAAGAGAGTGCAGTTTTTCTATTGGGAGCCACCTTTTAATCTAGACATTTGTTTACAATTCTTCTGTCAGGGAGGGAGAAAAAAACCCTAAATCTCCCCTAGATTGTTTCTTTGGATGGCCAACGAAAACATTTTATAACTGAGAGCACTGGATGAAGATTCCTCTTTAAAATCCTTCCACCTCTAGCAAAGGTACCACTCAAGACATTTCCAAATGAGGAGGGAGATATTATGGAAAAGATAAGATTACCCAGGGACAAGTTATTAGAAAATATGTTGAAGGACCTTATGATGAAGGCCCTGTTGGCTACAGAGGACTGTTTGTCAGACTATAGAGTTACCTACAGCCATTCACACAGTCTGAGCCCTGGAGTAGGGCTTCCAGGACCCGCTGTGCAATCTCAGGGGCAGAAGGCCTCTGCTCAAACAAGTCCAAGTTTTGTGCCTTTCTGAGTTTTAAGAATTGCACTACCAAATCTTCCCTTCTCTGGACCCTCATTCATGGAAATAAAATCATGAGAAAAAAAATTACTCTTTCTCCCGAGAGAAGCAGGAGAAGGAAAGCACACACAAAGGTCATAAATGTTCAATACACACTGTGATCCCTGCTCATCCTTCCCTGGGCTCCCAGAACATCTACATCCCTGCTTCTAGCACTGGCCCTATCAGTGTGTAGTTGATTATGTATATGCACTGGTCTCCAGCTTCTAGCATGTGAGCTTCCCCTGAGGCAGAGGCTATGCCAAAGCCACCTTTGTGAACACCCCAGAGTAGGGTCAGATGAGCTGGTGGATGAGGGGATTTTGGCCGGCACTGTACCAGGAACCTTGGGGACACACTAGGAAGTGCTGCCTTGGCCCTTCCCCCAGAAAGGGCCTCAAGAAGGGGTGTGATCCCATAGTCCTTGGGCAAGAGGGGAGTGCGGCATAGAAGGGACAGGCTGCCCCCAAGACAACCCCACCACCAAGACCAACTACGTAAATTGCAGTGTTTCATGCAAAATGAAAATGCAGCAGCCTCTGTTTAAAACTATTAAGAATGTCAAGACCGGACAGCAGAAACCAAACGTGGGCCCCTGCGCGGCTACATAGGTCCCACGCCCACGAAACCAGCCCAGCTTGGCACCTCCTCTGCTTCCTCTACCCTTTGTATTTACCCCTATTGTAGCACTAACCTCTCAACTGAAATCTGTTTGCTGTTTTCCCCACTCAAGAGTGAGTCCTTTGAGGGTAAACATTGTATCTTATTGATTTGTTTTCTCAACTCTTGATACAATGCTTGACTGATGACAGGCGCTCAATAAACATGAATTTAATTCAGTGAAATGGAATAAAACAGAATGGAATGGTATGCACTCCATGTATCTTCTTGTCTAGAGATTCCAGAAAGCTTTGAGGTAGAAAAGGGTCTAAGGAACAGCGGTTTGAAAAAGTTTGTGATTCAGTGGCTGTGATCCTCTCACCTGTAGAAAAGTGGAAATGTAATTTGTTTTTCTCTTTGGAAAGTGGATGCCTCTGCATGGCTGCTCCTTCTCTTCCTTCCTGAGCTGCAAGATGGCGCAGCAAGAACACTCTAGGAAGGGATAAGACAGACCCCAATGACCTTTTCAAAATCTTTTAGTCTTTTGAATATAAATGTTCATTTTAATCCTAAAAACCAATAATTATATAGATAAAAAACAAGGACCTACTGTATAGCACAGGGAACTATATTCAATATCTTGTAATAACCTACAAGAGAAAAGAATCTGAAAAAGAATATATATATATATATATATATATATATCTGAATCACTTTGCTGTACACCTAGAATTAACACATCATTGTAAATCAACTACACTTCGATTAAAAATTATTTTAGGATGTTTTGCCTAATGGCTGCTTTTAAAGGGAGATCCCTTCCTAGAGCAATCCTGTGGTGTCTGCAGCACAGTGAGACTGGGGTCAATACGACCCCTTGCTCTGCAGTACCCGAGTTCTTTCCTCTCCCTAATTGACTTTCAGAATCAGAGCTGTCCTGAGCCATCTTCAGCCAAGACTGGTTTGCTCTCAGTGGCACACTGGTACATTTTCATTTAAGCTTTAATTAAATCTTGTCTGTTAAGGTGTCAGTGACCCATCTTGGCATCTAAAAAGTAACACGTAAAAGTTAATCTCCTAAGGTCCTAGAGCACAAAACCCTGGGAATGTGCAGGGGATATGCATGTGAACTCATTTCAGAAGAAGTGTATTTGGATGGGACTATTCTGAGTGAATGGAATTGGAAAAAGAAAAGGGGGACTTCCCTGGTGGCACAGTGGTTAAGCATCCTCCTGCCAATGCAGGGACACAAGTTCGAGCCCTGGTCCGGAAAGATCCCACATACCGCATAGCAACTAAGCCTGTGTGCCACAACTACTGAGCCTGCACGACTAGGGCCCGTGCTCCGCAACAAGAGAAGCCAATGCAATGAGAAGCCCATGCACCCAAATGAAGAGTAAGCCCCTCTCGCCACAACTAGAGAAAGCCTGCGCACAGCAACGAAGACGCAACGCAGCCAAAAAAAATAAGACTATCTTTGATCAATGAGAAAATGTTTATAAAATCAAGATAAGTCAACTCATTGTCTATTTGTTTTGACTTAAATATTTTATGCTGTCACATTGTCTGGAAATATGGGAGGCTAATGGGGAAATTATTCATATAGGAGGAACTGTCTAATAATATAGGAGTTTGGATTAAGGAATTCCAGAACTGGACTCACTCTGAGAGATCTGTAGTTATTAGTTCTCTACTACTGTATTTGTTTCCTATTGCTACTGTAACAAACTACTGCAAACTGGGTGGCTTAAAACAACACAAATTATTCTCTTACAGTGCTGTAGGTCAGAAGTCTGACACAGGTCTCGCTGGGTTAAAATCAAGGTGTCTGCAAGGTTGCATTCCTTTTGGAGACTCTAGAGGAGAATCCATTTCCTTGCCTTTTCCAGCTTCTAGAGGCCACCTGCATTCCTTAACTTGTGGCCCCTTGCTTCCTTCATCTTTCAAAACCAGCAATGCTGCATCTCTCTGTAGTCACATTGCCCTCTGACCTTGGCCAGGAAAGATTCTCTACTCTTAAGAATCCATGTGATTAGACTGGACCAACCTGGTCCCCCTACAGCTCCTCCTGCATGAGGCTGCACTTATCTTTTGTTCTGTACAACAATGGAGACATAAGCTTCCCTCATCTTGGCTTGACCTTCTAATGACCTTCATGGAAATGTCCCCCCTGCCCCTGCCCATCTATCTGCATGCCCACTCCAGCCCCTCCTGCCCTCCACCCAAGACCAACCGAAGCCCCTTTGGCAACCACAGGTACAGACATCCACCTCCCATTCGAGATGGTAGATAGCTTTAAGCAACCACTAAATTCACATGTATGACACTGGAAGAGATTGAATAATTTTTTTCTGGACATCTCACTTTCTTTTACATAAACATTTTGGGGAGGGGGGAAGATGGTGGAAGAGTAAGACGTGGAGATCACCTTCCTCCCCACAGATACATGAGAAATACATAAACATTTTAAGATCATCTCACTGTCCAAAGTAAGAAAGAGTATTTGGAATGTCAACATAATTATTTTCGTTGGAACTTTATGACAGTAAAATGCACAAATCTAACCCATAACATTTGATTAGTAGATGCGTATAACAAGATAGAGCTATAACATAATCTTTATGTCAAAATGTATTTTACCTCAGCATAATTGACAGAGATCTATAGAAACACACAAAGCTTTTTGCTGCTCTACTGAAATGTGAATCCTTTAAAAAAGATATAGAGAAATTAATAAAGTAATAGAAAGTATAGCTACCAATATTAAAAACAAAGCTGTGACAGAAGAGAGTTCTCACTTACCTGTAACAAGAGATTTTTATTTTTTTATTTATTTATTATTTTTGGCTGCGTTGGATCTTTGTTGCTGCACGCAGGCTTTCTCTAATCGCGGCGAGTGGGGGCTACTCTTTGTTGCACCGCACGTGCTTCTCATTGTGGTGGCTTCTCTTGTGGAGAACGGCTCCAGGCGCGCGGGCTTCAGTAGCTGTGGCACGCAGGCTCAGTAGCTGTGGCTCACGGGCTCTAGAGCGCAGGCTCAGTAGTTGTGGCACCCGGGCTTAGCTGCTCTGCGGCATGTGGGATCTTCCTGGACCAGGGCTCGAACCCGTGTGCCCTGCATTGGCAGGTGGATTCTTAGCCACTGCGCCACCAGGGAAGTACTGTAACAAGAGATTTTTAAAAACTTGTTTTCTCTCCTTAACAAAGCAGATTTGGCTTACAAATTTTCACTTTCCCCTCATTGTTCCCAATCTCCCAACAAAAATAAAAGTGTTAAAGTTTATTATCAATGTAACATTTCTGTTTCTCTGTTATCAAGTAGGTATTTAAATTATAAGCTTTTTTAACATGGGAAATTGTGACGCCTTTAAGGTCTTTTCTAAGTTGTGTGGGATGCTCCCAGGGGATTCTGTCTCTCTCTCTCTCTCTCTCTCTCTCTCTCTCTCTCTCTCTCTCTCTCTCTTCTCTCTCTCTCTCTCTCTTTTTTTTTAACTAAGTATATCTCTCTGCTTCCTTTCAGAAGGCAGGAATATGCAAGACCATCTCCATCAACCAGATTGCTTCTGAATTCTTCCACTTTCAGAAGCTTCCTGCCTCAGGTGACTCAGATGTACCTGGGAGCATCAGCTTCCCGGGAGATCTCTCAGGTAGATGCTTGGGGGTCTCAGGTCAGAACCGGCCCAGCCAAGGCACAGAGGGTGGGAGGAGAGGGTGGCACCCAAAGCCCTGGATCTAGACTGGCCGGGAGAAGAATTCAAACAAGGGGCTCCCTGCCTGGGGCTGCTCTTGACAAGTGACTGGAATGTACGTGTTCCTGCATGAGTCTCTGCGGTGTTCAAAAAACACACAAGTCAACTGACAGTTTGTTAGTGATAAGGATAAAATACTAGATACTTCAAGAATACTTTCTAGTTTATTATTCTTTCAAGGTGCAACAGAAATGAGAAAGAAATGGGGGAAAGGAGAGGAGAGGAGAGCTTGAAAAGAAAGGACAGAGGCTTTGAGCAGCTACTGTGGACCAGGTGCTTTACATACCTGTCCTTCACAATCCTCCTAATTGTCCTAGGTCATCATTACTGTTCCCAGTAACAGGGAAGGCAACTGTGGCCGAGTGTGTTTATGTGACTTGCACGTGGCCCGGGGCTTACGAGCAGCAGAGCTAGGTCTGTCTTTTTCTACCATCCCTCCGTGATTTCAACTCCCAAAGTCCACTCCTTGCCAAGAGGTGACGTTGGGCGGTCACTCAGTGCCCTTGGTGAGGTCTTGTCCTAACACACTAAGCAATTCCCTTCACACCGGAAGTAGGTGTCACCTCTCTACCACCCTGGACCCTGGGTATCAACACAGTCCACCAGCATGAAAAACTTCGGCAGCTGAGAGTCTGAATTGGGGCCTCAGTGTCTCCTCCACACTCCCAAAAGCCAAAGAAGTTTCTGGGCTCCCTCTCCCATGCATCCCAGGGGAGTCCAGCCAAGCTCCGGCCCCACAGGGGTTTCTTCAGGCTGAGATCAGGCCCCAGGGCACTATGAGGGGTTTTAAGGCTTCCCTTCAGGGGTTCAGAGTACTCTGAATTTTATAGGCTGCCACTTGAGTGGGTTTCCTACCATCCATGGGCAGCTGACAGCTGTCAGGGAGGCAAGCCTCCCTCTTGCCAACGGCCAGTCCTGAGGCTCCTTCACAGAGACAGGGACAGAGCCCAGACAGACCGTTCTGGCTGTTTCTGTGAGGCCCCAGCAAACCGGGTTTGGCTGCCAATGGCCTCTAGAGTCTGCAGAACATGCAGGCTTCTCGAATCCCACTGGATCAAGTTACCACGAGCTGGGCACGGGCCTGGTAAAAGACTCTGGCCCCTCCTGAGGATCGCTTTGTTTCCGCCAAATATGCTTTTCTTTCCTGCCACTAACACCTTTTGAGTTCTTCCCATGTGCAAAGAGTGGGGAGGCAGAGCCTCTGGAATGTGTTCTGTCTCCACCGATAAGGACAAAGCACAAGGAGCTTTGTCATTCATTCGTTCATCCATTCATCAGTCACTTATTCACTTATTCAACAGATAGATATTGAATATCTATTCCATGAAAAGTACTGTGTTAGGCAATGTGGAAAATGAAAGGAGAGCTCACCAGAGGATCCTGCCCTCAAAAAGTTAATAGAGGAGATAAGTCACAGATATAATTTCTCCAAGATAAGGTAAAATATAATTGTTGCAATGATAAAAGAAGAAGTAGAGTGGCATGTGTCCTGGGAATGGAAAGACATTCCTGGCATTTGGAATATCGGGGAAATTGTCTGGGAGTTTATTTCCCCAAAAGCAGACCCTGAGACAAAGATCTGAGTGCAGGTAGTTTATTGGTGGGGGAGAGGATCTCAGGAAGCACAGGGAGTAGAAGGCAGCAAAATGAGGAAGACCAAAACAAGATATTGTAATGAGTAGGTTACCATTATGAGCAGCTGGGGCTCACCTCCATGGGCAGCCACTGGAAGAGCCCTGAACACACCTGAGAATCATCACAGTGAGGGAGGAAGAAGCTGGAGTGTTTTTCCCTCAACTCTCATGGCTCAGGGTTGAAGGTAGCTCCTAGGACATTCACTCTCTTTGCCTGGCAGCTCAAACCCCAGCCTGTGGCCGGAGAATACTCCCCAGAGGAAGTTCCGGTGTTTACAGGACCCGTCTGCGGGTCCTCTGGATGGGGTAAGGGAATGGGGTGGGGCACCTAGCCTGCGCTCCAAAGGTCTTCATGGAGAATCAGTACTTGAGCAGGGTCTGTCTTAGTCCGTTTGGGCTGCTGTAACAAAAATACCATAAACTGGGTGGCTTATGAACAACAAACATTTTTTCTCACAGATCTGGAGGCTGGCAAGTCCAAGGTCAAGGCTGGTTCTCGACAGCCATCTTCTCACTGCAACCACACGTGGGAATGACTAGGGAGCTCTGTCAGACCTCTTTTATAAGGGCACTAATTCCATCCATGAGGGCTCTACCCCTATGACCTAATCACCTCCCAAAGGCCCCGCCTCTTAATGCCGTCACGTTGGGCATTAGGTTTCAACATACAAATTTTGGGGAGACACAAATATTCAGTCCCATTGCAGGGTCTTAAAGGAAAGACAGTGTTTGGCTTGCGGAGGGCAGGGATATTTCAGGTGAAGGAACAGCCTCAACAAAGACACAGAGGCAAATAACCACAGGCTGTACGAAGGGAACAGTGAATAATTCAGCAAATCTGGACCCCGGGATAACACAGAGTGGGGCTGGGAGAAATGCAGTAGGGTAGGTATGAGAGAGCTGGATTATACATCAGCGTGTTATAGGATCAATATGTAATGTGGATAGTTGGAAATCATTTTAGAAATATAGATGACATTTAAAAAATTCAATCGCTGCATAAAGAACCTCACTCTACCTCAATGGCAAACTATTTGACTTGACCAAGAGGCAGGCTCAGATTGAATATGCCTTGTCTTTGTGGCTAAAATTGTGTTTTTGAGTGGCCTCCAATATTGATTATGAAGCGCTCTTGCTGGTGAACTACAGTTAATCTTTATGCCCCACAGAAGATGCTTCAAAATATGTCAGGGGCGTGGCTCTCAGCACTGGTAAACAGATACTTCAGGGCAATGTAAACAAGGCTGAATCTTACAGCCGAACCATAAATAACCCACTGCCTCCCTTATAGTTTGGGAATCGTCTTCTCTGAGTGTATCACCATTATACCGAGGTCTTGTCTCTGCCCCTTGGCTACTCTGGAACTAGAATCTCTCCCCACAGCCCAGCACCCCCAGGGTCATTCAGCTCTCTGCAGAGAATTCCCACACCAAGAATGACGAGTGCTGGGAGGCCAAGAGACTGACACACCGACACCTCCTGTCCAGGGACTTTCTGTCCCCAGGATTGTTGTTCCACCACATGTATAAGGACACAGATTTGGGGTAGAGGCTTCAGTGGGTGAATTAGAGAAGGGTTTAGAATCTCAGTCTTAGGAATTCAGGTTTTAGGCCCATAGCAGAATTGGGAAAGCTCCTTTTCTCATCACGGTCAGAGACTACATATTCTCTGACACCTCAAGGGAAATCAACCATTTTTTTTTGGCTGTGTTGGGTCTTTGTTGATGCGCGTGGTGGGCTTTCTCTAGTTGTGGCGAGCGGGGGCTACTCTCCATTGCGGTGCACGGGCTTCTCATTGTCGTGGCTTCTCTTGTTGCGGAGCACGGGCTCCTCATTGTCGTGGCTTCTCTTGTTGCGGAGCACGGGCTCTAGGTGTGTGGGCTTCAGTAGCTGTGGCACACGGGCTCAGTGGTTGCGGCTCATGGGCTCTAGAGCGCAGGCTCAGTAGCTGTGGCACACGGGCTTAGTTGCTCTGCGGCATGTGGGATCTTCCTGGACTAGGACTCGAACCCATGTCCCCTGCATTGGCAGGCAGATTCTTAACCACTGCGCCACCAGGGAAGTCTCAAGCTTTTTCTTTCTTTTTTTTTTTTTTTCTGGCCATGCAGCATGCAGGATCTTAGTTCCCCAGCCAGGGATCGAACCCATGCCCCGTGCAGTGGAAGTGTGGAGTCCTAACCACTGGACCACCAGGGAAGTCCAAATCAAGCTTTTTTAAAAAATGACTTTAATAGAAAAATAAATATCTATGTTCCTTAGTTCATGAAACTAAACACGTCCCCAAAATGGGATGCAAAGATGAATTTCCCAAAGCTGAATCTTATTTTTAACTCAACACAGGAACCTTCTCTTTAAAGTTGTTTTTACTGTGTAAAATAAGAAACCATTTGTAGTATGAATTTTAACTTTCCTCACATCCAAACCACCATCATCTAATGTATCTGTTTGGTAATCTCAATGTTCTTTGGGTTTTCTTAGAATGGAGCATTCAATTAAAAATGATGTTTATTGGGAAACTTTTGAAGGTGAGGAGTATGTGTATTACCTTGATTGTGGTGAAGGCATCACAGGTGTATACATATGTCCAAACTCATCAAACTGTATACATTACATAGATGCAGCTTCTTGTAAATCAATTATACCTCAATAAAGCTATAAAATAAAATGTCTTTTTGCGGTACGCGGGCCTCCCACTGTTGTGGCCTCTCCCGCTGCGGAGCACAGGCTCCGGACGCGCAGGCCTAGCGGCCATGGATCACGGGCCCAGCTGCTCCGCGGCACGTGGAATCCTCCCAGACCGGGGCACGAACCCGTGTCCCCTACATCGGCAGGCGGACTCCCAACCACTGCGCCACCAGGGAAGCCCTAAAATGTTGTTTTTCATTCATTTCAGCTCAACCCTTTATTGAGAGCCTGCAAGGAAGCGAGAAGCGCTATGCTAATGAGTCAGTGAGGCAGAGGTGAATGTGGCACATTCCTGTAGGTTCAAGGAGTTAACATCCTTATTTTATTTTCACTGAATGTCATAGTGGGCATTATGTCATGACTATAGAAAAGCTGGAGTTTCTTAATGCAGTGCTGAAAGGGTGACAGTGGTAGTAATTTTACAAACTAATAAAAAAAATATTGACCTCAATAACTCTTCTTAGATTATTTGCAAAGAGTTTAAAACCATAAGAATAGGTCCATACTCATTTTCTTTCACTGAAATTGGAAAGCAATGTGTCAGATAAACAATAATCTTTACATTTTTATTGTCCCTTTCCACAGACGTTCATAATTTTATTTCTTTGCAGGAATTTCTCGCTGCGTCTTGAAATTCTCTCCACAAGTCCAGCTTCAGCTGCTGTTCAGACCACCCCCATTTCTTCTAATCATCTCAGATGATGATCAAATAAAATCAAAGTCCTTGGCTTTCCAAAGAGAAGCCGTTAGAAAAGAAAGTAGAAAAATCCAGTGGGAATATTTTCCTAAAATTTCCAACAAAAGTGTGAGACTCAGGCTGGCTTTCAGCATCAGCACAACAGGTCTCCTGCCTGGGACAACTGGTTCTCCACTTGCAAGCTCAGGGACCCTCCCAATTCTAATCCTGAGCTGGGGCAATAGAACTTAAGAAGGTCCCTTTGTGTGTCTGCTCTGAATGCATTATACAATATATACCAATTTACTTAATTCTCCCAACACCCCCCAGAGCTAGGTTGGCATTAGCTCAAAGCTAAGACACCGGAGGTCTTTACCAATGGTAAGTCAGTGGTGAAGCCGGGATTAAATCCAGGTCTGTCTGACCCCAAAGCCCATGCCCCTTCAGCCATACCACATGGCCAATGCTGGACCATACCACTCTCTTGCGCTAAGGGTCCAGCATCTCTGAGCCCTCACCTGGTGTCTGGTGCCCTGCTACCCACTGACCGGCTGCTTACTGGGTATTCAGATCACTGACTAACTCCTTCTGCTGGGATTTGTCTCTCTGCTGGGGCCCCCAGCTACCTTGTCTTGGATTCCCATCGCTGGCTGGATGGCTGACTCTGCCAGGCTATTTCCCTGCTCCTTGGAATCTCTCCTGCTCTGGCCAAACCAAACCTCCCTCGGCTGCTGCAAGCAGACCAAGAGCCATTCCTGGCCTCTTCCCAGTTTCCCTCAATCTGCCCCATCTGCCTGTGAGCCCCTGATCCAGGGCAGTGTGAAGTCCCCAAAAAGGACAGGAAACATCAGGACACCAGAGACGGCAGGTAATCGACTCTGTGAGGGTACCACGTGCAAGAGGTCGAGCAAAAGCTGACTTCCAAACTAAAAATGAACAGGCTTTTGCCCAGAACCTTCTAGATTTCTAGCCTCAGACCCAAGAAAAGTATTCAACTTTCTCCAAACTTTACGCAGAATTTCATTTACCGCAGACACCCAGGGCCAGACTAGCAGTAACAAGAGCTGGAGAACAAAAGCAATTTTCTTGAGTAGTAGTCGGCAACCTTTCCAAAGGGAGGCCCCATCAGGCCGCTCCCCCTGATGCTCAGGCGTGCCTGGGCTGGGCAAGCAGGTGCCCACTCATCTCGGGAGGTGGAGAAGCATGCTGACTCTCAATGAGAACCACAGGCTGCAAGGTCCTACCCCAATTTAGAAGAGCATTTCTGTTCAAAGCTGGATCACTGCATCTCAGAAAGCACCCTGGCTTCCAACTGTCTTAAGCCATAGCTGTTTTAATAAAGTAGTCTGTTGAGCTGAGGCAATTCTCTAAATACCTCAGAGCATCCAAACAAAATATTTCCTCTTTAATACATCTTAATACCCAGGTGGAGAGACTGAATCAGGATGTTCCTTTTCCGGTGTGATCAGGACTCACACATTTTCTAGTTTCAAGGAAGACAGAGCTCATGGTTCACCTAAAAGGTGGTTCCAAAATGATTTCTTCCCAGTTGAAGAAAATAATGAAGAGGATTATATGGTCCTCAATATAGTCATGAGAACCTGTAAGTACAAGGTTTCCTCAGTCCCAACATGCTTAACTTTTTTCTGATTACCAAGTATATATTTATGGTAGAAAATTAGAAAAGTACAGAAAAGCACAAAGGTAAAACTTTAAATCAATCGTTATCCACTAACTCAGAGATCACTGCTATTAACATTTTAGTGAATACATCCCAGTGTTTTTTCTGTGCATGTACATTTGTCTCACCTAGTTTTTTGTTTTTTACAAAAATGGAAACATTTTGTATAGACTATGTGTATTCTGTTTATTTTACTTAATATCTCAATTTCCCATGACATTAATTTTTCTTCTACAACATAATTTTAATGGTTGTATAATATTTGCTGTTGGATATTTAAGTAGTTTCTAATTTTCTCTATTAGAAATAACATCAGTAGTAAAAGTTCTCGTGCACAAACCTCTCTGTGCATCTCTACTTATTAGTTCCTTATGATAAATCCCTTGAAGTAGACAAAGTCAGAGAGTATGAATGTTTTTAAGATTTTGGTTTATATTAACAGGTTGCCCGTCAAAAATTGTACATATTTGGGCTTCCCTGGTGGCGCAGTGGTTGAGAGTCCGCCTGCCGATGCAGGGGATACGGGTTTGTGCCCCGGTCCAGGAAGATCCCACATGCCGCGGAGTGGCTGGGTCCGTGAGCCATGGCCGCTGAGCCTGCGCGTCCGGAGCCTGTGCTCCGCAACGGGAGAGGCCACAGCAGTGAGAGGCCCGCATACAGCCAAAAAAAAAAAAAAAAAAAAAAAAAAATTTGTACATATTTGTAGTCTATGCTCTATTCCTTGCATCTTTGCCGATAGGGGGCATTTCAATTTTTTTGCCAACTCAATAGGTGAAATTGAGAGCACACTGTTTTAATTGGCATTTCTTTGTTTATTAGTGAGCTTGAACATTTTATCATATGCTGTTTGGATATTTGCTTAAATATTTATAACTTTTATTCATTGTTTATATTATGGTATTTATCTTTTCCTATTTATTTTTAAGAGCTCTTTATGCATTAAAAATATCCATCTTTGGTCTACCATACTTGTTGCCAGGATTTCCCACAGGCTAACATTTGCTTTTTAATATCACTTAGGATATTTACTTAGTTATAATTTATATGCTATTTTGAAAGTGCTCCAAGTAAGAAGTAAGAAACTTTCTACATATAGACCCTAACATCCACTGATGGGAGCAAGGCACCACATCACACAAGTTCAGGGGCTCTAGTTAGGTTGGAAGCGATTTGAACAGCACCCACCAGGTATGCAGTGGTCTTGGATTCCAAACACACTGTCCATAGAGATTGTAAAGAAAAAAAAGCAGCTGAGACTTAGTCTGAGCTCCTACCTGGCCAAGTTGATTTCTGACCAATGATACAGGACAGGATGCAACAAACTTTTCCTGTAAAGGACCAGACAGCAAATAGTTTAGGCTTTGTGAGCCATATAGTCTGCCACCACTACTCATCTCTGCCATTGCAGTGTGACAGCAGCCATAGACAATACACAAATGAGTAGTTTTGTCTAAGTAAAACTTTATTTACAAAAACACTACAATCTCAATTTCATGTAAGTTTCACATCTCACAAAATATTATTCTTCTTTTGATTTTTTTCAACCTTTTACAAATCTAAACACCATTCTTCTCTCACAAGCCATACAAAAACAAGTAGTGGGCCAGATCCGGCCCATGAGCAGTAATCAGTTGGCCAACCCCAATGCAGGATGAATGTCTGGTTCATACAGATCTACAAGAGAAGTCTGAGGAAAAGGACACGTTTTAATTAGTGAGCAGAAGAGATGTGTACCACTTCCATGTAGGATCGTTAGACACCATCACACGGCTGCACCATATTACCTCTTGTCTCACTCCCAGCAATGCCCCTGCTGCTCAGCCTGGATCCCAGAGTGAAGATATATGGAGCAGGACCACAGTCAACCTGCGATGAACATAAAACCTGATTGAGAAATAACCCTTTGTTGATAAAAGCCACCAAGATTGGGGGATCACTTTGTTACTGCCCATATTTTAGCTTATGCTGACTGATACATACCTGAAGAGATTATTTTGTGTTTGTATTTGCGTAGCTCCTATGGGCATTTGAATTTAAAAGTTTTAAGTCATGTCAGCTTTAGTTTCTTCAGCTATAAATTTGCAATACTCTGTACAGTTAACAGGTTATTATGAGGATAAAAATGAGATAAGATATGTGAAAATGCTTTATAAATTACAAAGCACTTTAGAAAGGTTTTTATTACGTTTATTATCAAAAGGCCATAAAATAAGATAGATTTTACAGAGTTCTACTATAGAAGTGGAGGTGCTATGGCCAGGGAGGGATTCAAGATAATTCAAATCACGGAATTTTTTCGAGACAAAGTGGTATTTGAACTAGATGTTGAAAGACTGGCAGGCTGCTAGTAGCAGCATGAACAAATGCAGTAGGGATGACCCTATCTTGGCACAGTCTTGAATTCCCTTTGTCTCTGCCCTGGTTTGACGTCCTAAGACTGGTATCTGTTCATTAAGTAAATGAACAGATAAACACACAGGTAAACAGTGTGTAACAGAAGAGGACTCTGAAATGTTCACTCTGCAACCTGATGTTATGTTTCAAATTATTTCATTTTGACTCGGAGTGAAGGCAGCCCAGAGGAGTTAGCTACATAATTGCTCTTTTTTTCTTTTTTTTTTCTTTTTGCGGTACGCAGGCCTCTCACTGTTGTGGCCTCTCCCGTTGCGGAGCACAGGCTCCGGACGCGCAGGCTCAGCGGCCACGGCTCACGGGCCCAGCCGCTCCGCGGCATGTGGGATCTTCCCGGACCAGGGCACGGACCCGTGTCCCCTGCATCGGCAGGCGGACTCTCAACCACTGCGCCACCAGGGAAGCCCCATAATTGCTCTTTTAACAGTCCTGGCCACCCTTAGCACATTTAATTATTTCATAATTACTCCTCCTTATGCCCAATGTGGAAATTATATGCAGATTATCGATCTTTAGGATGAACACAAAAGAAAAGCAGTCATCACTCTCTGTCCCCAGCAGGTCTCCTCCCCTTATCATGAGGACAAACAGCTCTCTCTGGGCAATAAGCAAAGTTGAGGAAAAGCCTGGAGGCCCGAAGAACCAGGGGTGTGAGCTTGGAGACGTCGCAAAGGGCACAGGCACAAAATGCTTACACATTTCCAGAAAGAGTTCACCTTCTAAGCCTGTGAGCCACAACTACTGAGCCTGCGCTCTAGAGCCCATGAGCCACAACTACTGAGGCCTGCGTGCCTAGAGCCTGTGCTCCGCAACAAGTGAAGCCACCGCGGTGAGAAGCCCGCACACTGCAACGAAGAGTAGCCCCCGCTCGCCACAACTAGAGAAAGCCCGTGCGCAACAATGAAGACCCAACAGAGTCAAAAATAAAATAAATAAATTTAAAAAAAAAAAGAGTTCACCTTTGGTTTATCTCACCCAGATGCACAAATGACAAATGCTCCCTAAGACACCCAAATGCTCAGTTAGCAAAAGTCCTGCAAAACTCAAATTTTGTGAAAGTCAAAAACACTTCAGCATAATTTTTTCTTCCTTTCAATCCATCAGAGCTCACTTTCACATTATAAAAATAAGCATGAGCTGAATCTACTGAACCATCAGTGACTAGGCACAAAGTGGGCGCTCGCATCGCTGGATTTCACCCTTACGTCTGCAGTCAGAGCTCAAGCCTTTCCAGAGTTGGTGCTCTGCACTTAGTGAGGCGATCAACGGGAACTCATGGCAGCTGACAGGACAATGACACGGATAACACTGACATACTCCAGGCTAACTCTCCCGTGGTCACCCACATCATCCCAGAAAGGAAGGGAAAGCCCTGCTCAGAGTGGCTGCTGCTTGTGACTGTTGACTCTTTGTTCCTGAAAGAACCCTAACTCTCCGTGACTCTAAAATCTTACTATGGCTTTATAGAATTATTTGAGGAAAATAGAATTTGGGTAAGACCAGAAATGCATAAGTGTCTGCTTATATTCAGTATTAAGTCTCAGAACTTGCCTATTACAAGAGACACCAGCAGCATCCCAACTGCCCATGAAGAGAACCACTTACCTCTTTTGTGGTTCTTTTAAGAGTCAGCAAGTGTAAAACAAAGCACTCAGCCCCTTATCCTTCAGTATCTCTGACCAAGGGACCATTATGTTCATTCAAAGCCTCTTCCCTCCTGAAGCTTATAATCTAGTTTGGGAACAAGACAAAGAGATGAGTCATTAAGAAACAGCATCAGACTTGGGCGGCAGCACAAAGCAACTTCAAGGCTGTCCAGGCTTAACCGACCGAGGAGCAGTTCTCCAATAATTCAGAGCAAGAGAGAAATCTCGATGGTCTGGAGTGGCCATGAGGATGTCTGGGTAGAAGGTAGGACCTGATCCAAGGGTGGATGGAATTTTTTTCTTTATGAAGAGATGGGCAGCCAACATTCACAACATGCCCAGTAGACCCAGAGTCTCAGAGGAGGAGTGTGCCTGGTGACCTCAGGGACAGTAGGGCCACAGCTGAGTTGTACCCAGAGATGAGGTGTGCAAAATAAGACTGAAAAGACAGGTTAGGGACAAACTGTGAGGGGCCTAGAATGCCAGACTATGGGGTTCAGAAGCCAGCCTAAGTGTGAGAAGCTAGCATGACCCTCTACTTGGATGTGTAATAGAGATTAGCAGTTAAGACCTCAGCCTCAGTTTCTCACCCTTTAAAATGGGCATAATAACAGTGCCTAACTCATGGTAATATATATACATGTATATATATACAATATATATTATATGTATATCAAAATACATACATTTATATAGCGTATATATCTAAGCTAATATATACAGTATATATGTATATATACTGCTAATATAATATACTATGATATATTATATAGCTTAGAACAGGGGGCCTGGCAAGTAATACGTTTTAGGTATGTTATTATTTTCTTATCTTTGGTGAGATTCATCAACCCACCTGAGGAGTTTCACGCTCTTTGGACATGGCTGAACAGGCATATTTAATTCATTCTTTGGATTTTATAGACAAAATAAGTATGATTCTCTTGGCCCACGACAGCTAGACATCTGTTTCCTAACTGTACCCCAAAGAGAAAGACGGCATCGGGCGGAATAAAGGTCTGCAATCTGAGCGCCACCGAGCAGCCAGCCGCAGTGCGGAGTGTCGCGTCTTCCGCGCCCTTCCCCTGGCAGCCGGGAACTGAGAAGCCTGCCCATTAGAGCGCCCGAAACAGTGATTAAGATGGACATCCTCTGAAACAAATCGGAAACTTTTTCTAAAGGGGGAAAAGGCTGAACTTCCACAGTATAAATATTACTAGATGGCCTCGGGCTCAGATGCCATTTACAAACTCCTCAAGCTGCGCTCTCGCAATTTATGACATTTAACAGAGCCACTGGAGAGAGCTTCGGTCCTGCCTCCGCTCCGGAGCCAAATATTAGCCTCCTTGTGTTAATGAGGCCGAGTCAGGGAAGAGTAAGACAGGAGATCATTTGAGTGACTTTGCTTGTTAACTTTCAGCCCCTTCTCTCCCCCAGCACTCCTCTCCTCTCTCCCCGCTCCAGAGAAAGCTGGGAGCTCTCAGGCCGAGGATTCAGCGCGCCCCCTTCCGCAGGCGCCAGTGCTGGAGCCGTTCATGGCTCTCCACCGCCCCAAGTGTCGTGGGCTGCTCTATCCCCAGGGCTCTGTCTCCACTAACCTCCCTCACTCCAGCCTGGAAAGGGGTGTGGCTCTGCTGAAAACAACTTCCAGGCCTCCAGCATGGGAAGATCTGAACTCCTACAACATGTTCTGACCAAGGTCCACATCCGGACAGGAGGCTACTCATTTGTATCAGCCACATACGCCTCTCCTACGCTCCAGCCCTGACCTTCTCCTGGGCAGGGCAGTTACGCTCTCTAGGCTTAGGGTCGTCAGAGTTAGCAAAAATGACTAATTTTTAATATGTATTCCCGTGCAATATTTTTGATAGACTAAAATCTTTTTCTTTGTACATTTGAAATTTAGATTTGATGAGCATCCTGCTGTTTATCTGGCAGCTCTATTGAGACCTCAGTTTCCTCATCTCTAGATGGAATATTAAACTAGATCAGTGATTTTCAGACTTTTTAAAGAACGAAGGTCTCCTGTCAAAAAAAAAAAAAAAAGTCTTGGGGCCTTCCCTGGCAGTCCAGTGGTTAAGACTCCGTGCTTCCACTGCAGGGGGCACAGGTTCGATCCCTGGTCAGGGAACGAAGATCCCGCATGCTGCATGGCATGGCCGGAGGAAAAAAAAAAAAAACAAACTTTCCCAGAAGCACATGTATGGAATAGGTAGAACAGAGCTGCTATGGTTGAGGCAGAGGTGGGCAGCCAGAGCCCTCCCCCTACCTTTTGCTGAACCCAGGTCTGCACTGGGTTCTGTTTCAAAACCAAGGGAGCAGACAATCTGTCCCACCCTTCTAATCCCTTCTGTCTCCACCAGCCCAGGCTTCTGGTGTCCTTCACAAATGATGATCCTACAAAACTTCAGGCCACCCATGTCTGTTTCTCTGCCACTGGAATTCTTCACAGGTACACTGTCGTGGAGGTAAGGGGCTCATCTTCAGATTCACCAGGTCCTGATTCCAACCTCCAAATCCATGAGATGTGGGCTAGGCCCCTCCTCCTAGACTCAGGCCATGAAGATGAAGCACCTCAGAGACTATGCGTGCTACGGGGGCAGGGGTGCGCCAGCCAGGCTGTGTGTGGCAACAGGGAAAGCATGGCCTCCGAGACCAACACTGCCGCTGTTCAGCTGGGAGAACTTGGGACTTAGCCTCTCTGAAGATCCATTCTTTGATAAAGGGTCATTGTTAAAACAATCAGATAAGGTATATAGAAGAGTTTCATGAATAAAAGAAGCCAGAACTTCCCCCCAAAAGAGTACAACATTACATGATTCCATTTATATGAAACTCTAAAAAATGCAAACTAATCTATAGTAACCAAAGGAGATCAGTGTTTGACTGGGGATGGGGTGGCAGGGAGGGACCACCAGGGGCACCAGGAGATGTTTTGGGGTGATGGGTATGTTCGCTATCTTGATTGCAATGATGGTGTTATGGTCATGTACATATGTCAAAACTTATGAAATTGTAGTCCTTTTTTTTTTTTAAATTTATGGCTGCATTGGGTCTTCGTTGCTGCACGCGGGCTTTCTCTAGTTGCGGTGAGCCGAGGCTACTCTTCATTGCGGTGCACGGGCTTCTCCTTGAGGTGGCTTCTCTTGTTGCGGAGCACGGGCTCGAGGCACACGGGCTTCAGTAGTTGTGGTGCACGGGCTCTAGAGTGCAGGCTCAGTAGTCATGGCGTGTGGGCTTAGTTGCTCCGCCGCATGCGGGATCTTCCCGGACCAGGGCTCGAACCCATGTTCCCTGCACTGGCAGGCGGATTCTTAACCACTGCGCCACCAGGGAAGCCCCAAGTGTGTTTCTTAACAAAAACAAAATTTCAAATTCATGTGACCCTGCATATGCCCCCGGCTCATGGAATATCACCTCAGAGGTACAAAGGACTCTGCACGTCATCTAGGCGGACACTCTAGCGAATGCACCCTTTCCTCCTCCCCCTCCCCTGCATCCAAATCCTATTGATTCTGTCTCCCACATCTCCGATACCTCTCCCCCTTCTTCTACGTCCACCATCCTCACCTGGTTCAGACATTGCCCTGTCCTTCCTGGACCACTGCCGCAGCCTCCTGATGGACTCCACACTCCCCAGTCTTGCTCATGTCTCTTAGTTACACTTCAGCTAGAGTGATCTTTTTAGATGCAAATATAATCATGTCCCTCTGCTGGTTAAACCTTAAGGTGGTTCCCCACTGTCCTTAGAACAAGACACAAACTCTCTGCCGTGGCCTCCAAGACCCACATGATCTGGCCCTTACCCACCTGTCCAGCCACGGCCTGCACCACTCTTGTTTTCTCTGTTCCAGCCACTTTGGACTTCTTTTTTTTTTTTTTTTTTTTGCGGTACGCAGGCCTCTTACTGTTGTGGCCTCTCCCGTTGCGGAGCACAGGCTCCGGACGCGCAGGCTCAGCGGCCATGGCTCACGGGCCCAGCCGCTCCGCGGCATGTGGGATCTTCCCGGACCGGGGCACGAACCCGCGCCCCCTGCATCGGCAGGTGGACTCTCAACCACTGCGCCACCAGGGAAGCCCTGGACTTCTTTATATGGACTGTGATCCTTCTCAACCCCAGCTCTTCCTATGTCTCCCGTAAGCTATTCCCTCCGCCTGAAAGAGTCTCTACCATCATTCCTCTAGGCAGCTCATCCTCTGGGTTTCAGCAGAACTATCACTTTCCTGGAGAAGCTTAATTAATTCTCTAGACAAAGTCTGACCCCCCATTTTAAGTCTCCAGTGCATCTCCAGTGGCAGAGCTTGGCTTAGCTCCCTGTGGTACCGGCTCCCGTTCTGACGACTGTTCCACCAGCCTGATCACCATCACGAGCCCTGCAGGGGCAGCTGGTATTCAAATGCCGCCTCTTTGGTGCAGACGCACACTTGTATAAGCTTCTGGAAAGGAACTTTACAACACGGATCATGAGCCTTTAAAATATCTGTACTTTCCTAGGACAAGGAAAGAATGTGTCGATGAGTGGTCTTTCTGATAATTATCTTTTTCATTGTAAATGAACACCTTCCCTTTCTGAGTTTAATGTTTATGCTCTCTAACCCACCATCTCCACTTAGGAAACACATCCTAAGGAAAAGATCTAAATGGTGAAGAAAAGTCTGTGGAGAAAAATGTTCATATAAAACAGAAAAAAGTGAGATAGCCAAAGTAGGATGATGGTGAAGTAAATTAAGATGTATCCATAGATTAGAATATTAAACAGTAATTTTGAAAAGCTATTGCATGTTTATGGTTTTTAATGATAGGGTGATTAAGTGAAAAGGAAGGGTTTATTTTACCTATTCCATTTTATTACATCTAATATAACTTAGAAATGTCCCACTAAAACCGTCTCTAATTTGGGAAGGAAACTGACACGAGATAGCCAAGAATTAGACTTGTGGAAGAGAATGACAGTGGCAGATCATCATTATTATTATTTAGCTGAAATAATATCCATACATACAATATACATCGCTGAGCACATTTTCAGTCATATCAAATATCCCTCACATCCTAGCTACCAGAGTCCCCGTGAACTGCTTACACAAAATCTTCGAACAGCTAACCCCAGAATGATCCCCTTGAGGCAAGCAACTGAGTGAGATGACAAGAATGTATGTCGAGTTCCTCGAAGCTACCCCACAGGCAATTTTGGTTCTTCCAGACCTGTTACCCGACGTCTGGCACACTAGAGCCCCCACGTAACTAAATTGAGGATATTTCATCTTTAAAATGAATATTCAGTGTGTCCACTGGGACGCCCTCATAACCAAAGGGGGATATTTTTGTCCTGCCCCCTGCTTCTGCATCAGTGACTAACAAACGACTCATCACCTTCCTGTTTCCCTGCGAGGAAATACATGTTTCGCCAGGTGAAATTGCCTTTAATTCTGTTCTTGATAAATAGATTAAAGATGTTATTAATAGCATAAAGATTTAGGGAGTGTTGTTTATTTGATTTACTGTAGAAAATATCCAAGAACTAAGAAGCTGCTTGGTATTGTGGGCAGAAATTGTGTTTTAGAGTAACAGAGGCCTGGATTCAAATCCTGGCTGAGTGTCTTTTGAGATATTTAGCCTGACTAAGCCTCAATTTCCTCATAAAATAATGCTCAAGGACTACTTTGCCAGGTAGCGATGAATTTAAGCCTTGTCCAGTGTCCAGCACATTATGGAAGCATAATAAATTGTTTGTGAATGAATGGCCTTAAAATGCTTAGCAGAGTGCCCTTCCGTGTCCATCAGTGTTTCCCAAGCGTTAAAGTGCATAAGGAAGCCTCTTGGGATCCTGACAAAATGCAGATTCTGATTCATTAAGTCTGGGATGAGGTTTCCGACAAGCTGCCAGGTGACACCAGTGCTGCTGGTACACAGACAAAGCTTTGAGGAGCAAGGTTGTATATCACTGGTTCTCAAACCTGGCTACACCTTGTCAAGGACATTTTTAAAATACTGATGACTGGGTCCCAGCCCCAAGATTCTTATTTAGTTGATCTGGAGGTGTGGCTTGAGCCTTGAGATTTTTTCTTTTTTTTTCTTTTTTTTGGCCATGCTGCATGGCACGCAGGATCTTAGCAGGATCTTAGTTCCCCGACCAGGGACCGAACCCACGCCCCCTGCAGTGGAAGCACAGAGTCTTAACCACTGGACCGCCAGGGAAGTCCCAGCCTTGGGAATTTTAAAAGCTTCCTAGGTGATTCTGAGGTGCACCCACGCTTGAAAACCGCTACTCCATACAGTATGTGCTTAATAAGTAGGACCTATTATAAATTTGATGAGGATACAGATGACCGTGATCATGCTTAAGTAACAATATAACACACTGTAATACTATTCTATAATAAATAATATATACTATGCTGTATAAAGAGCAGAGAGAACCGAGTAACTCAGCAGGTAGGTCTTAATTTGCCAAAATGCAGAAGAGAATGGACCAATCAGAGTCTATGCAGAATTTAGAGATTGCTAAACTTTAACTACTCTAAATGAATTATATGCAATGCTTTAAAGAAGAGTGCTTTTTTTCTAGGGTGTCTCTTCAGACGTATTCCAGTGCGTAGTACACATAGGGAGGTTTCCATCCTATCTTGTTAACTAAAATGTTTGGGTTTCTTTTAACTGTGCATTCTCATTTCCAAAAGAGTGGGAGCACGAGACACATGATACAGTAGGGAAAATGTCGAGGCAGCGTTTTCAAACATAATCATCCAAATGTGAAGGGACATGCAGTTCAGAAGAAACAGAGTAAGACGATATAGCAAGGAGAGAAGGGAGCAGGTGACGCAATCTGATGTGACGCCGACAGGCCAGATCAAAGACTCTGACGGGTGAGAAACATTTCATTTGGGAATCGAGTGAATTGTTATAAAGTTAAGAGCGAGAAGGACGACTGTGGAGATAATAGGACTGGCTTTCAGCCACCACATCTAAGGACTTTGCCCAGAGGAACTATTCAAGTGCTCGTTCAGAACACACTGTCTGGAAGCATAAATGGAAGTGTCCAGGATTCCGGTGGGGTCTGCTTGTCTTTAAACGTCTCCACCCCAGTCCTGGAGCCTCTGACCTTCCTGAGTATGTCACCCAGATTCCAACAATCTTCCTCAAAAAGGACCAATCTCCTCTCCTTGAGAGATTTATGTATTCTACCCACTGGCTGAGTTTAGCACTTAACTTGCATTTAGCATTTGCTTTTGGACTCACTTATTACCTATGTCACTAATTATTTTTTAATTGAGGTATAGTTGTTTTATAATGTTGTGTTAGTTTCTACCGTACAGCACAGTGGAGTTCCCTGTGCTATACAGCAGGTTCTCATTAGTTATCTATTTTATACGTATTAGTGTATATAAGTCAATCCCAATCTCCCAATTCATCCCACCACCCCACTTCCCTCCTTGGTGCCCATACATTTGTTGTCTACATCTGTGTAGGCCACCAATTTCTAAGTTAAAACAATTTTTCCTGCACCATGTTTTCAAATTATTAAATGTCTTTTCATACTCCTTTAAACCTAATAATTTTATTATGTCTTCTTAAGTTAACTCTTTCAGCCACTTTACTGTTTGGCAAATCTGCCACTTCAAAGGAAATCATTTTAAACGAGTCATTTGCAAAGCTGAGCAATAACCACCCATTGAGGACTCTGAAGAGAGAACATGGAATGGCTTTCTCTCTAGGCTTGCCACTCTCTGAGGTTGCCTGAGTTGGGTAAGAAATTTATTCTTTTGCACCTTGTTTTTTCCATAAGTGTTTTCCATAAGTGTATTGAAAATATGAGAGATTTTGATAGAATGATACAAAATTTCTCAGAAGAATACAACATTAAAATTTATCAAGACCAAAGTAGGAGTAGAATTAATATGAACCAATTGTACAACTTCGAAGGAATCTGAACATATCTGAAACAATAAAATTATGTTTACATTGACCAGATCCAGAGTCTTAATAAAGTTCAAGGAATACTATGGAGTTAATAATAATTGGATTAAAAATGTGAAACTATATATTTTCATAATGGTGATCAGAATCATAAAAGAAAGAATAAAAAACTGAATTGAAGCCTCTGGCTTTTGTGGGCAAATGAGAAATCTCAGTAAAGTACAACTAGACAGAGCGGCTGGAAGGGTCTGACATCAGGGAAGAATGCCCCACACCTACATCCACTCAATGGAGTTGAAAGAGAGATCTAGTTATAAGCGCTGGGAGGAAACACAGCCTGACAGGTGCGATATCATCTCTAAAGGGTATAGTCAGAGAAGATGATGCCTGACACACAGTAGGTACGCTTGGATGGATGGATGCCTGGATGGATGGATGGGTGGATGGATGGATGAGTGGGTGGGAGGATGGGTAGATGGGTGGATGGGTAGATGGGTGAATGAAAGGGTGGATAGGAGGTTGATGGGTGGATGAATGCATGGACGAATGGGCACTCAGATTCAGAGTCCAAAAAGAGGTAGCATGCTACCTAAAAAGGCAGCTAATCGGGGGATAAAAGGGACACAGGAGAAACCCAGCAGCCTTGACAGGCAGGCAGCATCAGAGATATCCATCAGCAGATAGAAGGTATTCAGGGAGAGAGAATGAAGAGAATCCTCACCCTGAAGAAAGAAAAATAAATGGGAGATTGTTGAAACAATACTTTATAACAGGCAAATAATACAAAAACTAAACTCTCCAATGAAAATGCCAACAATTGGGTCTTGAGTGCTAGACAGAAGCTCAGTTATCAGACATAAGGCACAGAGTAAGATGGATGTCTCGACTAGCACACAACTTCAGTTATCAGAATCAGCGCATGAGGGCAAAGCTGTACCAGCACCAAAGGCCACTGGATGCTCAAACCTGAAACTCCTTAAATCCCTCTTGCTTGCAAGTGGGATTAGTCCTTGAGCCCAGGGCAGAGCTGAGACTACAGGTGTGTTCAGGAAGACCCAGCCTTGGGGAGAAGAGACAACTGTGACTGGAAATCAGACAGGCTGGGAAGCCAAGAGGACCCTAATAACTCCACTGAAGAGAAAGGAGAACTGAGATGAAGTTCCAGAAAAATGCAAACATCGAATTCCACGGACCTTTCCAACAGTCATCTGAAAGCAGACCAACAGCGTTGTGGTTGAGAGCTTGAATCCTCATGTGGTCCCACTTCTATGTGCCGCCATTCCTCTAGTAACCTAGTAACACCAGCGCCACCAGCCACTAATATTCCTTGACTTCTCTTCTGTGCAAAGAGCCCTGTCCCAGGTTTCTATCAGGAAAGGGAATTCCTTTGATTCAGAATAAACTGATGACAGGAATGGTAAGACTGAGCAAAGATGATGTGAAAAATAGCCAAGGATTTTTTTTTTCCAAAATCAAAACAGAGACCATACATTCAAGCAGCAGGGACTTCTGCCACCTATTAAAATTGATGGGAGGGACCTCCCTGGCGGTCCAGTGGTTAGGACTCTGCGCTTCCACTGCAGGGGGCACGAGTTCGATCCCTGGGGTTGGGGAACTGAGATTCTGCATGCCGCTCAGCCAAAAAATAATTTTTTTAATTAAAAAATAAAAATAGGGCTTCCCTGGTGGCGCAGTGGTTGAGAGTCCGCCTGCCGATGCAGGGGACACGGGTTCGTGCCCCGGTCCGGGAAGATCCCACATGCCGCGGAGCTGTTTGGCCCGTGAGCCATGGCCGCTGAGCCTGCGCGTCCGGAGCCTGTGCTCCGCAACAGGAGAGGCCACAACAGTGAGAGGCCCGCGTACCGCAAAAATAAAAAATAAAAAATACAAATAAAATTGATGGGAATGGTCCATTTGGACTCACGGATATACCACTTGCTGCAACCAAAGCGCCACCGTGTGCAGAAGGCACTTCCCTTTCCAGCCCAGGTCCAGTCCTCTTATGCCCTCATCCAAGTTGGCCTCCATGGCTGAGCCTCTCTCCAGCCAAACAGGCAAAGCTGAAGAGCTGAGGTCACTGACTCAGTGCCCCGGGATGGAGGCAGCTTGCTCTTATGGAGGGAAGCCCCTTCTCCCATCCTTCCACCTGCAGTTCTGAGGAGCCTTCTCCACATCGGCATTCTGAAGGTGTCCTCTGATGTGCAGTGGCATAGGCTGAGCAGCTGTTTGGGTTTTCATTCCATATATTTCGCCCGCAGCATTGCCTCCAGCCCCTCGCACTTGCTTAAGAGGATGTTTGCTGGGAGCGTCCTTGAGATGTGATACTGCTGCCTTTGCTTAGCAAATAACCCTGGTTTCAAAGAAGAGAGACAAGCTGCCTTGTAAACCCAGAGCCGCCATGGAGGATTCCAGAAGGAAGACTCGACTTTCCAGAACCAGGGTCTGTGGGACCTCATCCCACAGCTCTGTGAAGCACCATCCGGCAGCATCCTTACCCCTGGAGCAGAGCGTCGGTAACAAAGGAAAGGAAGTGCTTCCCTAAAGTCTGGCTCCCTGCACTGAGAAAAGTGAAAAAAACTGCCTGAACTCTGAATGTTAATAAGCTGGCAGTCACTGGTCTGTCGCTAGAGAATAGGAGAGTACCCCCACGTGCTAATGGAAGATGCCTGTATCTTCCACACCACAGCACCCTTGGTGCTGGCAATGATGCCAAGGAGATCCTACCCCAGGGAACCACTCCTCCAGCCCTGCCCTCCATGCTCTTTCAAAGAAGAATTTGGCTGGGCCACTCATGTCTCCTTCCCGTGAAAAAAACTCTCATGTGTGTCAGGGCCTGGAACTCAAGACAGAGCAACTTTATTCCATTCACTTCCACTTCCTTGAGAGCTTGTCCTAGCTTGAACCACTAACACCATCCTCTTGTTCTGCTCCCTCCTCCTCCCCTCTCGCCCTTCTTGGATCCCCCAAGGAGTAAAGCAGGGTTAGGGAGGCAGGACAAAGAAACTAAAGGGATGGATAAAGCTGGAAGTGGAGACCACCCCAATTAATTTTCACCACTACTGGGGACTTCCCTGGCAGTCCAGTGGTTAAGACTCCACGCTTCCACTGCAGGGGGTTCAATCCCTGGTCAGGGAACTAAGATACTGCAAGCTAGCTGTATTGACAGGCCCTTCCGTGTCATCCTGGCAGAAAACTGGAGAATGACAATGCCTACCCCGCGGGGCTGTTGAGGGAATTAATGACATAACGAACGCGCAGAGCCCAGCAGGCAGTAAGCATACAATAAACGGTAGCAGGTATCATTGTTTTCTCCCCGGACAAGCCATGCACACCAGCAACCTGCATATCGTTGTTACTGTCTCTGTCACTGGCTACCACAAGTACCACCCACAGCTCAACCTGAGCAGACAGGGCAGAGGCAGCGTCCCTCCGATCTGGCTGCCTTCAGCTGGTACCCCTGGAAAGCAGGCAAACTGTTCTTATCGAGGCGAGCCGAGCCCCAGAGGACAAGCTTTGCCACTGGAGAGGACTGACCTTTAAGCTGAAATGGAAATGAAACAGAAGTCCTTTTCAGAGTTCAAAGCATCCAGGTACCTCTCCTTTCCCTTTCGTAACACTGCCCAGTATTTGCAGTTACGGGCTGGCTTCAGAGAGTAATGCTGTAGTTCCAAGGACACACTGCATCAATTTCTGACCCACCTGAAACCACGTAAGTTCCCAAGAATATCCCAGACCCTGTAAGATTTACAGACCAATTTTCTAAACCTAAGTGGTTTGCATAGGCTTTGGATAAGAATCTGAAAGCATGTTTCCTTATCTAAACTGGACCACTTTAAAAGAAGCAGAAGATATAATATTAGCTTTCTAGGGAGTGGTCTGCAGCAATACAAGACCAAGGAAAACAATCATTTGGAAAATTAGTGTTAAGAATCAACAGTTCCTCTGCAGGAAAGACATGAGGCTGTATTTCATAGAGCTTGGGAGTATATACCTGAAATCGCTACTGTGATACAAAAATCACCAGTTGAATTCCAGTGGTATCATTTATTTGGACCCTGACCACTATCTCCCAGGTTATGACAGAAGGGATGTGATAAGAGGAGATATTGTCTATCTGGATAGTCACGGGGGGTGGTTGGAGGTCGTAAACCTGCAGAGGTGTTCACTTTCCATTGCAGTCCGTAACAGCTCTCACCATGGAGGACATGGTGGTCCTGGGCCCACGTGTCTCGGATGGAATGGAGACACTGAACTCTATGCAGCTACAGCAGAAGCCAGAGATTTCCTGGGTATAATCTCCCCTTTAGTCAGTCAGTACTGAGTGCTCCTAGGATGAACAGGATTTTACTGGGAACCTAGAAGCATATTCTTAGAATTAGAAGTAACCCCACACTACTTAAAATGTTTACCATATTGAACTGGGAAAATGAAAGTCTTGCCGGGTAAGAATGAAAATAAATAATATCCTTAAGTGGCAAAGAGTCTTTAGACATAGATTTTTCAAGTATTTCTCATCTTTGTTGACCGTCTGAGGTTTTTCAAACATCACTTTGATCTTCAAATGTGTTGTGGGCTATCATGGCATCTGTCCATATCTCAAAGCAGTTTCAAAATTAGCATATTCCCTATCTCCCCCAGAAGGAATCTCTGAGACCATTTTACAGGTAACCTGGAAAGATGGAATCCCAGCACACCTGAGGGAGGGGAGTGTGTGGTGAGGAATGTTTAAGAAAATATCTGAGGTCTATTTGGCACAGAATAAATAGAAAAAAACCTGACATGGTTTCCCCCATTGCCTCCCACATACCTGCCTTCTGAAAGGACATGTCCTTTCACAGTCCTGCTAGAGAAAATTTCCAAGCCATCCAGAGGAAAGAACTCCTTTAGCAGGGCCCTTTGCATCACCTCAGCTCTGCTGGGAGCTCTCCAAGGCCACGAACAACTGAGAGAAGAGCTTCACCGGCCAAAACAGAGCAAACATGACAACAAACAAATTATAGCTAAAATTGGAGGTAAGAATTCAGTTTTAATTAGGAAAAGTGCCCAACTCTCCTTTCTGTACTTGGATGAGACGGCCAACGCCCAACGCAGAAAGACCACCAGGCACCCTAACTGTTCACTACACTTTCCTGTTTCTTCCTAATAAGACATTTGCCAATGCACACAAGACCCATCTGGCATCTTCATCAAAGCAACAGTAGGGAAGCAGTTGCACACCCTAAAACCCTTGGGGTCAGATCCCTCTCTTAGCCTACTTTTGCCGGTATCACCACCAAATGTGAACATAAGTGGCAGAGTAACAATGGCCTCAAATTCTTTGTAACTCCCTCCATAAAAATGTCATTTATTATGGTTACCAAAGTGGAAAGAGGGGGAGGGGTAAATTAGGAGTTTGGGATTAACATATACACACTACTATATATAAAAGAAATGACCAACAAAGACCTACTGTATAACACAGGGAACTCTACTGAATATTTTGTAACAACCTTTAAGGGACAAGGATCTGAAAAACATTACATATATATATATATATAACCTTGCTGCCCTGAAACTACCACAACATTGTAAATCAACTATACTTTAATAAAAAAAAATTAAAAATTTAAAAAGTCATTTATGAACCGCTCCCCTTGCATCTAGACTGGCATGTGACTCCCCAAAGAACTGAAGTGGTACCACACCAGTTCCAGGCCTAAGCCTTAAGAAAGCCTGGCAACTTCCACCTTTGCTCTTTGGAGATCCCTGAGTCACCATGCAGGTAATCTGACTCTCCTGATGGAGAGACCCCATGGACAGAAGAGGTCCTTAGACTGTGGAGAGGGACGGAGGCTCAGCCCTCCCACTGAGGGTAGCTAGGGTAGCCCTCCCCATGACTCGAGGTCTATGCACCATCGGACTGCGCTTCCTTGAAAGAGACTCCAAGTGACGCAAGCAGAGCTGCTCCACTGAGCCCAGAGCCCAGTCAACCTACAGAACCAAATGAGAAATAATAAAACAGTGGTTGTTTTAAGCCCCTAAGCTTTGGGGAAGTTTGTTACACAATAATAAATAACTGATACCACACAGTTCTGGTAAATCAGAAATAGTCTTGGGATCTCAAGAAGTTAGCCCTACCTACCAGAAATCTACCCTGGGTGAAAGAAAATAACCAGCACTTCCAGATGACCGACCAGCGGTCAGTTGATACATCGCCTGCATCCCAGTGCGTGGGGAACAAACACTGTAACACTTGGCTAAAAGAGGGCGACTGAGAAAGGACAGGGAAGTGGGCGTCTGGCTGATTTTCTTCATAGTGAGACACCTGCTTTCAGGTGTCACCAACCAAACCCTCAACCAGCTGAGGTAACCTGCCACCTTCTCCCATAAGCTACGAACTATGTCGCTTTCATCAATGCCTGAACTCCAAACCGCAGCACACTGCTGGAGGAAAGGATAGACTCTACAAAAGACGGGTCATGCTTCTGGTAGAAGAAGGAATCACACAGGAGGAATGTCTACAGGGGTTTGCAGTAAAGAGGGTTGGATCTCCCGGAGTCAGAAAGCCCCAGACACTTTTTCCTGATCATCAAGTGCTGCTCAACCCTCAAGTGGAGATCATCCACTCGCTTCCCAAAACTGCAGGAAAAGCAATGCACCCAAGACCTGATTTACCGTATAATCATTATCAGTCAGTCTCAAAGAGCGACTAACTGGCTCAGTCCAGAGGGGAGGACCAATCAGAAGCTAGAGGACTAGAGATGCTGCATAATGAGACCAGCCAATGCGTAGCCAATCAGCAGCTCAGTCGGGTGAAAAAGAGAAAGCTCTGCGGGAGGCTTGCACTGTCCCAGCATCTATCTCACACCAGTGGGTGTCAGCTATAAAATAGTCAGCACCCAATGCATGGTTGGCAATGCCCTGGGAAAAGACACATATAAAAACCTACATTGAGATACAATCAACTAAAATTAGGGGAGTAATTAGGGTTTATTTATATGAAGCTTACTGTTGCCATTAAAAATTATGTCTAGGAAGGGAATTCCCTGGCAGTCCAGTGGTTAGGACTCCACGCTTCCACTGCAGGGGGGCACGGGTTCCATCCCTGGTAGGGGAACTAGGATCCCTCATGCCCCACCGTGTGGCCAAAAAAAAAAAATGTCTAGGAAGAATACTAATGACATGGTGAATGCTTACAATGCTTCCTAGCCGAGCAACCTTGGACACCTTACTGAAGTTTTCTGCGCCTCTGTTTCCTCATATATAAGTGGAAATACAACCACATTCCATTAATTTTTTTTACATCTTTATTGGAGTATAATTGCTTTACAATGGTGTGTTAGTTTCTGCTTTATAACAAAGTGAATCAGTTATACATATACATATGTTTCCATAACTCTTCCCTCTTGCGTCTCCCTCCCTATCCCACCCCTCCAGGTGGTCACAAAGCACCGAGCTGATCTCCCTGTGCTATGCAGCTGCTTCCCACTAGCGATCTATTTTACATTTGGTAGTGTATATATGTCCATGCCACTTCTCACTTTGTCCCAGCTTACCCTTCTCCTGCCCCATATCCTCAAGTCCATTCTCTAGTAGGTCTGCATCTTTATTCCCATCTTGCCCCTAAGTTCTTCATGATCTTTTTTTTTTTTTAGATTCCATATATATGTGTTAGCATACGGTATTTGTTTTTCTCTTTCTGACTTACTTCACTCTGTATGACAGACTCTACGTCCATCCACCTCACTACAAATAACTCAATTTTGTTTCTTTTTATTCCATTAATTTTAGGATGCATGTCTTCCCACATTTTAACATCTCTGAAAAAAAAATCATCATTTTTGGTGACACAATGAATTGGTGGGTTTTTTTCTTTATTTCTTAGTGTACATCTGATGATGATGCATCTTGGAACCCTGGCCTCTTGGACTCGCTTAGGACTTCCTGCATTAGGTTTTTGTGAGGATTAAAAGAGTTAATATAGCTGCCTCACAAGGGGCAAGCACTCAAACCAATATCAGTTATAACCATTATTAACTGGGAGTTCCTTCTGGACACAGGTACCCATCTTTGCAGGAACACAGACAGGCAACCCCAGCGAAAACAAATATATTCTGCTCGTTATTTTGGTGCCTGGACTTTATATCACTCATCCCTCCCCCTCCGTTTAGGGCTCCTCAAATCTGGTTGCTCAGGGAGACACTTGGGGGAGATTTTCTAAAGGCTGATGCCTAGTACATCCCCCCACCCAAGACATACACACACACACACACACATACACACACACTCTGCTTTAACTGGCCTGGGATAAGACCCTGGCACTGGGATTTTTAAAAGCTCCCTAAGTGATTCTGAGGTAGACCCCAGTTTAAAAACCCATTGCAGTAAATTACAAGGTCTTTGAGACTAAAGGCCTTTCTAGGAAGAAAACCAATATAGCGGTGCAGTTAGGGTCCTGGAGTTGGCCAAGCCTGGGTTCCAATTCCTGTTCCTCCCCTTGACCAGCTAAGTGACAAACTGCTTCACTTCTCCCAGCCTCAATTTCTTCATCTGCAAACTGGGAACAATACCTACCTGCTAGGTTTGTTTAGGGCAGTCATGAAATGAGCTAAGCATACACACTTAATAATTAAGTTATTATTAGTGTCACTTGATGGCCATTTCAGCATCTACCCAGTGACTTGCCAGTGGAGGTGCTTAATAAATTTTCCTCGATTTGAATTTGGAGACTATAGAAAACCCCTCCCACAAGACAGGGGCATAGAGAAGGAGGTGATCAAATGATGACAGGTTGGGGCCACTCTCACAGTTCAGCATAGGCTTGTCTGCGCCTCATGTGGTGGGAACACAGTAATTATCCCACCTCATCACCAGCAGGGTGGATTCCTGACAATGACCACCAAGGCAAAGACCTCTGCCCTCCAGACTCCCGCTCCGAGTTCAGTCTCCTGTGTAGGTAAGTTGGCAACTGAGCAGCATCTGATAACTTGGTCCCCAAATTATCACAATCTGAGGGATCTTTCAGAACAAGGGAAGGTGAAACGAGGTAATGTGTAAATACTCTACTAAATGCAGGGCTGTGATGTTCCTTTCCTCAGGGATAAACCCTGACCTCGAAAACTGAGTGGAGACAAGGCCCCATCCCCACAGGCCTCCCATCCTGCGTGCCTGGCCCCGGGGGACCTCCAGCCAGGACTTGCCACACTCCAGCAATAAGCTGTACTAACAAGGATACCCAGGAAAATGTGCAAAAGCTGCGAAGGGAAATGAGCCCCAGGTCCCGCTCCTCCCAACAGCATCAAATTTTTATTTCTTGATTAAATAGAAGCTCTGTGGAAGGGAAACAAAACTAGAATGGAAGTCATTTGCTGCCCTCTTGTGGGTGACTTGGTATCCTGTCCCTCCAGTTTCCAAGATGAGACACAGGCAAAAAGGAGGGACATAGACTTGGTGTCCAAAGCTCTGCTCACCTCTGCAAAGCACCTGGAAAAACTGTACCTTTGCTTGCTCCCAACCATCCCATGTGTGTCTGGAAATCGGTCTAGTTCTAGCCAAGGCTCAGTGTACTCAAGGGAAGTCTGGGTATACCTTTAGCCTTGGAGGGGAAGGTGAAGGAGGAGAAACAATAAAATGTCTGACTTACAGTGTTTATAATTTTCCTGTGCTACAATCTGGATTTGGGCTCTTGGCCCAACCTTGGTCCAGCCAAGGGTAATGGGGGGGGTGGGGTGGAACTAAAGTCATAATGGGCTTAGGCCCATTATGAAATCCTGGACTAGATCAACTATGAAACCAAACCAGGCTCCAGGGAGCTGGAGGGGAGGTGAATCCACACAGAAGGCAGCCTGGGCGGGAAGCACGTGCTATACACTCACTGCAGCCCCAGTCTTATCCCCACTGGGCCAAACAAGACCTTAGCCCATCAGGAGCTCAGAAAATGGTTTTTGTTTTTAGGATTGTTGAAAGATATACTCCCTAGCTTAGAATATATCCAGAATGTGTGTTGAAGTTGCTGTCTCTCTGGAGACTACCTGTGCTAATGAAACATTGAAGATTCCCTCGTTTGCCGACTCATTGCTTGCAACTTAACTAGTGATGGATAAATGAACCGGAATGAATCCTTTTTAATTATTATATTCTTAATGTATACATGAAATTTCAGAAATCTTATAGAAATGCAGCCGCATAGTCTAATAATCTAAGGAAAGAGGGGAACCTTAATAAAACAGTGTTTTATTTGCTATTATCTCCTTACTGGTATATCACAATACAAAGGCTACTGATACCATTGCTGGAGTTGTGGTTTTAAAGCAGCATTCGTTCTGATCCCATGAGAATTCATGCCTGTTTTATGAGCATCCTCCATCCCAAGATCACTGTTGTTTTCATTCCGAGGCTGGTCTGTGCAGAAACTGATCAATGAATTTCTTTTTTTTCCTACTTCATGGACTGTCCTAGCATCGCATAAATTCAACTTCATAGTCATGATTCCTCAGATGGAGGAAGCCCTAAACATACATCTCACCTACCTAGCATCTCCTATGGTCCCACATATTGTAGAGCTGCACTGTCCAATATGGTAGCCACTGGCCACGTGTGTCTATTTAAATTTACATTTTAGTTCATTAAAATTAAAGCCCCTCCATTGTATCACCCACATTTCAAGTGCTCAGTGACCACATGTGGCTACCATATTGGACAATACAAATGACAAACATTTCCAAGACCACAGAAGGGGCCTTCTTATTTGTTTATTTGCTTGTTAGTTTTTGTTATTTGTCTTGGGTTTTATTTGACAGTGTATTTTCTTTTCCTTTTTTTTTTTTGGCTTGCAGGGTCTTGGTCCCCCAGCGGGGTGTCGGGCCTGGAGCCCTGGGGTTGGAGCGCCAGTTCCAGGATGCTGGACCGCCAGAGAATTCCCGGCCCCAGGGAATATTAATCAGCTTGAGCTCTGCAGGTCCCCATCTCTGCACCAAGACCCAGCTCCACCCAACTGCCTGCAAGCTCCAGTGCTGGATGCCTCAGGCCAAACAATGAGCAAGACAGAAACACAGCCCCACCCACCTGCAGACAGGCTGTCTAAAGTCGTACTAAGCTCACAGACACCCCAAAACACACCCCCTGACATGGCCCTGTCCATCAGAAGGGGCTCTTGAACAGAACTTTTCTATAAGATATTGTCGAAAATTTTTGGCAAGGCAAACAAGGCCTTTACAGCCTGGTCCCACCACCTTCTTACTCTCCTCTCTGGCCACTCCTCCAAACATCCCACTACATGGCCCCCTAGCTCATCACTTATGCTGATCTCCCTGGGATGTCTCCCCTGTCCTTCCCACCCCCACTACCTGGTGAATTACTATTCATCCTTCAAAACCCAGGGTAAATGTCACCTCCTCCCTGCAGCTTTCCATGATCTACCTTACCCCACCCCACAACTAGACAGTTAATTGGCCTCTTGTGAGTCATTCCATAGCTGTTTATTTTTTATAAAATATTTGTAACTTATTAATTATTCTTAATAATATCTTTTACTAATACATAATATATTTGATTATAAAATATTTTCTTATTTAATAACAGTAATTGTATCTTTGGAAATTTCATTAAATAATTATTTTTTTAAATAAATGTGAGCTTTGATCCCACCCTAGTTTGAAATACAGTCCTCAAAAAAAAAAACACCTCCTCTAGCTTCAGGGTCAGGGTGATCTGGAGAAAAAGAATCGAACTGGGAAACAGGAAACCTGTAGTCAAATGCTTGGCTCTGCCCTAACTAGCTGTGTGAGAGGTTAAAACCTCTCTGTTTTCTCATTTATCAAACGAAGCTTTGGGTCTGATTATTCCTAAGGACTGTCTGAGTTCTTCTAGGGCCTACATCTAAGCAGGCAGCCAATGGGAGAATGGTGGAAACACAGGGTGATGAAAATGGGAGATCAGAACACCCCACTCTCCATCATGAAGCTTCTGGAAACTAAATCTAAACCTCTCCTTATTCTCCCCTCACTCGTACCAAGCTGGATAACTCCAAGGCCTATTACCTCAGTCAAGCCACCAGATTCTTATAGAGAAGTCAAGGGTCAATCTACCTAGGGATGGGCTCTCAGTCCTGCTGGAAATATTCACAAACAAGCTAAATATTTCCACACAGTTTAGAAAGTGCTTCTGCATCGGATGGAAGAATGGCATAGATGACATTCCAGTCCCTTTCAATACTGAGATGTGGTACCGCTTGTGTAGATCCTGTCACTCACTATCTAGGTGACTTGAGCAAGCAAGTTAATTTCTCTTGGGCTTTTCAGGCTCATCTGTAAGAAGAGAAAACTAAACTACATGGTCTCAAGGTCCCTCTCATTGCAAGCCTCCATAATTTACAACAGAGGGGGAACAGATCATCTGAAGTGGAGGGAGGGCGGATTCACAGAGATTAGGAAAGAAGTGGGAGGGGAGAAAGGAACCTGCAGTTAGAGGAAAGAGGTGCAGCTGATGAAGGACCGAGGAAAGTAAAAGCTTTCAAGAGGGAAGAAAAAGCATAAACAGAACCATGTAACAGGAGAGAAAAGAAGAAATCAAAAAAGAGGAAAGAGAAGGATGAAAAGACGGAGAGGTTCTGCCTTCCCCAGCCCTTCCTAGCTCTATTTAACACCCCCATCTCCACCTTCTTTATTGTTCAGCTGTCTTGATAAATTTCCACTGGCATTAACATGAAGCATGTGGTTAATACCATCGTCTTAATACCCAATTCAATTTTATTACTAAAGGCGTCTTTTTTTCCCAAAACAAGGATTTCTCTGAGACCCATTGCATTTTCCCTTTACATTCATTACATATTAAAGGTTTCCAGGAGCCCCTAAATTTCCAATTTATGCTGAGGCTCCCATTTCATATGCTGAAGGTACTTCATCACCATTTGTTATGAATGAGCTACAACAGTATTGCAAATGCGCTCAGCAAACAGCTCCTGACTTTCAGGTGTCAGTTACATGCAAGTTAAACTAAATGGATGAATTTTGAGCAGGAATAATGTAGTTCATGTTGACATTATTCACAGCTTTCCCAAGAAGACAGGTATTAATCAGACAACACTCCTGTAGGTCTCAGTATATAAATATTTGGGCGTCTGGCTAAACAGTGCCCTAACCTTTAAAAGGCATATAGACCTTATGCTTTAAATAGGATCATCAGTATAAAGGGCAATTTAGGACAAATAAAAGGAAGAATTTCTTTACACAGGAGTGTGGATGTATATGGAGCCTATTATCTCAAGAGTCTGAACAGCATACAAATAAAAATAAGTCCCCAAGAAGGATTTAGATAAGGCAGTAATCACAAAATTCTGTGAATTCTTCCTTTGAAATCATTCACGCTTCTATCTCTTCCCCTGTATTTCCACTGTCCCCACTTTGGACAACACGAAGCCTCAATGGAAATTTTACAAAACACGAGAACTCAGGTGTCATTTCTGGAAGTTTATAATCTAGAAAGTGGGACATGGTATACAGCAAGAGGTGACTAGGAGAGCATGTAAGCATATGCTAGGTGATCAGTGAACAGACGAACAAGGATTGCTTCAGAAATTAAGAAGAAAGGGCCACTTCTCAAAGCAGGAAGACTTGCAGAGAAGGATGAGTTTGACATGGCCATAATACACGGGTTTCAGGGCACAGATGAGCAGACAGGATGGAAATCCCATGAGCCAAGGCATGAAAGTGGCCACGAGTTTGACACAATTTTGAGTCAATCAGCTCTCTGGGTAAAAGACGGCGTTCACATTGAAGAGTAGGAAAATGAAATCATTAGGACCAAAATATAGGAATCCTCCCTTTTTTGAAAGTTTGTTTTGTGCGACTTCACTTTTAAGAAAGACCTACTTATCTCCACTAAACAAAAGAAATCCAAAAAGGATTTTCACTTTTACAAAAAAAAAAAAAAGGAGAAAAGAGAAAATAGCGTCCAGTGATTGTTTTGCAGTGAGCTGTTACAGAGGCGGGTGGCGGGGGGGGGGTGGTTTCCCCAAGTTGCTCCCTGGGAACTACACTTGGCATCACAGCATCAAGCTGCCATAACTTTGAACTGTGTCTTTGAGCATCTGGGCTTTATCTCATTTTATTTTTTGCAGCCATTGGCAAGATGAGGTCTAAGGTAATTGCTTCTTTGTTTTATAACATTTCAGCTCATGTAAGTTTTCATACTTTCTGATAGTGGGGGAACTCTGTACAGGAAGTCCTTGACAAGCAGGCTAAAGAGATGAGACTACTCTGTAGAAGGGGAAGAGCCACCAAAGGTGTCTGAGCAAGAAGTTCTGACAAGAAGCAAGAAGGACTCAAGTTGAGAGCAGCAATGTGAACAGAAAGGAAGGAACAAATATACAGGATGCTCTGCTCTTTCCTTCTAATGCACGCTACTGCTGGATTAATCCTCCTGCATCATCTTACGAATCTTCCACCGGAAAGTCCTCACTGCATCCCACGCAAAGTCCAAAGTCCTCCTCTTGGTACCTGCCAGGCTCTATGGCCTTGCACAGATCTACTACAGACTCATTTGCCACTTACTTAAAACAAGACCTTTCCACTGTCAACCTGCTGCTCTCTATTTCCAACATATGCACAGTTCATTATGAACAAACATATATGGTCACACATTTTGTGCCCAGCTCTGTGCTAGATGTGAAAATGAAAGGGTCATAAAATAGAGTGCTACTCTGGAAGACCCACAGTCCAATGGAACACCCATTCCACTGTTTTTTGCCTGAATCCTACTCATTCATCCAGAAGAAGCTCGAGTCCACATCTTCCCCACGGTCACCAGTGATATCTCTTGCCCATGCTGGCTTCACTTACTAGGAACTCATCTGCACTTATAATCTTTTCCACTCATCTTGTTATTATAATTCATCATTTATAATTTTAAGATGTCAAAAAGTTTTAACTTTTTTTTTTTTTTTAACAAATTCAGCACTTCATGTGGGTTTTTGTTCCTGGTGACCTGCTGTCACCCAGACTTTAAAAGCATGGATTTCTACTATTTTTGACAAGTCTTAGATTAACCCTAATCTTATACACAGATTATTAACCCTAATCTTATACACAGGCATAATAAAAACACAAATCATTATAACTTCCCTGAGTCCTTGTGATAAGAGCCTCCCGTAACCAGCCTGAGAAGAGACGCCAGAATGCCGCCCATTTAGGTGAGGACATCAGTGGAGGACATTCACAGACTCATGACCATTAAACTCACCTAAAAATAATTATCTGGGGCTTCCCTGGTGGCGCAGTGGTTGAGAGTCCACCTGCCGATGCAGGGGACACGGGTTCGTACCCCGGTCTGGGAAGATCCCACATGCCGCGGAGCGGCTGGGCCCGTGAGCCATGGCCACTGAGCCTGCGCGTCTGGAGCCTGTGCTCCGCGACGGGAGAGTCCACAACAGTGAGAAGCCTGCATACCGCAAAAATAAAATAAAATAAAATAATTATCTGGTTCTCATTCACACGTACATGCTACATTTTACAGGACTGCACCCTCACCTTCCACTGAGGCCCCGAGACAGTAGGCATCAACTAATCCCACTCTGCAGTGGGGTCTTAGACACATAAGCAGAGGGGGGCAAGGGGGTAGGGGAAGTTTCCAGTTACCTCAGGCTTTGTGAGTGGGGCTTGGTGGAGAGCTCAACATTTTGGTGGAGAGGTCTACATTTTAGCACAGAGAGAGACAGAGATGATGGAACCATCTAAGAGAGACTTTGCTTACGAGGCCTTCTGGAAGAGTGCTAGAATTCCAACCCCAGCCGTGGGGCAACGGCAGAGTCATAAGGGCTCAGCAGAGGAGAGGCATTTGCCTGTATCATGGGAACATCCAGGTGAAAGATTTCCTGATACTAGGGAGGCCTTCAAAGGGCCCATGAAAGTGCCCACAAGAGAGTCACCTTTAAACACCTGCAAATATCTACAACCATTTTGGCGGCAGCCGAGTTAGACCTCTAAACTCTCTAAACTCCTCTGCCTTTCTCTGGTCTATCCCTAGAAGGGTCGGAAGCTGCAGCTGGCCAATGCATGTACGGGGTGGGAAAGGAAGAGAGAGGGAGAAGTTGATAGAATAAAGAAGATAAAAGAACCATGCCCGGACTTCCCTGGTGGTACAGTGGTTAAGAATCCGCCGGCCAATGCAGGGGACACGGGTTCACGCCCTGGTCCGGGAAGATCCCACATGCCGCGGAGCAACTAAGCCCCTGCGCCACAACTACTGAGCCTGCGCTCTAGAGCCCGCGAGCCACAACTACTAAGCCCGCAAAGCCCCCGTGCCTAGAGTCCGTGCACCGCAACGAAGAGTAGCCCCCACTCGCCGCAACTAGAGAAAGCCCACATGCAGCAACGAAGACCCAATGCAGCCAAAAATAAATAAATAAATAAAATAAAAAGACTTTCCCAGGTGACCCTGTGTAAAATAGCAACTATTTAAAAAAAAAAAAAAAGGACCATGCCCCTCTTCTGATGGACACTCAGGCTAAGCAGAGGAGTAGCTTCAGCGTTAAATGCAATTCAGAATTTGTATTATTGCCCTTGACTATACATATTAATAATAGAACTGCAACTGTTTTGAGGGACTGGAGGGATCCCCAGCTTTCAATTGTCTAACAGTGAACAGAGAAACAATGAGACTTGCCTAAAATTTCATCCAACATTAGGGGAAATACTAGCACCGTGGAGTGGCTTTGCAGGGGCAGTTATTAAAAATAATAATAATTTAGGGGCTTCCCTGGTGGCGCAGTGGTTGAGAGTCTGCCTGCCGATGCAGGGGACACGGGTTCGTGCCCCGGTCCGGGAGGATCCGACGTGCCGCGGAGCGGCTGGGCCCGTGAGCGATGGCCGCTGAGCCTGCGCGTCCGGAGCCTGTGCTCCGCAACGGGAGAGGCCACAACAGTGAGAGCCCCGTGTACCGCAAAAAAAAAAAAATAATAATAATAATAATAATAATAGTTTATAATTGTACCTGACATGTCTGCTTTTAAGGTACTAGTTACATATTCAAGAGACAGTATAGGAAATAGTGCTAAGAACAATGGCATATTACTATGAATTCAAATTCCTAATGTAAAGAAAAAGTTAGAGCAGGAGGAGAAAAACGTAAAAGAAGAAGACTCATCTCCTACCTACCAGGAACTTCTCCCTCTATCTTTATGTGCAGAGTTCAAGCTAAATCCAAAGAATGCATCACTCACCTCGCTCTGCTTCCTATAGGATGCAAACACTGAGAGCTAAACGGCATAAGCTTCCAAAACCCCAAAATAAAGCTATACACAGAGTTTTAATGTATGCAGTCTCATTAATAAGTTAAATATCCTATAATACATAGAAACAATGTAAGACAAAGAGCAGGTGAATGTACCTAACACCAGAGACTCTAACAAAAGAATTTATTGGGCAACATAAGAGTGAGGGGGTGGAGAAGACGACAGTGCCAACCATGGGCAGGATTTGGGATTCAGATGCGTGGTATCTGTGTGTCAAGGAAATAGGAGCTGTTTGAATTATGGGGCTATAATTCCATCTAGGGATCCTGAGGACTGCATAAACCACTTGAGCCTCCAGAAATCACTACTCCATATTTCAGTCACCTGCGGTTCGTTCTATGAGTAATTTACGGGCCGCCTTTGCACAGTCTGTCTTGTCAAACCTCAAACTTTGGATACTTCTTTGCAGTTTGATTTGTCTTTTACCTGAGAACCTGTCTGTTCCTGTAACCAGCCTTTACTGATCATTTACTACACGCACTGAGCTATGGGGAGAGCTGCCGTGTGCCTCTCCCCTGAAGGCCTCCAGCTGCTGCAGGCCTTAAACCCTTAAAGTTATCCAACACCTGAAATAAGACATCCTACAGCCAGCTACAGAGCCCTGCCTGGGGAGTAAATACCCATCAACAGCAACAAAGAAGTAAAACAAATGTTTAAGGAAGCTACGACCACAGGCGTTTGGCAGTGGGGCTCCCCGAGTGCTCAATCCTTGGGGCTCTGTCTAAGTAGTTTCCTGGGCTCCGTTCACAGAGAAAAGCTGCCCAGTGACTTGGGGAGGCTGCTTTTAAGGAGAAGGGGTTGACTTCACTGATGCTAAGACATACGGCACAGACACCCAATCTGCCCACACCACCTGCCTCCAAGCAACTGGCATGGTGTCTCTTGAGCAACACCTTGTCGCTGCCACCACAGAGGCACTTGTGTCCATTTTAGCCCAGTTTCCATACCTCTGCCTCCTTTTCCTCCTCAGTGCTGTAGAGCTAGTGGTAGATGGTAGTGTAAAAGCTGGGCTCTTTTTTTATTTTTCTTACACTTTCTTTTTTTGTCTTCATTGAATTTGTTACAATATTGCTCCCGTTTTATGTTTTGTTTTTTGGCTGCAAGGCATGTGGGATCCTCGCTCCCCGACCAGGGATCGAACCCACATCCCCTGTATTGGAAGGCGAAGTCTTAACTACTGGACCACCAGGGAAGTCCCCAAAGCTGGGCTCTTTTTTTTTTTTTTTTTTTTTTGTAGTGTGGATTTTTTTTTTAACATCTTTATTGGAGTATAATTGCTTTACAGTGTTGTGTCAGTTTCTACTGTATAACAAAGTGAATCAGCTATACATATACATATATCCCCATGTCTCCTCCCTCTTGCGTCTCCCTCCCACCCTCCCTATCCCACCCCTCTAGGTGGACACAAAGCACCAAGCTGATCTCCCTGTGCTATGCGGCTGCTTCCCACTAGCTACCTATTTTACATTTGGTAGTGTACATATGTCCATGCCACTCTCTCACTTCGTCCCAGCTTCCCCTTCCCCCTCCCCGTGTCCTCAAGTCCATCCTCTACGTCTGCATCTTTATTCCTGTCCTGCCCCTAGGTTCTTCAGAAGCATTTTTTTTCTTAGATTCCATATATGTGTGTTAGCATACGGTATTTGTTTTTCTCTGTCTGACTTACTTCACTCTGTATGACAGACTCTAGGTGCATCCACCTCACTACAAATAACTCAATTTCGTTTCTTTTTATGGCTGAGTAATATTCCATTGCATATATGTGCCACATCTTCTTTATCCATTCCTCTGTCGATGGACACTTAGGTTAAAGCTGGACTCAAACTCAGACTCTCTTCATTTAAACCACAGCTCTGCCGATCACCTGGCAGAGACTAGAGAAAGTTCCTTAACCTCTCTCTGCCTTGGTTTCCTCATCTGTAAACTAGAGATGGTGATGATGGTGATGACGAGGATGAAGGTGTGGTGATGAGGATAATGATGAATGACAGAACCTCACAGGGTTGTGGCAAACAGCAAATGAGTAAGTAGAAGTAGGCTGCTAAGAACACAGCGCTTGGTACACAGGAATTAATATGGTGCTAATTAATTAATTAGCTATTATTATTAATATGGTATAATAATTATATATTACATTATAATTATATTGTTAGAGTTGATATGAACATTATCAATATTAATTAATTAGCTATTACTATTTGATTTGGTAAAAAAAACTCCTCTAGCGCTCGAGAATCAGCAAAGCAGGAGGTGGAATCAGTGTTGGCAGAGAAGTGGTTTTTAGCCTCAGGGAAGGATGAAAGGAGATTTGAGCCAGAAGCTCTCTTAAAGATCAACCTGTAAGATCCTCATTTTGTAAACGAAGATGGTAAGTGATGCGGTCCGGGTGTTACTGACTCTAACAGTATCTCAAAGATATATATATTATGCAAATGCAAGGTGCCAATAATTTTGATTCTCTCTCCAGCCCGTTTGCTTCAGCCATCCCTTCGGGGGCTGTGTTTTCACTTTTACCCCTTCACAAGTTCCCGTCCTGCATCTCCTACTGGTTCCTCAAATTCAAGGTGGCTCACACCAAACGCTGCTCTTCCCTCAAATCAGTTCCCCCTCCTCCATCTTTCCCATATCTGGCAGCAGCAGCAGCACGAACCCAATCCCCCAGCGTTGCCTTCCCCCGGGGCTCCCCACATCCGGGGCTCTCAGTGTGTCCTTGTGCATGGTGGCTGCTCTCCCCACACCCACATTTCCCCTCCCTGTCCTCATTTCCCACCCATAACTTCTTTCTGAGCCACTGAGATCAGGTCCAGCTGCTCTGCTGCAGCCTCTTCTCTGACTGGTCCTGCATCCAGGCTGTCATTAGTGAATCTTATTTAAATATTCTTTCCTCACATTAGTCCCCTGCTCAGAAACCCTCCTTACCGCCCAAGGGATGACTTTCCAAACAGTCTGGCCCCAAGTCCTTCCTCCCCACTTACCCCCCTTCCCATTTTTGTGCCACCGGTGAATCGGGACTATTGACACCCCTGAGCAGCCCATAAAATTTCTGCTATTTTCCTTGGAATGCACCAGCTAAAGCTGGAGGAGCCTTGTGAGGGTGGAGAAGCAGCAGCCGGGCTTCCACACAATAAATCCGAGGACACAGTAGGGTTGGGAAGAGGCCCGGGGCTGCTGTCTCCCACACTCAGACCTTTCCTCAAGTCTCCTCCCTTTCAAGGCTGCCTGGGATGCTGTTTTAATCAGGGTTTTCCTGGATACGTGTGGAGCACGAGTTACCCAGTGTGCTCCCCCAGGCCAAACACCCAGGGAGGTAAACTCCAGCCCTGATGGTCCCTCACCCGGAGATGACCCCCATGTCTTCACAATAAGAACACCATCACTGAAACCGACCAGGTACCTCTTAGCCACACAGGGCAGCAATGCAGTCATTCCCGTGAGGAAGGAATCTGGTTCTCTTTCCTCTTTGTTTTCCAAAGTCCCCTTTCATCCGGAGGATAAGCTACTTTAACCTTGGCAGAGTTTAAAAGTCTGTTGCTAATGAGTACCAGCCCAGCTGGGCAGCGTTTAATGGGTGCTGACAGTGGCACCATCTACAAAAAACACAGGTAGCCCCTGAGAGAACAGGAGGCCGACCATGCTGTCTCTGCCCTAAAAGGAAAGAAGGACAAAAATGTGAAAAATGGCTTCATGCAATATTCGGTACAACTGTTCACAAAGTATTTCTCTTAACGCTTCTGAGAGCACTGCGCGTTGGAAGGGCAAACAACCCCCTTCCTCCCGAAAGCAAGGAGAATAAAGCTTCCGTAAAGGTACAGACACCAAGCTTGAGGTGTAAGACCTCACACGTGTTCTAGAAGTAGATATACAATAGATTTGCCCCAAAGCATTTCCAGTCGGCATCTGTGTTATTAACAAGCAGAGCTGAATATTTATATTTATAGGTCATTTATATATTATAAATGACCTATATATATTATAGGTCCTATAAATATATATTTATAGGATTTATAGGTCAAGAGAAAAAGGAGTTCTAAAAGGATAAAAACCAAACCATTATCTCTAGAATGTGGGATTAGGGGGTTCTCTCATTTGTTACTTAATAGATATCCCCATATTTGGGGGAGTTTGGGATTTGGGGATTTTAATGTAATTTGCTCTACATGGTAAGAAACTAACATCTGAATAATAGTTGGTCAAATTTGTAGATCAGATTTCAAACATCCCGGATATCTCTACCCATCCTGAAATGCCCACAGGCCCAGCTATCCTTGACGGTTCCTTGCCAGGCACGTGTGTGTGAAACAGTAATAAGATTTGTGTTTCTAAAACCTCGCTGTGAATCTCTGATCCCAATACATACAACTTGAGCATCTCAGCCACGTTGTCCTAATTTACCTCCCCAAGCCTCTTTCCTCATCTGCAAAATGGGAATCAGAATTACTTCACTGAACAGTTGGGAAAACTAATTGAGACATATTTATATAGAAGGAAAATTGGTCTATCATCAGGCCCAGATGCCACAGTAGAGGTTCACACGTGTTCCAGTCTCTCTACCTATTTTTATTCTCTCTGCCAGTGGACATCAGTCCTTACAGGGCTCCAACGGGAACACTGGACATGAAACAAAGGCAGGAGAGTAAAGACAACATCATCCAGAGACCTGTTTTTCTACTTAAAAAACATTCATTTAAAATTCTATCAGAAAGTCATAATGCCTAAAAAATTCATTACCTCTGTTCTAATTATACAAGAGCCTTACAACTAAAATATTCTCCCAATCATCTGAGACCACCACTTAACAGTATATTAGATGCAAAAATCTCAGATTTTCCCCATGGGTGTAAAGTTTAAACATTCAAATTTGCAAAAGAGAAGTGAATTGGAATAAAGACATTCACAGCCAGCTATTTCATATCCATTAGTTATCATTTACACATCAAATACATACAGCATTAAGACCAGATATACAGAATTTCCACATTTATATACAGTAATCAACATAGTGCACAATTCCAATCTATCTTACAGTCAAGTGTACAAGTTTAAATATGGCTTTATAAACTACTAACAATAACTGCTAAAGTAACTCATAGGTCCAGAAATAAACACCTCCACGTTGAGGCCCTCGTTCAGCAAGATGCTATTCATTGTGTTCGCAAAACAGATGGGGCAGGTAAATGTTTTCCAGGCAGTGTCCACCCATCAGCCCCCTAGCACCTGAAATGTGGGTTTGAATCACACCAACATTGGTCCTTCCTATCTCAGATATCTGAAAATAAATCTGTACATCTTCCACACGTTTGGAGACACAGGGTAATAAACAAATAGAAGAAAGGGCGTGGGGTGGGGGGAGGGGAAGCTGGGACGAAGTGAGAGAGTGGCATGGACATATGTACACTACCAGATGTAAAATAGATAGCTAGTGGGAAGCAGCCGCATAGCACAGGGAGATCAGCTCGGTGCTTTGTGACCACCTAGAGGGGTGGGATGGGGAGGGTGGGAGGGAGACGCAAGAGGGAGGGGATGTGGGGATATACGTATGCATATGGCTGATTCACTTTGTTGTACAGCAGAAACTAAGTATTGTGAAGCAATTATACTCCAATAAAGATCTATTAAAAGAAAGAAGGAAAGAAAAAAGACACATGATCAGTGAGATGATGATTACCAGGAATTATCAAAACTTGCTTTTCAGATTCAGAAATTCTCAGGCATTAGAGCCAGCATCTGCATTAATGGGGATTTTTCCCCTCCTTTCTTTTCTTGTTTTGCTTAAATCAGTGTCCTGGGAAATCTTGCAGGAATTGACAAGACGTTCTAGATCAAGTGGTCCCAAAAACAGAACTTAAAAGAGCTCTTGTAAACGTCATATCTAATTATTCACTCTTTTCTTCTCCTAACCAAAAATGCCTGTTTTAAGAATGAATGAATGGGGAATTCCCTGGAGGTCCAGTGGTTAGGACTCCACGCTTCCACTGCAGGGGCCACGGGTTCCATCCCTGGTCAGGGAACTAAGATCCCGTGTGCTGTGCGGCATGGCCAAAAAAAAAAAAAAAAGATTGAATGAATAAATGAATAACCTTGACCTAAAATCATGCGTCCATGCCTATTTTACATCCATTTTCCCACCAACGTTACCAACTGCCACATCCTGGGTGCTACGCCTAAGCCTTCCTGGCCCCATAATCTAAACTCTATTGAGTAGAGATTATTCTTTGTAAATTTCTATGTTTGCTATGGTTTTTAATGTATATAACATATCAGTAGAGCAGTGTGTGTGTGTTTATAAATAAATAAGCTGCAGGGCATGCTCAGATAGTTTTACTGATGAGGTCAGTGGCACAAAGGTTTGGAGCCCACTGCCTATATAGGGATCCTTTGGGGTGTCTCTAAACATTTAAAGGTATTCTATAAAACGAATATACAAATATAATCTGTACATTTTCTATCATAAAATGGCAACTATATGCCACAAACACTTCTGAGAGACTAGAAGGAAGTTCCGGAATCAAAGGAGTGAACACCCTGGGACCACTCCTCCAGTTCCCAGGCCCAGCCTCAGGCGGGGCAAACCGGGAGAACAAGCCAGAAACCAGGACAAAGATGAACAGGCTATTCACAGACAATCCTTCCCTACAGACTGCATTTGTTTCTGATTTAAACCCGTAGTCCCTTGGATGGTTTTAGTAAGATGCCACCACCCAGAAAACGTTCAGTGTGCCTGACACATCTCTAACACAGCCACACCTCGTGGTTGCTTGAAGCCCCAGTATCTGTTCATCATTCCTTCTCTCCTCCCACTCAGTGAAATTCAAATACCACCAGATGAAGGACTCGGACCCTCATCTTTTCAATCACCACCATCGAGGAACCGTCACCCTTATCAATGGTGGAGTTGTCAGACACTCAGCAGGATACAGAGGGCTGGGAAAAAAACATGTTTACAATAAGCATGATCCTGTGAGACTGATCACTTGAGGTAAAATTCCGCGCCCCCCTCTCCCCCGGTACGCGGGCCTCTCACTATTGCAGCCCCTCCCGTTGCAGAGCACAGGCTCCGGACACGCAGGCCCAGCGGCCATGGCTCACAGGCCCAGCCGCTCCACAGCATGTGGGATCTTCCCGGACCGGGGCACGAAGCCGTGTCCCCTGCATCGGCAGGCGGACTCTCAACCACTGTGCCACCAGGGAAGCCCGAGGTAAAATCATTTTGACAGAAGTAACACAAACATGTTGCCCCTACTGAAGCAGAGACCCCTCCAAAAGTCGAGCATTATCTTTAGTCTTATTGCTGCAAAAAATTTCAGATATAATTTGTTAAAGGTAAAAATACAATCATTTGGACATCGTTGATGTTTTAACAAGCCAAATGTGATCTCTTGTTGGGGGCTAGAAGCAAATATGAGAGAACACTTCCAATTCTGAACAACTATTAAAGAGAAAAGTCCATAGATTGTCGTATTTCTTTAAGGGAGGGAGGTAGTAAATACCCAAAGCATTACTCTTTTCTAGCCTCCAATTATATCACATTCCCTCTGCTATCTGTTTAGCCACTGCTGATTAACTTGACAATTCAGGAGCTAAATCCTATTGTTTTTAAAGCCATGGGGTAACTTTTTTTTTTTAATGCTAAAGAAGGTTTAAATTTTACAGATAAATAAAAGTTACTCTATTCTAGAGCTAAAAGTAAAACAGAAAAAAAAGCGGGGGGTGGGGGGGTGGGGGGTGGGGGGTGGGGAAGGATGCTTGCCAATGGATGGGGGGAAGGAGGTGAATTGGTCATATTTAGTAATACTACTTTTCATAAAATGAAATATCATCATAAATATATATTGCTCTATAGTTAGTGAATTGTTTCAAAATATTTAAAGCTGTAATTAGGAACAACAGCAATTGAAAAATATTCAAGAAGGCCATCAAGTTAATTGCTGAAATTATTTGTGTACTGAACACCAGAAGTACTGTACCAATCTTTTGCTCTAGATAACTTGTTTCCCCACGGAAATAATCAAGAGTGCTGGTGCTGGCTGGACCACATTCCTAAGTTGTCTTACTATTGCAATGGTCCCCTTTACTGTCTACAAATTTGACAATTAGGGGCAATAATCCTCTTGAACACTGAGACCATCCTAATGGTCTAGCCAGCAGCAGAAGCTTCAGAGAAGCTTTGGTCTGGGGGCAAGTTCCCTGCTTTGGCAAGAGCCAGAATGGTTGAGAAGGTCACACTGTTAGCCCCAAAACAGTGAGTTGCTTCCTTTTACGCTATTTTTCATATTCTCTGTAACCTTCTCAAAGGTGCAAGGCCAATGTGCTGCTGGTTCCAGTTACCTTAAAGACTAAAGAACATTAAATATCTTTAAGATATTCTTTGAAGTCAGGGACTAAAAACCTAAATTTCTGGTAAGAAATTTAAATGAGGAAAGCCTCACATCCATTTGCATTTACTCCTAGCACTAGCAAGGGTTTTGCCGGCCAGAGGAGGGGTCCCATCCACCAAGGGGTCCTTTTGAACTTTGCAAGTTGCATCCAGACCACCAGAAGCAAGTGAAGGAAGGTCAAGCCGTCGATCCCGGACCTGTTAGAAATGGGTTGCCAGAGTTCAGCATTTAGACTCAAGAAGTATTTGTCATTGATGTACCTTCATCAGTCTGTGTTCATCTTAAACAGCACTACATATAAAGGAGAACAAAGGATCCTGGGTCATACGAAAGGAGCTTCGCCCTGAAAACAAAAAGGAAGAAGGGGGGGCGCGGGTCAGGAGAAAGGAGAAGAGGAAGGAAAAGAAGAAGAGGAAGAACCTGAGTTGTTCCCTATCAACAAAAGGCACCATCCTTTTATTGAAAATACACTCAACTGTTCTAAGAATTAATTAATTGCTTAATTAATGCAGAACAACCTGATTGTGTAGAACTTTTTCCTGTAAGGAAAAATCCAGCGTCTTCTCTCCCACCTTAAGCCCAGGTCGGCCAGCAGAAGTGGTGGGTTTCAGGGCTGAAGGGAAGCTCCCCTGGCCCTGAATTGATTTTGCGAAATCAACTTTTTGGGTGGTCAGAAGGGAGATGACAATGACGATGACAACGAAACCCTGTCACTTTCAAAATACCACACTTGTCAAAACAAAGATATTTTCTCAACTAATGTGAGAGGCCTTATCCTCCTCCCCTGTCACTCAGCACACTCTCCGCGGGGATAATGACAGAGATCACTTTTGCTTGCACATCCCATTCCAATTTGTCTCCTGTCTGGCTGTGATAAAAGCAAGCAAGAACAAACACTAAACAACAGTGACTTTTTTTTTTTTTTTGCAGTACGCAGGCCTCTCACTGTTGTGGCTTCTCCCGTTGCGGAGCACAGGCTCCAGACGCACAGGCTCAGCGGCCATGGCTCACGGGCCCAGCCGCTCCGCGGCATGTGGGATCTTCCCGGACCAGGGCACGAACCCGTGTCCCCTGCATCGACAGGTGGACTCTCAACCACTGCGCCACCAGGGAAGCCCCAACAGTGACTTTTAAAGACTCTTTAGAAGAAGGCTTCTTCACCTGCAGTCCATGAACCCCCTAAGGAATCCACGGATAATGTCAAGGTGTCTCTAAATCTCCTGAACTTACATGTAAAATTTCATATATCTGCATATACGTATTTTTCTTGGACTAGGGCATAGGACTTGAATCAGATTATCAATGGAGACAAAAAAATTAAAAACCATTACTTTCTAGTGTACGGCCCACTTTCTGGGCATACCTTTCCCATGCAGCCTTCAGGGAAGGAAATGATGGGAGCTGTGTTTCTAGAGGAAGGGGAGATTATAATGAGCTGAGACCTCTTCTTGCAGAACTGACCAAGTTGGGCCTTGTGAGGTGCATACGACTTGCGCCAGTGGAGAGGAAGGGCAGGCATTTCAGGAGAGGGCTGGCATGAGCACAGGTACATGAGGCATGTCTAGGCAATGGCAAATGGACCAGCTTGGATGCACTGGATGGACCACGTGGAGGAGCCCCAGGAAACAAGGTGAAGAAAGAGGTGAGAACACCAGGCTCTAAGGAATACTTCAGCCTGGAGCAATACGGTGCCCTATTAGAGCTTTTTAGAAATATTAATCTAGTGGTGATGAGTGGAATGGATCAGGGAAGTGGCTAAGCACGTAAAAGAGGCTAACACAGAAGCTTAGGTAAAAGAGAATACCCTAAAACCAGGGTGCCATGTCTGTTCTGTTCACCACTGTATCTATATCCAGTGTGGATCCCGGGGCCAGGCACAGGGTAGGTGGCTATTAACTCACCAGTGAGTAACTAAATATCCAGTGAGAGACCATATGGGCATGGATTCCTTAAAAGATATAATCCAAGAATGAAGAGTCTTGGTGACTTGGACATCCTCTGGGTATCATTCACTGAGCCCAGCAGCGCCTTGCACAGAGTAGATACCGAAGAAAGATCCTTTGAATTGGCCTAGACCAGGCTGAAGAGATACAGGGGACAAGAGTGGAGAATTCCAAGCACTGGCAGAGAGAGACTAGGGATGTGCTGGTTCTATGAACATGGAGTGACCTCTTGGGGAGGTGGGTTTTAAAAAGAACCCAAGTCAAGGTGATGTAATGGGAAGAACCCTGTAAAAGGCAAGGTGAAAGACCTCCGTTCCGGGCCTGTCCTCCAAATAAATATGGCTTTCTAGAGTGAATCCACGGCCCAGCTATCCATTTCTATGAGTCTATACTTTCTCTCAAATAACCTAGGCAAGACCCCCACGGCTATAACCCTTAACGCTTCCTTTCCTTGAACCCTAGTTGTTTCACAAACACATATCCTCATACCTCAGTGCACACAGGCAGGGCTCCCGTGAGGACCAGACTGCAGTTCTGATTCAAGTCCAGTTGCTCTAAGTCTGTGATCAGTCATCTGGGTAGCATGTGGGCTTGGTAGTGTCACTATTCACAACTCATGAGTGTTACAACAAGAAATGGGAACCTCTGACAATATCGTTTACTTCTGTGTACATTTAAATCATCCTTGTATCTACTCTGGCTTATGCAGGGCAAAGCGTGATGCCGCTCCTTCATCCTGATGAGTGGAGACAGGGGTGGGGTGAGGCAAAGGGAAGTGGAGAGAAGGGCAGAATTTAATTTTACAGTGAGAGGTAAGAAAAAAGAACAGGTAGCCCATGGGTCTTCTGTCCATCCCAAAGCATCTAATACCATTAAAGATCACATTTCCTTAAGTTACCTTCTAGTAAAAAAGAAATACAGAACTTGAACAAGTTAGCCAGATGACCAAAATATCCCCTAATTTCTTATTTTTCTTATAAGTAGCACCTGTTCATCAACTTGGAGAACACGTCAAACCTGGAGAGCTTTAGAATGAAGCACAGGAAATTAAAGCCTTCCCAATCAAGAGTGCATCAGTCACCCACTCCACAGTGGGTTCTGTCTTGGTCATTTTGTTTCCATAACCAACTTTGGGAAAGTAAAACCTGGGTCTACTCTAGGGTTCCTAATCAAGTTACCCATACAAAATGCTGAATACCCGGTCATGAGCTGTCAGGGAGTACCCAGGACTCCAGCAATGTCCATTCAAGTCCCTGCGGGAGGCTCCTGAAAAGAATGAATGAAGGTCTTACAACTTCACTTTGAATGTTGGCTCTCCATGGACTTGCCCTCCAAGTAACACACAATAAAAAATATCTGTGACTTCTACACACTCATAACGTAATCATTCATGGCTTGAAGATACAGCACACTTGGTGCTATACAGGAAGAATAAACTGTAGACAAAATTTCAAACACAACTCTTTCCAGCTGAGGGTGGGGAAAGGGGAACTCAGTCTTTGTGGAGATTGGTCCACAGTTTACCTGTTCACTACATTCACATTTTCAGGCCAGGAGCTTCCCTGTCACACAGAACTACCACCAGCTGGCCTTGCAACACACTAAGCTAGAGACAGGAGAGGTGAACAGTCCAAATGATGCTGGAAACAAAACAGGCTTAACCATTCATACATCCTCCAACACATTCTTATTAGTCATCGAACAGTCCTCTCAAAAGATGAAGGGCTTTAATAAGATATTAACAACTGAGTTTTCTGTGGCATAAAAGTGTCTAGCTTAGGGTATTTCAGCATTTCTTCCCAGTTACATATGCCCTACCCTGTTGCTTAAATGGTAAATAACCTCAAAAACTCTCCCCCTTTTACTTCTTTGTGAATCCACAGCATTTTAGGACTATTTTGTCAAAACCATATTCAAAGAGAGTCTTTTTCAAGTAAAGTACGTGAACTTACCAGAAGACGCTGTTTTTTAAGAAGTTCCTCTTTAACCCCATAAGGAATAACCCTTCCCCAGTCAGTTGTGGTCAGAAGCCCAAATCCACAGCCATCACCCTAGGATCTTCAACCCATATTTCACTAGAAAATGTTCTAAGTCAACCAAAACTATGTCTTCAGAGATGGAGTGCCTCAGTCAACACAGTAACCGCAAGAGTTCAGGGGCTCTATGGGGAGGGAGAGAGAGGACGGGGAGGGGAGGAAAAATCCTTAAGAAACATTAAGATTTTCCTCAGCGTTGCCTTCCCCTCGCCGGACAATGGCTGAGAACACCAGAAAAGTTGCGTTAATAAAACTGCATAGGGTCCACACTGCACAAAGTGCTCTGCTACCCGTTACAATGATCCTCTTCCTACTTCATCTTTCCAATACATCTTGCAAGGTTTGTTTTCAAAAAAGACATTACAAGTTGGCGAGCTTCTGCTTACAAAAATCAGTCAAATCCTTTCCCTTTCACCACTATTAAATCCATCCTATTCCTGAGCTTTATTCCCCCAAGTAAACCAAACGTAGGCAGCTTAACACTCCAGAATCAACAAAGGACAAGGTTCCAGTGTGCGTTCAGGCAACGAAAGAAAGGCTTCTCTGCAAACGTACAGTCGAATTGAAGACTGTTTGTAGCTGTTGATGATCTGTAGAAACATTTCCAAGGTTCTTTGAACAAAAGATTTCGATTCAAGCAAGGTCACAAAGAGGATGATGACAGAGTCCTAACTGTGCCTTGGTGTGTGTTCCATTGGCTCCGCTTGGGCGAGTGACTGTGGCCGCTGTTGCCTAGATGTGGAATTCCTTTGCCCTCCAATCTCCACACACACGAAGCACATTAAAGAATAAAATGTGTTTATGTCACACCTCTTCCGAGAGGTTTAAAGCGCCGTATGTTACCACATGAATCCTCACAACACCCCTGTGAGGTAGGTAGGCGGGGACTATTGTTACCCCCACTTTACAGGTGAGAGAAATGAGGCACACAAGAATTAAGGGACTTGCCCAGAATCACACAGCTAGCCACTGGCAGGGCATAGGATAAAACTGATACTGGCTAGCACCTAGCACAGTGCTTTGCACGTAGTAGGTGTTCACTGAATATCTATGGATTTTATTTGACTTATATCTCAACATACAATATACACACAGGAAATAACAAGCAGCCACCATAGAACATTTATCTCCTACATTCCTTCTGACGACATCTCTCCTGACTTTGAACCCTGCTGGATGAAGGATGTTCAAGAATCCATCTTGCACCTAAGCCCTCGGGTTGCAGGGGATCGATGTACACACCATCTGTGGACAACCTGCTCTTGCACCTGCTCTACCACACCATCTTAGTTTTCTAATGAAAACAAAAGTGGGTTTCAGGAACCATGCTGACTTTTTCTTCTGCCTGTTTGTTTTAAATGGAGCCATCGGAATGGTTCTGTGTCTTGTTTGTACAAAAAAGAAATAAGGCTGCTCTAGTCCAGTTAGCTTGTGAGAACTGTGTCAAGCACGAAGATCTCCTCCCAGCTCGGATGGACTTCTACCTGGGAAACTGGACTGACCCCAGGGAATGGCAGCTCCAACAGAGGAGGGTCAGCAGGGCTGAATGTCACTTGCACTGTTCATGGTCTGTGTAGTCATCCAAGTCCACATCAGAATCAAAGAGCGAGTGTCCAGTGAAATCCGTGTCTGGGGTTCTGGAAAAACTGTTCTCTGCTCCCTCATCTTCAAAGGTCTCTGTCCTTGAGTAAGAGCTGAAATCCAGCAGGGGCGTATGCGTTTTGCTGCCTTCACAGCTCTCCTCGGACTCATAGATGGTGTTGTCATCATCATGGTGCCACTCAGGCCAGAATTTCCTCCTTATCCTCTCACAGTACATGGCAAGATTGATCAGCTCACCTGCAAGGTGGTGAGGAAAGCGAGGGTTAGTTCTCAAAGGCAACAATCTACCAGCCACTTGGCTTTCTGGGAAACTTAGAAGGATGGGGTAGAGTAGGCATTAACCATGTTTTTCCACAGAGGCACCGTCAAAATGTTTAGATTTTTATACACAGAAGGAGAAAGGTGAGTGGGAAGAGTTAAATTCAGTGAATGGGCTGAATGAAATTTCCGAGTGAGTCTGATGGTGGTGAGAAGTGAGGGGGTAGCTTATCCAAAATGGCGGCTAAACTACCATCATTCGGCTTTGTGAAGTATTTTATCATTTTATGTTTGCATATCAAGAGAACTAGTGCTTCGACTGGTTCATATCTAAATTGATTTACAGCCCACGAAAACACACCAACTGTTAGTTGGATTAAGTCAGCCAGAAGTGATCCTTCATTCCACAAATATTTGTAGTGTCATTATGGGCTGGTCAGTACGCCAACTAGTTGAAAAAAATTAGGTTAGGATGGAAATTTTGCCCTGAATCATCCATAAAACAGGTAACTCAGAATTGTCTTTATGGACAAGCATGCCTGTAAACATATTTCATAAAACAGAGATTTTTTTATTTTTTAAATAAAATTGAACAGTGCACCCACGATTGGGTTCGTTGGGCTTGGTCGTTGGTCTACTTCTTTTTCCTGTGAATCAAAGGAACATTTTCGTTAAGTTGCTAAAATTGTCCAGGCATTCATCTGAAATACGGCACGGTATGTGGCTTTCATTTCCTAATTCCAAATGAAAAATGTAGAAAGAGGGTGAGTTTTTGCTTTTGATCCACCAGATGGCAACACTCCTCATAAGTATATAATTTGTCACTGTCTCTTATAGGACTTTATTGCCCTAAGAATATTCTCTGGATGTTTATTTTTTTAAAAGTTATATAAACATTCACTTGTTGTGTAGGTAGTCCATGTTTTATTGCAGGAAATTAGAAAATACAGATAAGCAAAAAATAAAAGAATTACCAATAATCCCATTTGCCATAACATTTTCATTTAAACTCTTCCTGAAATTTACATATTTATATATGCATTCACATATATTTACATTTGCTATATAGCATTTACTATATATTCTGTTTCCTATGCTACTTTCTTCACTTAGCAACATATAATGTAAACCTTTTAATTTCACTCCATGACCACCTTGATAATTGCATAGTACTTCATTATACAGATGTACCACAGTTTCATTTTGTTTTTTCCAATCTCCCATTATAGCCATTTAGGCTGTTTCTATATTAACAGCTCTAGTGGTTATAGCCTGTAACTACTCTATTTTATTTTCTACCAGAGAAAATAATATATGCTCATTTTGGAAAATTAGAAGTGTGTATATAGAAATGGTATAAATATACATAATACATATATATATATAAAGAAGAAAACAAAAGCACCTATAATCTCACCAATCCAAGGTAATCACAATTAACACTTTGGTGTGATTTCTTTCAGTATTTTTTTCTATTTATTTATTGTCATTATTATCATTACCTGTCACTTCCTGTAACATTATAAGCATTTTCCCACTAAAATTTTTCAAAACTTGATTGCTGTTCTGCTTAAATACATCCATTACAAAACATAATAAGGCAAATCCCCCCGCTTCATGGATCCTGTAAACCAGTGGATTTGTATTGGTTCCAGGTCACCATTTTCAGTCTTCTCAGATCAAAACAGTTCAACTCACATTTATATGAGTCCATTCTGATTGCCCCCAACTCAAAGACTTTCTGTACACGCTCGGAAGCTAAGAAGCCAACATCATTGCTCCTTTTTGGGCAGATGCACGCAAAACTTTCCCTTATTTTCTCCCTCAGGGAAGCAGTTACAAAACACCTCACCAGGTATTGCTGGTAACCAAAAATTAGATAAAGACGCAGAAGCAGCAGCAAGGGGCCATTGGGGGCAGGGAATATCAAAGATGAATTGTGGTCACTTCACAGCAGGCCCTGGGGACAACCCTGTTTGCTTCAATCAGGTCCATTCCCAGAAAGTAAGAATCTAGTCACAATGTCCATGGGACCTACACAATATATGACTGTCTCTACTTCTTTTGTAGCCATTCTCTCTACAGTCTGTTTCTTTACCTTTCTTCCAGGAGAGCTGCCCCCTTCATGACTGTGTGACATTAGAACCCCTTCAGTCTGCAATAATAAAAATTAATAATAGCACACATGTATATAGGCCTTACTATGTACGAGGCACTACTTGAAGTGCTTTATTTATTGTTGAATTATATTAACTCCCATCCCTAGTCCTGGCAACAATCCTATGAGGCAGGAGCTATTAATATCTCCATCTGTAATAGGAAAACTGAAGCAACAGAGAGGTTAATTAACTTGCCTAAGGTCACGTAACTCTATAGTGGCTGAGCCAGGATTCAGACACAAGCAGTCTCCAGACTCCATTCCCTTCACCGTGACTGGACTCTGCCTCTCTCCTGATGAGCTGACAGCCTGGCCTGGGAATTAATAGCTTCCCACTACCTGTTACAGAATATTTTTCTGTAATTCTTTCTGGAGTCTCAAGAATTTGGAGGAGACAGGTGTTGTCACTCAAAGATAATGGGTTGTCACGAAGAAGAGATCCCTCTATCACACAGAGAAGAAAGGGTGTGCTTTTTGATAAGCAAGGGCTGCGAGCTCACATGCCCATCCTCATATCCTGCCCCTGATAAAAAGAGTGAAACAAAGAGTGAAAATTCACAGTTGAGTTCTCCATTTATCTGGTTTTGCCAATCCTTGCTTGTTCCGAGATTCTCCACCAGCTGACCCACTCAATGTGCTACCAGCCAAAAAGAATGAAAAAAGTAAGCGGTACAAACAGGCTATGTGTAATGTGTGTGTGTGTGTGTGTGTGTGTGTGTGTGTGTGTGTGTGTGTGAGAGAGAGAGAGAGAGAGAGATGCCCATGTTAACATAAATGCCTATACTGAAGATGTAAACTTTGTGAAATAATTTTTTTAAAACTGCAGGGTTTCTTTCAAAGTGTACTCAACAATCAGATAATGTCACCTATCAGACTGGTAAAAAAGTCTAATACCATCCAGTGTGGAGGGTCAGGCATTATACTACATGGCTAGTGGAAGTATAAATTGCTATAAGCTTTTTAGGAAAGTAATCTGATGTTATCTATTGAAATTTTAAATTCAGTTACCTGTTGGCTCAGGACCCCACTTTTAGTACTCTATTCTACTAAAATAAAATCATCAGTATGTAAAGATAGATGAGCATGGATGCCGAATGCAGTATTATGTCAATAAAAACAAAGAGAAAGAAAAGAAAGATGGAAACACCTGAATGTCCATCAGTAGGGATTGATTGAATAAATGCTGGTATATCAATTCTATAGACTATTGGGCAACTGTTAAAAAGACATAATATTTTATTAAGTGAAAAAAACAAGTTATAAAGTAATGTGTATAATGCAATTCCACTGTTTAGTTTTAAATCAATAAAAACAAACCAAAACAGCTATATACACGTATGTAAATTTGTATATGAAAAAAAAAAAAGGCACAGAAGGGTTCACTCCAAATCCTTAATATTAATTTTCTATGGGAGTGACACTGGACATGGGTGAGGGGAAGGTAATAAATCTTTTAAAATATACCTGTTTAATTCAACTTATTGTGACAATATGTATTACCTTTTTAATTTAAAAATCCAATAAAATAAATTAGTAAAATGACTAATGAGTGATTACTGATATTCTCAGACAACTTGAAAGGATATTTATCAGAAAGCCAAATGGCCCTCTACCCCAAGGACACTCCCAGACAGAATAAAGAGCTTTTCTCTTGGAGTTTCTCAAATGGAAATATTCCCCATGGCTCTTTGAAAAAAGTGACTCCTTTTATTTTCCTATATTTCTCCAATTCTTCCCAGCACCACTGTCAGCCCCGAGTTCTTAACCAGCCAATACTGGAAAACCTAGGACTGGCGCTCACACACATTCTTTTGGTTTCCAAGTATTTACTCAGCACCTCCTGGCTCCACGCCTGTGGTAGGTGCTGGCTGTGTCCTTCGTTGCTCCCTATAACGCTGTGTCACACAGGCAGCAAGGACGCTGAACATTTCCTCTTCAGAAAAGTTCTTAGCAGGGCTTCCCTGGTGGCGCAGTGGTTAAGAATCCACCTGCCAATTCAGGGGATGCAGGTTTGAGCCCTGGTCCGGGAAGATCCCACATGCCGTGGAGCAACTAAGCCCATGCGCCACAAATACTGAGCCTGCGCTCTAGAGCCCGCGAGCCACAACTACTGAGCCCATGTGCCACAACTACTGAAGCCCACCAACCTAGCGCCTGTGCTCCGCAACAAAGAGCAGCCCCCGCTTGCCACAGCTAGAGAAAGCCCGCGTGCAGCAATGAAGACCCAACGCAGCCAAAAATAAATACGTAAATAAAATTTTAAAAAAATATTTAAAAAAAAGTTCTTAGCAAACTTGAATGCGGTAATGAGGACACCCCCACCTTCCCCAGTCTCACTGAAGCTAGTTCACAGATCTCAGGATACAAAGACCAGCAAAGATCATTTGAGCCAGCCCTTCCCTGAGACCTGAATTCCCCCACAACCTCTTCCTAAACACTTTGAATGGAGAACAGTAAGAGTATGGGGTGGGCATATATGTGTATGTTTCTCAAAGATATCCAGCATTTTTTCCACCTTTTAATCTATCAAATAATAAGCCAAAAAAAAATAATCCACATACAATAAATAACTGATGGTAAAAGAGCTGCTGAACAGTGTTTGTTTTTCTTAAAACACAGAAGGTTGTGTTCCTTACAAATTCAGAAAAGCAGTGTTAGGTTCTCTGGGTTTGGTACGGCTCTCCAGGGCAAGCAGCTGTGCGACAGAACCCGTTCCCTTTTGTGCTTTACTTTCACTTTTCTAGGCTCTCCAACTCTCCATGTCTATTTTAAAGAGTGCCAAATCCACATGCAATTCTCTAATAAGGATACTTTGATCAAAATATCAAATGTGGGCTTCCCTGGTGGCGCAGTGGTTGAGAGTCCGCCTGCCGATGCAGGGGACATGGGTTCGTGCCCCGGTCCGGGAAGATCCCACATGCTGCGGAGCGGCTGGGCCCGTGAGCCATGGCCGCTGAGCCTGCGCATCCGGAGCCTGTGCTCCGCAACGGGAGAGGCCACAACAGTGAGAGGCCCATGTACCACACACACAAAAAAATCAAATGTGACTCCACATTAAGAGGGCTGCTAAAAAAGACAAGAAATAACAAGTGTTGGTGAGGGTGTGGAGAAAAGGGAACCCTCGTGCACTGCTGGTGGGACTGTAATTGGTGCAGCCACTATGGAAAACAGTATGGAGGTTACTCAAAAAACTAAAAATAAAATTACCATATGGTCCAGCAATTCCACTCCTGAGTATTTACTAAAGAAGACAATAACACTAATTCAAAAAGATACATGCATCCCTATGTTCACTGCAGCATGATAGCCAGGATATGGAAGCAACCAAAGTGTCCATTGATAGATGAATGGATAAAGAAGATACACACACACACACACATACATACATACATAGTATGAAATATTATGCAGCCATAAAAAATGAAATCTTGCCATTTGTGACAACATGGATGTAACTTGAGGGTATTATGCTAGGTGAAATAAGTCAGACAGAGAAAGACAAATATCATAAGATTTCACTTATATGTGGAATCTAAAAAACAAACAAGCAGTGTATGTATAACTGACTCACTTTGCTGTACAGCAGAAACTAACACAGCATTGTAAATCAACTATAATAAAAAAAACCTATAATAAAAAAACTAGAAAAACAGCATTGTATATCAACTATAATTTTAAAAATTAATTTAAAAAAAAGAAAATTGTTAATTAAAAACAAACAAAAAAATCAAAACAAAACCAGACTCACAGATACAGAGAACAGACTGGTGGTTGTCAGAGGAGAGGGGAGGTCGGGGGGTGGGGACATGAATAGGGGAGGTTGAGAGGTACAAACCTGCAGTTATAAAGAGAATACGTCATGGGGATGTAATGTACACCATGGGGAAATATAGTCGATAATATTGTATTAACTTTGTATGATGACAGTAACTAGACTTATTGTGGTGATCATTTCAAAATGGACATAGACATTGAATGTGGTACACCTGAAATTAATATAACACTGTATGTCAATTATATTTTAATAAAAAAAAACTTGCTGATAATAAAACTGAGATTCGGGACTTCCCTGGTGGCACCGTGGTTAATACAGAATGTTAGTAAAAATTATTTGAAACAAGTCCAGAAAAAGATTAATCACACAAATTACAATGTAGCCATGGGATAGGATATTATGCAACTACTAAATACACTGTTTTGAAGAATATTTAATGACAAGGGAAATGGCCATAATACATAGTTAATTAAAAACTGCAGGTTACAGACTTCCCTGGTGTCACAGTGGTTAAGAATCCGCCTGCCAATGTAGGGGACACGGGTTCGAGCCCTGGTCTGGGAGGATCCCACCTGCCGCGAAACAACTAAGGTTGTGCACCACAACTACTGAGCCTGTGCTCTAGAGCCTGTGAGCCACAACTACTGAGCCTGTGTGCCACAACTACTGAAGCCCGCACACCTAGAGCCCGTGCTCCGCAACAAGACAAGCCTCTGCAGTGAGAAGCCCATGCACCGCAAGGAAGAGCAGCCCCCACTCGCCACAACTAGAGAAAGCCTGCGCGCAGCAATGAAGACCCAACACAGCCAAATATAAATATTTTTTTTTAAAAAACTGCAGGTTACAACTATATCAACATAATGATCCCAACTTTTAAACATACATATATACATGTACTTGATAAAAGATAAGGAAACATACCACAATATTAACGGATATTCTCTGCGGGTGATGGGGTCACAAGTTAATTTTATTTTTTTTTAACTTTTCTAAATTTTCTCTAGCAAGGAAATGACATTTCATATCATACACAAACATATTATGTATATTTTAAGAACTGCTGAGTATTCAAAGTCTGTCCTCCTACTCACCTAAATTAAGGAAAAGTTCTCATGATTCTGGATGTTTCCCGGAGTAGCCTGTGTGGCTAGATTATTTTAAATAATATCTAGGACCAAAAAGCTAATATTGATACACACACACTCACACAGATGGCAAGGACAATAGTGTCTTGGCTGTTCCAAAGCTAAGGCAGAAAACTGTCAGATCCAAGCCACTTCCACTCCTGGATGTGAGCCAGTTCTAAATTATCCAGACTCTTGGTTGTTTGTTTCTACTTCTCCTTTGAAGGTCTCCACCACAAAAAGAGCAAAGGCAGAGAAAGAAGTTGAGATCAAATTAGTAGTTTGCCTGCATTAGCAGCTCCGATCAAAAGGTTAGAAAGGGGCATAGAATAATGACTGAAATGAGCTTTAGAGGCTTGCTGTGGATTTGAATGATTTGTTCTCCTCCAGTCCCCATGGAGAGCTGGAAGCTACCGGCTTATTTTAAGAATCTGCATCTACGTGCCAAAGTGCCCTGCAGGTGACAGCATCAGATTCCCCCAAATGTGTGCGTCTCCGCATGGGACTCAAAATCAATTCTCCAAAAACACTGATCATTTATTTAAAAAGAACACTAAACGCCTCAAGTCCCTCCAGGAAATAATAGAGGAAAGGGTCAAGTCATAAATAAATTCACAAAAGATGCTTCATTTCTTCGAGAAGGGATTCTGTACAATCTGAGATTTCTACTGATACTGGATACCTAAATCTTTCTGACTAAATAACAGATGACCTCAATACACTTGACCCTTAACCAACATGGGGGTTAATTCGCAAAGAACTTATAGTCTGTCCCTTGTATCCAAGGTTCCTCCGCATTCGTGGATTCAACCAAGATGGACTGTGTGGTACCATAGTCATTACTACTGAAAAATAACCACGTATAAGTGATTCATGCAGTACAAACCTGTGTTGTTTGAGTGTCAACTGTAGAGTGTGTGTGTGTGTGTGCACATAGGGTGTGTGTGTGTGTATGCATAGGGTGTGTGTGTATGTGCTTGGGTAGAAATGTAAATGTATGTGTACGAGTGAGTGTGTACACGGCATGTGGGTATAGAAGCATATGAGTAGATGTGAGTGTGTGTGTACTCATAGGTGTGTAAAGGTGGTGTGGTAGGGAAGGAGGGAGTACAAAGAAACAGGAAGCAAGAGTAAATACAAAACACACCCCTAGATGAATGAAAAGGAATCACTATCTTTTAGACCACCATGGAAAACCTGATTAAAATAAAGGGAAACTACTTTAAGTGCTACAAACATCACCAATATGATAACATATTCAATTTAGATAACTTCCGACACATCATAAGACAAGGAACACCTCCATACTGATCACTTAGGAAATTAAATATAAGTCCATACTAACCCTGTCCCCACCTAGCTATTGTTCTAAAAGACCTTCAGTCAATGCCTGATCCATTCCAACCAAGTCTGGTAACGTATCTAGAGCCCCATCCCCACCAATCTGGAGAGTTACTCCTGCTGCCTTTAGCCTGTTCTGAATCTCTGGGCATGCACATGAGTATACACACACACACACACACACACACACACACACACACACACACACACCCCTATAGACTTCACCAACCTCCCCACCCACGCACCCACGACTACCACACATGACTGCTCACCTGCCTCAGTTTCTTGTATGATTCTGTCTTGCTTGGTTCCATCCATCCACCCATCCATCAATCCATCCATCCATCCATCCATCAATCCATCCAACATTAATTAAGAGTACTCTATATGTTATTCACTGGTGATCTCAGGTACACCTCCAGTCTCTCAGCTGGGGTATAAAAATTCTGACTAACTCTTGTCAACCCCCTTCCCCAAATCGAAATATGGAACCTTGATGCCCACATTCCTAGGCCCCGGGCACTTGCTTAGGTACTGTTTAAAACCACAGACGACTCAAAATGGTTCCCATTCATCAAGGCAGAGGAAGCCTCTCCCAGAGGCCCCAGCTGCCATGTATATCCCACCACCCCACTCCAACGCACATGCACGCACGCACGCACACACATACACACATGAAGATCTGGTCCCTTGACATCAACCCAGGTTGAGCTGACTTTCCCTGCCCCACTGCCAATTTTACTTCTGGCAACCACCCCCATCCCTACCCCACACATATGTGCATCCTCTAGCTCCGGTTCCAGTCATCCCACTTTGACCCCTCCAGTTTAGAATTGTAATTCTCATGGGCCTTACATCAAGATCGCACAACAAAGATACCATTTCTTTGGTCAAAATGCATGTATAATAATAACACCTCACATAGCACTAGACTTACAAAGCATTTGTTGACACTTTCCCCATTTTCCCACTATCTTGAACTTTCCAGCTCTACTACTCTCAGCGTATGATCCACAGACACCCCGCTGGAAAAGGAGAAGGGAGTGCTTTGAACTCAAATGACACAGAATCATACGTACCTATACGCACGTGTGAGATATCTGAGACCAGTTCAGATTCAAAAGGAGCGTGTGAGATGGGCAGTGAGCTCACCAGCCCCACCCAACCACGGCTGCCGCAGTGCTGGATAAACCAGAAACTGGTGAGCCACCACAGTCCAAAGGAAAGTAAGGGAGACCAACAAAACAAGGGCACTAGGGGGATGCAAGCCCTGTTTCAGTGACAAGTATTAAGTCCACTGCGTAAGGAGCTGGAAGAAGAGCCCTGGTGTAGAACGCGGCAGGATTTGTGTCAGCTTTGCAAAGAACATGGTCCGAGCGAGATGGCAGGTGAGAAGCCGGGTCTCTCCTCGGCCTCTACATGTCCTGAGCACAGGAAACCAACCCTGGCCCCACACACCACGGCCTGGCGCCTCCATGAAGCACAGCCAAGCTCAGGGGCATTGGCCTAGGATTCTCCATTGTGCTGCTCCCATCCTCCACGCCCCCTGCAACTCCCCAAACCTGAAGAGCTTTGTAGGGCTTGCCTTTTATCAGCCGCTCAGGTCTCGTCCCGGGTAAGGTCCACATTGCCTGTGCCAAGTGTCCAAAGACGGTGGCGTCTAGAGTGGAAAGCTTGGGCCCCATGATGTACTTCTTATCACCTGCAGCAGAGAGAGCAGAGAGAGGTCACTGGGCCAGCCCTCACCGTCCCACTACGTCACAACAGCATTCAGCACGCACCCATTACATGCCCGTTTAAGTGTGCATCCAAAGCTTTGCAAAACCAGGGCTGCCCTGGTGGCGCAGTGGATGGGAGTCCACCTGCCGATGCGGGGGCCGCGGGTTCGTGCCCCGGTCCGGGAGGATCCCGCGTGCCATGGGGCGGCTGGGCCCGTGAGCCATGGCCGCTGAGCCTGCGCGTCCAGAGCCTGTGCTCCGCAACGGGAGAGGCCACAACGGTGAGAGGCCCGCGTACCGCAAAAAAAAAAAAAAAAAAAAAAAAAACTTTGCAAAACCAAATGCACGTACCCCCTTTGACTTATAACTAGAAACAAAAGTAAAGCAAATTAAACAATTCTGTGATATATCAACCCATACAACAGCAAAGCAGGGAAGTAACTGGAAACATATCAAGATACGTGGATGAGAGAGGGGGTTCCTGGGAAAAAGGAAGAATTGATCACCCCCAGACCTCCAGAGGCACCTCCTTGTCTCCAACTCTAGCCATTAAAGTCTGAGGTGCTTGAGAACACCTGGAAGTTTGCTTAAACCATCTCTAGTAACCCCAGCCAAGCACACCCAGCCTCAGCACTTACTTTATTAAATTAATTCATTTCCTCGGGAAAAACAAGAAGCCTAAGCTACTTAGGAAGTTTGGAGGCAAGGCCTTCCATGATGTCTCCATGGTCTTGGCAAAGTTCTCACCACTGAGCACCAGCAGGAAACAAACATGAAGAGAAGCTTTAAAATTGCAGACCCAGCCCTGGGATCAGGCTCCCGTACAGGGATGTCTCACTTTGCCGCTCCCAGCTCTCCTTTTCTACCACGGCTGACCTAGTTCAGGCCTTATCACCTGGACTTATCACATCTAACCCACTACAATTGCCCCAGGTCGTCTCCAGGCCGCTGTGTTGCAGGATAAAGAGGCAGCCCAGGTGGAAATGGATCCATCCTACGTCACATCCTGTCACCACTGTTATTCACTACGGAAAGCCTGGTCATTAACTAACCTCGCAAAGCTTCAGCTTTCCCATCTGGAAAATGGGGATGCTATTAAGGGTATTTCTTAGGGCTACTGTGAGGATTAAATGACATAACACACGTAAAGCACTTAGCACCGTATCTGGTTAACTCATCAAACACCAGCACTCATGAGGAGAGACCCTCTGTTTCTCCGGTCCATTCCATATCCCACCCATACTTAAATCTCTAAGACACTCTTTTCACTGTGGCACTCCCTTTCACAAAGACCTTCAATGGTTTATGGGCTATGAAATACAGTCCAAACTCAACCTGGAATCCAAGGCTCATCGCACTCTGTTCCCACCCATGTTCCAGCTTCATCCCTCATCCTCCTTTACCCCAGCAGACCCAGAAGAGCTCCACTCCCCAGCACACTTCATGCTTCCCACTGCCACACCTCTGCCCCCCAAAACCCATCTGTGCCCCCCACTTCTCTCCATCTGGTAGATTCTATCCATCTTTCCACCAGAAGCCTCCTGTCAAAGCCGTCTCAGGGCAATAGAAGCTTTCAGTTCAGACAGCCCTGTTTCAAATCTCACTTTTACACATATGACCCAGTTTCAGAGAGGAGAAAACAAGTTAAAGGAGAGCTACACTGGCTTCCTGGCCCCCCAAAATGTTGATTTCCTTAAATGGCTAAAAGGAAAGAGTCTAAGGGAAATGCCAGAGTAAATTGTGAATTCTGTTGTAGACTCCAAAGACTTTGGGGGGCAAGAGGAAAAAACGTACATGAGTTTATAAAAACTTAGGAAATCTGAGCACTTAAGACCTTGATAAAAGGGAAAAAATACTAAATACAATCATTTGGGTCCATACATCAACTAACGCATATAGTGTTCAGCCCAAATTTGCCACTTGACTCAGAATGTTAAAACTGGAAGGGTACTGAGTCAGTAACAGAACCAGACTAAAAATGCTGGCACCTGGGCCTCCTGACTCCCAGCCTGACGCTCTCTGCTCTGTACAATATGCCGTGAGCAGAACCACCTCAGAGAGAAAGACCCTCCATGCAACAGCAAGAGGGTTGAGCTGTGGACGTTTACAAAAGGATGCTTTAGTCAGGAGGGAACACAGAATACAGAAGGAACAAAAGAACAAAAGTCTAAGGGTTTTTAAAGGAACTTGCCAAAAAGAAAAAGATAGAATTTAGCCTTCATGGTAGATACACAATTATATGTATATATACACACAAGACAGTTATAAATTTAAAGAATATAAAAATACCCTCTGTTACTAAGAAATCCTCCAGTCTTTCTGTATACCCTTCAAGCAGCTTCTGCTAAGATTAACATCTTAGGTAACCATAGTACGTTTACCAAAACTAAAAAATTAACATCAATATAATACAATTAACTGCACTATAGGCTTCATTCAAATTTTATTAGTTTTTCAACTAGTATCCTTTTCTGTTTCAGGGTACCAGCTAGGATCCCACACTGCATTTAGTTATCAGGTTGCCTCAGTCTCCTCCAATCTCCTCAGGCTTGCCTTGTCTTTCATAGCCTTGACACTTTTATTAAAGAATACTGGTCAGTGATTTTGTAAAATTTTCATCAACTTGGGTTTGTCTAAGGTGGTTAATAATTAGAGTAGTCATGCATTTTTATGAACCCTTCTGTGATGGTTATTTTATGTGCCAACCTGACTGGACTATGGGTGCTAAGTTATGTGGTCAAACATTATTCTGGGTGTTTCTGTGAGGGTGTTTTGGATCAGATTAACATTTAAGTGGTAGAGTGAGTAAAGCAGAATGCTCTCCCTAATGTGGGTGGGCCTCGTCCCATTAGATGAAGGCCTTATTGGACGATAGGGCTGACTCCCTGGAGTAAGAGAGAATTCCTCCTGCCTGACTGCCTCTGCACTGGGACATGGGCTTTTTCTTGCCTTCAGACTTAAATGGAAACATTGGCTCTTTCTTGGTCTTGAGCCAGTTCATACTGGAACTACACCATCAGCCCTCCCAAGTCTCCACCTGCCAACCCACCCTGCAGATCTTGGGACTTGTCAGCCTCCACAGTTGTATGAGTCAATATGACTTTATTGTAGAAGAGAAATAGACATGGATAGATCTAGATATCTACATCTAGATCTCCTATTGGCTTGTTTCTCTGGAGAACCCTAATACCCCTTCTCGGGGCATCATATCAGGGGGTCCACAATGTCCATATGTCCATATCACTGGGGATGTTAACCTTGACCATGCGGTGAAGGTGGTGTCTATAAGTTTTCTTCACTGTAATGTCACTATTTTTCCTTTTGCAGTTAATAGCCTTGGGAGAGAAACTTTGAGACTGTATAAATACCCTGTTTCTCCTCAAACTTTGGCCCACTAATTTTAGTATCCATCAGTAGATGTCATCTGAAACAATTATTACTGTGGTGTTTGCCTAATCAGGATTTTCTATTTCTCTCACTCCTTCTACATGTATTGATCCAAATGCTACTGCTCCCTTCATCCCCCATTTACTGACGTATTCCATTATTTATTTAAGTGTGCACTTGTCGATATATATTTTATTCTATGGCCTATAATCCAGTACTCTCATTATTCTTTTTGCTGTTCAAATTGTTCCAGATTTGGCCTTTTGAGCTTGGCAGGAAGTATTTTTAAGAGGGAGACTGAGTTTAGATTAGACTCTGCTTAGAGATGAAGAGGACAAGCCCAAGTCTCAAGTCTGCAGCACGCCCAGGCTTCACCAAGTGAGCCCATTTTTCATTAGTGGAGGGTGTTAGCAAAAACAAACACTACGGGCACTTCCGAAGGGCACTGAAGGAGCAGGCTTGGGTGACGAGACAACTCAAGCCTCATTTTCAGTAGGTAAACCAGCCCCCCCAGTTTCTGTAGAGATGGACAGAGGGAGCTGAGGGATATCTGAGCACCTGTAACTCCCTGCCAGCCCCCAGATTTGGTGTGTGGACCATGAACCATTGGTGAGAGCAAATAAAGGTTGAAAATATCAGAAACACTGGGAGGTGAGGAACCCAGGGCACATGGGACTCCCTAAGGGCCGAGGGACGAGGAGAGGACAAATAGAGAGGAACATGGATCTTAAAAGTCCCACCAGAGGGAGGGACCGCAAAACAGAGCAAGGCTGTTTGCCTCCTGCCTGCCTCTCAGCCTCTTCCTCGGGGAGGATGCATGAGAGCTGCCAGCAGATAGGTCTCTCCAGGCCCCGGCAGGACAAGTCAAGGTCTACCTCATGCGAATGCTCTACTTCAGTCAAATATGCCGGGAGCTCATCCCACCACCATCCTTCATCCCATCCTTCCTGTCTCAAATAACCTCCACTTGTCTAACCCAACCCTTCCCTTATGACTCAGATCAAGTTCTCCCTCCTCCAGTCCAGGAAGGCTACCTGCACTGTCCACTCCCCTAGCACCTCTCATTGCCCACTCCCCTGCCAAACCCCAGAGGGACAACTGCTTAGAGCAGGGCTGCTCAAAGGATAACCTGATGCCAGCATCAGCATCACACATGCTCAGGTCCCATCTACTGAATCAGAATGACTGGGAGAAAGTATGTGTTTCAACAAGCTTCCAGGTCAGTGTTTCTTAAACTTTAGAGGCATAAAAATTCCCTGGAGAGCCTGCAGTTCTTAGACCACACTCTGAATAGAGCTGTTCCAGATAATTCTTATGCACGCTGAAGTTTGAGAACCACTGGTCCAGACTAGAGTATGTCAGTGGTCTTAAACTCGAGCATCCATCAGCAACACCTAGCGGGCTTTTTAAAACTACTGATTTATCCCCCATGCAACCCCAAGCCAGGAGTTTCTGATTCAGTAGGTATGGAGTGGCACCCAAGAATCTGCCTTGCTAACAAGATCTCAGGTAATGTTGATGCTGCTGAGGGACGACACTTTAAGAACCACTGGTCTAGATCACTCATTAGGTAATCCACACATCATCTCACAGTCTTATTTATGTGTGTGTCCTATCTCCTCAAGTAGTTTTTAATCTCCTTGAGGGCAGGTAACCCTCTGTTTTACTTTTCTGTCCATCTGGTGCCTATCACAGTAGAAATCATCAGTCAAGATGTTGATAGCCTTAAGTATGTTTGATCTGTCTTTTCTTAGATTAGAGAACTATTATAAGGATTGAAAAATGTAATAATGTGAAAGCATTTTGCAAACTAGAAGGTGCTATTCTAACATAAGGAATTATTTTACACTCGTCAACAATAATAGAACAAGTACTACAGCTGTGGGCAGAACAGTCTAACCTCCCATGCGGTGTAGAAATCCCTTCTCCCATTTCCCTACCAGATAGTCCCCAACTGCAGCCCCTCTAGGGACTTCTCCCTCATTTCCTGGGCAAGGCAGGCAATTCTCTGGTTAGATAGTTCCTTACACTGAGACAAAATATGTCCCCTTGGTACATCTACCATTGATCCCAGTTCTTTCCTCTGGAATCACACAAAGAATTTACGGCCATATTTATTTTGCACAATACGCTAGGAAAGTAAGTCTCCACTAACATACTTCTAAGTAAAAACCGATGACTTGTGTTCACATATATCACTGTGGGATAGTGGGCAGAATGTTTGTTCCAGAGCACTGGAAGTAGAAATGAACCTCTGAATTATATCCACTATTCCCTTACTAATTCTGCTCCCAGCTTTTACTGGCCACTGTCAGCTCCATTCCTGCCATTTAGCTAAATTTCCAAATGCTATAAGTGGCAGAAGATAAAAGACTGTCTGTGGAGAGAATATCGTTCTAGAGAGAAATTAAAGATTAATAGTCAAAAGATTTTCAAGCACTCATTTTTCTATTAATCTAAGAATTAAGAGTAATTACGAGTTTCACCTACTTAGCGTTCCCTACACTTGAGCACTGATGGGTTTATAAGCAGATAACTCCAGTGAAGTCAATGTTGATATCATTCCTATTTCTAATTGTCCCTCTCAACCTTTAATTAACTGGGACTTTAAGAACACTTGAGAGACAAAGACTTTGAGTGCTTTCCCCAAGGATAGCACAGGTCACAGTAATCTTACCAGCCAACCTTCAAAGAACACATCCTTGAAGCTCTTTTTCCTGCATGTGACTCTCCCAGAGGGCAAAGCTGAAGGAAATCTATGTTCTAGTCTCTCTTACACTCCTGGTCAGACCTCTCTTTGTCAGAAATCACATGGCAGGCCACTCCCTTTAAAGAGCTCTTGTTCATATTCCCAGCATACTCTAAAATCACCGAATATGTGATTCTTTCAACTATGAGAGGGGTGGTGCTATCTTATATATGAGGTTATTAATGGTCCTTATGAGTAAATATCAGAATTAAAACCATTAACTTTGACAACTTTCTGACATTTACTAGTTGCACCAACTGGCTCACACTCTGGAAAAAAATAAAGGTGGGTGGGGGGATACCAGAAGGAGCCCCTAAATTTAATCCCTCCTCAGATTTCATTCTGGAAGGCAACTAGATACTCCTCCAATCTTCTACAAAACTCTCTAGAAGAACATACAAGAAAATTTTTTCCAGAGAGTATGAACTATCTTGACCCCTTCCCCAATAACCACCAATACCAATCATCTCACCTCTTTCTCCCAATCTTCTCTTTGTTGACGTCCCAGCTCTTAAAATTCCCTATGGATGAGACAAAGATGAACATACACTTGCACTTGGGATTGCACTTGCTCTTCTGTACTTCAGTCCTCCTATTAATGTTTCTGAGCACCTTCTGAACTCCATGCACTCAAAGCATTCATGCACATATACTGTAACTTTAGGAAATTTGGATAAAGGATTTGTACCAGTTGTGGAAAAATTTCACACACAGGAAATCCAGTTTAGGAAAATATTTCTCAGGAGGCAAACGCCTGCTCAGATTCACTTATTATTATAATTTAATAACATTGAACAGCAGCTTCTGGAAGTCTTCAAGAACCAAAGCTAACATCTCTAATGATGACGCAGCGTTACTGACTCACTGATGATCGGCCTTCTTATTTATCTCTCTTCTTGAAGTTGCTGAAATATTGCTGCTTTTGAATCTGACTAGACATTCAACTGAAACAGTGAGATTTGAGGGGTATAAAAGTTCTATGGGTCTCCCCTGTTTCACTTTCCCAAGTACACCTTCTGAGGGTAAAGAATATAGAGCACCCAACTCAAACTACATCCCAGGAGAGGTTTTCCCCTTAATTTCATTTCTGCCCTGGCTATTCTGTATTTGGGTAATCAGAGGAACCAGCTGTTCTGTCTCTTTATTCAATAAAGACTATCTGGTAGCCCCTAAATATGGTTTAATTAATGAAACAACACATCAGACTGAATTCAATGTCATGCTGAAATTTAAATTCAAATCCTTTTATAAGGAACTTATCCTTCTTTTAAGAAAGACGAATAGTAGCAGATTCTAATGGCAGGTTTTGTGTCTGGCCATCAGGGCCCTGCAAGCAGACTCCACATTTCTGGAGGATCTGTCATCATTTTATGGACTCCAGGTTTCACCTTACCTGGAATCCAGGATCTGCAACCATTTTCAAAGATCTGAGCAATCACCAAAAACCGGTGCAAACCTTTAACCACCAGAACTGTTTAGCACCTGCCCAGAGTGGTAGACCTTACTCAGATTCACACAATAGGCATAGATCCCTTTGGATGAAACCAAACTGCTATTGACCTCATCTTTAAAAATGGGAATCTGGGCAATTCCCTGGTGGTCCAGTGGTTAGGACTCAGCGCTTTCACTGCCGGGCCCTGGGTTCGATCCCGGATCTGAGAATGGCCAAAAAAAAAAAAAAATGGGAATCTGATACCTTCTCAAATGATATTCACATGAGTATGCTGGATATCACATACAATTCTGTGTGACGCTTCTTTCCGAGTGTAGGACTGAGTCTTTAGCTCCTACTCTGTGGGAGGCCTTATTACTCCCCTACTGAACATTCTTGTCCATGTGTCCTGACCATTAGATGGTTAAGAATGTCCCACATAACTCTCTCCCCATTGCACACTACTTTCTCAAAGATCATTGAATCCAGAGACAGAAACCTCCTGTGTGCCAAGCTCTACAATCTTGAAATAGATCCAGGTTTCTTCAGAGCCAAGACAAGAACACTGCTAAAATCAGAATGGGTAGTAATAATAGTCTCCTGAGAGACTAAAAGATAAGATTCTACTTCTAAAAGATGTAACACCTTTTATCTATGCAACTTGAGGCAACTGAAATTCGATGCCTGCCGCCCACCATAGCAGGATAAGCACTCTTCCCTCTTGACAACTTGGCTGTACCCTTCACAGCTCAGCAGCTGCTCAAAGAGGCTCCTACTAGGATTAATGGGATTGGAGCTATGTAGGTGTGTTTGTTATTGATAGCTGCATAATAAATTTCCTCAAAAATTTAGCAGCTTAAAAGGCCAAATATTTATTACCTCACAGTTTCTGTGAGTCAAGAATCCAGGCAGCTTTAGCTGGGTGCCTCTGGCTCAGGGTCTCTCACAGGCTGCAATGAAGATGTCAGCCAGGGATGCAACTAGAGATTATCATACTAAGTGAAGTAAGTCAGAAAGAGAAAGACAACTACCATATGATATCCCTTATATGTGGAATCTAAAATACAGCACCAATGAACTCATCTATGAAACAGAAACAGACTCACACACATAGAGAACAGACTTGTGGTTGCCAAGGGGAGGGGGGAGGAGAGGGATAGACTGGGAGTTTGGGGTTAGTAGATGCAAACTATTACATATAGAATGGATAAACAACAAGGTCCTACTATATAGTACAGGGAATTATATTTAATATCCTTGGATAAATTATAATGGAAAAGAATATAAAAAAAGAATTTGTATATGTGTATAACTGAGTCACTTTGCTGTACAGCAGAAATTAACACATTGTAAATAAACTATACTTCAATTTTTTTTTTTTTTTGCGGTACGTGGGCCTCTCACTGTTGTGGCCTCTCCTGTTGCAGAGCACAGGCTCCGGACACGCAGGCTCAGCGGCCACGGCTCACGGGCCTAGCTGCTCCGCGGCATATGGGATCTTCCCGGACCAGGGCACGAACCCGTGTCCCCTGCATCGGCAGGCGGACTCTCAACCACTAAGCCACCAGGGAAGCCCACTTCAATTTTTTTTAATTAAAAAAATAAAATAAAATCCCAAATATTAAAAATAAAGATGTCAGCCAGGTTGCAGTTATCTCAAGCCTTGACTAGGGGAGGATGTTTCCAAACTCATTCACATGGTTAACAGGCCTCAGGTCCTTGCTGGCTCCTGGCCAGAGATGAGTTCCTTGCCACGTGGACCTCTCCACAGAGCAGCTCACAACCGTGCTGGCTTGCGTCACAGCAAGTGAAAGATCAAGAACAGGAGAGAGGGGATGCCCAAGATATAAGCTACAATCTTTTTATAACCTAATCTGGGAAGGGACATCCCATTGCTTCTGCCATATTCTATTCCTTAGAAGCAAATCAATAAGTCCAGCCTACACTCAATGGGAGGGGATTACCCAAGAGCATGAATCCCAGGAGGCAGGGATCACTGGGGGCCACCTTGGAGGCTGCTGACCACATGGCAAAAATATCAGTGCTACATTCAAAAGTGTTTGGAGGTTAAATGTCATGATATCTGTAACTAATTTTAAAACACATCCACATCAAGAAAAAGAAGTTGAGGCAAATATGACAAAATGTTAACAACTATTGAATAGAGGTGATGGTTATAAAGCTGTTCATTGGACTACTATTCTACTTTTCTGTGTGTTTGAAAATTTTCATAATGAAAAAACAAAACAAAAAAATACCTGATCTTGTTCACTGACAAGGGGCTAAGGGAAGAGACTGTATCGACCATGCTAAATCTCAAATGATAACATTTGGCAGACACCCTCCAATGTTTAAATGGACAATCCTAAATCATCCTCATCTAACAGGTGAACGAACTCAGCTACCTAGGAGTTTATTTGGTACATGGATGCCCTGACAGTCTCATCAGAATGGTTCTCTTATGATTCTGTCTAGATTGTAAAATCGGTGAAGACAGAAATCATACTAGACGGTGAGCTCTACCTGGGCACTAAGACTGTATCCCCCAGTACCCACCAGTGCCCGGCGCCCAACAGGTGCTCAGTAAATATATTTTTCAGTGAATGCAGACTATTTTATAATACTTTGTCCTTAAATCTTTTAGAACAAAATTATCCCTCCCAATACTTGATGGCACAGAACTCTAGGATGTACAACTCTGAGGCCCAGCCGGGGCTTATATAGGTGCTTGAGCTAATAGTTTGTGAAGAACTAGAGTGGCCCTGCCCCACACTGCTGGAGTTCACTGTTTCATGAAGGCAAGATGGCCTTCGAACCAGGCAGCACAAGCCAGGCCCTTAAGTTCTTTTTTTTTTTTCATTTTTTAATTAATTTTTTTTTTCTTTTTTTTTTTGGCTGTGTTGGGTCTTCGTTGCTGCATGCGGGCTTTCTCTAGTTGTGGCGAGCAGGGGCTACTCTTTGTTGTGGTGCATGGGCTCCTCACTGCGGTGGCTTCTCTTGTTGCGGAGCACGGGCTCTAAGCACGCAGGCTTCAGTAGTTGTGGCACACGGGCTCAGTAGTTGTGCAGGCCCTTAAGTTCTGACGAGAGATCCTCCAAAGGTGGACCGACCACCTGGTGTCTAATGCAAGAAATCTCTTCAATGAACAACATGGAAAAGCTAAACCCCTGGTAGTCACCAAAGACCCAACTGTAAAATAGCTGATTCAGGACTTGCCAAAGCTTGCCCTAAACCCACACACTTCCCCTCCCAAAAAATAACTTACATTGGAAAGTGGATCTATTGATAAGAGGTGCCTGGGCTATGGTTGTTGGGTAAGTTATCAAAATCTCTAGGCTCTCTAAGCTCCACCCCTATAATAAATATATCCAAATAAAAAATACAGGCACTGTTGGGCTTTCCAGGTAGCGCAGTGGTTGAGAGTCCGCCTGCCGATTCAGGGGATGCGGGTTCGTGCCCCGGTTCAGGAAGATCCCACATGCCGCGGAGCAGCTGGGCCCGTGAGCCATGGCCGCTGGGCCTGCGTGTCCGGAGCAGTGAGAGGCCCGCATACCGCCAAAAAAAAAAAAAAAATACAGGCACTGTATTAAAGTAGGACCCCAAACAAATGCCTTTGGAGCTGCAATTCAACGTTAAACCTTGAGCTTTTATTAAGAAAAATTTTTTACAAATGTTTACATTCAAAAATACTGTCCTTAAGGAAATCCAATCTCCTTTCCGTGGAAGAATCTCTTCCTAGAATTCAGGACCACGAAAAAGCTTGTCTCAGTGGAAGAACCTTTTCCTTTCCCTAGAAAATGAAGATGAAACTGCCCCCACACACCTCCCTTTTTATCTTGGTAGCCAAAAACCTCAAAGTTAAATTGTGCCCAATTCCAGGAATAAACTCATTCCAAGAACATAATTTTTTTCTAGTTGGTTTCTGAAATGTTTGTATTAATGTTGAATATATTATAATGCTCTGTCTTATATAGGATTGCCTCAAATTCCTTTAGGAAGTTAGTATTCATTCAGCAAATAGTTACTGAGTGCCTAATATTTACCAGGCCTTCTCTTAGGTGCCAGGGGTGGAGGGAAGCCAGTCAAAATGATAACGTCCACAGGAAAGGTTGAGGGAAGGCTGGAGGTTGGGGGGTAGGGGAGCATAGCAGGAGCCCAGAAGAGTACAATATAGTACTTCCATGACCGAACTGTGCACAAAGTGAAACAGGAGAGAAGAGAACACCCAATGTAGGCAGCCCCATGGGGTTGGAGGAGGTTAGGGAGAACAACACTAAGAAAGTTTCTAGTAGAAACAAGCTTTGAGAATCTGTCAAATTAAGCAAGGCAAAGGAAACAGCCTCTGTTTTGCAGGAAGCTGCAGAACAGCACAGTGTGTTCAGGGACCCAAGGGTAATTTGGTGCATTAGGAATAAAGGTGCACATGGGGAAGAAGTAGGAAATACGGGCAGAGATGTGAAGAGAATTCAGCTTATGAAGAAAAGGAGTTTGGATTTTAGTCTAAGAGATCTGGGAGCCTAACAGTTCTGATTTACATTTTAGATTGACCACGCTAGTAGAATTCAAAAGCAGACCTGGAGGTTGGGACATCAGCTAAGAATCTGTGGCAAAATCCAGGCAACAGACATTGGGCGCCCCTCCTATGGCTGTGGGGCTGAAAGGAGCTAAGGGGTTAAGGTGTTCGGTGAGGTCCCAGCGAGCTTACTGAGCATCTGGCTCTACAGCCAGACTCCTGGGTCCAAGCCTGACCCCACCACGTCTCAGCCACGCGATCTTGTGAAGGTAGTTAACCACTATGTACCGCAGTTTGCTCATTTACAAACCAGGCATAATAATACTAATGACAATCATAATCATAATAAGATGTTACTAATACTGCCTCATTTAATTCTCACCAAACCATATGAGGATAGGTATTGTTATTATATTACCATGAGGATATACATACACACACACATATAATGTACATATGATATATATTGTATATAGTAGGTATTTTATATTACATAGTATACATATATCATATGTGTAATATATATGTATTATATTGTATGTTATATAATTAATATACACACCGTATATTATTATGAAAGTACATATTACCACATGAGGGTATTATATATTGTACTACTATCTGCCTAAGCACACTGGAAATGCTCACAAATGTCAGCTCTTATCAATATTATTTTGACTATATGCAAGACACAGCTCTGGGTACTGGGATCCTGGGACTAACAGAACAGACAAGGTCACTGCTCTCACGGAGTTTACATCCCATGGAGAGATGATAAACAAATCAATCAATAAATAAGAAAGCATCAGCCAGTGATAAGTGCAATGTAGAGAATTAAAGTAAGGTGATGTGATAGAGGGTGACTGACAGCTGTGTTAGACTGGGTGGTCAGGGAAGGCCTCTCTGTGGAGCTGAAATTTACCCAGAGACATGAATGTCGAGAAGGATCTACCGATGCACAGATCTGGAGACTGGGAATTCCAGGCAAGGGAAACAGCTAAGACAAGTGCCCCAGGGTCAGCATAAGCTTGTGTTTGTGAAGCGGAGAGAAGACAAGGATGGTTGGCACACAGTGGGCAAGGGGTGAGGGTTAAGAAATGAGACTGGAAAGAAGGCAGGGCCCAGGCAGTCTAGGGCTTTGAAAGCCAGGTGGAAGACAACAGAGAAGGAGCAATCTAGAAGGACTTTTGGCACCCAACTTGAATAACTGAATGGAGGACAGTGCCATTCACAGAGAGAGGCCACAGGAGGGGATGCTGGTTCGGTGGGAGGGTGAGGGGTTTTCTGTTTGGGGATGTGCTGAATCTCACGTGGTTGTGGGACGTCTAAGTGAAGATACAGAAAACAGCTGGATTCAGGAGATGAATAGAGGGTGGGGGGCTTGACTTCTGAGACCAATCAACATTTAAGGAACCTAAAAAGGGGAGCAGGGAAAAAGGGTCAGAGAGAGCCAATGAGGAAGATAAAGGCTAAAAAGTGTTCGGCAATGATTTCTGGCTTCTCCTAGACTACCTCCGTTCAAATCCATGATAGCTGGGTGTTCCCAGACAAGTTTCCTCTTTGTGCCTAAGTTTCCCCACGGACAGGATCACTGTGAGTAGTAAATGACTTAATACATGAAAAGTATGCACCTGCATGTGTTAGAAGGTCACACACACACACACACCCCAGCCAACAATCCGGCGACACCTGAAACAGCAGGAGACTAATGCCTCCTCATCTCATGCCCAGAAATCTGTAGAGTTGAAATGGAGGATGAAGCCTCCGGGGGAAGAGGAAGCCTGAATCCTCTGTACTTCAACACACCCAAGAAATGTCATTTCCATCAGCCTTACAGCAGGGAAGAGACTCCTCAAAGCCTCTCCTTCAGGTAAAAGTTTCCTACTTCTAAAAATCCAAAATTAAAAACTAAAATAAAGAAAAGTTTCTCTTTCCCTGCTGCCACCAAGCTGGCGGGTGTATTCCAGTTTCAGCTCCACCTGTAACCCACAGCCATGGCTGAGGAAGGCATTGATTTGCTGCTGGAAGGCGTAACAGACATTAAGAACACTTTACAGGAGGTACCGAAGACCACCCTCACCCACCGATGGCCTCGCACGCGGAATTCGGGAAGCTGCCAAAGCCTTAGACCAGCGCCAAGCCCATCGTTGCGTGCTCGCGTCCATCTTCGTGTGATGAGCTTGTGTGGGTCAAGCCGGTGGAGGCTGTTTTTGCTGAACAGCAAATCAGCCTAATTCAAGTTGATGACAACAAGAAACTAGGGGAATGAGGGGGCCTCTGTAAAACCGACAAGCGAAGGAAGCTCCGTAAAGTGGTTGCTGCAGTTGCGTGGTGGCCAAGGACTAAGGCAAAGAGTCTCAGTCAGGCCGAGGATGTCACTGAGAACTACTTCAAATGCAAGAAATGAACGAATAGGGCTTCCCTGGTGGCGCAGTGGTTGAGAGTCCGCCTGCCGATGCAGGGGACGTGGGTTCGTGCCCCGGTCCGGGAGTATCCCACATGCCGCGGAGCGGCTGGGCCCGTGAGCCATGGCCGCTGAGCCTGCGCATCCGGAGCCTGTGCTCCGCAACGGGAGAGGCCACAACAGTGAGAGGCCCGCGTACCGCAAAAAAAAAAAAAAAAATGAACAAATAAAAAAACTTGGCTCTTGAAAAATAATAATAATTAATAACTAAAAGGCCAAAAGAAAAATACGTCTTTTAAGCAGGCAGGCAATAAGATCTGGCTTTAATAAGATCTGGCAAAAAGGCAGGGTGTTATTTACCCTTTCAAGAGCGCTCTGCAGACAGGTGGGTTGGGGGCCAGGGGTCAGGATACAGTGGTTCATGATGTAAATGGGAGATAAGTGAAGAGAATGATTACTGATTCATTTCATAAAAAACTTCTGTGTGAAGGGAAGGCAAGAGACAGGACAGAAGTGGAGTGGTATTTTTTTTAACTTTTTTTAAATTGAAGTATAATTGACTTACAATGTTGTGTTAGTTTCAGGTGTACAGCAAAGTGATTCAGTTATATATATTCTTTTTCAGATTCTTTTCCCTTATAGGTTATTACAAAATAATGAGGTATGGAGTGGTATCTTTTTTAGACAGGGAAGACTTATATGGTAAGTAGAAGGAGGCTGTAAAGAAATAAGGGTTGAGGGAGATCAGATCGGTGCTTTGTGACCGCCTGGAAGGGTGGGATAGGGAGGGTGGGAGGGAGGGAGACGCAAGAGGGAAGACATATGGGAACATATGTATATGTATAACTGATTCACTTTGTTATAAAGCAGAAACTAACACACCACTGTAAAGCAATTATACTCCAATAAAGCTGTAAAAAAAATTAAAAATAAAACATATTATTAAAAAAAAAAGAAAGAAGGGTTGAAAGAGGGAAGAGATAACTTGAGGGGAAGGGATGGAGGGGATGGAACTGAGTGCAGCGAGGAGAGGGAGGCCTCCCAGCTGCCCGGAGCACTGCCGGATGCAGACCACGAGGGCTGGGCTGAGGGATGGAGGACACTGGGGAGATAGCAGCTTCCCTGACGGATCTCAGGCTAGGCTGAGTGGGAGGGAAGTAAATTTGGGAAGGAGCAAATGAAATAATAGGGTGGGGGGAAGGGGAAGAAGGAAGAAGCCTGAGGTCTGGAGGCATCAATGCTGAAGTGTGGGAGTGAGGTGGGCTAAGATATGTTGATTGGTTCACCAAGGACCAAGCAACTGACTTACTGTACTAGGATACATCAAGTCACCATTTAATTATAATTCCTCCCGAGTTAGGCAGTCTAGTCAATGAATTTTGTCAAATTCAGTCAAATCAGCCCAAAAGAACACTGTTGGGACTCAGGGCAGGCCACTCAAAATATGTCACAGTGGCATATTGATTATTTTGAATTAAAGTCACTTAAGAAATGGCCAATGCAAGATGGACACTCTGACCCTCCTCTCTGTCTTCCTGAAAACAGGAGACCAATCTCCCATGTGGAAGGTGCACTCCTTGCCTCTGGAAGTAGAAGGACACCCTTACCACTCGGAGACAGGGAATTCAGGGCTGAGAAGCCTGTATAAACAAACCTCATTATGTCTTTAATTGACTACCCCAAGCCCAAACCCTGCTTAGATTCTTCACTAATTGAGCACCCAAAACCCAAGTTTCTTTGTCCTGTCAATTTCTCGCATATTGTTTCTTTGTCTAAAAAATATAAAAGCTCCCTTCCTTGGCCACTTCTTAGGTACCATTTCTATGAGACCTGCATGTTCGCAAATGAAAATTTCTTTTTCTCCTGTTAATCTGTCTTGTGTGTTAGTCCAGCCACAAGAACTAGAGAGGAGTGGAAAGGGAAAGTTCCCCAATCCCACGACACAAATGCGGAGGGTTTCCATATCTGGTGACCCAGGAAAAGCACTGAGCCTTCTCATTCTGTGCTCATCCCTAACAAATACATACTTACATAAGATTTAAGAATCTATTGTCTACATGGCACTATCTTGTGAATCTTTTTCCTCTTTTTTCTTTTATTTTAATCATTCAGGAATTGGAACCCTGAAAATTTAAACACAAAGTCACTTTTCTCAGGGAAGAAACAGCTGGAACACCCCCAGGATAAAGCAAAAAACAGACTGCTTCTGTCAGAATTACATCAACCAATTTGTGTTGCTAAATAAGCCACAAAGATTTCCAAGAACTCAGCACTGATTAGCATTTCATTTTAATCTGCTAAAAGTAACTTCTTTTTGTTTTCGTGAATAATCAACATATTTTTACCAACTGAGATAGCAACAGTGAACCTGGAAAAGAAATGAGCCACAACTGCCTCTTCCCCATAACGATGCAAACACTTTATTTATTTATTTATTTTTGGCTGCACCGCAGGGCATGTGGGATCTTAGCTCCCAGACCAGGGATGGAACCTGTGCCCCCTGCAATGGAAGCGCGGAGCCATAACTACTGGACCACCAGGGAAGTCCTGCAAACACTTTAGGATGAGCAGGGCTTGACCCCCCCCAATCCCTGGTTCTTTAAGATGGCCAGGCCCCCAGGCCTCCATTGCTCCCTCTTTCTGGAAGTCTGGAATGGATGCGATGCCTGAAGAGAAGAGCTGCTGCTCTCTGAGCATCTGATCTAATGGTCCTCTCCATTAGCAACTGCAAGCAATTTAGAGTTACTGAATAATATGTAAGGATCTTTCAGAGTAGATCAGTTCACTTCAGTTAGCATCGGATTCCGATATGAAGTTGTAAAAAGCTTAAGCACTCACGGGGACCCAATCAATACAGGTAAAAATAGAATTTATGGTTTCCAGGCCAAATTATTACTATTCTTGCAGGTGATTTTAACAAACCACCAATGCAAATATACAGAAGTTGTCCTGCAGCAAAAGAAACGCGTTGTCATTAGCTGCACAGCCCGAGACCGGTTCCCTCATCTCTCTGACCCTCATTTGGCTTTCCCTTCTGTGAAATAACTATCTCTCAGGGGTGCTGTAAGACTACAACATCTTCAGGATGCTGTTAAAAACAGTGTCTAAAATTTATCCACACACACAAAAAAACCCTGCAGTCTGCGTAATAGGTTTGTGACACGGAAAGAAGGAAGGACTGGGCTAAGAACCATGAAGACAGACCCACCCAGGGTCACCCTAACCAAGACAGTTCCCTCATGTGGCCCCTTCCATGGCTCTTTACCCACCTGTCCTCCTTCCAGCACCCACACCCGCCCTACAGTAAATGACAAACATATTTTATATGTTTTATAACTTGGAAAACTGTCTCTGCTCTTCTCTCCAGAGAATGAATATAAAATCACCAAATCATCAGAAATGAAAGGACCCCCAGAGACCATTTCTACTTAAACATCTTATTGCCTGTAAAAAGACTCCTCAGCTATTCTGATAGTGGTTCTCACCCTCAGGGGGTGACTCCAAAAAACGGCAGCTCCAACCACATCATAAGACAAGCCCTCCCAACTTTAGATGGGTCTGCTCTACAGTGCTGTCTTACCCTGAGTTGCAATCTGTTATTTAACCTCATACACACCCCAGTCCCCCTCTGTCCTCCTTTCCTCTGCCCAAACACGCCCATCACCTGCAACAATGCCTAAGTCACTACCCACTTTCAACACTTGAAAAAAGCTAGTTTATGACCCTTATATCTGCACTTTTCCACATTATCCATGCCCAGTATATTCAAATTCCTCATAGGAAAATTTTTTGAGACTAACCACCTTCTTAACTACCCTTCTCTGAATACACCCTAGTTTGGCCACATTCCATTTAAAAGATGGCTCCCAGAACTGACAATTGCATCCTTTGTTCAACAAACACTTGCTGAAAGCCTAACGTGTGCCAGGCGTTTGTTCAGGCCCTAGAGGCAGAAACCAACCCACCAGGCCTGGTGCCCAGTCCAGCTGAGGAGACAGTCAAGCCTACCATGCAGAGAAGGTACAGGAAGTGCTCTGGGGAAGAAAGTACCAGGGGCCTGGGAGCATGGAACAGGTTTGCCTGACACACTCTGGGAGAAAGTTCCAGAAAGGCTTCCTTGAGGAAACAACTTTTTTTTTTTTTTTTGCAGTACGCGGGCCTCTAACTGCTGTGGCCTCTCCCATTGCGGAGCACAGCCTCAGTGGCCATGGCTCACGGGCCCAGCTGCTCCGCGGCACGTGGGATCCTCCCAGACCGGGGCACGAACCCACGTCCCCTGCATCAGCAGGTGGACTCTCAACCACTGCGCCACCAGGGAAGCCCCGGAAACAACTTTTAAGCCGAGACATTATGCTTTGTTTAAACAGGCTAGGTTTTTATTAGCACCTCTGGAAGCCCATCAGGCTGGTGACATACTGAGATCGAAGTCAACTAAAATCCTTAAATCTTTTTTCATATGCCTCTCCCCACCCTGTGCAATTCAATTTGGGGACCTAAGTACAGAATTTGACATTTATTCCTATTAGGTTTCTTCTTCTTAAGGTTGACAGCTTTGATTCCCGATTTTTCTGTCCAATTTTTAGCTATCCTTCCACGTGGAGTCATTCAAAAACCATTAAGCTTGTCTTTGAAGTTGTCAACAGGTCTTTGAGAAAAGTCAAGAGCAGTGTCCCTGGAGATTCAGGTGATATCAGTCCATTAATGCGTACTGTGGAGGTTACAGATACTCAACCAAGCATGCACCCACCACCAATTAATCCAGGGGCTTTCAAACTTTTTTCTTTGGTAGGAGAAGTTCTCTATCAAACAAAATGAAAGAGATTCCCAATACATAAACAGATAACAGAGGAGCTGCTCTAGGTGAAGAAAGGGTGGAAAGATCCATCCATCAAGGGCTCGCTCTCCCCACCCCCCAACCAGACCTCTCAAGAAACCTTGGTGACACCATATGCACCCACGAAGCCCCCTGTAAAAACCAGCCATCTTGCACAAGCATATCATGAGAGAGAGAGAGTCTCCAGTGATTTGAAGAAATCAAGGGATCGTCTATCCAGTTAGTAGGACCAGCAAGTCACGAAAACACAGTACAGTTGATCCTTGAACAACACTGAGTTTTAACTGCTGCAGGTCCACTTATACGCGGATTTTTTTCAATAAATACACTATATACATACGTGACCCGAGGTTGGTTGAATTCAATGACGTGGAACCCGCAGATACAAAGGGCCAACTATGGGACTTGAGCATCTGAGCATTTTGGTATCAGCGGCAGGTCCTGGAACCAATTCCCAGTGGATACCGAGGGATGACTACAGTCCTTTTTGGTATGATTTATTCACAATGAGCCAATAATAGTCCTTCAAGAAAACCAGCCATCTATTCAATAATTCATTCTAGTGTTTTATTTAATTATGAGAATCTACTTTCTCCATCCCCTTTCGGAAACAGGGATGATTTCCTATCTCCATCTTCTGACATTTTTCCTGGCCTCCTCATTTCTGAAAGATTACAATCAGAGTTCCAAGATCACATGGGAAATTCTTCACATACAAGGATATTGTTTGAGCCTAGAAACGTGAGCTCTGCTATATTATAAGCTTCCTAAAAGTAAACACCATTTTTATTCGTCTTTGTTTCCCAAGAGTCTAGCATAGCACCCGGTGCATAACTGATACAAAAATAATGTTCAAATAGTTTGCTTGTTAGTCTTTAGTTGTTAAAAAATACTGAAATGCTCTCTTTTGACCTTCTCACCTAGTTTAGATTTCAATTCAACATTCTATATAGAAGCAAATTATGAGTTGAGTGTTAAGACTTTATCCTTGCTGTCACTTAACTTCGTATCCTTAAAAAAACTTTTAAATGTCCTGAGCTCTCTTACAAACCACAAACCTCAGTCTCCTGACATTACAGCTTTCTGCTCAGCTCTATAGAGCACCCTTGGCAGTAATAATAATTTCTTTGGGTATGCCTGTGACCAAAGAGAACTGATGAAATGCATCACTCTTTCTAGAGAAAAATGCAAATTACTCACAAACGATCCATAAGTGGGCACCTAAGGATATACCAATTTTTATGTGCTCTGCCATGGTTAAACCTTGAGCTGCCCTAAAAGAAGGGAAAGTTGACAATATAAGGGGGGCAGAGGAGGGTGGGGAAAGAGAGAGTTGTGAGTGCCTAGTAACTTAAGTTTCCTGTTACCATCTCAAACAAAAACCGAGCACTCTGGACAAAAAAAAAAAAAAAAAAAAAATCCATACTATTAATAACCATAAGATTTCAATGTTTCAGTATTATAATCTTCTTTATAGATAAAAATCTTTGTCATATTTTTCTTAGGAAAAACCCCAACAGGCTTAATTATTTAGTAAATAGTCGTACCTCGGGGTATCGGTTCCAGGACTCCCGCAGATATCAAAATCCGCGGATGCTCAAGTCCATTGTTCGACGCTCCATATCCGCAGGTTCCGCATCTACAGATTCAGCCAATCTCGGATCCTAAACATAGTACAGGAGCCACGCTTGGTTGAATTGCAGATGCGGAACCCAGGTGGATAAAGACAGCCGGCTGTATTGATAAATATGTACAATTTTATGACTTTCGAAACTGTGAAACTCAACTTCAGAAAGTATTAGTTTTTTGTTTTTTGTTTTTTTTGCGGTACGCGGGCCTCTCACTGTTGTGGCCTCTTCCGTTGCGGAGCACAGGCTCCGGACGCGCAGGCTCAGCGGCCATGGCTCACGGGCCTAGCCGCTCTGCGGCATGTGGGATCTTCCCGGACCGGGGCACGAACCCGTGTCCCCTGCATCGGCAGGCGGACTCTCAACCACTGTGCCACCAGGGAAGCCCGAAGTATTCGTTTTTATTCCTACCAACAGAGGTTAGTGCCTCTTCCACACCCCTGCAGCTACTTCACACTATTAAAAAAAAAAAAAAAAAACTTTGCCAGTTTGATTGACAGAGTGGTGCCTGGTTTTTTAACTTGCACTGCTTTGATTACTAAAGAAATTGAACACTTTTCATGTGTTTATTATTTGTATTATTTTTGCAAATTACCTTTTTATGTCTTTTGCCCAATTTTCCCTTTCAGGCACTCACTTTTCTTACTGACTTGCAGAAGTTCTTCACAAGTTCAGTAATATTGCTTTGTCACATGTCACAAACATTTTCCAACTTACCATTTCAATTTTAACTTTATTTATGGTGATGTTTGCTTTCTTTTTCTCACGTAATCCACCAATCCAACCTTTCTTTTTATAGTTTCTCCCTTTGGTGACATTATTAGAAAAATATTCCCAAGTTAACATTATATAAATGTTTCCCGTATTTTATCCTGGCATCTTTACAGTTTTATTTTTTACACTGAAGTGCTTAATCCATTTGGAATTTATTCAGGTATATGACAAAGTCTGGATTGTACTTATGTTGTTCCAGATGGTTAGCCAGCTGTCCCAACACCACTTCACTGAATTAATTTATCTTTTCTCCACTGATTCAAAAGGCTGCCATTTTCATATACTTCCTCTCCACTCATGCACCTGTCTCCCAGGATCTCAAACTCGGCATATCCACAACTGAAATTCGTGATTGCCCCCTTCTCTCCAGTGATCCCCAGCTCTGGGAATGGCTACTTTGCTTATTACTCAATTTTCGTGTTGAGAACTTGGTTATTCCTCACCCCTGCCCTCTCCATCACCACCTCCCACCCCCACACACACATTTAAAATCACTAAATTTTATGCCCAACTCTATGGCCATGGTCGTAGTCCAAACGCCATCTTACCTTTCCTGGACTGCACCAGCATCCTCACTGGGCCCCGAACCCAACCTCGGCCCCTCCAGCGGGTTACACATAAATAAGGTCCCGCCTCTTCCCTACTTTCAACCTCCTATGGCTTTCACTGCTCTTCGAACAAAGCCTGCGTTCTTTACGTGACGTGGAAGGCCTGTATGATCTAGCCCCTGCCTACCTCCACCTCATGCCACACCTCTGCTCTCACACAGTTTCCAGATACACTGGCCATCTTTTCATTCCTTGAAGGCTCCCAGCTGCTCTTCTACTCAGAGCCTTCACGGGCGAAGTTCCTTCCACGTTCCATGCTCATCTCCTCCCTGCCGCATCCAATTCCTCTTCCCCACACACATGCCTGCCTAACCCCCGTTTATCTTCAGAGCCCAGCTTAAATGTCATCCCCTCAAAGTAGTCTTGACCATATCAGTTTCCCCTGCCAAAAATGCCCTCATTGCACCTGGTACTTCTCCAGGGTGGCACTTCTCACGAGTGTTGCTATTATAAATATTACAAGATCTCCCTCAGGTGGCAGTTCTAGTAGCCAGGGCTGTCCCTGGCTCACAGCCCCTCTCAAAGAGCTGAATGCATGTGTGCCCATACAGTCAGACTCATACAGTCCTAAGTCAAAGGCATTATCTTTCAGTCTGCATTCTAATTATTACAAGTATACTCTCCCTCCTAAGGTCTCTGGCCATGGCTGAAAAGAACATTCTTTGATAGGAAATTGCAGTTTCCACCTAGAGAGCCCAGCACTATTTCTGGGCTCAAACAATGAATGCTCTTAAAAGCACTCACAAATTTCAATTTTTTACTCAGAAAGTACTCTCAGATCCACAGATCCTGGACTGCCACATTGGCTACCTGCTAAACGTGTCCTGACATTCATTCATTCTTTCCTTCATTCATCCAGCAGTTATTTATTGCCCACCAACAGTGCCCAGCTGAGCCTCATAACTGAAACTGTACCTTTATTATTCTCCCCCATATGATTATGTCTCCCAAATCAACTCTAGCTGCCAATTATTCATTTGCTTTTCCCATGACGTAAGTGCTATGTCACCATGCAGGGTCTATAAAAGTCCAGTCAAAAGCAAACAAACATTAGAGTTCAGTCCTCTGTGCTGCTTCGTCACAATCAGGTAAATGGACAGCTTCTTTAAGACCCCTTTGTAATAGTCTGAACTATCAATACCACCGACACCCCCGTCCTGCGGCCTGTTTCCCCAGCCTGAGCCCGAGGGTGAGTTAGAGACAAGAGAAGAAATTCAGATCCAGCCTCAACCCACCCCCAACGCCCACACACAAGGAGCTGCCACCTCAACTTTCCTTAATAACCCTTAGTTCCGGTCCACCTGACAAAAGCTGCTTTCCAAAAGCATCATACTGCAATCTTACGTTGTGACTAGGAGAAGCTTGAGAACCACAAGACATGGAGCATAAAACTGCAGAAAAATGACTTCCCTGGTGGCACAGTGGTTAAGAATCCCTGCCAATGCAGGGGACACGGGTTCAAGCCCCAGTCCCAGAAGATCCTACATACTGTGGAGCAACTAATAAGCCCGTGTGCCGCAACTACTGAGCCTGCACTCTAGGGCCCGCGAGCCACAACTACTGAGCCCGCATGCCACAACTACTGAAGCCTGCGTGCCTAGAGCCCGTGCTCCACAACAAGAGAAGCCACCGCAATGAGAAGCCCGTGCACTGCAATGAAGAGTAGCCCCCACTCGCTGCAACTAGAGAAAGCCCGCGTGCAGCAACGAAGACCCAACACAGCCAAAAGTAAATAGATAATTTTTTTTTTTAATGCAGAAAAAGTTTGGCAACAAACTAAGCCACACTCCCCAAAGATAGCAGCTCCCGTGCTGCAGCTACAAGACCCCTAATCTATTTCTTATCGAGCCCGGCTTCCTGCTCTGGAGTCCCAGCTCTCTGAAACCAGCTCTCTTATAATAAAGTCCATATGTGACAAACCCACTTCTAACATCATACTCAACAGTGAAAAGCTGAAAGCATTTCCCCTAAGATCAGGAACAAGGCAAGGATAACCACTCTTACCACTTATATTCAACAAAGCATTGGAAGTCCTAGCCACAGCAATCAGAGAAGAAAAAGAAATAAAAGAAATCCAAATTGGAAAGGAAGAAGTAAAACTGTCACTGTCTGCAGATGACATGATATTATACATGGAAAATCCTAAAGATGCCACCAGAAAACTACTAGAGTTCACCAGTGAATTCGGTAAAGTTGCAGGATACAAAGTTAATATACCACATCACCACTTCTGCTCCATAGCAAGGTTTTTCAGTCTGGAGGGATGGAACCCCAAAGGCATTTCTGATTAAAAATGGGCTAGAGATTTTCTATTACTAATCACAAAGCCAGTTTTAATCTTCTATATATTATTTAACTAAAGAACTAAGTGATCAGTTGAATATCTATGCATTTAAAAAATGAAATTATGGGCTTCCCTGGTGGCGCAGTGGTTGAGAGTCCGCCTGCCGATGCAGGGGACACGGGTTCGTGCCCCGGTCCCGGAAGATCCCACATGCCGCGGAGCGGCTGGGCCCGTGAGCCATGGCCGCTGGGCCTGCGCGTCCGGAGCCTGTGCTCCGCAACGAGAGAGGCCACAACAGTGAGAGGCCCCACAACAGTGAGAGGCCCGCGTACCGCAAAACAAAACAAAACAAAAAAAAAAAAAAAAAAAAAAAAAAAAAAAAAAAAAAAATGAAATTATTTACAACCTGAAAAATAAACAAATAAATAAATTTTAAATGATTTTATTTTTCAGTTCAATAGCAAAATACAATCATTCTGAAAAATTATACCACATTGTAACTATACACACTGAAAAGGGTGACATGAAGCACATGTGGCAAGTGACTCACTTTGCTGCCTTTGAAAGGAAGCACTACTTTGCATCCCTTTCCTCTTTAATAGATAGCCAAGATCACACATTGGTGTTTATTAAAATAACCAATAGATTTGGCTCTTTTTTTTTTTTTTTTTTTTGCAGTACGCAGCCTCTCACCGCTGTGGCCTCTCCCTCCACGGAGCACAGGTTCCGGACGCGCAGGTCCAGCGGCCATGGCTCACGGGCCCAGCCGCTCCGCGGCACGCGGGATCCTCCCGGACAGGGGCATGAACCCACGCCCCCTGCATCAGCAGGCGGACTCTCAACCACTGCGCCACCAGGGAAGCCCAGATTTGGCTCTTTGACATGTGCCAACCCAATGGCAACAAAGACTCTGAAAAGTAAAGACTCCCCAAGCCATTTTCATGACTCAACAAAAGGCTTCAGGCCAGGAGGGGAAAGTGCATTTCACTTTATATTAATCAAGTATAATTGGCTGGGAATCAGCTTGTTTTTCTCACTTTCATTTACAAATTCCACCTTATTACTTGACTCTTTCAATAACAGCTCCTAAAAAAGAGACCTTTTCTCCTCAAGTACTTGTACACTTCAGCCTGGAGTTTTAACACATCTCTGTTGGGAGCCAGCCTCCTCAGGATGGGGGTGACTTCAACTCACAAAGCCCAGGAAATAGACATCAATGATGAGACTCCATAGTTTGTTCTGCTCCCAGCCTCCAAGATCAGCATCATAAAACAGCTTGTACCTTGGAGATGACATTTTAACTTGCCAGTTAAAGTTCTGGCAACTTCAGACAATGCTCTAAAGGAGTCATCCTGACATAACATAACACACACTCCACTTTAAGTCTCAGCTCCCAAGGAACTGCAGGGTAGCTGTTGGGCCAGGAAATAGCAGGGGACTAGAGTCAGACAGCCTGGATTTGATTCCTGCCTCCACTTTCTACGACTGGCGCAGCTGTGGACAAGTCACTCAACCTTCCTGTGCCTCGGTTTCCTCATCAGCCAAAGGGGTGCTGTTTCTTTATACCAGATTCCATCCTCTATTCTTACTTTAATCTCACCTCTAATGGCCACAGCTGGGGATCTCTATGCTAATGAGGGATACAGCTACGTATTTCTTATGTTCATGCTGTCTTATTTTCCTTCCACTTCATGTGCATACCTGTAGACTCAGGATTAATAATAGGACAGAAATATGAGCGAGGCAGAGCGCAAAACAGAGTTTTACTGATGAATCTTAGTCAGCTTTTATGGCATCAAATGTGATACCAGTCACACGGAATTGCATGGTATAGAATACTTAATAATAGAGGAAAATATGTGCAATATATTAAACAGGGAAAAGACAGGTTGGAAGATTATATATGTGTGTGTACACAAATACACACACATATATAATACAGGTAATCATATATAAGATTCAAAATTATGCATAAAAATATTGGAAAGATACACACCAAAATGGTAACTGTGGTTAGCAGTACATTATAAGATTAAGGACTTAATCTTCCTTCTCTATGCTTTTCTGAACCTTACCAAATTTCTTTTTTTTAAATACTTTTCTGATATTTTTAAAAACTTTTTTGTTAAAAATTTATTATTTATTTATTTATTTTTGGCTGCGTTGGGTCTTCATTGCTACGCGCGGGCTTTCTCTAGTTGCCGTGAACATGGGCTCCTCTTCATTGCGGTGTGCGGGCTTCTCACTGCGGTGGCTTCTCTTGTGGAGCACAGGTTCTAGGCACGCGGGCTTCAGTAGTTGTATCACGTGGGCTTCAGTAGTTGTGGCTCGTGGGCTCTAGAGTGCAGGCTCAGTAGTTGTGGCACACGGACTTCGTTGCTCTGCGGCATGTGGGATCTTCCTGGACCAGGGCTTGAACCTGTGTCCCCTGCACTGGCAGGCAGATTCTTAACCACTGCACCACCAGGGAAGTCCCTCAAATTTCTATAATTAACTAATAAATTTAAAAATCAGAAAAAAGATTTTCTTCACAAACATTTTTTTCCCCAGAAAACAATGTTCCTAGTGAACTTGTATTACATACAAAATCTGTAAAAGTGATAATGGTCATAGCTAATACTTATTTGGCATTTATTATGTGCCAGACACTGTAGTAGGTATATTGCATAAATTAGCACCTTTAGTCCTCACACTCTCTAGCTTCCGACCCCCATTTTACAGGTGAAAAAAACAAGTTATTCATGTGAAGTTGCACAGCTGGCAAGTGGTGGAGCCCAAGGTCTGAGCCCAGGGATCTGACTCCAGAACTCCCTCCTGTGCGGCCACAAGGCTGCCTGCCTCCACCCACACTGCTTCCCAAAACCTAACATTTGTTTTTAATTTTTACATCTTTCATTCTCTTCAGACTCTTACCCTTTGGGGCGGAGGATGGAAATAGACAACGTGTGCCCTTCTTGCCTGAGGTGACAATCAAGCACCTACTACGTGGAGGGTATCTCTGCTTTCAACAGAGGGGTCGGGCTTCCCTGGTGGCGCAGTGGTTAAGAATCTGCCTGCCAATGCAGGGGACATGGGTTCAAGCCCTGGTCCAGGAAGATCCCACATGCTGCGGAGCAACTAAGCCCATGGGCCACAACTACTGAGCCTGCGCTCTAGAGCCCGTGAGCCACAACTACTGAGCCCACATGCTACAACTACTGAAGCCCATGCACCTAGAGCCCGTGCTCCGAATCAAGAGAAGCCACCGCAATGAGAAGCCTGCACACCGCAAGGAAGAGTAGCCCACGCTCACCACAACTAGAGAAAGCCCACACGCAGCAACAAAGACCCAACTCAGCCATAAATAAATAAATAAATAAATTTATTTTAAAAAGTAAAAGAGGGGTCAGGGGACTACGCAGAACTAAACAGGGACTGGCACTGACCACTAGGCGACCCCCTTATCAGCTCTCACAGCACCTTGAACCTCTCCTTCCTGAATTTCCTCTTCTCCTTGTACTTTAACTTGCTTGCTGTTTAATTGCTTCCAACATGCCACGCACCGTTCTGAGCACTTTACATGTATTACTTTTCTTCTCGTGGTGATTGTCCCCATTTCAAACATAAGGAAACTGAGGCCTAGAGAAGTTAAGAAATGTGCCCAGGGTCTCAGAGCTAGTTAGTGAGGAAGCTGGGGTTTGCCTCTGGCTCTCGGGTCATCACTCTCGAATGAGTCAATCAATCAATCAATCAAGGTACACCCTCCATTTTCTAAAAATCCTTCTCTCTCTTATTAGGATTGTTTATTTTTATTTCTCTAGATACTAAATATTTCTGACAAATTCTATTTCTAATATTTGAAATTTTTATTGCCATTGTGAATGGATTTTTTTAATTATATTTTCTAATTGCTTATTTGGCATACTCAAGAAAACTATAGATGTCTGCATGCTTGTAACCTTTGCAGACTTACTGGACACTCCCATTAGCTGTTATAACTTTAGTTGATTCTCCATTATTTTAGCTACTTAATCTCTTAATTTCAGTAAATAATAATTCTGACTCCTCCTTTCCGACATGAAGATATCATTTTTTCATGTTGTCCAGCTATGCTGTCAGGCTCTCCCACCTCCGTGTTTCCTGTATGATAAAGTATACATCTCTGAGCATGATAATTATTACCCTTTATAATATGGCCCCAACTACCTTTTGATCTTCATTTCAACCATGATCCCAAAATGCCCCTCACCCAGGACTCCTTTTCTCGTGATTTGCCTGGGAGACCCTTCCTTATTTTCTGCATGGGGACAACTGTTTACTTTCTTGAGCCAACACAGTTGCTGCCACCTCTCCTAGAGCCCTGCACGGTCCTCCTGCCTCTTTGCCCCTGGGAGCACAGACCTCTATCACGGGCCCTACCGCAGCCCGACTCGTGCACTTGTGCGTGGTAACCACTTCTTCAATGGAGGGTCAGATCGTAAAAACTGTAGATACTACCCAGGCCACATTTGATCTCTGTTGGATTTTTTCCTTACATTGTAATAATGTAAAAATGATTCTTAGCTCACAGGCCATTTAAAAAAACAAAACAACAACAACAATAGGTCACCAGCTATGGGCTGTAATTTGCCTGCTCCTGGCTTATAGGTTCATCCCTCCCACTCGACTATAGGCACTTGAGAGTGGGAACAAGCTCTAACTCATCTTTGTAATCAATCTCCCAGCTCCTGGCACATAGAAGGTGTCAAATCACTGAAGTCAGTTGAACTGAAACAGCAATAACTAATTTATCCTAATGAGTCAAATACATCCCTGGACAATTTCCCCAAATCTTGAAATAATTCAATACAAAGTCATTTTGCATTTTGAGTCTCTTAGGCAGCTGGACATTAAAAGTAAGCTATACAGGGCTTCCCTGGTGGCGCAGTGGTTGAGAGTCCGCCTGCCGATGCAGGGCACACGGGTTCGTGCCCCGGTCCGGGAGGATCCCACATGCCGCGGAGTGGCTGGGCCTGTGAGCCATGACCGCTGAGCCTGCGCGTCCGGAGCCTGTGCTCCGCAACGGGAGAGGCCACAGCAGTGAGAGGCCCGCGTACCGCAAAAAAAAAAGTAACTATAACCCTGGGTGAAGGGAGAAATAGCTGCTTTCTGCCTCATTTAGTAAGAAAAACTATGATGTTCAGCCCCAGAGCCTCTCCCTCCCCAAATGCAGAAAAAGTGCTTCTCCTGTGATAGAGCTCAAAGCTAGACTGCTCCCTGGGCCCCCGTACAGAATATAACTCTAGTAAAATCCAGCTTTGCAAGTAACCCACTCAGTTTCTCACCCTAGAAAATCACCTGGACTTGGGATGCTGTCGTGAATACTTGCCACTGACAGCCTAGCTATCAGTGATTCACTTGTCTCCCATCTCACCATCACTGGGGTGGAAGCATTCTTCTGAGTCTTTAAATACCAGAGGGACACTGGCGTTATCGTTATTATTGCTATCACCCTGCCCCCAGGTTCTCCCAACCAAAAATGCTCTATAGAAGGGAGACGATCACCCCACTCTAGTTAAGGAACGAACACTGTTGTTAGAGATGAGCTGTCATCACTTCAGGGTCTCCACTCCTGGCTTTCTGGGGCTCCCAACAGCGTGAGTTGGGAAGGAAGCCAGGAGCAGATAGAGCCGCTGCTAGGAGGAAAGGGCCCTCTGTGCACCTGCTCTGTGTGAGGCCGAGAGTCTGATACTAAATTTCCAAAGGAACGAGGCAAACTCGAGGCAAATTCCATTCATACCTACATCAGGCAGGCCCACTTGGGCTCAGGGAGGCAAAGCACCAGGAGGTCCAGACAGCATCAACCTCCAAGCCAGGCAGGGCTCCTGAGTGTCTATTTTGAGCAGGAGCCCAGCGGCGTCAAACCCCCCACATGACAAGGCTGGCCAAGAGCTGGATGCCCTGTTGGGCTCTCCCCCTGCAGGCCATGTTCAGGGGAGGACTCCAGGTCCAGGAAGTGGAGCGAAGAGCATGAAGAAGCCCATGAGAGTGGGCCACCCTGCACAGGGGTCGTTACACCCAGCACAGCCCCCCGTTCCTCGGCACCAGGTAGGTTTCAACAAAACAAATCCCAAACCCCACTTCCTGGAGGAGGTGAAGTGCCCAGTGTGCTCCAGAATGGATAATGAGGGTACTGAGAGGGGGTCAGTGAAAACCCACTGTCCCCAGACAAAACCAGCAGCCCCGAAAGACTAGGTCCTATGACCTTGGCTCCGTATACGTTAGTTCTTCCCAGGAGAGGCCGTCATTCCACACACTGAAGCTCCTGAATTCGAATGATCTGCTTGTGACCTGTCAGAGCTGAGACGCAAACTCTGTCCAGTACAAAGTCACATCAGCCCAGCCACCTCCAGCAGACCAGGTGAGCAAGGGAGTGTCACTCGGCTAAGCACCCTCACCCACCCACGAACAGAGGCTGCTCTGTGCTTCTCTCTGAGAGGCTTCCCAACAAGCTAAACCCACTGGGTGCAGTAAATACAAAATCGGAAGAGTTAACACATGCTAATAAGAGGAGGATTCGGATTACAAAGGGAAATGAAAGAGGTGAGAAAATGTCAAATGTTGCACGTGAACTCGTGAACTCGGGCTGGGTCAGCATCTCTCTTAGCTTGATGTTGGCAGTACCCAGTCGCATCTTCTGAGCAGACTGTTTATAAACAGCCTTTTACCCTGACCTGTTTATAAATAGAAGAGCTTCCTTGCTCAAAATCCCCCTTGGCTCACGACACATTCAGAAATGCCAGCATCACTTACAGCCAGTTAGTAATGCTACACCATGTTCCACGTTCTCTTTACACGAGGCCACGCCACACTAGAAACAGTCATGCTCTAGTGATTAAAAAGAGAGACAAGTGGGCTTCCCTGGTGGCGCAGTGGTTGAGAGTCCGCCTGCCGATGCAGGGGACACGGCTTCGTGCCCCGGTCCAGGAGGATCCCACATGCCGCAGAGCGGCTGGGCCCATGAGCCATGGCCGCTGAGCCTGCGCGTCCGGAGCCTCTGCTGCACAATGGGAGAGGCCACAACAGTGAGAGGCCCGCGTACCACAAAAAAAAAAAAAAAAAAAAGAGAGAGACATGTGCTCCTGAAAATTAGGGGACTTGATTAAATGGTGCGACTGCAACCTACATGTGGAAGCAAAGAAACGAACAAAAATAAAACTTTAAGTCAGTAAACTAACAGTGCTTTACTAATCATGCAAAAAGTAAGGATAGAAAATATAGAATAGAAGACATGGTACGTTACCCAGAAGCCCTGCTAAAGACCGCATGTCCTTCTCCATCAGCATGTAAATCTCTTCCTCTGAGAAGCGGCCAATGCCGTGGCCGTGCATCTCGCGTTTCACGATTCCTTTCGTTATGTGGCACACGACCCACCTCAGCAGGTTACTGAAGGGACCGCCACCACTAAGAGAGAGCATCTTCCGGGTCTCATTGAGATTGTCCACCCACTGGCAATAAGCTAAGGTCCTGCAATTGCGTGGAAACAAGTTACTACTGTGCGTTAGATATATAGCAGGTCCACAGAGTCAAGTTCCAGTGAGGGGTTGGGAATTTAGCACACTCTGGAGGACTGAATCATTGCAGCTTTTCCAAAGAGCAGTCTGCATGGCAGATATTACAACAGACTCTAGTCCATGCCTGGACTTAGGGCCTGAGGGAGAAACAGTGACAAACGCAGATAGCTTGCCATGCCACCATCCCACCAAACTGCAGCTGCCCACAGATCCCCCAGCCCCCAAGGCCATGCTTCTGCTTTCTCTCAGCCAGCCCCACAGAAAACAAGTAGACACCCACTTTAAAAGGCTTTTAGACAAGACAGTGAGTACCTACGTGGCGGGGTGGGGGGCATCGGGAAGGAGGCAGCAAGGACTGGGGTGCTGGCTTCATTCTTTCTTGATCAAAGTAATGGTTACAAAGGTCTGTGCTTTGTGGGTTTTTTTTTTTTAATTTTTACAGTGATTTACAATGTTGTGTTAGTTTCAGGTGTACAGCAAAGTGATTCAGTTTTAAAAATATATATATATATACTTATATACATGTGTTCTTTTTTTACATTCTCTTCCATTATAGGTTATTACAAGATATTGAATTTAGTTCCCTGTGCTATACAGTGGGTCCTTGTTGGTTATCTATTTTATATATAGTAGTGTGTGTATTTTAATCCCAAACTCCTAATTTATCCCTCTTCCCGTTTGATAATCGTAAATTTGTTTTCTATGTCTGTGAGTCTATTTCTGTTTTGTAAATAAGTTCATTTGTATCATTTTTTTTTAGATTTCACATATAAGCGATATCATATGATACTTGTCTTTCTCTGTCTGGTTTAGTTCACTTGGTGTGATAATCTGTAGGTCTGTCCATGTTACTGCAAATGGCATTATTCTTTTTTATGCCCTGTGTTAATTAATTAAGCTGCACATTTTTATCTTATACACTTTGTGTATGCATTTTATATTTCCTGATATGAAAGGATTTTTGAAAGAGAAATCTTTTTGCCTTTTTGACAGGATCAGGGAATAGGTATAGCTGTCTATGTTTACTGTAACCATATAAATTATAAATAGTACATAAATGATTCATTCTCCAGAAAGGCAGCTCTCTGCTTCGGTTTGCTCTCCAGGACCCTAGAGTGCACATGAACACCAAAGGAACTTGGTTGCATCAGTCTTCCCATCTGGGTGGTGCTCATGGCAAACACCCACCCGTCCCGGGGCTCCTGCGTAGTATGTGTGTACAGCTAAGCAGCTATTCACTGCTCATGTGCTATGCTGGTTGCAATACCCAGGCCTTTGCTGAGTTTGTTCTCTGAACCTGGGCAATCGTAGGAATGTGTTTATGGTTCATAGTGTTGGTAGATAGAAATTAAAAGGTTTTCCTACTGAAGGCTAAGAAAAACGTAGCTGTAGGCGTACAGGCAGAAGATGTTTTAGCTTTTCCTCACAGTGAGCAATAAAAGCTGTACTGGAGTCATCCCTACTCCCACTGTTGGTTGATACAGCAGTAATGGTCAGTTGGAAAACATCAGAGGAATGAAAATATTTTTTACAGAGAGAACGCAAGGGTTGATAGCCAACTGTAGCTACTTTCCACCTCAAGAAAAAGAAACAAAAGCGGAAAATAAGGCCCTGAAATGTTGATCATTTTATATAGTTCTATTCTTTTCAGTGCTCTTTCCTGAGTATGAAAATAAGAAAAAAAAAAAAGATTTCTCTCATCTTTTTAAGCCTTCCTGATTTTTACTGAAAAGTCCCACAACCAATTCCAACATACTCTGTACTACAACCACAACTCTTCTTTATTAGCTTTTTAAAAGATGCTTACAAATCTTGTTAGAAATATTTGTGTACCTCTTCTTCTAAGGATCTCAAAATAAAGTATTGAGGAGGAAAGAAATTTTGACTGAAAAGAGGAAAAAGTACATTGCAATGGTGATTAATATGTAGATTAATTAATATGTAGAAAAAGTATATTGCAATGGTGATTAATTAATATGTTAATTAATGTGTAATTAATATTAATATGTATCTTATATATTAATATTAATTAATATTAATGTGTGTATTAATATTAATTAATATTAGTATGTATATTTAATATGTTGATATTAATTAATATTAATGCATATATTTTATGTATTTATATCAATATGTATATTTTATGTTAATATTAATGTGTATATTTTATATATTAATTAATATATAAAAGATTTCATTTATCCTAATAGATTCTTTATACACATGCAAACAAAACATTTTTCTATTTCCTCTTCTTTTTATACCTGCAGTCACGAGGGTGTCAATTTTCAAATTTCTTCGGAATAATCAGCACTTTGATTCTAACTGTACTAGATCTAAATTCACAATAAAAGGCCTCTACCATCCTTGATTATTTTGGAAGTCAGTGATCTGAGAATAAAACTAAATTATCCTAAGTTAAGTATGACCAGGTAATGATAGCATCCAGGAAGCATCTAAAGCATAAAAATGAGGAATATGGTGGCTCTAAACGGACAGGTTGATGTGAAAAAGAATACATTCTTTGTAGACAAATTGCACGGGCTTTATCACAAGCACAACTGATCTTGAAGAATGAGCAGAAGTTCACCAGCATGAAGCAGAGGCAGAGGCATGTGCACGAAGAGCCCTGGCTGCTCTATGAACTGCAAGAACTTCAGGACGGGCGGGCGGGGTCCAGGATGCCTGAGGGAGCTTGTAAGAGTTGAAGCTAGAAGGGTGGGCAAGAATTGGGTCAGGAGTGATGCAAAGGGTGCTAAGATTTATTCAGAAAGCAAAGTTTAACCACCAAAAGGTTTTAAGCAGACGAGAAACATAATCAGATGTGTGGCAAGGTGAGGAAAGGACCGGAAGTGGAGAAACCACAGAGGACGTCATCTCCCAGGCTGATGGTTGGAGTGGATGGTAACCAGTACCAGCATACACGAGGTGGGACAGATTTAGGTGACCAAAGATGAATTAACCTGTTGCATCTGAAGGTTCCATGGAACCTCCAAGGGAGGATGTCCCGAAGGTTGCGAATTCACAAGATAGGTTTAGACTCAAGAGAAAGAATTTATGGGCAGGGGCATGGCGGTGGCAGTTTCAAGGCTGTGAGAGGAGCTGAGGTCGCCTAAGAAAGTTTCTAGGGTGAGGAGTGGTTTGGGAGAAACCTAGTTCAAGGGTAAGTGAGAAGACCAGAAGGCCAGGCTGGAAGGGCCAGCTTGGAGAGAAGTAGGGACACCGCTCTCTGTGAGATGGAGATGTGAGGGGCTGCAGAGAGGTTCCAGGTTCCCGCCTGATGAACTTGGTCTCCTCTGAGAGCAGGAAATGAGGGCGCAGGCAGAAGACGAGGACGGAGCACTGAGAAGAGAGTCTGAGAAGACCAACAGGTTAGAGGAGCAAGCGGGAAGGGAGGAGGCAGCTGCTGTCTGGGCCACACAGCTGAGCAGGGACGAGAAACGCCTCCCGGCCCCGATGCAATGGTGTAAGGTTCTCCACCTGCGTTAGCAGGTCAGATGCAGGGCAGAGAAGAAACACTGGGTTGATTCAGAATTTTGCAGCTAAAAGTAACCTCAGAAACTGTCTGGCCTTCTTCCCTTCTCTTTCCCACCCTGCTCTCTATTTCTTTCCTCTCTTTCACTCCCTGTGCCCCAAATTACAGACCAGTATCAGGGAAGAGAAGCAAATGAGGGCCAGGCAGGCTCTTCCAGGGTCGAGTCCCATAAAGTGTGTATAAACGACGATGTCAGGTCAACTTCTACAGGTCAAAGACATCACTCATGCATGCTTCCATATCATAACAACCACTAATCCATGTCCTCCCACACCCAAGCTTCCTGAAAACTCTCCACGTGGTGGGTCTTCCATCCCCACCACTCCACCGAAACCACTCTCGTCCAAGTCAACAATCCCTTCTTACTGCAAAGTTCAAATACATTTTCTTTCCATCTTTATCTTTCTTGAACTCTCTGCAGCAGCCAACACTATCATCCTCTTAGAATTCTCCCTTAGCTTACGTCTCTACTGCTTCTCCTCTCACCTCTTCCATGTTGCCAAGATTTTTCTCTTTATTCCTTCCACCTTCTTACACGTCACTCATAGGGTGATCTAATTTTCACACTCATGATTTCAAAGTGAGGACTGCCCATGAGACCTCTGCCCTGAGGTCCACGGATCCATGTGAAGGAGCCTCGGGAGCTCAAACCAACATTTCCAAAGTTGGATTCACCCTCTTCCTTTCCTCCAGTTCTGCTACTCTTCATCCAAACCAGAAAGAACCCCAGGAGTTCCTGTTCACCGCTCCCCACGCCTCACTCCTGAGAGCCAGTCACCCTGTGGCTTTGCCCTTTTCTCCAACTCAGTTAACACTGCAGTGCAGGCTGCACCACTGCTCAACCCTGAGGGCAGTGGCCTCCTTGCAGGTCTCCTGACAGCCCCTCAAGGCCCTCCAGAAATCCATTTCCCCCGAGGCAGCCACAAAAAGCCTCCTAAAACACAAATCGAATGGTACCTCGTGGCCACCTCGTTGCCTCTCAGAGTCATCCATTAACTCCCCATAGCTGCTTAGCTTGGCACGCCAGCCTCCCACCCCTCCCACAGCCGGACACCAACACTTGCATCACCTCCCGTGCACCCACCACACAGAATTACACATGCCCCCCCAGACACCCCTTTCTTGGGGTGTCTCATCTTCCCCTCGCACCTGGCCCCTTCGCCTGCCACCCTGATCGGCCCTAGATTCTGCTGTGGCACCATCTCCTCAGGAAGCTTTCCCCTCATCGCTCCGGCAGGTGCTGGTTGCCTGGCCTCGGTTCTTCAAACGCTCCCCCGGCGCTGGCCACTATGCAAGCTGGGTGCCCGCCTCCCCCGTGAGCCACCTGAGGACAGGGACGGCATCTCGTCACCTTGCTTCCCCGCCCCCATCCAGCACAGTGCCAGCTACGGGTAGTCATCCATTCACTAAGTTTGCTGAAAGAATGAGTTATTGATTGAATGAAAAGCCTTCACTTCTGAGCCAGCCTCTGCTAAGTAGTGCTTCTAAGGGCCGACAATATTTACACAGAGAAATGGAAAGAGAGATGCCTGTGGAGAATGAAGAAGGGGCTGCCACCATTCTCTTCTGGGATCTGCCTCTTCACTCTCCACTGGGAAGAGGCCCACTGCACAAGGAATCATGAATTATTAACTGGAGAGGACGGGGAAGGCCAATTTGGGAACTAGACCAGGTGGAGCAATTAAAATAATTTCTCATTCTGAGAGCCTCTCTCAGGAAGTTGATACTCATTTTCGTTATCGCAACTGATGTATCTGGTCTCTCCTACAAAATGAGGTCAGAGAGGTTTTTTTCTTTTTTCAATATTGATTATCTTAGAACAGAAGAGTAAACCCTGCTCAAACCTTTTTAAAGCAGATTAGGAAGGCAGGAAAGAAAAGCAGACCTCTGATGTTTTAATGACAATATCCCTCATTATAACCTAACATGAGGCCTGGCCCATAGCAGAAGTGACTATTAGTACACATGTGAGAAACTGCAAACCATGGCAAACTACTGTTTGACAAATGAGTCTTAGCATATGGCCTTCCCAACCATGAGAATGCCTTTTTCTGGGTCATGCTACATCCTTGCCATCTTTCACTTGTACTCTAAATGCTCAAGGGTGCGAGAGCATGTGATATGCTTCTGTAATTTCACCACGTTTCACAGGCATTAGATTAGCCTCTCCAAACAGGGGTCCTCACTACATCTAAAAGTAAGGGTGGAGGGGGACAAAAAAAGAAAGGAGAAGGGACCACATCAATTGAGCTGTAATCAGGGAGAGAGTGTCTCCTGGCTTTTAGAGAAGGAGATCTTGGGTAAGTCATTTTATTAAAGCATCCCAACTCTCCCATTCACCAAAAGCCAAAATCAAAATTTAAAGCTTATGGCCAACCTAAAAATGAATTTGAATCCTCTATTCTAACCCCTATATTTTTATGGGTAAAACTGTTATGGCTATAGATAGTTTGACAACGGTGCCCTGCACACGTCCCTATGGGGTTGGAAGGCGCTCAAGACACTCAGTAGTGTCCACAAGGGGGCAGTATGTCACACAGAAGCAGCTATAGCTTCTGTTACCAAAACTCAATTTCGTTCCAGTAATCAGACTTCGCTTTTACACCGGCTTCCCTGCATTAGATCTAACTTGAGCATCCAGTGGAACAACGGGAATGAAAACCCATCTCCCTCATCTTCAATAATAGCTGTATAATGCAAGTGTATGGATTTCAAGTTCAGGAAAAACCACTTTATAGCTGAGTGTGCTTATTTGAACAGACCTAACTCAGAGCTTCAGAATTATGTGATGTTATATAATGACAGCCTTCCAATGTCTTTGCTTTTCAGAAAATCATATGTGAAGTGGAGTATTTTTAAAGTTTCAGACCAAAATAAACATATCTGAAAACTCCAGATAATTGAATCAACTGAGTCAAACAATTGATTCCACTTCTTCCACTTCTGTAAGTACAAACACAACCTTAGAGCACGCTGATGGTCAGAATTTAACAAGCTCTCATGGAAAGCTCATACTTGTAATATTTTCTTACATATTGTGGTCAGTTCCCTATGCTGGCCCCCGGTTTCCACAGGTACACATTTTCTTACCATGGGTTGCACGGGCAGTGTGGGGCTGCGAGGTGGGGTAGGGGGGTGGGGGGGGGTTGTCTTTTCTCCCCTGGGATTTAGAGCTCTCCGGAAAGCCTGTTCGGGATCTCCCCAAAGCAAGAAGTTGGCTAAAAGTTTGGAAAGTTTATGAAACAAAGAAAGTTTGTTTTTCCTTCCACTACTAGAGACTAAAAGAAATTGGAGGAATTCGGATTTTTTTTTTTGAAAGTTCACTGGATATTTATATCTCAGTCAAGACCTGACCTCCCACCTTCACTATCTGTTCCTCAAATTAACCCTTGAGACACAAATGAGAAACAGTAGCTAACCCAAAAAAAGTATTTTTTTTAATTAAAAGAAGAAGAATCTACAAATGACCTAAGCAACTTCCCAAGCACTTGGGGGTTTGTAGTCTGTAAAATTAAGATTCTTCCCCACCAGGGTACCACCTCCCAACTCTCTCTCCCACCCCTCCCCACCACACCCCATCTCGTTAGCAGGGACCCTCTCATTAGGAAGAGAACGGAAGGGAAGAGCAGGAGATGAACCTCTACCAGAGAGTAAACATATATAAAATGTCACTAATACCCAAAGCAAGAAGCAGTGATGGGTGGTACTTGGGAATCTAGCTGGACCAAAATCTTTCTAACTTGAATATAAATTTTATGAACCACTACAGAAAACAAAGAGTGTAGAAAAATACCAACTTAAATGTAAGGCTTCCAGCTTTTCAGGCAGCTGACAAAGTGCTAGCTCTCCACATTAATGGGCCCATCCACTATACGATATAGCACTTTGACGGGGGCCTCAGCAAGGGAAGACACCGAGGGTTTTTGGGTGCCTGTGCTGGTTCTTCATTTCCCTGATTGCTGCAAAGCGGGGACTGGAACCTGGCAAGCAGGTGAGACGACTCTGTCCCTCCAAGGTTTTTCCCTGAGACTAAGCATGTCACCTGCACTCATGCATTTTGGTCCACACTGCAACCCCTGCACTCTTTGAGAGGGGAGGGCCAGCAGTTCTCCACAGGTACTATAAGGAACAGACCCGAGTTCATTCTGGGCACACGGAGTCTGTGATCACTCCCAGGCTGATCTGCACCCCTGACTCTGCTCTGTCTGGTTCCCTCCTTCCTCCCACCCTCTGCAGTGAGAAGGGGAAGAAAGTGGTGCTTCAGGTCAGCCCTGGAATAAAGTGAGCAAGAACTGAAAGTGGAAAAAGAAAACGAAAAACAGACGGTCACAGAATCCAAGAGACAAGTTTTCCATTTAGAAAGAGAGCTGAATGGAGGAAATAGGAATGTGATGGCAAAAAACCTTCTACAATCAACCCCACAGCGAGTGAATCCCTTGGTGGAAGAGGTAAAAGCTACTCGATGAGCAAAAACCCAGGAGTAACAATTAATGCCAAAAAAAGTGGGCTCAGCAATTCTTTATTAAATCTTTGGAACAAGATAAAGTGCAGAAATCAGGGAGAAAACGTCTCTTATCTATTGGAGTGTACAGAAAGATGCTAAAACTCCAGAAGACGGATGAAAGAAAAAGAAGAAACCCACATACCAATGAGCTTGTAAAGCAAGAAGAACCAAGTCTGCTTAACTCAGGTGATGTCACAGCCAGCACACCAGGTGCAGCACAGGGGTACCTACCTCATCCACACAGTGTGTGTTAGGCTTCGTACTCAGGGAATACGGGCTAGGAGTCAGCCAATCAAGGCAAGGTACAGGATAGGAGTCAGCCAATCAAGGCAAGGTACAGGATAGGAGTCAGCCAATCAGAGCAAAGTACAGGCTAGCAGTCAGCCAATCAGGGCAAAGTTGCTCAGAAAATAGTAGTATGCTTTACTTCTGGATCATAGAGAAGCTCTTGTCATCCAAGGAAAACTGAGGATACTCTGCCAAAGCTTGCTTAATTCATGTCACCTGAGACTTCTGTCCTGCCTTAGTCTTCTGTTCCTTCTGAGAATCTGATGTACTATCACTTTAATTCAGCAGTTTGTACTGGTAAAAAGCCCAGTCTACTGAAATATCTCCCTCACCTCAGTGACTTAGATCAGGGGTCAGCCAACTATACAACCCATGGGCTAAGAAGTTTTCATATTTGTAAATGGTTGAGGAAAAAAAAATCAAAAGAATAGTATTTCGTATTAAATGAAATTCAAATTTCAGTGCTTTTGTTGTTTTATGGAAACACAGTCATACTTATTCATGTGTGTACAATCTGCGGCTGCTTTTGCACTAAAACTGCAGAGTTAAGTAGTTGCCACAGACACATATGGCTCAAAAAGCCTAAAATATGCACTAGCTGGGCCTCCACAGAAAATGTCAACCCTGCTCTAGATACCTAGAAACTTAACAGTCGTAACTTTGACCCCTAAGTCAGTCAGAATGTAGAACACTTTGGAAAAGGCGGGGGGTAGTGTCTGAAAAAGTGAAACAACTTAGCTTACTCCAAACGATAGGGACAGGCCCTGGACACCCACCCAGGCGCCCGTGGGGACTCACCAATAGAAATGCTCCTCCACCATCTTAGTCACTGCCCTGGAGATGGCTCTTTCATGAGGACCAAGGTTTTTGTTTAAATTCACTCCAAGTTTCTCTTCCAGAAAGTCAATTATGAATTCTGTCCCAGAAACTTTTTCATGATTATATTCAATCCAAGGCATTTTCCCTTGAGCAGAGAGCTTTCCACCAAAATAGTTCTAAGCAAAGTAAATTTTAAAAAGAGAAAAGCAATGTTTTATTTAAACTTCACTGTATGATTTACAGAAACAAATATTCCAACGGCATATTTGATGGTGACTGCACTATTCAAGTGAATGAACTCAGCATATAAACTCTTAAGGGAATAAGTAGTTACTCTTAAAAAAAAAGATTTGTCTCACATGAAAATATTACTTTACTCCCATAGATTTTATCATGGGTTCTGGCTTACTGTTTAAAAAAAAGAGCAGGGAGGAAGGGAAGTGTTGAAATGATCCCAATCCTGGTAAGAGTCAGTCTAGTTACAATATATGAACAACCCAAAAATGCAAAAAGTAAACATAAACCATGAGGAGGCTCGTACTGACCAGGCTACTGATCAAAAACCTCACTTGAAACCCAGTAGCTTACACTTGAAAATGCTTAATACCACTACACTGCAAACAAGTGGTCCCAGAAATTATAAGTTAGGTGTACCAAAGTGTGTCCAACAGACTTAACTCCAGTGTCTGTGAAAATGCAGATTCCTGGGCCCCTGCCCAGATCACTGGGTCAGAATCCAGGGAAAAGTGCCCAGAAATCTGTGTTTTTGACAAGCTCCCTTTGATTCACACCCACACTAGATGCTTACAGTGTCTCAGAGGGGATTCTGATACCAGAATGGGGTTGGGTGGCGAGGTGGAGGTGGAGTCACACACTTCATAGACACTGAGAATGACAGAGTAACAGCTTCTCACTATATTAAAAGATATTAACCACACTGATGGAGGGGATTCTGTGGTAATGATTGCATTTACTCAACCCTTTTTCTCAGTAAATTTGGATTGTGTAGAACCCAAAGTTGATTTTTAAATCTGAATCCATTTTTGGGTGGTCTACACAGACTAAATTAATCAGATTATTACAAACTCTTCCTCATACTTCATACAAGTCGATAGTTCAGATACTGTGGGCTAATAGCAAGTGTTGGTTCCTGTGGAGGAAAATGAACTCTCAAATATTGCTGGTGGGAAAGTAAAACGGCACCACCACTTTGAAACCATGTGACAGTTTCTTAAAAAGTGAAGTACACACCTGCCACTCAATCCAGCCATTTCACTCCTAGGTATTTACCCAAGAGAAAAGAAAGCATATGTTCATGCAAAGACTTGTACACAAATGTTCACAGAAGCTTTATTTTCAATTGTCAAAACCAGGAAAAAAAAATCAAACGCTCATCAAGAGGTAAATGAATAAACGAATTCTGGTGTAACCTTACCATGGAATACTACTCAGCAATAAAGAGGCATGAACTACTGATACACACACAATGAATTTGGTAGAGAACAATGGGGACTTTAACTGTTCTCTGACTCTTGGTGTCTTGATTTCTTATCTCGTCGATTATTCTAAAGAAATTCATTCTAGGCCTAAGCCTGGAAAAGGGAGTTATTGGGGCTGCTGCTAGCCACATTGTTTTTGCGCAATTTGGAAAATGGAGCTTCCTCTGGGTGGATACAGTCCATGCCAGGATTCACAGCTTGGCAAGAGGTGGGTCCAGATTTTGCCCCCACTCCTTGGCCAGGCACTGTTGTGCAGTGAACAACCTGCACAACTATACATGGCAGCCCTAGACATTACTCCTGAAGTTGAGAAATGTCAAGTTTTAAAAGTTGCTAGTACATCTGACATTTTTATAATTTGTACACTAAAGATGTGAATTTACCATATAACATAGTATCTGCTTCAGACTGCTCTTGATACCACCCATATCCTCCTTCCACATCACCTTCTAGACTCTTGTCGTTCACAGATGGATTCTATCCTGCACACCAACATCAGAGGGAGCTGTCTGTAGTGCAAATAAGGTGCAGGACCTCTGTTGCTCAAAATTACCCAACGGCTTTAATGGGTCCAGTCTAACCCCCTTCACAAAGCAGTCTAGGCCCATACCATCTAATCGCCACCCACCTGCCCAGCCTCCCTGCTGCCAGTGCCTCTGATTTCCTGAATTCCAACTGCCCACCCCTAACCAAGTCAAAGTCCTGCCATCTCTCTGACTTTGTACACTCCTGTACCTTGTACAGGAATCTCTTTGCCCATCCTCTGCAAGTCCTATCAATCCTAAAAAATTCAGTTCAAATTTCACCTTGTTGGTGAACCACTTCCTCAAGGCACAACCATTATCTGCCTTTCCTCCATGCTTCCACTGTGCAGTGTATATTCCCCTCCCCTTTCAGAATTGCTGTTTATACATCTGCCCTTCCCTCTAGTCCATTCCTTCCCTGAGGACTTGGTACATTTTTATCTAGACCATTTTTTTTAATTGGGGTAATAAAAATCAGTGATGAACTCTTATGGGAATGAAAGTTCTACTAGGTTTTCATCATCAAAATTTTTTTTTTTCCTTACTGGATAAAAAAAGCAGGAGACAACATTTTAGAGATACTATGAGTATATCTAAAAATTACATGAATTCAAAAAATATTTTTAAAAAGAAACATAAAAATGTCCAAAATAATTGTCAAAACTATGTGTGAGAGCCAGGTGATCTTTTTCCATGAATTTCAATTTTTCTGAATGTGGTTATATAACTTTTTAAATAAATAGATATAATTTTTAAATAATACTTAATTTTCCTTAACTTCCTTAAATATACTAAAGAACTCCTGGTCTATTTTTATCTAAGCAATTGGGGTCTGACTGGCCCACCAAGAGTAGTTTCTGAAAGTAATTTGGAGAAGAAAGATGAAGAGGTAAATCCTCTTTACCTCTTTTCCAAGCTGATGTTTCCCCCTGCAAGTCTGTCCTAGATGAGTTGAATGCATCTACACTTACACTACATTATTAGCACAGCAGTGAAAGCAATAGGCTTTGGGTTTAAAAATCTGGCTCCCTCATTTAGTCACTCTGTGACCTTGGACCTCCCTGGTCTCCCTTAATCCCCCCGGGCTCATCTATATAATGGGGATAATAACAGTTGCTTGAATTAAATGAGAAAATGCACACCAAGTGTTTGACAGAGTGCCTTCGTCAGAAGTATTAACATCACTATCAGCATTTCAAAATGGAGAACTTGAGGCCTTAAAAGAAAATCCCGGAGTCTTGGGAAACTGACATGCTACACTGGCCACAGCGCCCCCAACTTTTCAGCTTAATTTATATCCATTACATTCACTGCACCTCTGGAACCATCTTGAAAGGTCTCCCACTGGCTAAATTTGAGATAATTGAGCAACATTTGTGGATTATAACACAATGAAAAAAATTCACGCGGGCTTCCCTGGTGACGCAGTGGTTGAGAGTCCGCCTGCGGGGGACACGGGTTCGTGCCCCGGTCCGGGAAGATCCCACATGCCGCGGAGCGGATGGGCCCAGGAGCCATGGCCGCTGAGCCTGCGCGTCCGGAGCCTGTGCTCCGCAACGGGAGAGGACACAACAGTGAGAAGCCACAACAGTGAGAAGCCCGCGTACCGCAAAAAATAATAATAATAATAATAAATTCACGCAACCACTATTGTGAATAAGAAATACAGGCATTAGTCCCTGCCCCTGGTTCCCAGCACAGAGCTCCTAAAGCCCTTACACATTCCTAAGTGACAGGAGCAATAGGAGCACCGCTTGTTCTAAGGAGGCGAGTCTGCGGAGGCGCCTGGGTGAGCTGGTCACCAGAAAGACCAAGTCGCAATTAGAAGCTTAGCGCTTTCAAACCCCTCCCCCGTCCTCCAGAGAGGGCTTGGACATGGAGTTATCAACTGATCGTCTCTACATGAGGAATTCTCCACAAAATCCCCAAAGTATCGGGTTTGGAGAGCTTCCAGGTTGGTGAACACCATCACACTGGGAGGGTGACACCCTCAACTCCACGGGGACAGAAGCTCCTACACTCAGGACCCTCCCAAACCTCACTCTTCATCTGGCTGTTCATCTGTACCTCTTATCATATCCTCTAATAAACTGGTAAATGTAAGTAATTGTTTCCCTGAGTTCTGTGAGCTGCTCTAGCAAATTAATCAGACCTAAGGAGGGGTCATTAAAACCTCTGATCTACAGTTGGTTGGTCAGAAGCACAGGTGACAATCAGGGCTTGCAACTGGCATCTGGGGGTCGGGGTGGGGGCGCAGTCTTGTGGGACTGAGTCCTTAACCTGTGAGATCTGATACTATCTCTGGGTAGTGTCAGAATTGAATTAAATTGTAGGATGTCCAGCTGGTGTCAGTGAATCACTTGGTGCGGGGAAAAGACACCACACATCTGACCATAAATGTCAGAAATGACGTGTTTCATGTGAGTAGTAAACGATACTCATGGGGAGAAACACACTGGAGGGAGGAACTGGTTTTCCCTACACAGGAAGGAAGAATCTGAGTACTTCCCTTTACAAGTAGTTTTGTAGAAGAATGTCCTTCCTTTTTGGAGATGCATGCTGAAGAATTGAGGGGGGAACTGTCATGATTCTTACAGATTATGTTCAAATGTTGCATCAAAAAAATTGTTCATAAAGGTATATATAAAGAGAAATAAAGAAGGCAACATGCTACTAATTGGCGAATCTAGGTGAAGAGTATATGGATGTTCATTGTATTATTCTTTTAACTTGTCTGTAGCTTAGAAAAATTCTGATATAAAAAGATGGTGGAGGTGGTGTACAGACAAAAACAGCAAATAAATAGAACATCAGAAGTTAGGGGAAAGACCAGCTTCTGTTTCCTAACCTCGTAACCTCACAATACCTATTTTTAGCTTCTATATTCAAAATGTTAAATCACGATTGTTCAATCTTAACATGTAAAAGGCTAATTTAATCCTTGCTCAAGAAAGGGAGGATAGCAAGATTGGAACCAAGATGGCAGAGTAGAAGGACGTGCTCTCACTCCCGCTTGCAAGAACACCAGAATCACAACTAGCTGCTGGACAATCATCGACAGGAAGACACTGGAACTCAACAAAAAAGATACCCCACATCCAAAGACAAAGGAGAAGCCTCAATGAGACGGTAGGAGGGGTGTAATCACAGTAAAATCAATTCCCATAACAGTTGGGTGGGTGACTCACAGACTGGAGAACACTTATACCACAGAAGTCCACCCACTGGAGTGAAGATTCTGAGCCCCACGTCAGGCTTCCCAACCTGGGGTTCCTGCAAGGGGAGGAGGAATTCCTAGAGAATCAGACTTTAAAGGCTAGTGGGATTTGTTGCAAGACTTCGACAGGACTGCAGGAAACAGAGACTCCACTCTTGGAGGGCACACACAAAGTAGTGTGCACATCGGGACCCAGGGGAAGGAGCAGTGACCCCACAGGAGACTGAGCCAGACCTACCTGCTAGTGTTGGAGGGTCTCCTGCAGAGGCGGGGTGGCTGTGGCTCACCATGGGGACAAGAACACTGGCAGCAGAAGTTCTGGGGAGTACTCCTTGGCGTGAGCCCTCCCAGAGTCTGCCATTAGGCCCACCAAAGAGCCCAGGTAGGCTCCAGTGTTGGGTTGCCTCAGGCCAAACAACCAACAGGGAGGGAACCCAGTCCCAGCATCAGCAGTCAAGCGGATTAAAGTTTTACTGAGCTCTGCCCATCAGAGCAACAGTCAGCTCTACCCACCACCAGTCCCTCCCATCAGGAAACCTGCACAAGCCTCTTAGGTAGCCTCAGCCACCAGAGGGCAGACAGCAGAAGCAAGAAGAACTACAATCCTGCAGCCTGTGGAACAAAAACCAGATTCACAGAAAGACAGACAAGATGAAAAGGCAGAGGGCTATGTACCAGATGAAAGAACAAGGTAAAACCCTAGAAAAACAACTAAATAAAGTGGAGGTAGGCAACCTTCCAGAAAAAGAATTCAGAATAATGATAGTGAAGATGATCCAGGACCTCGGAAAAACAATGGAGGCAAAGATCGAGAAGATGCAAGAAATGTTTAACAAAGACCTAGAAGAATTAAAGAACAAACAAACAGAGATGAACAATACAATAACTGAAATGAAAACGACACTAGAAGGAATCAATAGCAGAATAACTGAGGCAGAAGAACAGATAAGTGCACTGGAAGACAGAATGGTGGAGTTCACTGCTGCGGAACAGAATAAAGAAAAAAGAATGAGAAGGAATGAAGACAGCCTAAGAGACCTCTGGGACAACATGAAACACAACAACATTCGCATTACAGGGGTCCCAGAAGGAGAAGAGAGAGAGAAAGGACCCGAGAAAATATTTGAAGAGATTATAATCGAAAACTTTCCTAACATGGGAAAGGAAACAGCCACCCAAGTCCAGGAAGCACAGCGAGACCCATACAGGATACACCCAAGGAGAAACACGCCGAGACACATAGTAATCAAATTGGCAAGAATTAAAGAGAAAGAAAAATTATTGAAAGCAGCAAGGGAAAAATGACAAAAAACATACAAGGGAACTCCCATAAGGTTAACAGCTGATTTCTCAGCAGAAACTCTACAAGCCAGAAGGGAGTGGCATGATATACTTAAAGTGATGAAAGGGAAGAACCTACAACCAAGATTGCTCTACCGGCAAGGATCTCATTCAGATTTGATGGAGAAATCAAAAGCTTTACAGACAAGCAAAAGCTAAGAGAATTCAGCACCACCAAACCAGCTCTACAACAAATGCTAAAGGAACTTTTCTAAGTGGGAAACACAAGAGAAGAAAAGGACCTACAAAAACAAATGGAAAACAATTCAGAAAATGGTCACAGGAACATAAATATCGATAATTACCTTAAACGTTAATGGATTAAACGCTCCAACCAAAAGACACAGGCTTGCTGAATGGATACAAAAACAAGACCCATATATATGCTGTCTACAAGAGACCCACTTCAGACCTAGGGACATATTCAGACTGAAAGTGAGGGGATGGAAAAAGATATTCCATGCAAATGGAAATCAAAACAAAGCTGGAGTAGCAATACTCATATCAGATAAAATAGACTTTAAAATAAAGAATGTTACAAGAGACAAGGAAGGACACTACATAATGATCAAGGGATCAATCCAAGAAGAAGATATAACAATTATAAATATATATGCACCCAACATAGGAGCACCTCAAAACATAAAGCAACTGCTAACAGCTATAAAACAGGAAATCGACAGTAACACAATAATAGTGGGGGACTTTAACACCTCACTTACACCAATGGACAGATCATCCAAAATGAAAATAAATAAGGAAACAGAAGCTTTAAATGACACAAAAGACCAGATAGATTTAATTGATATTTATGGGACATTCCATCCAAAAACAGCAGATTACACTTTCTTCTCAAGTGTGCACGGAACATTCTCCAGGATAGATCACATATTGGGTCACAAGTCAAGCCTCAGTAAATTTAAGAAAATTGAAATCATATCAAGCATCTTTTCTGACCACAACACTATGAAATTAGAAATGAATTACAGGAAAAAAACATAAAAAACACAAACACATGGAGGTTAAACAATATGTTACTAAATAACCAAGAGATCACTGAAGAAATCAAAGTGGAAATCAAAAAATACCTAGAGACAAATGACAATGAAAACACCATGATCCAAAACCTATGGGATGCAGCAAAAGCAGTTCTAAGAGGGAAGTTTATAGCTATACAAGCCTACCTCAAGAAACAAGAAAAATCTCAACTAAAGAATCTAACCTTACACCTAAGGGAACTAGAGAAAGAAGAACAAACAAAACCCAAAGTTAGCAGAAGGAAAGAAATCATAAAGATCAGAGCAGAAATAAATGAAATAGAAACAAAGAAAACAATAGCAAAGATCAATAAAACTAAAAGCTGGTTCTTTGAGAAGATAAACAAAATTCATAAACCATTAGCTGGACTCATCAAGAAAAAGAGGGAGAGGACTCAAATTAATAAAATTAGAAATGAAAAAGGAGAAGTTACAACAGGCACCACAGAAATACAAAGCATCCTAAGAGACTACTACAGGCAACTCTATGCCAATAAAATGGACAAGCTGGAAGAAATGGACAAATTCTTAGAAAGGTATAACTTTCCAAGAGTGAACCAGGAAGAAACATAAAATATGAACAGACCAATCACAAGGAATGAAATTGAAATGGTGATTAAAAATCTTCCAACAAACAAAAGTCCAGGACCAGATGGCTTCACAGGGGAATTCTATCAAACATTTAAAGAAGAGCTAACACCCATCCTTCTCAAACTCTTCCAAAAACTAACAGAGGAAGGAAGACTTCCAAATGCATTCTATGAGGCCACCATCACCCTGATACCAAAACCAGACAAAGATACTACAAAAAAAGAAAATTACAGACCAATATCACTGATGAATATAGATGCAAAAATCCTCAACAAAATACTAGAAAACAAAATCCAACAACACATTAAAAGCATCATACACCATGATCAACTGGGATTTATCCCAGGGATGCAAGGATTCTCCAATATATGCAAATCAATCAATGTGATACACCATATTAACAAATTGAAGAATAAAAACCATATGATCATCTCAATAGATGCAGAAAAAGTTTTTGACAAAATTCAACACCCATTTATGATAAAAACTCTCCAGAAAGTGGGCACAGAGGGAACCTACCTCAACATATTAAAGGCCATATACGACAAACCCCCAGCAAACATCATTCTCAATGGTGAAAAACTGAAAGCATTTCCTCTAAGATCAGGAACAAGACAAGGATGTCCACTCTTGCCACTATTATTCAACATAGTTTTGGAAGTCCTAGCCACGGCAATCAGAGAAGAAAAAGAAATAAAAGGAATACAAATTGGAAAAGAAGAAGTAAAACTGTCACTGTTTGCATTTGACATGATACTATATATAGAGCATCCTAAAGATGCCACCAGAAAACTACTAGAGCTAATCAATGATTCTGGTAAAGTTTCAGGATACAAAATTAATGCACAGGGGCTTCCCTGGTGGCGCAGTTGTTGAGAGTCCGCCTGCCGATGCAGGGGACACGGGTTCATGCCCCGGTCCGGGAAGATCCCACATGCCGTGGAGCGGCTAGGCCTGTGAGCTATGGCCGCTAAGCCTGCACGTCCGGAGCCTGTGCTCCGCAACGGGAGAAGCCACAACAGTAAGAGGCCTGCGTACTGCAAAAAAAAAAAAAAAAAAAATTCATGCACAGAAATCTCTTGCATTCCTTTACAGTAATGATGAAAAATCTAAAAGAGAAATTAAGGAAACACTCCCATTTACCATTGCAACAAAAACAATAAAATACCTTGGAATAAACCTACCTCGGGAGACAAAAGACCTGTATGCAGAAAACTGTAAGACACTGATGAAAGAAATTAAAGATGATACCAACAGATGGAGAGATATACCATGTTCTTGGATTGGAAAAATCAATATTGTGAAAATGACTATACTACCCAAAGCAATCTACAGATTCAATGCAATCCCTATCAAATTACCAATGGCATTTTTTACAGAACTAGAACAAAAAATCTTAAAATTTGTATGGAGACATAAAAGACCCCGAATAGCCGAAGCAGTCTTGAGGGAAGAAAACAGAGCTGGAGGAATCAGACGCCCTGACTTCAGACTATACTACAAAGCTACAGTAATCAAGACAATATGGTACTGGCACAAAAACAAAAACATAGATCAATGGAACAAGTTAGAAAGCCCAGAGATAAACCCACACACCTATGGTCAACTAATCTGTGACAAAGGAGGCAAGGATATACAATGGAGAAAAGACAGTCTCTTCAATAAGTGGTGCTGGGAAAATTGGACAACTACATGTAAAAGAATGAAATTAGAACACTCTCTAACACCATACACAAAAATAAACTCAAAATGGATTAGAGACCTAAATGTAAGACCGGACACTATAAAACTCTTAAAGGAAAACATAGGAAGAACACTCTTTGACATAAACCATAGCAAGTTCTTTTTTGATCCATCTCCTAGAGTAATGGAAATAAAAACAAAAATAAACAAATGGGACCTAATGAAACTTCAAAGCTTTTGCACAGCAAAGGAAACCATAAACAAGATGAAAAGACAACCCTCAGAATGGGAGAAAATATTTGCAAACCAATCAACAGACAAAGGATTAATCTCCAAAATATATAAACAGCTCATGCAGCTCAATATTAAAAGAACAAACAACCTAATCCAAACATGGGCAGAAGACCTAAATAGACATTTCTCCAAAGAAGACATACAGATGGCCAAAAAGCACATGAAAAGCTGCTCAACATCACTAATCATTAGAGAAATGCAAATCAAAACTACTATGAGGTATCACCTCACACCAATTAGAATGGGTATCATCAGAAAATCTACAAACAACAAATGCTGGAGAGGGTGTGGAGAAAAGGGAATCCTCTTGCACTGTTGGTGGGAATGTAAATTGACACAGCCACTATGGAGAACAGTATGGAAGTTCCTTAAAAAACAAAAATAGAACTACCATATGACCCAGCAATCCCCCTACTGGGCATATACCCTGAGAAAACCATAATTCAAAAAGACACATGCACCCCAACGTTCACTGCAGCACTATTTACAATAGCCAGGTCATGGAAGCAATCTAAATGCCCATCAACAAATGGATAAAGAAGATGTGGTACATATATACAATGGAATATTACTCATCCTTAGAAAGGAACGTTACTGGGTCATTTGTTGAGATGTGGATGGATCTAGAGACTGTCATACGGAGTAAAGTAAGTCAGAAAAAGAAAAACAAATATCGTATATTAACGCATATATGTGGAACCTAGAAAAATGGTACAGATGAACAGGTTTGCAGGGCAGAAATTGAGACACAGATGTAGAGAACAAATGTATGGACACCAAGAGGGGAGAACCGCGGGGGGGTGGGGATGGTGGTGTGCTGAATTGGGCGATTGGGATTGACATGTATACACTGATGTGTATAAAATGGATGACTAATAAGAACCTGCTGTATAAAAAAATAAATTAAATAAAATTCAAACATTAAATAAATAAATAAATTTTTTAAAAAAAGAAGTTAGGGCTAAGAGCCAAAGCAGAGAGTTCCAAAGGAGCCATTTTCCTTCTTTTCTCTTTCTCGTATTTAAAAAGAATGACTGTGTCAAATACATGCTTCTTTTACAACCAGTTATGGCAAACCATGTCTTTATGTATGTATGTCTAAAGACAAGTATGGAAAGATAGTCGGAAGAGTTAGTGATGATAATCTCCTGCTAGTAGGATGTCAGGCGATTTTCATTTTCCCCTTACACTTTTCTGTAGTGTTTGAAATTCTTATAAGGACCTTATGTCATCTATATGTAATCAGGAAAAAAACAAAGAAACAGTAAATCCATTTTTAGTTTGAAAAAAAATTAGCCATATCTGCAGGACTCCTTGTACACTTTTTGCAACTTCCTATGAATCTATAATTATAACAAAATGAAAAGTTCTAAAAATTGACCCACCAATATTTATATTCCGATTTTAAAAAGATAATAACTGTAACCAACACAACAGGCTTTTTAAGAAAACCCTTGTGAGTTCTCACTAATGGTCATCAAATACTCATATCCGTCTCATTTATGTTAAAAAATAAAAAAGCTTCAAATATAAAGTCGTGCTCTTGGGCTTCCCTGGTGGCGCAGCGGTTGAGAGTCCGCCTGCCGATGCAGGGCACATGGGTTCGTGCCCCGGTCCGGGAGGATCCCACATGCCGCGGAGTGGCTGGGCCTGTGAGCCATGACCGCTGAGCCTGCGCGTCCGGAGCCTGTGCTCCACAACGGGAGAGGCCACAACAGTGAGAGGCCCGCGTACCACAAAACAAAAAAAACAAAAAAAACAACGGTACTTAAAGTCGTGCTCTTAGGAAGATGATATTTTAATCTTTTTTTAAAAGGTACAGGACACAGGAGGGGAAGAGGGTAGAGCTCCCTGGGTCTATGACAGAATACCTCTCTACTGATCCTCCAAGCAATGAGCCCCACCAGCACTTCCCAGGAACCACCTACATGCACACAAACCCTCGCTGATGGCACACGGGTCTCAAGGCATCGTCCCTCCCCCCACCAATGCCACCTGCCCCCCCCCCGCTGCCCTCCCCGGGGACTCAGGGCATCCCTTTCTAAGCCATAGAACCATTTTCCTGTTACCTACCCCGCTGAACACTCCCTTCGTCTATTTTCCATAGAGACCTCACAGAAGAAAAAACACTCCTTTCCTAAAAAATATACTTAACAAGAAATACTAATTTTGGAAGGGGGTAAGCAGTCCCCTTCTCGAAAGCCTCTCCAGGCTTCATAGCAAGGCATGTATCCAGTTGTTCCAGTTATACTAACTAAAAGCAGTATATGCACCGTTACTGCGTAACCGTTACTGCGTAACCGTTACTGCGTAACCGTTACTGCGTAACCGTTACTGCGTAACCGTTACTGCGTAACCGTTACTGCGTAACCGTTACTGCGTAACCGTTACTGCGTAACCGTTACTGCGTAACCGTTACTGCGTAACCGTTACTGCGTAACCGTTACTGCGTAACCGTGCAGCAACATGCTCTGAAACATGACCAGAGGTGTCAGGCTGCTGGCAGAGACAAGGCTGGGGCAATCAGTGCTTGATGGCTTGAAGGCAAGAAAGGAAAGGGCACCACAGCCTGGCAGCTGCTGCAGCCGCTGCCAACTGCAAGAGGACTTCAGCAAGGGTGGGGGGCACAGGAGATCCAGAAAGCCACCAGAGGCTGCAGAGCACGAAACTCAGGTTTGGGGCCCTAACTGCCCCAAAGCTGTCCTGGCTAAATGCAGCGATCTGGTGGGGAGTGACAACGGCCCAGAGACAGGCAGCCGCAGGGAGCAGTCTCTTCCCTCAACGTGAGTCCCTCAGTGACACACATCTTCAAGTGCTGACAGCCAACGCCAAGCTGAACAAGGATCTCTCAAATCCGATCCAATGTATGTAGATGATTCAAGCCTTGTCTGGTCTTTTGCTATTTTCTCCTCCATTGCTGGCTTAGAAAGTCCTGAATAATCTCCCTGCTTCTCTGTCCAGACTGACCCCTTGCATTCCAGTTCCCCGTCATAAAGACCCTTTTTCTGTTCTCCAAACACCTCATGCCTGTCAGATCCCCTAACTGAAGTCCAGATTCAGTGTCATATTCCCAGAGGACAACTTACCAAGCTAAGCATGTCATTCAACTGTCCCAGCACTGCCTTAGGAGCATCACTGCCACACCCATGCCCTCTTCTGTACAGAAACCAGCTCAGAAAGCACAGGCCATGGGGAGGCAGGACTTGGGGGGTAATATCATTAGCAGGGCGCCAAAACCCTGGCTGGGTGAGGAACCTTCCCCCTCCAACCTCCCAGCTTCTCTGCTTCCTGCTAAGAAGACCACCCCTCCCTATGCTGCTTCTTTGTAAGAGCTTAAAGGTGAACCCCTGACCAGTGGGAGCCATTTGGAGGAGTGGCAGCAAACTGGAGGAACCACAGTGGTGTGGGGATGCCTGGGGCTCACCTCCTTACTTTTCTTAAACTCCTTCAGAGGTACACAACCTGTGTCTTAAGCTTTAGCCTTTGCCCAGTGCAAATTCCTGGGCAGGGAAGCTGACATCCCTGGTAAAAGGAGACCTCAAACCAAAATAACTAGACACCTGAGGGGTACAGTTACTGTAAGAGAAGGGCAACAGATAATATACACAACATGAGGCAGAATGATTGGGACAGACCGAAAAATTTAATTAGCATAAGAAATATTCTCCAAGGGATAAAGGAAGAGATTGTAATACAAAACAAGGGAAAATATTAAGAAGAAAAATGTAGAAGTTAAACACAATGGATGAGATAAATAATAGGATGGATACAAGAAGAGAACAGAGGGATGCAATGGAAGCTCAGAAAGACGAATTCTCCAAGAAGGAAGAAGAAAAGAATAAAGAGATAGGTTCAGAAACACAGAAAATAATAGCAGAGATTCCAGGATCCAGATAATCAGGAATAGAAAAGAAGAAGGAGAAACAAACAAACAAAAAAGAAAAGGAGGGCTTCCCTGGTGGCGCAGTGGTTAAGAGTCCACCTGCCAATGCAGGGGACACGGGTTCAAGCCCTGGTCTGGGAAGATCCCACATGCTGCGGAGCAACTAAGCCCATGCACCACAACTACTGAGCCTGCGCTCTAGAGCCCGCGAGCCACAACGACTGAGCCCGCGTGCCACAATTTCTGAAGCCCGCGCACCTAGAGCCCATGCTCCGCGACAAGAGAAGCCACCGCAATGAGAAGCCCCTGCTCACTGCAACTAGAGAAAGCCCGTGAGCAGTGACAAAGGCCCCATGCAGCCAAAAATAAATTAATTAAAAAAATAAAAAATAATTTTTTTAAAAAAGGAAACGTGAAGAACATTGATAATTTCTTAGAATCAAAAAGAGATTAAAGACTTCAGGTGAAAAGAGTTTATAAAGGACCAAACAAGATACATGAAGACCCACACCAAGCCAGTTATGATGACACTTAAGAATGTTGAGATTAAAAAAAAAGAAAAGAATGTTGAGATTCAATGTGAATTCTAAAAGCTTCCAGAGAGAAAGAAAAAGATCCAGATTAACATCAGACTTTTCAATAGCAACAGCAAACCAAAAAGACAATGGAGTAATATTTTCAAAGCACTGAAGGAAACGAACTCTGGACACAGAAGTATCAAATGTGTGCATAATAAAGATGTTCTTGGGCATGCAAAGCCACTGCAAGTTTGCCCCATAAAGGCTCATACAAAATATTCATCAAGGAAGTACTTGTATAAAAAAGATAAATAAATCCTGTAGGATAAAATATATGGGAAATAAAGCTAGTCAAATAACTTTGTAAGTTTTCTGGCCTAAAAAAAGGACCATAAAAAGAGAAAGGATTTCCAAAATTCCAGAATTAAAATATCAGATAACAGCAACACACCTGGGATAAGCCCTGGGAAGAAAGAGACCCAAGGTTCACACAAACCTACTAACAGACTTGTAGTATTAGAGGGAAAGCACAGATTTTGACCCATATAAGAAGTGAGTGGGGATAAATAAACACAAATTCGGATCTTAAGAGCAACCGCCATAACAACAAAAATAGAATTTGTTTTTAAATAACAAGAAAACATTTTTACCTATTAGAAAGCAGGAAATGAGATAAAATAAAAAACAAAGTATAGTAAGGAGAAAAATATTAAATAACATGTTAGAAATATGCCCTAATAAAATAATCATTGCAAGTGAAATGGATTAAACTCACCAATTAAGGACTCTCCGATTGGTTATAACTAATACATTGCCTACAAGAGACAAATACAAAAAAAAAGTAATAATAATAGAGAAAGAGGATGAAGAAAGATATCCCAAACAAATATGAACCAAAAGAAAGCTAGAGAATCGATCTGAATATCTGATAATATAGAATTCAAGGTTAAAAAAATCATAAGGGACAGAGATGGGTACTATATACCAGAAAAAGAAATAAAGCGGTAAAAGATGTGATCTTTCATAGTATGTGGACCTAACAATATAACCTCGAATAGATACATACTCTTACCTAAAGCAAGAACTGACAGAATGACAGTAAAAGAGAGAAATCAACAAATACACTTGAATATTTCAACCCAATCCTTCCAGAAACTGCTAGAAGAGGCAGACAAAAAATAAAGAGAGCTTCCCTGGTGGCGCAGTGGTTAAGAATCCGCCTGCCAATACAGGGGACACGGGTTCAAGCCCTGGTTCAGGAAGGTCCCACATGCTGTGGAGCAACTAAGCCTGTGCGCCACAACTACTGAGCCTGCACGCCTAGAGCCCGTGCTCCACAACAAGAGAAGCCACCGCAATAAGAAGCCCACACACGGCAACGAAGAGTAGCCCCCGCTCGCCACAACTAGAGAAAGCCCGCGTGCAGCAATGAAGACCCAATGCAGCCAAAAATAAATAAATAAAATAAAATAATTTTTTAATTTAAAAAACTAAATTAAAAAAAACAGAGATATAACAGGTCTAAACAATACACTAAACATACTCAAACAAGTAGATAAAGCGAGAGCTCTACTCCCACGGAATATGATTCTATTTTCAACATTTATAAACAAGTAGCCATACACTAGGCTAAAATGTCAGTGAATTCCAAGGAATTAATATCACAAAGACTACCTGCTTTGACCATAAAATTCAAAAACAATAACAAAAATCAAAGTTTTTTTTAATGCCTATGACTAGAACTTAGGTGAAAAAGAAAAACATAAGGGAATATTTTTTAAAATATAATTGAATGACAATGAAAACACAACCTGTCAAATTTGTGAGACACAGCTCAAGCATTACGCAGAGAAAAATTTATATTTTAAACGCATTCATTCCTCTGTTCCCTCTCTAAGGCTGAAATGAGCAAGTGCTTCCCTGAAAGTCACCGAAACAGAACAACGAAGCAGTAGGAAAAACTCTCACAAAATCTACAAATATCTCTTTGGTGGCCTGCTGGACGTTTGTCCCCAGGATTCATTAGAAATAAATATAATGCCTCCAACAAATAGAAACCTAAAGGAAAGAACCACGTCAGGCTCACCTTTATTTATAGGTTCCCAGTAGGCCAAACTATTAACCAAAGAATACTCCATGTCAGGAAAAAATAACATGGCCTTGAACACTACGAAAGCCCAGACCCTTGTGATCACTCGTTAAATCGGATGTAAAAAATCAACAGACTGGGATCAAGTCTCCTAAGTATCTACTAAGGACTGGGCACCACTGCTTTCATACCCACCCCTCTGGCACCAAGAGCGAGCCCTTCCCACCCTGTGAGATTAAGTACTTCCCCCCCTAGCCAATATTGCTGCCACGAGGATAAAACATATTTGCACAAAAGTACCTGATAGGGTAAGTCAGCCATCCTTAAATAAGTTTCCATTTTCAAACAGAAAGGAGATAAACTGGGGACACCATTGTTAGGTCTTGCAAACTGATGCAAAATAATAGCATCTTTGGAGTCAATCTCTTGCTGTTTCCTGTCAAAACCAAAACAGAAAAAAAAAGAACAATCCACGTGTTACACATGCAGTTCCCTTAGTTCCTTAGAGGCCCCTGCTGGGCTGGAGCTCCTCAATGGACAAGCAGGTCTGTTTGTCACAGGGGCTTACCTCACCAGCAAGCACTTAGAGGGGGAAAGCTTGGTCAACACACAAGAGAACCTCACAAACTCTGCTATTACCATAACTGCAAGGGCTCAGGAGAATAACATGTCAACCTCTTTGTGGTACCTGTGGCCTATGGGCAGGATGTGTACTTTCTGGTATAGGTCCACCTCTTCTCCAGCTGGCTATGTCTACCTGCCAGGGGCAAGTTGGATGGCTAAAAAGAGATATTCTGTGCTTACGGTGCATCAGGCATTGTTCTGAGGGCTTCACGGGTATTATCTCATTTAATGTTCACAATAACCTTTTGAGGTAGGTGCTACCGTTATCCATGTTTTGCAGATAAGGAAACTGAGGCACAGAGAATAAACTTTCCCAAAGTGCCATTACTAGTAAACAGCAGAACTTGGTCTAAACCAGGTAGTCAGAGCCTATGTTCTTGACCACGAGGCTGTACCATGAAACAGTCCATTCATCCACAGGACCTCGGAATAACAGTGCAGATTTGCTCTGCCACGACTCAAGTCTGCAGGGAATCTGAGGCTCTGTGTATTCTGGTCCCTCTTCCAAACTCTCCATGCCCTCACCTGACCTTTCACCTGTGGTGCCGAGGAACTTGACTTCTGGTGCTCTCTTCCTCTCTACCTTCACAGGTTCCCCACTTTCACCACACAGCATATATCCCAGTACCCCTGCCTTTTCCCTTTCTTCTGTCTCAGCCACACATCTATCTTTTCCTTTGGCTACTTTTCTGGGCGGTGAGGACTTCCCTGGTAGAGTTTTTCAATAGCCACCACGTAGGAGATCAAACGCTGGATACCACTTATGGATACCTGGGGTCAAGTGCAAGCCCTACTTCCTATTGGCCACGTCACCCAAGACCTCTCCTCCTCTCTCATTTGGAAAGTGAGGACAGTACCAATTCTGCCTCAATCATCGTGAGAACTAAATAAGATAATTTCTGTAAACATTTGGTGAGTTATCAAGCATTAAGTGGTGGACTTTATTCTCATTCAAAGAGACATGGTCTTATCCCCTTAAACTAAAAAATCTCATTCCACACAGTGGCACTCATACACCACATTCGGGAACCTTTTGCAACTTCCATCTTTCACTCTACCCAACCATTTCCCAGTCAGATAAACCTCACTCTTCCCCCTTGGCCTTCCCTAAGCCTCTGGTTCCTCACACTGTTCCTAGCGTAATCCCACACTTCCTTCTACACAAGCAAGCAAGGGCAAGCTCTTCATATCATCATCACAACGATGCCCACTTCCTGCAGAAACTCCATGCAGTAAAACACACTCTTTTGGAGAAGTTTACCACCGGAGCGCCCTTTCCACTTACAGAGTTAAGAATGACTAAGTTTGAAAATACTAGTCAAAAGAATAAAAATATTTGCTGCCTTCTGACAATACTTGTTATAAAACAAAGGTTTTCACTTAGATGAAATGTTTGGGAGGTCAGATACTAAAATTAAGATGCCACTTAGACTATGTTTCTAAGAAGTGCAAACTGTAGCTTTGACAATTAACTGACTTTGTCCAGTCAAGTAATTCAACTCAGAGTGGTAATTTCATGTAAATTAGCCAGGCAAAAAATTTAAGAACTGAAAGAGAGGAGATACATGTAAAATCCCCTGCTCCACTGGCCAGAACAATCTAATTCTGATGGTTAACTTGGGCCATGTCATAATAAGAATGGATGTGACCAGCATATGCCAATGACTTTGTGTACATCATACATATTAAATTATTTCGTTCTGACAGTACCACTACAGAGCGGATATTGCTATAGTTTAAATTTAGAATATTATATCATACTTATATTTTACAGTAGACAAGGAAACTGAAGCTCAGAGAGGTTAAATAACTTGCCCAAGGAATACCAATTTAAGATCAAGTTGTTCATAACGCTAGTTCCCAAGCTCTTAAGCACTTCGACTACAACAAAAGTGGGCAATACCTCAGTTAATGTTATTAAAGTAGCTGGTTTGACTCAGACCACGCAAGCCTGGAACTTTCTGATGAAAGTCTGTAATAATTAATGATGGCCATCTTTTATTGAATGCTTACTATAACGTCGAACTCTGGCTAAGCATTTCACATGTGTTAACTCATGCAATCACCTCTGTGAGGAAGGCTACTATTAATATTTCCATTTCACAGATGAGAAAACTGAGTAACCAAGCTTACTCTCAGGTCCAAGGTTACATGGTTGGTTAAAGGCAGAGTGAATTTGAACCCCATCTGGCTCTAGAGCCCTCCCTCCAGGTCAGGAAGCTCTCTCTGTAATTTAAGACCAGAGGAGCAGGTAATCTGGACAGCTACATTTTATAAAGTGCCCTTATAGTGAGGACTGTCTAAGAGAACCCCTGTCAAGCATCAAGACTAACCCCTACGCCCATGGTGAAGGATATCACAGATGACCATGCCTCTGTGTACGGCCGATGGGCTGTTAGTTTATAGAGATCACATGGCCCATGGGCTGCTCTGATTCCCTAAGTTTTCTAGGGCAGGCTGAGCCCATGTGCCTAAAGTACAAACAAGCTATGGGTAACAAGTCATTCCTGGGTCATTCAATTTACAAACAACAGATTTCCAAATGCTGGACTGAATTAAAGAGAGCTGCAAGGCTCTCTCCACTAGGGGAGGATAAAGTAAAGGGCTGGGACTCTATTTCTTTAAAAATACTGTGATGGGAAAAATATGAGTAAAATCCAAAATACCTACTTTGGTTATTATACTCATTAATTAAACTTCCTAAATAATTCTTACCTGGCAACTTTACTTTCCACTCTGGAGATGTACCCATAGATTAAGGTTAAGTCTACGCAGCAGGAAATCCAAGTACTGTGGTGAAGAATATGATTGCCAGTGAACTCAGACAGCGTAGCCATTTCAAGATGGATTTTCCATCCCACGTATTTCAGATTGTTTTGTGTTTTGCCTAAACTACACAGACAATTGAAACTTAGATGTCCCATCAAGTGAAGGTCTCTATCGTGTAGCCTGCAAATCCCAGTGCCACATTTTCTTTGGTCTTCTTCCCCTATTCCCTCTGTGCCCCTAGCGGTTGTCAAAAACTCAGGTCTGTGCTACAGACTTGTCTTCCCTGAGCAATGCCCCAGTTCGCTTCCTCTCCGCCATCAAAACTTATTCCAGAATTGGTACTTGTTAGGAGAAAGTAGTAGAAGTGTGGGCTCCGCAGACACACATTCTCAGATTTGAATCTGGATCCTACTACTCTTACTAAGGGATCTTGGGTGAATTGCTTAACCTCTCTCAGCCTGAATTTCCTCAACTAAGAAATGGAGATCAAGCATTCAAAGGCAGTTGGCAGTTGCGAAGGTTAAATGCAATCACATAGGTAAAGCACTTCTAAGCAGAGCCACCTATTAAGGGCTCAAAAACAGGCAGCCATTTGTTTATTATTTGCATTACAACAGGGTTTCCCAACTCAGTGTAAACATCTGTCAAGAAACAAAAGTGAATAAACCAAGGATTAAAAACACTTTTTCAAATAAGTGTCCAAGTGGGCAAGGGGCTCTTCTGGGTGCAGAGACCACACCTACCAGGGCGTGGCCTGCTCCCAAGGTCAACTCTGAGCTCCCCCACCCACCTCCCCATTTCTGCAAGGTCATTTAAGCAAGTTTGAGACTCAGTCCTGTAAAGCTGTGCCTCACTCCCTCCTCAAAGTGGAAGACTGGTGAGAAGCCACATGGTTCGGAATCCTCCAAAGGCTTTGGACTGGAATATGAATTTCAGAACAACTGGGTTACCATTTCAAGCACTGCACAAATGTTTTCATTTTCCATATGGCTTGAAACCTAGCTTGAAATAGAGTTCTAAAACTGGAAAATATATAAAATAATCTAGAGAAATAATTCCCTTAATTTTTTTAATTTGGTTCAACTAGATTCAAGACACTGTGCTAAGTGAGAGAATTCAATGATAAGCTTAAAACAAAACTTCCCAATTATGAAAGACAATACATTTCCCCAGACCTAAATGATTTCCACTCTCTCGGAGACTAAAAATATTCAAAATACCTGTTAGGCTGCTACAGTGTCCTCCTGGAATCCCTGCAGGCCTGTTAAAGGTCACCTACCACTGTCTTTGTTTATAAACCTATTGTGTAGGATTCCCCCATGGGAAGAAGCCATGAAGACACATTTTCTCACTCTTTAGAAAATATTGGCCAAGAGGGACATTCTGAGCTATTGAAAACTGCTCTTTGCTGGTCCTCCCCCCAGTGACAGAGGGCTCAAACACATGAAAATTTTAACCGTAAACTGGCATATCAATTAGCCAAACCACTGGTCCTGGCAGCCTATGGCGTTATTCTACTCAAACAAAGATCTCGTGTCCGGCTGGATGTACCAACAGCAGGGGCCTCCATTTTCTGGTATTTCCAAGTCAATCCTGTAAACATTCTGCTGCAGGCGGCAGAGGCAACTGTTTAGGGCCTGGGGCAACTCCCATGCAGGCCCTTGTGCTAGTTCAGTCCTCTGGATCTCCTCCTGTTCGCACAACAATGGTATTTAAACCTGAAGCTGGTGCTTAGCTTTAGATACCAGATTAGCACATAACCGGGTTAAGGCTGCATCAAAATTGCACACTCCGCTGTGCATCCCTAACAGGGACCCGGAGGTCTCTGAAGCTTTTGCAATTTCAGCCTTTTGATGATGTTGACACTTGGGGACGGACAGTGGAGAACTAACCTTTAATTAAATATAAGGTTAGTGGTTAATATCCCAGCATTATCATCTATAAACAAATAGGGCATTGCATAAAAATGTAATTTAGTATTTCTGCAGGACCTAATTCTATTGTTGCAAACACACTGCAGTTAAGATCAGACTATTATGCTCCATAACAGCCCAGAGAATGTTTGCGTTTAGCACCGAATGATAGGGAGACAAGTGTTTTTCCCTCCCAGTACCAGTTTAATTCTCCTGTCAACTCCAAACTGCCCCTCACGGCCAGGTGACCACGGACTGCCTCTGGCGAAAGGGAAGGACAGGACTCGGGCGTTTGGGCGTTGTGACCGAGGGGCTGGCACGGGTCCCCTCTCGCGCCAACCCTGCCCTGGCCAGGTGTCCCTCTCTGCGCCCCTGCGCGGGGCCCTCTCTCCGGCTCACCTAATGACCAGGAGTTCGTGGAGCAGATACGCAGCTGCGGCCAGCAAAGCTCCCCCGGTCAAGTAAAGGGTTTTCTTCCACCAGGGATCGGAGCCCAGCCCTGCCATGATCCCACCGTAATCCTGCAAAGGGAAAGCGATGATGTCCCCATTAAAGGAGAAGGGCTCCTCGGACCCGGCCCACCAGCCGAAGAAGGAGACGCTCTGGTTCCAGCTCAGATCCACCACGCACGGCCTGGACGAGGCAAAGCCAACCCCCCAGTGCATGCTGCGCGGCTGGCTGCGGGCGCCCCTCCCAGGGCCCGCGCCGCCCGCATGGGAAGGGGCCGGCGCGGCCGGGCGCTGGCTCAGCGGCGCACTGGCGGTGCGGGCGGCGCGGGCGGCAGCGACCGAGGCGGCGGCGGAGGAAGAGGGAGGGCGCGGGCCGCGGGCGGCGGGCCTGGCCGGCGGGGCCCCGGGGCCCGGGGCGGCAGCGGCGGCCGCCGGCTCCCCCCGCAGCGGCCTCTCCGCGCCGCTCTTTGTGTCGGCGCCGGGAGAAGGCCGCGTGATGTCATTGCTCCCTGGGGCAGGGAAACAGAGGCGGGATAAAGTCACCTACCCCGCGCCCTGCCCCCGCCCCGCATCTCCGCGGTCCGGCGGCCTCCGCCCCGGCCGGAGCTGCAGGGCTGGGCGAGCCGGGCGGGCTCCGCGCCTCCAGGCGGCACGGCCGGGAACGGCTCGGCGCGCGAGGGCAGGGCTGCGGACGTGGCTGGAAATGCGGCTCCCCCCGGAGGAAGCTGCAGTCGGGCCCGGATCTCCGTCCCCCACCGCCACCCCCGGCCAGTCCTCCGCCTCCGCTCCAGCCCCTCCCGCAGGCGCGAGAGCGGGGTGCGCGCAGGACTCACCTGCGGCCGCGCGGAGCTCGGGCAGAGACACCGCCCAGCGCGAGCCGGGAACCGGGGCCCGGACAAGGTCGCGAATTACGTTGCTCCGGCCGTCAGGAAAGCGCTGTGTCTTTGCATAACTCATAAAAACACTTATTACATTACACAGTTACCTAAGTCTCGGCAGCGTGCCCACGGAGGGATGTCTGGTTTGATAAATAACAACAAAAATGTACTCTAGAGCGATTTCCCCTCCGACAGACGCAGCCCAAGTCCTAGTCTTTCCCCTTGGAAATCATTACCAGGGAACTCAGGGAATGTGGGGGGTTGCTGTTGTTTTTCCTTTCCTTTTCGGTGCAGAAAATCTGTCAAACGTGGATGTGTGTGTTTGTGTGATCAATTTTCTTCCCTTTAACATCATTTTTAATAGTTCCTACGTACAAAGAATAGGGCCGTGCTTCATACAAGTGTATGATGTACACACAAATTTTAGCAAGAGCATGGATAGTTTAAAATCGTTTGAAGGAATTGAAAAAAAATTCAAGTGGCGGGGTGGGGGGGGCGGCGGTTATTACTCTTAAGGTGAAAGGATGGATATAGGAAGCCTCCACGCGTTTGCGTGAGAGAGCCGACATTGGAGTGAAGGGGGACACGCCCTTGTACTTCCCCTGCCGCCCCAGCCCCTTAGAACAGGCAATGAGGGCGGTCATACAGCTAATAACGTGGGGCGCGGTGCCAGCCCCCACCAGATAAGGGCAGCCAGGCTGGCGCCCAAGCACCAGCACATGAGGGGTCTCAAACACCCCTGCAGACGCTTATGCGACCTCTCAGCAAGAAGCAGAGCATGCGGTTGGAAGTGAACCTTCCACGGGCAGGTTGCAAGGAGTGGAACCCAAGGGCCTGCTGGAGAGACAGAGGTGGTCACCAGACTGTCTTCCGGGGAGAGAGTGCAGGAGGCCGCATAGGAAGCAGAGTGGACAGGTTTGGGATCCGACCTAAAGGCTCTGTACAGGGAGGGGGCAAGAAGCACTGGCACCAGGGATCCTCCATTGTTCTTCCCCCATGGCATCCGCCTATGCTCCATTTAAATGTTGAGCCAGCATTTAAAGAATATCCGTTTGTACCTAATTATTGGCCTGAGTGTCTAGGTCCAGCCATGAGGACCTAGTGAGATGGTATGAAGACCTGGGGAGCCAGAGTGAGCGTCTTTACTCCACCCCTACCACCACCACAGCCAATTCTGAAAGCCTTGGCGTCATAACCATGACATTAGCTCCAAGCTAGAGGCATCTTGTTATTTTTATTTTTTCAAGAAACTTGTTTTACTAACTATTGAGGTATTACAAGAGAGAAAAAAAAAAAGGAAGGGGCTAATATTTATTGAACACCTGTCTGTCTAGTGATGATACATTTTTCAGTAACTCGCCAAAACAATCTGTGTTAAATAACTATTGGCATCCCTATTTTACAAATGAGAAAACTGAGGCTCAGAGAGGTAAGTTAACAAGCTCAAGTCCCAGAGCTAGGTAATGATAGAGCCAGGATTCAAACCCCATGTGTCCCACACCAGCAGCCCTTTGGGCTTTCCACCACCTACAATGGCTCTCATCCCAGGTACCAGTGCTGGAGTGCTGTCTATGGTATTTCTTCTTTAGGCCATCGGTCTGTGGCTCAGTCTTCTGAACCACGTCTAAATCCAATGACTACAAAGCCTCAAACACCTGCCTGTTATGCTATCACCTTTTGAGAAAGGTAGATTTAGGCCGTTCCTTTACGCAGATATTGCTATGCCTGTGTCATGTCACTCTGCAGCCTGGCCATAATGATATGACAAGGGAGAAATAAATCAGTGCTTCCCAAACTTTGTATACGTATCATCTGAGAATCTGCCACAATGATCAAAAGGGACAATTAGATCAGTGTTTCTCGAACATTACTGTGTATACAAATCACTGGGGATCTTGTTCACATGCAAATTCTGACTCAGGAGTTCTGGGGTGAGGTCTGAGATTCTGCATTTCTAACAAGCTTCCAGGTGAAGCCACACCACACTTTGATTATCAGTGGTCTAAAACACTAGCTTATGAGGGGCATCAAAAACTCTGCGCCAGGGCTTCCCTGGTGGTGCAGTGGTTGAGAGTCCGCCCGCCGATGCAGGAGACACGGGTTCGTGCCCTGGTCCGGGAAGATCCCACATGCCGTGGAGCGGCTGGGCGTGTGAGCCATGGCCACTGAGCCTGTGCATCCGGAGCCTGTGCTCCGCACGGGAGAGGCCACAACAGTGAGAGGCCTGCGTACCACAAAACAAAACAAAACAAAACAAAACAAAAAAAACTCTGCCCCAGAGTGGCATGTACATATATACACTACCCAGTGTAAAACAGCTCGTTAATGGGAAGCAGCCGCATAGCACAGGGAGTTCAGCTCGGTGCTTTGTGTCCACCCAGAGGGGTGGGATAGGGAGGGTGGGAGGGAGATGCAGGAGGGAGGAGATATGGGGATATATGTATACATATAGCTGATTCACTTTGTTATAAAGCAGAAACTAACACACCATTGTAAAGCAATTATACTCCAATAAAGATGTTTTAAAAAGAAAAAAAAAGAAAAAAATGAAGCACACAAGAAAAAAGAAAACAAAAACTCTGCCCCAAAGAGACAGAACCCCATGTTGGATGGTTCCTAACCAACCCAATTAAGTCACCATTCTTGCTGAGTCTGGACACTAGACACACAGATAAAAGGGTTGGGGCAGCAGTAGAATCAGAAATGGAAAGAAAATGAATCAAGACTCAAGAAAAGCAATTAGAACAGAGAATAATGCATATGCCTTATGAGAAGCTGATCTGATGCTCAAGTTCTAGGAGCTGAGGGCGGAAGCCATGGGGCAGGAGAGGTGGGGTAGGGCCTTAGATGGAGAAGAGGGAGAAGACGGAGTATCCTGGGGGAGTAGTGACATCATGGCACCTTTTTTCAGGAACCAACACAAAGAGCATAAACAAGTGAATAAAATATTTTATAAGTTTCTTTTATCCTGGACAACATTTTCACAAGAATGTTATACTTCATGCTTCAAAATATAGCTTAAGAGATTTAAGATCCTGCTCTTGTAGTAATAAGTGGATGTGGGGTTCACTGGTGGCGCAGTGGATAAGACTCCATGCTCCCCATGCAGAGGGCCCAGGTTCGATCCCTGGTCAGGGAACTAGATCCCACATACATGCCACAACTAAGGAGCCCTGGAGCCACAACTAAGGAGCCTGCCTGCCGCAAATAAGAAGCCTGCCTCCCATAACTAAGACCCAGAGCAACCAAATAAATATTTTTTAAAAAGGTGGATGTGATGTTAGCATTATTGCTGGTTTTATATAATGAAATTTAATGTTATTTTATTAAAATATCTCTGTATTATTCAAAAAATAAAGTTTACTTGAAAATGTTACCCTGAATTTTACTGTAAAGCTTCTGCTTTCTTGGCTTGATTTGTGGAGAAGAGATCTAATACTCCCCTACCCAGATATCCAACATTATAGCTGGAAGCTTGTTGTCACCATAAGGTGACTTTGCCTATCTACTTTCTGATCCACTGGACTTGGGCATTTTATTAATCAGTATGCAACACTCAGAAAACATTTCCTGAAGATTGACTTGATGCTAAGAAAAGATATTCAAATAATAACCAGGCTCAGATAAGTGAGGGGCAATTAAGAAGGTGGGTCATGAAAGGGTTTGGAAGATTTTTAGCTTGGGCAGTGCATTAGTGTGCTAGGGCTGCTCTAACAAAGTACCACAGACTGGGTGGCTTAAATAACAGAAATTTATTTCCTCACAGTTCTGGAGGCTAGATGTCTGAGATCAAGCTGTTGTCAGGGTTGATTTCTTCTAAGGCCTCTCTCCTTAGCTTGTTAATGGCCATCTTCTCCCTGTGTCTTTACATGGTCTTTTCTCTGTACGTTTGTGTCCTAATCTCCTCTTTATCTAAGGGCATCAGTCATACTGGATTACAACCACCCTAATGACCTCATTTTACCTTAATTATCCCTTTGAAGGCACTACCTCCAAATACAGTCACATTTTTAGGTACTGGACGATTAGGACTTCAACATATGGATTTTAGGGGGACACAGTTCAACCCCTAACAGCCTATTGAATGCCTAAATGGAGATGCCCGATGGCAACAGAATGTGTGGGTTTAGAAAAGAGCTTTGGGCCTGGGAATGAGACAGGTGGGGGTCATTAAAGGGTAGACATGAGAATGTGAGGGTGAATGCTAAGTGAGAAGAGACAGGGGCCAAGGACAGAGCCCTGAGAATGCCACAGTTAGAGGATGGCCAGAGGAAGATAGGACCAACCAGGAAACTGAGAAGAAAAGAGAGGCCAGGAGGGAAGCCGGACAGGTGTAGGGCCGCAGAAGCCAAGGGAAGAGGGCGTCTCAAGAAAGTGTGAGATGGGATCAATTGCATCATATGCTCCTAACAAGTCAAGTAAAATAATTTAGCCCAGCAGCGTAGACATTACTGACCTTGGCAGGCGAGCACTTTCAAGTGTCAGGGGGTCAGAAGCCAGGCTTGAAAAATGAAGGTGAGATAGTAAGTGCAGAAAACACCCACAATGAATTTGGCTGTGAAAGGAGGAAGCAAAGGTTGATCGTCAGAGAGGGGAATAAATATTTCTCCATTCTTTTTAAAAAGGGATCACATGCATTATTTTTGATATTAATACATAAACACAGTACAAAATTCAAAAGCTACAGAGAAGAATGCAATGAAAAGTCAATTTCTACCCAGATATCCCCACACACACACCAATGTCGCCTCCGGATGCACCCTGCTCCTTGCCCCAGATGCTGACCTTCGTGAAGGACAGCAGCGGTTGTGGGTACCCAAGCTGCCGTCGTGGAGCTTGCCTGTGATGGAGATCAGAGGACCGGAGGGGAGTAAGGAAGGGATGACAAATCCTTAGTATCTTTTCCTGCAGAGTTGCCCCATGCTGTGTCTCTCTTCACGTGGCTCCCTCTGTGGGTTTCAGGAACTAAGTCCACACATTTCTCCTTCAGCCAGAGGGCTGGCAATGGCTTCCTGCTGTTGCTAGAGCTGGGGTTCTGCATTTTTGTAAATAGTCCTTTTATTAAATGGTCCTCAAAATATCCAGTTTGCATGTGCCTTCAGTTTCCTGCTGGGACGCTAAAGGATACAGTCTCCTCCTAACTGTTCCCCAGACCCCTCCCCGGAGACAAATACAACCATCAGCTTCTGTGTTTATTCCCAGAGATATTCTATGCATTATAAAAGCATTTCCTATTTATTTTTACACAAATTGTATCATTTAACTGCCTGTCCTGCACCTTACTTTCTTTTTTATCGTAAACATAGAACTTCCAAGCTTCTTTTTCTTTCTTTCTCTTTCTCTTTCTTTCTTTCTCATTCTCTTTTTCTTTCTTCGTTTTTCTTTCTTCCTTCCTTCCTTTCCTTCTTTCTTTCTTTCTTCATAGAATACCACAGATACATATATATATATATATATATATATATATATATATATATATATATGGAATTTCTGGGTCGAAAGAGCCATGCATTGTAATTGTGATAGATGCTGCCATATTGTTCTCCATAAAGAGCAATACACACTCTTAGTTTTGAAAGTGTTTTGAAAGTGTCTCTTTTCTCATACATAGCCTAACTACACATATTCTTAAATATTTTGATCCTTCCTAATTGTCAATGAGAAAGCAGTCTCGTAGTTTTAAATTTGTGTTTCTTATTACGTGTGAGGTTGAGTACATTTTTTTGAAAGATGCATTTGTATTGACTTTTCTACGAACTGTTCATTTTCTTCACTGGGTTATTAGTATTTTTCATTGATTTATATGAGGTCCTAATTGAGAAAGAGAATTCTTTTTCTGTAAATTAGTTTGCAAACATTTTCCCCAGCTTGCTATTTTTCAATTTTTTCTTCTATGGCTTCTTGGTTTTCTATCATAGTTTCAAAGAGGCCTTCTCCTCTGAGTGGGATGTTCCAATCTATGGCTTCAGATGTTCTTAGGTAACCTCAGGTGTTGACCATAAAGGTATGGTAGAAGCCTCTAGAGACAAGGTTCTGTTGCTGATGAGGTAATGCACAAACCATCCACATAGACGTTGGAGTTACTCAGGAAGCTGGGAGGACGTAGGTAAGAACAAAGACACTGTGATTGAGGGTTGTGGCCAGAAGTGGAGTTTGGCAATAAATGGGGAGTAGAGGTTAGGAGAGCTAGACTTGAGGCTTGGAGACATGAGAGCTTTTATTCAAGAGTAATGGCAGTGGTCCAGTGGCTAAGACTCCTCGCTCCCAATGCAGGGGGCCCATGTTTGATCCCTGGTCAAGGAACTACACCCCACATGCACAACTAAGAGTTCGCATGCTGCAACTAAAGATCCCACATGCCGCAACTAAGACCTGGCACAGCCAAATAAATGAATAAATATTAAAAAAAAAAAAGAGTAATGGCAGTGGGACTTTCCTGGTGGTCCAGCGGTTAAGACTCTGCACTCCCAATGCAGGGTGTGCGGGTTTAATCCCTGGTCAGGGAACCAGGTGCCACATGCCACATGGCGGGGCCTAAAATAAATAAATAAATTTGAAACAGTACATTTATAAAACCTCATATGTAGTATGAGCCCACCTCTGTAAAAGAATTTTTAAAAAGCAGAAAAAAAGAAAAAAGAGTAATGGCAGTGAGTGAAAAGGACTCAAATCCCATCTCGCAACTCTGAGGTTCATAGACAATATGAAACTTCCTCTCAGAATGGCTGCAGGTGAAATCATATCCTCAGAGGAAAGCCAGGTTTCAGTTAAGGTAGAAAGTAAAGGAAACTTCAGTGCAGACTTGAGAAGTAGGGTAGTTGATAAATCATGAACTGGTGCTTATAGAGGTCACAGCAGAAAAGTGTAGAAGGGAGAAGCGGGAGGTTGAGTCAGGGAAGACAAATTCAAGAAACAGTCTTAGGAGAGATTATAGAAGAGAATCAGTGTGGGTGTCTGAATCTTGGGCAACGACTAGGGATTGCAGGGATCCTTATCAGGCTACAAGAGTGTCAAAAACATTTGGCCCCAGCAGGTCTGTAGAGTGCCAGTCACCTGGGCCTGAACTGATTGATCTCAGAGGAAGATGTCATCTCAAGAGCACGGAGAGATTTGCCTCTGGAAGAGTTAAGGTTCAGCATCCATTGATTGGTTCTCAGGGAAAAACGAGAGCAAAACTGCCAGGTCTGTGGGTGCTCAGGTAAACAAGCAGAGGCCTGAGAGCGCAAAGCCCTCGTTACTATGCGGTGAGTCTGGGTGCTACCTGGTGGTGTGTGTGAGGGTGGGGGCAGATGAAGATGAGGAGAGCTGCTGGGACATCCCACCGCACAAGGCAGTTCCCTTAGGCTCTTTGATAACATTGGGTTGCACATTTCTCATCCATCCACCCACCTAGCCTGCTACCTAGGTGGCTAATCCAACTATTTATCTCTATTTAAAATCAATCTTTTGGGAATTCCCTGGCGGTCCAGTGGTTAGGACTCTGTGCTTTCACTGCCAAGGGCGCGACCAAAAAATAAATAAATACATAAATAATAAAATCAATCCTTTTTTTTAATGAGTTGAAATTCTTTAAACGTTGCATAAATCTGATTGTTAATTAATCTAGACTTCTACCATCCCATCCTGACAAAACTAAGTCTAAAAACAGAATCCCAGAATGTCTCTTCAATTTAATATCAAAAGAATGACCAAAAAGAGGCAATTTAAATCATGATCCAGTTTTCACCTTTCACAGCTAGTGACACCCTTCATGTTCACTTTTACAAAATATAAGCAGAAGACAGTGACCGTATTTTTCTTTTCCTGACATATTCTGTCAAGTAAAGACTATATTTCCCTACTGCAGTATTTTAACTATAGTCACCTTTAACCTTTTTGGGGGGTCATGAAACTTTTGAGACTCTGATGAAAGCTATGGGACATTCTCGGCAGAAAAATACACACACACGCAAAACTTTGTTCCCTATTTCAGGGGGCTCCTAGAACCTCAGAAGCCTGTATCAGGACCCCAGATACAGAGCCTGTTTTAGAGTCAGAAAGACATGTGCAGATCTTACATGATGTCAGTGACTTTATGTCTGTTGGGTCCCATCTGTCAACGGGAAACAAAATCAAATCTATCAGAGTGGAAACATCTCGAGTCGATATTTACTTTGTAACTCTCCACCCCCATTCTCAGTTCTGTTCACATCATCTTGAGAACATATTTTCTTCCTTTGGCTCCAATTGGTGGATTTTAGTTCCTAGACAGTGGCTCGTTTATATGTGCTGCATCCTTTTCTTGCTGAGATACAAGAGGTTTATTGATCTCACAATAAATTCTTTTGCTTGATTTTCATGCAAACCATCAGTGTCAGGATTTTTGGCTTTTTTTTTTTTTGATACAGAGAAGACTTGCATGTCATTTGCATCTCATTAGTAATAGTCAAGTAAGAATCTCCCTTCTAATAGAGTCGCATTGTAAGTTAATGAAAGCAATTATGTGTTGACTGTTCTAACACTTTCATTTGGTTTCGTTTCTGTCTTTATTTCTCCATTGACATTTTCTTAGGATTCGTAGATTTTTGGATCAATGTCTGTAAGCCTGTAACTATACAAATATGTTTTACAGAATTGCAGGGACCTTGCCAATCCAGGTTTAAAAACTATTTCCAGTAAGCATGACTTACTCCTATGCCTCGTTACCGAGCAGTCTCTCTAAAACTTTACTTGATGCCTCTCAATATTGTGTATTCCAGGTCAACGGTAGCACAGAAGCCCTCGTTGAGTGTCCCTAGCACACGTCAAAAAGACATTTCAAATGAGGTCAAAATTTTTTACTTTTTTGCTTGACTGAGATATTTTTGTTGTGTAGTACTTGAATTCAATACTTCTCTTCAATTTATAATTAATACAATAGTAAAACCTGTAACTATAATAGAAAGTAAGGCTATAATTTTATTTGGGGTCTTTAAAGCATTTTATTAAGTTGCCATCAGTAGCATGTAATTGTTATAGTCATAGAAAGGCAATGAAGCTCTAAGAGAACTGAGGCAAATAGCCCAGACTCTAGATTTTGTGATGCTGTTTGATTTAAATGCTTTTGAAGGTGCTACCTTGCATACAGACAATTCACATACGTGATAATAATCCAGTTGTGTGTGGTTATTCTACCACGATGACCATATGATGGTACAGATACTAGGTACAAGTATCAAAGTGGTGACGTGCACAAGCTCAGCAATCAGACTGCCTGGGTCTGCATCTTACTACTTGTGAGAGGCTGAATACACTTAACATCTCTGTGAAATGGAGTGGACGGTAGTCCCTACCTAATGGGGCTATTACTGAATCATACTGAATTTCCATCACTTAACAATGTATATTTTTAATAACTGAAAGAGTGTTCTTTCTAAAATAAATGCCCTTTGTTTGGGGGCTGCTTTTTAATCAATTTCATTACACAGTCCTTAGATTAATCGTTTTTTTTTTAACTTTTTAATTTATTTTTGGCTGCATTGGGTTTTCGTTGCTGTGCACAGGCTTTCTCTAGTTGCGGCGAGGAAGGGCTACTCTTCGTTTCAGTGCGCGCACTTCTCATTTCAATGGCTTCTCTTGTTGCAGAGCACGGGCTCCAGGTTTGCCGGCTTTTGTAGTTGCGGTGCACGGGCTCTAGAGCGCAGGCTCAGTAGTTGTGGTGCACAGGCTTAACTGTTCCACGGCCTGTGGGATCTTTCTGGACCAGGAATCGAACCCACCTCCCCTGCATTGGCAGGCGGATTCTTAACCACTGTGCCACCAGGAAAGTCCCTGTACAATATATCCTTGTAGCTTATTTTATTCATAGTAGTTTGTATCTCTTGTATCTTGCCCCTTCACCTTATCTTTCTGTCTTATTTCACTTAGCATCTAAGACCCTCCAACAATATCCATGTTGTTGCAAATGGCAAAATTTCATTCTTTTTTGTGGCTGATTAGTATTCCATTGTGTGTGTGTGTGTGTGTGTGTGTGTGTGTGTGTGTGTGTGTATTAGGGTGGCAAAAAAAAACTGTTCGGGTGGAAAAACCTGAACGAACTTTTTGCCCAACCCAATACATATATATAAATAACATCTTCTTTATTCATTCATCTGTTGATGGACAGTTAGGTTGCCTCCATATCTTGGCAATTGTAAATAGTGCTGCTATGAACGTTGGGGTGCACATATCTTTTTGAATTAGTATTTTTGCTTTTGTTTTGTTTGGATAAATACTCAGGAGTGGAATTTCTGGATCATATGGTAGTTCTATTTTTAGTTTTTTGAGGAATCTCCATACTGTTTTCTGTAGGGGCTGCACCAATTCACATGCCTGCCAACAGTGTACAAGGGTTCTCTTTTGTCCACATTCTTGCCAACACTTGTCATTTGTAGACTTTTTGATGATAGCAATTCTGACAGATGAGAGTTGATACCTCATTGTGGTTTTGATTTGCATTTCCCTGGTGATTAGCGATGTTGAGCATCTTTTCATGTGCCTATTGGCCATCTGTATATCTTCTTTGGAAAAATGTCTATTCAGGTCATCTATCTTTTTTTTTTTTTTTTTTTTTTGCAGTACACGGGCCTCTCACTGTTGTGGCCTCTCCCGTTGCAGAGCACAGGCTCCGGATGCACAGGCTCAGCGGCCATGGCTCACGGGCCCAGCCGCTCTGCGGCATGTGGAATCTTCCCAGACCGGGGCACGAACCCGTTTCCCCTGCATCGGCAGGCGGACTCTCAACCACTGTGCCACCAGGGAAGCCCTGTCTATCTTTTAATCTGGTTGTTTTTTTGATGTTGAGTTGTATGAGCTGTTTATATATTTTGGATATTAACCCCTTATCAATCATATCATTTGCAAATACTTTTTCCCATTCAGTACGTTGTCTTTTTGTTTTGTTGTTGGTTTTCTTTGCTGTGCAAAAGTTTTTAAGTTTAATTGGGTTCCATTCATTTATTTTTGCTTTTGTTTCCTTCGCTTGAGGAGACCAAAAAAAACACAAAAATACATTGCTACAATTTATGTCAGAGTATTCCACCTATGTTTTCTTCTAAGAGTTTTACAGTTTCTGGTTTTCCATTTAGATTAATACCAACACTTTTCGTTTTTCCCAACAGATAGAATGAAGAAGCTTTGCTTTGGTAACAAAACTACTAGAATTCAGACTAAGAATCAAACTTTTAAATGAAACCCAGTGGGAACTCCTGATTTTTAGTGTCCTAATTAGACATTAGCAACTGAAGTTAAAATTTCTTTTAACCCTTTAAATTTCAGTTTCCTCCCTGGAATGCCACTGAGAAGCAAATGATAAGCTAAGATGGTTGGGAATTGTTTGCGTGGTGAGCCCAATCCAACAGGCATTGACAAAGAAATACAGAAAGCTTATGAGCTTAAAAGTGAGAAAGGCTAGGGAATTCCCTGGCGGTCCAGTGGGGTGCAGCCAAAAAAAAAAAAAAAAAAAATGGTGAGAAAGGCTAGAAAGTAAAAGCTGCCTTTCTATATGAGTCACAGGTGTTCAACCTATATTTCTCATATTTGGTCAACACCCTCTATCAAAGTCGTTATACATTCTGGACTTTCAGAAAAAGCCAAAAAATCACATACTTCAAGATGCGTGAAAGTATTTCAAGTCAGTCCCTCTAATTACAAAATGTTAGCCGAAAAAGAAAATTTCCGTAACTAAACTCTTAAATTGAGTTCAAAAATCTTTTCTACTTAAAAAAGGCACCACGAAACATTTATAGAACTGTACAGAGAAAAATGTCCAACATAATCTGAATTTCTTGATTCTAATGTTTGACCAAACCCAGTATATATTTAACAATCAATTTGCTTTCCAAAAACCAAAATTTAAAGGAAAAAAGACATTTTATCTTCCTAAATATAAGTGGTATAAAATAAAACCAGTCAGAAGCATAACTGCCTTTAACTAAAACCAAATAAAGAAGAACCTAGATGATACAAATTTACTTAAATTAAAACATTACAGTATATATGTATGTGCATACATGCGGGAAAAATATCATATAATCTGTAAGATGAAGTGAAATATGTATACCCTATTTATATAACAAAGGCTGAGAAACTTAAACTCCTAGATCACATAATACCTCATCAAAACTTTTTTTAATCCATAGACTAATCCCTTGAAGGTAGCTATTAGATGAAACAACAAAAGCTTTTTTCTAAGGTTTTAGCCCTTTCTATTGACTTTATCCCGTCTCAAAAGACAGATGGTGGGCTTCCCTGGTGGCGTAGTGGTAGAGAGTCCGCCTGCCAATGCAGGGGACACGGGTTCGTGCCCCGGTCCGGGAGGATCCCACATGCCACGGAGCGGCTGGGCCCGTGAGCCATGGTCGCTGAGCCTGCGCGTCCGGAGCCTGTGCTCCGCAACGGGAGAGGCCACAGCGGTGAGAGGCCCGCGTACCAAAAAAAAAAAAAAAAAAGACAAATGGTATATTTTGTGTATTTGTAAACATCAGACTTTCAAGCCATTTTACTACAGTCCTTAGAAACAATTCATTTCTTCAGCTCTTCATGCACACCTGAGTTGGTGGAGGTTTCAATTCAGAGCTCTTCTGTTTCCTCCTTTAAAGCAAACTCGGCAGGAGCTGGGTGTTCCTGCATGCTGGATTTCACGGCATGAGCTGCATAATTAAGGCTGGTGTTTTTACTCCAATGCCAGTAACCTGAGAAGGGGTTGTAGAGCATTCCTGCCACAGTTTGAACTGACAGACCGTCTGAGAAAAAAAAATATCAGACAGAGCATATTTAATAAATATTTACCTTCCACATGCCAAGAGTCTCATGCAACTCTCCAAATTAAAAAAGGATTCCTAACTCAATAGGCACAAATACTTTGTAGCCATGTACAGCTCATTCTTTACTGCAGCAGAACATAAACTCTAGCACGGTATTTGGGATTTGGTAAGTACTCAATAAATGTTAGCTGTTTTTAGAAAATACTGGCCAAAAACTGACTGTTCCAATCATCTTTAAAATATTTTTTCTACTCTATTTTCAACAAAGTTACTTGCAGAGAAGAAATTACCACATTTCATTGGACAGATAATATTATTCCAAGTAAAATCAAGTTTATTGATATACTGTTACGTGAACAAAAAGCATGAGACACACATGAGCCTAAGAGGAATACCAAATGCCAAATAAATGAACTGACAAGTGTTATTACTTGACAGGAATTCAACAGGTAAATCAAGTGCTCACAAGGTGTAAAGCAGAGCTAGGCACTGTGGGGAGCACAAAAAGGAGACAGTCTTGCCTTCAAGCCAGAAAGAGGTTAAGAACACTAAAATAACCGTACTATAAGGCATGCTATAACTAGCATAAAACACTACATAAAAAGTGACGGGCTCCCCTGGTGGCGCAGTGGTTGAGAGTCCGCCTGCCGATGCAAGGGACACGGGTTCGTGCCCCGATCCGGGAAGATCCCACATGCTGTGGAGGGGCTAGGCCCGTGAGCCACAACTACTGAGCCTGCACGTCCGGAGCCTGTGCTCCGCAACGAGAGAGGCCACAACAGTGAGAGACCCGCGTACCGCAAAAAAAAAAAAAAAAAGAAGTGACAAGGAAGTTCAAAATATATCTGACTATGAAGGAAGTAATACGTAAAATAAGCTGATTCAAGCACGGCCTCAATAGGACAAACTGAGGATGTGTAACTAAAAGACATTTGTACCTCATCCTTAAACAGGTGAGGACTAAACAGCCAAAAAGCATTCATTGATCATCTATGATTTGCTTGGCCCTGGGTTAGGTGCCATAGGTGAGAGAAAAGTGGATGTAATACGTAATCCTAACTTCAAGGCGTTTATGATCTAGTTGAGGAGAGAAAACCAACATCCAAAGAATAGTGGCCTATTTCATTAAGTGCTAGGTTAATGTGATTAATAATTATAGGCACATTGAAAGTTCAGTTAGGCCTTGGAAATTGGAAAAAATTTTAATACTTACTTGATTCCAGAATGCTCTCTAGCTTTTCAGGTGAAACAAACTTCTCCCATGTATGAGTACCTTTTGGTACAATACCTGCAATCTGCTCTGAAAATACAATTCCCAAGGCATAGGACAGCTGTGTTTTGTTGATTGTAGTAATGAATAAAGAACCACCAGGCTAAAAAAAAATATGTGTAGAAGTAAAATTTTAAATGTTAGGAGTAACAGTTAGATAAAGGCTTGGCTTCCCCCACCCTCCTCCTTCCTTCCAAACAATTTAAGTGCAGTTAAGATACACAAGTATGGGGACTTCCCTGGGGGTCCAGTGGTTAAGACTCCGTGCTCCCAGTGCAGGGGGCACAGGTTCGATCCCTGGTCGGGGAACTGAGATCCCACACCGCGCGGTCAAAAAAAAACAAAACACAAACCCACAAGTGTGAATAAAATATAATCTACCAAAATAGAGGGTTTTTTTCTCTCGGGAAGTTCATTGTTATGGGCAGTCCACTACAGATGCGTGTACTGAGTTTATGCAACAGTGCTTACAACTAACTCCTAAAATTATACATTACTATGATTTATGTTTATATTTATACATTCTTTTGTACATATCAAATAATTTGTAATAAAAATATAGAAATGAGATCCGGCTGCTCTTCCTTGTTACATGTCCACACTGATGTCTTAATGTGTCAACACTGCTTTCTTTTTGGGTGCCAAGTCTGCCTAACTTGTTTGGTACAGCGCACACTGCCCCATGGTTTGTGCAGGCTGGCAAGGCCAATTAGTGTTCTCTGACAAAAGCCTTAATGATTAAGGTATGAAAGTGTTTTGTTTTGTTTTGATTTCATTAGTATAAAGAATATAAAGAGATCAAGATAAGAACTTCAGTGAATGCAAACCACTTACGGGATTGTTTAGTCTGCCACTTTTTAGTGACTATATTTATAGTGTTTCCTGTATGTACTCCCACAAATGGCAAGAACATTAATGTCTCTTCCACACATTCTCATTAGCACCTGATGGAGATAAAATGCCTAAGACCCCTTCCAAAATAATCATATTAAGATATATATGTATGAAAATATCTCAAATAACACTCTAAACCAAAAATAAAAATGATAAGAGAAGGCCCTGAAATATTGGGATGTGCCCTTAAGACTAAAATATCAGACACTACTTCATTACACATTATAACTTTTCTCTGTGAAACTCTAGTATTCTAAAATATCTCATTAAAAATCACTTATGTGTGGGCTTCCTGGTGGCGCAGTGGTTGAGAGTCTGCCTGCTGATGCAGGGAACACGGGTTCGTGCCCCGGTCCGGGAAGATCCCACATGCCGCGGAGCGGCTGGGCCCGTGAGCCATGCCCGCTGAGCCTGCGCGTCCGGAGCCTGTGCTCCGCAACGGGTGAGGCCACAGCAGTGAGAGGTCCGCGTACCGCGAAAAAAAAAAAATCACTTATGTGTCAATTATATCTCAGTAGAGCTAAGGGAAAAATTACTTATAAATATCTAATCTGTGTTTCATAAAATCTTACTCTAAGGAAATAGTGATGAGCATTGGTCATTTTTTTTAAAATAGTCTTTCCATTAAAGCAAAAATTAGTTTTAAATTCCATGATGCCGGTATCCCTAATATATGTGAGAACTTCCATCCATACACACTGACTGAGACACTACTCAAAAAGAAATAATTAGGGAATTTTCCTTGGAAAATAGGAGGTATACCTAATAAAATTTGTTTTTAAGAGGAAACACCACCAAGAAACTATACACATTGAAGGAGACTACGGAGATATGGCAACTAAATGCAATATGGAATACTGGATTGGATCCTACAACAGAAAAATGACATTAGTGGAAACACTAATGAAATTTAACAGGGTCTGTAGTGTAGTTAATAGTATAATGTCAACTAATTTTGTAGTTTTGAGAAATATACCATGGGCTACATACAGGGCTAGGAGTACGGTGAGGCAAGTGAGGTACTGAGGGCACAGAATCCAAGGAGGCACTCACTCTCTGGGGCATGCAAATGCAGGACTGGCGCAGAATAGCGAGTGCCGCCTTTGACTTTCTGCCACACCTGCCTCACCCCAGTTCCTACCCTTATTATGTAGAATGTTAACAGTAGGGGAGACTGGGTGAAGGGCACCCTTCACCACCCTTCACAGTGGGAACACTGTGTACTATCTTTCCAACTCTTCTATAAATCTAAAATTATTTTAAAAGTATTTTTTAAAAGCTCTATTTAGATAAAGGCTAAGCATTTAATTCTTTTAGCTCTTGACCTTAGGGAGTTACCTCTCGAATACATAAACAACAGAGTTGATATAGTAATAATAATACTTTGGAAATATTTATTAAAAGAAAATTTGGAACCACCTTCAGAGGACTGTGTCAAATTATATAAGCATAATAATGTAGGGACTTCCCTGGTGGCGCAGTGGTTAAGAATCCGCCTGCCAATGCAGGGGACACACGTTCGAGCCCTGGTCCAGAAAGATCCCACATGCCGCTGAGTAGATAAAAAGATGTAGCCTTAAGCCCTACTTAAGTGCCTAGTGACCTTTGACTTAAAGACCATGTGACCTCTGACACCTCAGATTCTGATCTTCATTGGGTCAAAGGAGGTCATAATGCCTGCCTTACCTTCCTCACCTGGTTGTAGGTAAGATCTGATGAGATCATTTGTATGAAGTACTCTTTTATAAGCTGATAACTGTTACACATATCACATATACAGAGTGACTTAACAAATGCTGGCTAACCAATTTATGCTAATAATGGTATTTTATTTTTTAAGTATTAATCCAAGTCAATTTCTTAGTAATTGTCATTCAATGCCTATTAGGTAATTAATCCAGACTACACCAAAGAAAAACACCACTATAAATCTATTGTTTGTATTGTAGTGTTCAGCACCAACATTTTTCAAGATCCCTGGACATCAAGATACTAGATCTGGAAAACCCCAGATATCGAGGGCAGGCTGAGAGGCAGAAGTAATCTCCAGCAGAGATGCTGTCCCCTCATCCTGTCTTCCTGGTTTCAAGTATTATAAAACATTTATTGCTATGGATACATACACAAACTCAAAAGAAAAAACAAATAAGTAAACTCTGTAAGTCTTACTTTTAACACTTGACAGCAGCACTGTATAAACATTTCTAGATCAATCACATGTTCTACAACTTCAGAAGCTACGACAGCATCAAATGTTTCTGCAGTTTCTTCCACAATCTTTTCCAGGGAACATGCTCTGTACTCTATCCTCTTATCCAGGACTGGGTCAAATGATTTATGGTGCTGTGCTGTTTTAATGTTCTCATCCACAGGATCAATTCCAATAACTGAAGCCCCAAGCCGCCCTAGAGGCTAATGGCATAAGAAATCATTACCCTCAGGAAGAAAATAGAACACACGTTAGCAATAAAAAGCTTCTCAAAAAGGAGACAAGATTAGGCACGAGGTGTTAATTGCTGGAGATCATTTATGGGTACACGAAAGTTCAATATACCATTTTCTCTAGTTTGTACATGTTTGATAATTTCCATAATAAAAAGCTTAAAAGTGAGAACAATAATCACAACAACAACAAAACTTATCAGGAACTGCTTAAGCATAGTGAGGAGATTTTTGTCTACATTCTCTAGATATATTTACAGGCACACAGTACAGTATTAACATATTTAAAGTGCAATAAATGTAACATGTCATTGTAAAAAGAGCAAAATTTTCTAATACTCAAATTCTCTGAAGCACATTTTTTTCTCCATAGTTTCTCTTGTGACTGACTAAAAACGATTCTTCGTAGCTAATTCTTCTTTCAGCCTTTATAGTCAGTCACTTCCCATGACATGCCCAATTTTTAAACACAGCCTTTATTTTGATCAAAACTGCATAGCATTTATTTTATAACTCTTTAGTTAATAAGTTAAAAGTATAAATCAAATTATTTTAACTTTAGAGACACAGATCTGTAATAATACACGGAGAAGATCATAGAACACATAGAGTAAAAGTGTACTAATTTACAATTTGATACACCTTATATTCTTGATTCTAAGGGATGTATTTTCACATATTTTACATTTCCTGAAATTTTATAATTGATGTCAAGAGAAACCAGCGCACTGCCATATGAAGAACACATTTTCTGTGCATATGGAAACTTAGCTATGTATCAAAGGCCTCTGTTAACCTCACTGTCAACTTGGCTGTTATGACCTTGACAGTAACACACACCATTGTATCTTCACTTACATTTGTATCCTGTACTGTTTGCTTAAAATATCTTTCAAGCAAAGATTATGATGCAGCATTTAAACAAAAAGTTATTGTGCTGATAGGATATTACAAAATAGAACTGTAGGGCATAAATATTCTGTCAGCTAAAGCGAGTATTGTTCACAGGGAGAAGTACTCTAGAGCACCTAAGAAGGGGAGAGCCCCCAAAGCAGGCAAAATTCTGTTACGTTTTGATACTGAAGCAAGTGCAAAAGGACAGCTTATCAGTGCATTTAAACCAGTGGAAATTGCCTAATATCTTGGGAGAGAAGAGACAACAAAATTTCCAAAGCTATTCAAATGACCAGTGCTTTTTTTTTAATTGAAGTATAGTTGATTTACAATATTATATTAGTTTCAGGTGTACAACATAGTAATTCAATACTTTTATAGATTATACTCCATTTAAAGTTATTATAAAATAATGGCTATATTCCCGTGCTGTACAATATATCCTTGTTGCTTATTTATTTTATGCATAGTAGTTTGTACTTCTTAATCCTCCTACCCATGTCTTGCACCTGTCCCCTTCCTTCTCCCCACTGGCAACCACTGGTTTGTTCTCTGTATCTGTGAATCTGTTTCTGTTTTGTTATATTCATTTGTTTGATTTTTTTTTTTTTTTTTCTGCGGTACGCGGGCCTCTCACTGCTGTGGCCTCTCCCGTTGCGGAGCACAGGCTCCGGACGCACAGGCCCAGTGGCCATGGCTCACGGGCCCAGCCGCTCTGCGGCATGTGGGATCCTCCCGGACCAGGGCACGAACCCGTGTCCCCTGCATCGGCAGGCGGACTCTCAACCACTGCGCCACCAGGGAAGCCCTGTTTGCTTTATTTTTAAGATTCCATACATAAGCGGTAACATACAGTATTTGTCTTTGTCTGACTTATTTTACTAAGTGTAATACCCTCTAGGTCCACCCACATTGTTGCAAATGGCAAAATTTTCATTCTTTTTTATGGCTATTATTCCTGTGTGTGTGTGCGTGTGTGTGTGTGTGAGAGAGAGAGAGAGAGAGAGACAGAGACAGAGACAGAGACAGAGACAGAGAGAGACAGAGAGACAGAGAGACATCTTCTTTATCCATTTATCTGTTGATGGACACTTAGGTTGCTTCCATATCTTGGCTCTTGTAAATAGTGCTGCTATGAACATTGGGGTGCATGTATCTTTTCGAATTAGTTTTTTTGTTTTCTTCAGATGTATACCCAGGAGTGGAACTGCTCGGTCATATGGTAGTTCTACCTTTAGTTTTTTGAGGAACCTCCATACTGTTTCCTGTAGTGGCTGCACCAATTTACATTCCCACCAACAGTGTACTACGGTTCTGTTTTCTCCACATCGTCATCAGCATTTGTTATTTGTAGAATTTTTAATGATAGCCATTCTGACTGGTGTGAGGTGATATCTAATCGTGGTTTTGACATGCCTTTCTCTGATGATTAGCAATGTTGAGCATCTTTTCATGTGCCTATTGGCCATCCGTATATCTTCTTTGGAAGAATGTCTACTCAGGTCTTCTGCTCGTTTTTTAACCTGGTTGTTTGTTTTTTGACCTGGTTGTTTGTTTTTTGATGTTGAGTTGTATGAGCTGTTTATATATTTTGGATATTAACCCCTTATCAATCATATCATTTGCAAATACTTTCTCCCATTTAGTAGGTTATCTTTTTGTTCTGATGATGGCTTCCTTTGTTGTGAAAAAGCTTTTAAGTTTAATTAGTCCCATTTATTTATTTTTACCAGTGCCCCATTTTTGTGTAAAAAAAAAAATCCTCACTATAATTTTCTGAAATACTTATATATTTTTAAGAAAGTAAAAAGCATGTACTAGTTTATAATCATAAAAATATTAAAAACAACATTATACACTTCCTGTTTTAAAAATGAACAATATTATTTGTTAAAAGGATAAAAGAGGCATAAGCCCATATTTTCTCAATTTTTTTTTTTCCCCAGTTAAAAATGCCAGGAAAGTTGGGCTTTCCTGGTGGCACAGTGGTTAAGAATCCGCCTGCCAATGCAGGGGACACAGGTTTGAGCCCGGGTCCGGGAAGATCCCACATGTCGCGGAGCAACTAAACCCGTGCGCCACAACTACGGAGGCTGGGCTCTAGAGCCCGAGAGCCACAACTACTGAGTCCGCGTGCCACAACTACTGAAGCCTGCACACCTAGAGGCCATGCTCCGCAACAAGAGAATCCACTGCAATGAGAAGCCCGCGCACCGCAATGAAGAGTAGCCCCCGCTCGCCGCAACTAGAGAAAGCCCACACAGCAACGAAGACCCAACACAGCCATAAATAAATAAATAAATAAATATAAAGTTCCCTTTAAAAAAAAAAAGAAAAATGCCAGGAAAGTTGTAAATCACTTACCTCCGTTAACAATCCACCACCACAGCCAACATCAAGAATCTTCATCCCAGACAAAGGTTTTCCTGGCTGGTGATCAGCAACTGTTTTTAAAAGATTGTCTCTTTTAAAAAAATTCAAAATATATAAAAACAAATCATTAATTTTATCAATAAAGTCTTAAAAGTGCATAATTTTCAAAGACATATTAAACTCTCTTTTTAAATAGACTATTGATTTTGGGGGTAAAAAAACTTATTTTCAGCATAAAATGCCATTATGCTTAATTTATAAGATATTTTTATTAATCAGAAGCAGGAGGTTTAAAGTTCTTGAAATAACCTAGTAATAATTATGACTTAACTATTACTTTAGTAATAATCTAAAGAAAAACTTTAAAAACAATGTAATTTAGATTAACCTAATTTTATTCACTTGAGATATCATGTCACCTGAGGTATTATTAGCTATGTTGCTAGTACTTGCTAGACCCATTTCATATCAGCAACAAATAGGTTATTTTACAGGGTTTAGTAGAAGCAGACTGGAGATCTATATTTGCAGAATTTGCCTACATTCCCTTCTAAATTGAGTCACTTTTCATCTTCTTAGTGGTGTTTTCATGATCATGTAAACAGGCACCCAAATCAAGTAAACTTAATTCTAAGATAATTATAGCAATATTTTCCCACATACACAAATGTAAGCACACACACATACACATCCATATACACACACAGATATATACAGCTAACAGTATCGTAAACTAAACTTTTAAGTTGGACTACATACAAATTCTAATTATACTTATATTAAAATAAACGTCATATATAATAAGGACATCTTAGGAAATCTTTTATTGCTATTCAAATTAATTGACTTCTAAGAAAAACCTAGACAGTGGTTAAGTAGATAATTTCAGAACGTTATAATATACAGGAAGGACCCATTTCAAATGAAATCCAATCCATTCCTCACACATTGGCCAAAATGACCTCTTTATATCATAGTTTAGATCACATTGCTCCCTTTCAATGGTTTTCATTATGATCAGAATAAAATCTAAGCTTCTAACCATAATTTGTACTGCCCTGGATGGTCTTTTCTAGTGTGATGTCTAACTAGTAGTGTCACATTAGTTGGAACAGAGTAGTTCTCAACCTGAGCGTGCATCAGAATCACCTGGAAGGAAAACACAGACTGCTGACCCCCCAAAGCAGTAGGTCCAGTGTGATACCTGAGAATTTTGTATTTCTATCAAGATCACAGGTGATACTGATGTTGCTAGTCCAGGGCTAACCTTGAGAACCACTGATCTAGCCTAACAGAATGACATTTCTGCTTTTCTCTGCCTTAGTGTTTCAATGATCCACTAATTCAGTGGTAATAAGAATGTGCCAATGTTTTCCTTTTTGCTGCACTGATAAAACCAGCAAAAACCAATCAGGAAGTTCCTTGAGGGCAGTCTGAATCTGATATTCTGTGTCTATCACAGTGCCTTGCCCATGTCGGCTGCTCAAAAATGTTTAATAAATAAATAAATAAATGGACAGAAGAACGAATGAACAATTGATAAGTGGAGTCTTGATAAGTGGAGTCTGATGAACCCTTGCCTTTATCTCCCATGGCAAACTCTAAGTTCCTGAAGCACACAGACTGTGTTTTGAATGCTGAATATCTCAGTAGCTTTTACAGATTCCAGCCCCCAAGCTCTGTACAAGGTAAGTTCTCAAAAAAATATCTGTTGAATTGAACTTTCTCAGTACTATTCCCTTTATCAGAACTGCCTAAAGGCCAAAGATGCTATAAGATGACCTTGATGCCATAGGACCCTAATTCCTTTTCATATGGATTTAATTCTAATTAACTCGATAATATCCAAAAATACTTCAAGTTAATTTACGAAACAGTGTAGAACTCGAGTGATGCTATTAAAAAATAAATAGTTTCGGGACTTCCCTGGTGGGACAGTGGTTAAGAATCCACCTGCCAGTGCAGGGGACATGGGTTCAAGCCCTGGTCCGGGAAGATCTCACATGCCGCGGAGCAACTAAGCCTGTGTGCCACAACTACTAAGCCTGCGCTCTAGAGCCGGTGAGCCACAACTACTGAGCCCACGCGCCTAGAGCCTGTGCTCCGCAACAAGAGAGGCCACCGCAATGAGAAGCCTGTGCACTGCAATGAAGAGTAGCCCCTGCTCGTCACACCTGGAGAAATCCCGTGTGCAGCAACGAAGACCCAACGCAGCCAAAAATAAGTAAATAAAATAAATTTAAAAAAATATTTAGGGCTTCCCTGGTGACACAGTGGTTGAAAGTCCGCCTGCCGATGCAGGGGACACGGATTCGTGCCCCGGTCCGGGAAGATCCCACATGCCGTGGAGCGGCTGGGCCCGTGAGCCACGGACCCGGAGCCTGTGCTTCACAACGGGAGAGGCCGCGACAGTGAGAGGCCCGCGTACCGCAAAAAAAAAAAAAAAAAAAAAAATTAATAGTGTCAAACAATGGATATTGAAGAGAATCTCCCTAATTTCTAAAGCAAAGTTAAAGTGCAGCATTTTGAACCTAGGCATAAACCGAGAGAAAAATGAACTCGAAAGAAAATGAATTATTGAAAAGAGTTGTATTTTAAAAGATCTAGAATTTCTGTAATGTTACCTAATGAACGGCACCCTCAGGTCATTCATAGAGTGAAGAGGTGCATATACTCCTTGCTCGTCCCACCACCTGTGCGCCAAGGCCAGGAAGGTCTTCACCTCACTGCTGTCTACAGTGGTCCGGGAAGTACTGTACGGTCTTGTCCAAGGGAGCCTAAGAGATCAGAAGGAAGAGGCAGGCAAAAACTGCCATTTAAAAAAATGTAACATAGGATATATTAAGTAGAAAGATATTCTAATTTGCAATTTACTAGATTCTAAATACATGTATCGCTCATTTTTGATGCTTCAAAACAAGTTTTCTTATAATCACATTGCTTATAAATAGATATATATATATGTATATGTGTGTGTGTGTGTATATATATATATATATGTATATATATATAGTCACAGATGAAACAAATTAATTTGCTTTCGAAGTAAGTTACAACAAAAATGAAACTTTATAAAACTTGGCCTTTTGGGTCACGTAGTAGTGGTAGTAGTAGTAACTATTTACTGAATACTTACTAAATACCAGGTACTGCTTGTTTAAGAAATCTCTATATGTCATATGTCATCTTATTTAATCCTCAGCAACTCCATAAGGTAGGTACTATTATTATCTCTAGTGCACAGACAAGAAAAGGAAGGCTCAGAGAGATTAAGTGGTGGAGCCAGGATTTGAACTCAGATGCCTCAGCCTTCTCTCCATTTCTACTGCTTGAACATACTAATCCAAGCTCCCGTCATCTCTTGCCTGAACTATTGTCCTAGCCTTCTAATTAGTTGGCCTGCTTAGGACTTCATCCCCCTCTAATCTGTTCCCCACAATGCACCCAGAGTGACTGTTCTGAAATATAAATATGATCATGCTATTTTCCCACTTAAAATGCTTCCATGGCTTTCCAGTGACATTGGGAAAAAGACCAAAATCTTTAGCATAGCATACAGTATTCTGAATTAGTTGGTCCCAAGTTTCTTCCCTCTCCAAAGTCACTTCCCACTACTCTCTTCATCCTCCCCACTCCAGCCACATGGGCCTTGTTTAAGTTCTTTGAATTGGCCATGCTTGTTCATTCCCCAGATACTTTGGACATGTCATTCCCTCTGCCTGGAACATTGTTCTCACATTCCCCCCTCCCTCCTCTACACACCTAATTAATTTCTTCTCATCCTTTAGAGCTTAGTTTAAATGGAATGCCATCTAATACTGTCCTATTTTAACTCCTCTACAACTCTGTACTTCTTTGTGAGCCTATGTGATTAGTTGATCATGTCTCTCCATTAGAACATAAGCTGTCTCGCTTACCATTTTATTCCTAGTGACAAGCACAGTTCCTAAAACACAGTTGGTGCTCGGGAAACATTTGTCAAATAAATAATCTGAAGGAGAAGCCCCAGAAAAGCATATAATTCACGTAAATATATTTTTTAATCAAATGGAATCAAATAGGGACTAAATGGGGATCAGACAGACACTACACCAGGTCCCATGTCAAAGTACATGATAGGAAAATCCTTCAGAGATTCTTGGGTAAAAGAGAATAGGTTGTTACATTAGCATAGGTAATGCCATTTAAATTTTTACTACGTTTTTCTAAGCTACATAGACTACATTCTATATTGATTACTTAGTATCCTTTTAAGATTTCAATATCACTCTTCTTTAATATTATTTTATGAATATTACCCTCTTTTTCATGCTTCATGCAAAGCCTCAGTAATCAAGGACTAACTTACAGGGACTTCCCTGGTGGTCCAGTGGTAAAGAATCTGCCTTCCAACACAGGGGACGCGGGTTCAATCCCTGGTTGGGGAACTAAGATCCCACATGCCAGGGGGCAACAAAGCCCCCTCACCACAACTACTGAGCCCACGCGCCTCAACTAGAGAGCCCACGTGCTCTGAAGCCTGCACGCCACAACTAGAGAGAAAAAGAAAATCTGCACGCCACAACTAGAGAGAAGCCTGTGTGCCACAACAAAAGATCCCACATGCACAACTAAGACCCAACGAAGCCAAAAATAAATTAAATAAATTTTTTTTAAAAAGGACTAGCTTGGGCTTCCCTGGTGGCGCAGTGGTTGAGAGTCCGCCTGCCGATGCAGGGGACACGGGTTCGTGCCCCGGTCTAGGAGGATCCCACATGCCGCGGAACGGCTGGGCCCGTGAGCCATGGCCGCTGGGCCTGTATGTCCGCAGCCTGCGCTCCGCAATGGGAGAGGCCACAACAGTGAGAGGCCTGCTTATCGCAAAAAAAAAAAAAAAAAAAGGACTAACTTACAATAGTTAACAGTAGGTGGTTGCTCAGTTGAGTAAGAATGATATTACAGACATCCAATCTTAAAAGAGCCAGTTCATTTATGAGAAGCAGAGCATGCACTTGGAAAACAGAGCTTATACCTTAACCCAATGCAATATTTTTCACGAAGTTAGAAATTGGTTTCTAATACATGAATACATAAAGATATTACTTTGATTCAATCTTACTATCTAGAATGTATACTTAACCACCTTATATTTATGTTACACCCAAATCATTTATGATCTAAGCACTGTGTTATTTGTGTCCTGTCATAAGGATGAGTAAGTAAAAAGTAGTTCTCTGAGTACTATAGCCTTGCATTAAAAATAAAAGCTATCGGGGGCTTCCCTGGTGGTGCAGTGGTTGAGAGTCTGCCTGCCGATGCAGGGGACACGGGTTTGTGCCCCGGTCCGGGAAGATCCCACGTGCCGCCGCGGAGCAGCTGGGCCCGTGAGCCATGGCCGCTGGGCCTGCGCGTCCGGAGCCTGTGCTCCGCAGCGGGAGAGGCCGTAGCGGTGAGAGGCCCGCGCACTGCAAAAATATATATATATATAAAAAATAAAATAAAAGCTATCGCTAAATATGGATGAAAGGCATGCACTTGATGTATACTATATTACAGATTTTCTCTGGGTTTGAAATTTCCCAAATTTAAAAGCTGTTGGGAAAATAAGAATATTTAAATAAATAAAAGCTACCTTAATCAAACCACATGAGCTATACTGACAAAGTTTATTAAACACAATCAATACGAAACTATTCTTGCACATAATTATGTGAATATTTGCCACAGTAATGAATAAACTTACCTGTAACTTTTCATCCTATTCAGGCAGGCAAAAGTCATGCTATAGGATTTGAAACACATGCTTCTGTATTCACTGAAAACCGATGGTTTAATTTGTAGAGTCCAACTGAGCTGATTTTTTGAATAAGCTGAAAAAAGAAAATTAAATGTCTAGAGAAAGCATTGCACAGTATGAATCCCTGATATGCATGTAATTGAAGAAACTATTTTATACAGCAATCTTATATTACAGTTGATAAACAAAAGGGTTTTTTCCCCTTAATTTTGGATTTTACTTTAAATTATAAAATAAAAATCTTGCATTCTGCCATCTAACTCCAATCACATATTTCTGAAATAATAATCATCAAAAATAAGTAATGCCTATGGTAAAGTTTTTCATGCCATTTGTTTTTACATACATATTATGCTGCACAAAATTATTAAAAAATGATATTCAAATTAAAACTACATTACCTTTTAAACTAGAGTAATTTTTTTTTTTTTTGCCACACCACACACCTTGTGGGATCTTAGTTCCCCAACCAGGGATCAAACCCGGGCCCTTAGCAGTGACAGCGCAGAGTCCTAACCACTGGACCACCAGGGAATTCCCACAAGCTAGGGTAATATTAATTTTGAGATTATTTATCAAAACCAGCTCAAATTATGTCACTTTCATGTTAGCTACATGAAATGGATTTATATGTATGCTCAACACATTTTACAGAGGAAAAAAAATGTGCACTTATATATATCTCCTAAAATAAACAGTCATTCAGTTTATATGTTCCAACTTACACAGGGATCTGCTTTATGAACTAGTTACTCTGCTGCAGAACATTCAGTTGTTCAATAAACATTTAAACAAAGTAGACCTTAGAGCAAAGAAAACTACCAGGGACATTACATTATGATAAAACAGCAAGGATTTACTATATAGTACAGGAAACTATATTCAATATCTTGTAATAACCTATAAAGGATATATACGTTATATACAGGATATATAGGTTATATATACATGTAATAACCTACATATACAGATGTAAATCTATAGATTTACATCTATATATAAATCTACATATATAGATGTAAATCAACTATACTTCAATTAAAAAAAAAAGAGAGAGAGAGAATCCACCAAGAAGACAAATTACTCTAGCAAAAACCAGACAAAAACCAGACAAAGATGGTACAGCAAAGAAAACCACAGACCAATTTCTCTCATGAAAAGACACAAAAATTCTCAATAATTAGTAAACAGAATCCAGCAACATATAAAAGGAAAAATATAGCATAACCAAGTAGGATTTATTCTAGCTATGCAACACTAGTTCAAGAGTAGAAAATCAATCAGTGTAATCTACCATATTAATAGTTGAGAGAAGAACACACATAGCTTACTAATTAATGTGGACAAAACATTTGACAAACTCCACACCCACTTATGACTAAAAACTCTCAGCAAACTAAGAATAAAAGAGAAATTCTTCAATCTGATAGAACACCCATAAAAATTCTATAGCTCACAAAGTACTTAATGGTGATAGACTAAGTACTTTACACCTAAAATCAAGAACAAGGCAAGAATGCCCATTCTCATGATTCCTATTCAATGTGCTACTAAAAATCTTAGCCAGTACAATAAGGCAAGAAAAGGAAATAAAAGGCATACAGAATGGAAAGGAAGAAATTAAACGGTCCCTATTTGCAGATATGATTGTCTATGTATAAAATCCCAAGAAATCTTTAAAAAATAAAAATAAAAAGCTCCTGGAATAAGTCGGTTCAGCAAGGTAACAGACTACAAATTCAACACACAAAAAAGTCAATTATTTCTATACATTAACAATGAACAACTGGAAAGCAAAATTCAAAATGCTCTATTATTTAAAATCAGTCTAAGAAAGAATATTTCCATTGTTGTATAAATCCCTCAAAACATGTTCAGATTCTGTATGCTGAAAATTTATATAAAACACTGATGAAAGAAATCAAAGACAACCTAGTAAATGATGAAACATACTGTGTTCATGGATTGGAAGAGTCAACATAAATCCTCCCCAAATTGATCTATATGTTTGAAACAATTTCTATCAAAAGAGACAGAATAAACAATGTTAAAAAGGAGAATAAAACTGCAGAAATCAAATACCGAATTCTAAGACTTATCATAGAGCTACAGTAATCAAGACAGTGTGGTACTGGAGGAGAGACAGACTGAAATATCAATGCAACAAGAGTGTCAAGAGGGAAAAAAAAAAAAATTCACCCAACAGATATTTTGACAATGGTGCAAAAGCAGTTCAAAGGAGGAAGAATAGTCTTTTCAGTAAATGGTGTTAAAACAATTAGACGTCATAGACAAAAAAGAAAATTTTGTCCGAAATCTCACATCTTATACAAAACTGAACTCAAAATGATCTAAATTGAAAACTATAAAACTTTTAGAAGAAAATATAGGAGAAGCTCTTCCTGATTTAGGGTTACACACAGAGTTCTCACATCTGACACCAAAATCACAATCCATAAAAGAAAATATTGATTAAATTGGATTTAATCAAAGTTTAAAACTTTTGCTCAGCAAAACATCTTGTTAAGAAAAGAAAAGTCAAGTCACAGAATGGGAGGAAATATTTGTAAAACATATATCCCATAAAGAACTTGTATCTGGAATATATAAAGATACTCTTTAAACTCAACAGTAAAACGAAACAGAAAAACAAAAAACCTCCCACAGAAAAACAAAATAAGCAATCCAATTTTAAAATGGCTGCGGGTATTATAAAAAGACACAGACATTTCATCAAAGAAGATATACAGATGCAAATAAGCACATGAAGAGATGTTAAATAGCAGTAGCCATTAGAGGAATGCAAATGAAAGCCACTACATACCTATCAAATTGGCTAAAATTTAACCATCCCTGATATTACCAGGTGTGGACCAAGACATGAAAAAACTAGATCTCTTATATATTGCTAGTGGGAATGTAAAATGGTACAGACACCATGAAAAGCAGTTTAGCAGTTTCTAATAAAGTTAAACATATATTTATCATGCAGCTTTGCAAGTGCATTCCTGGGCATTTATCCCAGAGAAGTGAAAACTTACATCCACACAAAAACCTGTACATCAACGTTCACAGCAACTTTATCCATAACAGCCCCAAACTGGAATCAATCAAAATATCCTACAATAGATGAATGGTTAAACCAACTGTGGCATATTCATATCATGAAATACTACTCAGAAATCAAGAGGAATGAACTACTGATACATGCAAAATCTTGGATGGATTTCAAGGGTATTTATGTTGAGTGCAGAAACATTTTTTCAAAAGGTATATACTGTAAGATTCCACTTACATAACACTTGTGAAATGGCAAAATTATAATGGAAATAATAATATAATGTAATGGAAAATAGATCAAGGTTTAAGGTTGGTGGTAAGATTTGACTATAAAGGAGTATTACCAGGAGTTTCGCTGTGATTGTGGAACAGTTCCATATCCTGATTGTGGTGGTTATTACACAAATCTCTATGTGTGGTAACACACACACACACACACACACACACACAATGAGTGCATGTAAAGGTGGTGAAATCCAAAGGACTGTAGTTTAGTTGATGGTATCATACTAACGTCAATTTCCTGACTCTGACAATGTATTATGGTTATGTAAGATGTTATCACTGAGGAATTGGGTGAAGGGCATATGGAAATTCTCTGTATTATTTTTGCACCTTCTTATGAGTCTATTTCAAAATAAAAAATTTTTAGTTAAAAAGTATAAAAGTGGACACTACAAAGTGCTTCTCCTCCCCCTGACTCTAGGTATCCAACTTCCCTCTCTGCAAGCAACCAATGTTACTAGATTTGCATGTAAGCCTCCAGATATTTTATACATATTTCATTTTTGTGTATCAATTTCTCTCTTATTTTATACAAAATGTAGCACAGTATACTCATTGTTCTGCACCTTGCTCTTTCCACCTATCAATGTATCTTGGAGATTTTTTTCATAATAGAGCATAAAGAACTTCCTTTTTTTTAGGTTTGCAAGGTAATCCATTGTATGGCTGTAACTCATCATTTATTTAAGCAGTGCCCTATTTTTTTTTTGAATTTTATTTATTTTTTACACAGCAGGTTCTTATTAGTCATCCTTTTATATACAACAGTGTGTACATGCCAATCCCAATCTCCCAATTCATCACACCACCACCACCACCCCCCGCCAATTTTCCCCCTTGGTAAATGCCATTTGTTCTCTACATGTGTCTCTATTTCTGCCTTAAGCAGTGCCCTATTAATGTACATTTATTTAAATTATTTCTAATCTTTTGCTATTCTGAAAACATAAGCTTGAATTACATAGGTAATTTCTTTTTGAGAGTACCTGTATGTAAAACCGCAAGAATTGTGTCAATTGGCATGTGCATTTATAAATTTGTAATTACTTTCTTAGACGTTGAACCAATTTGCAATCTCACTAGAAACTATGAGTTTCTAGTGTTGGTTTCCCCACACTGATAATACTTTGATAGTCACCTATGCAGTGTATTATCAAACTTTTTTTATCTTTGCTAATCCAATAGGTGAAAATGGTATCTCACTATAATCTTAATTAATCATGAGTGAGGTTAAGTGTCTTTTTTTAAGTTTAATGGTGCTATGGTCTGAATATTTGTGTCTCCCCCAAATTCACATGTTGAAATCCTGACCCTCAAGGGGATGGTATTAGGAGGCGGGGGTCTTTGAGAGGGTGGAACCCTCATAATTGGGTTTAGTGCCCTTATAAAAAGAGACCCCAGAGAGCAAAAAGGCTCCACCTATGAACCAGGGAGTGAGCGCTCACCAGACACCGAATCTTGGACTCTGCAATCTCCAGGACTGTGAGAAATAAATTTTTCTTGTTAATAAGCCACCTAGCCTGTGGTATTTTGCTGTAGCAGTAGGAATGGACTAAGACAAATGGTCATTTATTTTTCATGTCTTGTCTTTTCATAGTCTCTGAACATTTTTCTCCTGAGCTTTTTATGTTTTTAAAATTTTGTTTTGTTTCATAGGACCTCACAGCCTGGCCAAAATTCATTTTAACATCCTCAGAAAAAAAGTTTGTGCTTCTAGGCTTTAGCTCAAGTTATTCTCTCTTCCACCATTTCTATCTGTGTTATTTTTTAAGACCCAGGTCAAATATCACCTCCCTTATGACTTTAGGTAGGTAAATGAGATATCAGAGAATTATGTAGACTGTGATACACAGATAAGGATTTACAGTTGACCCTTGAACAATGTGGCGGTTAGCAGCGCCAAGGCACGCATGCAGTCAAAAATCCAGGTATAACTTTGCAGTCGGCCCTCCACATCTGCTGCTCCACGTCCTTGGATTCAACCAACCTCAGGCAATGTAGTACTGTAGTACATATTTATTGGGAGAAAACTCCCCACATTTAAGAGGACTGGTGCAGTTCAAACTTGTGTTGTTCAAGGGTCAACTGTGTAAGGTATTATCATGAAATTGAGCCACAAAGATTTCAACACAGTCCTTGCTCTCTGGTCAGTGATGACCCCAATCTCCCTCTCACCTCCCCTATTTCTGGAAAATTTAGTCCCTCAGTCATCAGTATGGCCAGAATTCTTAAGGGCCTTAAAATCTACCTCACCATAACTGAGAGAAACTAATCAAGTTTGTATTAATAGAATGCTACCAATTCCTTCTTTACCTCGAATCTGTGATCATTCTGGTATTTGAAATTTTAAAGGAATGGGGAAAATTTTCATCTAATTTATTCAAAAAGTCATTTAGCAGCACCTATCAGATACCACGCTGACAGTGAACAAGCCCTCTACCGTGCCAACGGCGTGGTTCCAGCATTCATCATTTATTGTCTGGATTACTCTAAGGCCTCCCTGAGCCTAGTCTTGTCTGCCTCCGTCCCACTGTCTACACAGCTGCCAAGTGTTATTTCTAAAAAACGAGTCTGAGTATGTTGTTCGTTCCATAATTTCCCACTGTCTTGAAGAGAAAGTCAATCCCAGGAGGTGTACGTGGTCTTTCGTGTAGTTGTCATGGCCTAAAAACTCTGTCTTATCCCTGGCCATTCTCTGCCCTCTTTTCCAGCCCTCCAGCCACACTGTACTTTTCAAGGAACACCTCGCAGTTTCCTAGAAACCTCCTCATTGATACTCAAGCTGGTCCTTTGGCCACTCCAACTTCTTCTAAAACTGGACAACTTCAAGACAGCTCCCTAAATATCTTGTTTAAGAAGTTTCCCTCATCCCAAATATTTATTCCTTCTATGTTCACTTCCAAAATTTGGAAATATTTATACTGTATTTTTTCTAAATTTCTGATTATAAGACATATTTACTGAAAAAAATTATGAAAAGTATATAACGAATGATAAAATGATAGATCACCAACTCCACCTCAGATAATCACTGTTAAAATTTTGATGTATCTCTATTCTCAATATGTATCTCCAAGTTCATAATACAAACTGATTTGTAAGGTTTTTTTTTACCTTTTTAAAAATTGAAGTATAGTTAATTTACAATGTTGCATTAGTTTCAGGTGTACCGAAAAGTGATTCAGACAGATTCTTTTCCATTACAGGTTATTACAAGATATTGAATAGAGTTCCCTGTGCTATACAGTAGGTTCTTGTTATTTTATAGATATTAGTGTGTATATGTTAATACCAAACTCACAATTTATTCCCCCCCACCACCACTATCCCCTTTGGTAACCGTAAGTTTGTTTTCTATGTCTGTGAGTCTATTTCTGTTTTCGTAAATAAGTTCGTTTATATCATTTTTTTAGATTTCACATATAAACGATATGATATTTGTCTGTCTGACTTACTTAGTATGATAATTTCTAGGTCCATCCATGTTGCTGCAAATGGCATTATTTCACTTTTTTGTGCTGAGTAATATTCCATTGTGTATATATACCACATCTTCTATATCCATTCATCTGTCAAAGGACTCTTAGTTTCCTTCCGTGTCTTGGCTATTGTAAATAGTGCTGCTATGAACACTGAGGTGCATGTATCTTTTGAAATTAGAGCTTTCTCCAGGTATATACCCAGGAATGGGAATGCAAGATCATATGGTAGCTCTATTTTTAGTTTTTTAAGGAACCTCCATACCGTTCTTCATAGTGGCTGCACCAATTTACATTCCCACCAAGAGTGTAGGAGCCTTCCTTTTCTCCACACCCTCTCCAGCATTATTTGTAGACTTTTTAATGGTGGCTATTCTGACTGGTGTGAGGTGATAACGCACTGTAGATTTGCATTTCTCTAATAATTAGCAATATTGAGCATCTTTTCACGTGCCCGTTGGCCATCTGTACGCCTTCCTCAGAGAAATGTCTATTTAGGTCTTCTGTAACTTACCTTCTTAACACTACATCTAATCATTTTCCATGTGGCTACACATTGATTTAAATCATGTTTATTGGCTGCACTATTTTTCACTCTATTGAGAGTAACAGCTTATCAATTCTTTTTTTGTTTTTGTTTTTTTGGCCAGGCCACACAGCTTGCGTAAGCTCAGTTCCTCTACCAGGGACTGAACCCCAGCTACCGCAGTGAAATCCCGGGAGCCTAACCACTAGGCTACCAGGGAACTCCCACAACTTGTCAATTCTATTGGAGGCCTTTAAGTTTCCCAGTTTTTGCTCTTTATAAGATGATCTTAGTTCCATCCTGACGTTTTTTTAAAGGGGCCCTTAGGTATCACTTCTTTAAAAATTCCCAGTGCCTGGCAAGCAGTATTTGTTAAATGAGTTTCATGTAAAAAATGAACTTAACGTTCTGGTTAATATTGGGAGTTAAATAATCAAACTGTCTTCTACAAGGATCAGGTTCGGTGTGCTACTTTCTTGATCTTATTTGCCAATACAATGTGTTGAATTAACCTATTCATCAAAAAATAATATTGCTGCCTTAAATTCTGAAACATGGCAAGATACATGCAAACAAAACACAAACAAAAGGCGATAACTATGAGACAGCTGGTGTCCTTTCCCGCCGGGGCAAAGGAAAAAGGCACATGACCTTGAGACTCCAGCCGGCACAGCGGCGGCCGGCTCCTGCAGGAGCTCAACGAAAATAAGACAAAGGTCACTGGATACATGGCGGCGGCCCGCAGGCTGCGCTCTCCTCGGCCAGGACCTCTAGTCCTCAGCTATTTTTCCCAGCCTCTGGGTAAGGGACGGTAAGAGCCCAGGCTGAGCGTTCTACGGACAGCGAGGCCCAGGACCTAACGTACAGGTCTTTGGCTGACCCCGCGCGGATTCCCGAGACAGCCCGCCGCCCGCGCCTGCGCCTGCGCAGAACAGCCGTCCCGCGCCGTGGGCTGCGTGCGAGTGACCCCCACCCACACACTCACCCGCCGACGTCGTTAATCGAGGACAGTCAGCCTGTGTGCCCCGGAACGCCGACCTAGGCGCTCCTAAAAATCGACTCCCGGAGGAGCTCAGCTTGCGGCCTCCCCACATCGTGACATAAAGGATCCACCTCTTCCGGTCCCTCCCGCAAAAGATCCCCAACAGAAAGGTTCCGAGAGCCAAACTAATCATGGTCGCAGTGATGGGTGTTACAGATGTGTGACTGTAGTTACTTTTAACGCTCAACATGTCAAATTGTGCATGCAGTTAAACTATAGAATGTTTCTGTTGTCATAAACTAACTTCAAGATCCTCCATTATGCCTATTCCTGTATGACCACCTCAAAGTAGCCATCAGTAATGATACTTCAAGCTATGTGATCTAGCTTTTATTCCTGTATAGCTCTAATTATTTCATATTAAACAGATGTCTCCCAAGGACACTCCTGTAAGACACTGACCGAAACTTATAATTACAAAAGATCCGAAGCACTTCTTCCCTAAGAGAATTGTTTCCCATTTCAAGGCACTCAAATGTCAGAGGGCCAGAAGTCTATATTGAAAGTTTGTTTTCTGTGAGTGACCTGATAATGTTCCCGACAGGGCACACATTACGTAGCAGGAAACTGTTAATCACTCAGGCTAGGCAAACTTCACTTAAGGGTTAGAACAGGCAACCTAACATTTTACTTCTAAATGTGTAACAGCCTTTCCTTGGGTACAAACAATGATAAATGTCCAACATCAAAGACAAAATCATACATTTTTAACAGGCAGGATCAGACTGGTAAAGGGTTCTTTGAATTAGTCAAATTTACTGCTCAGTAATGGTCTTTCCCTTATGGTTTCTTAGTAAAATATTGACCTCCTCCTAAGAGTGGTTGCAGATTTTTCAAGTTGTCTTCAGAGCTCCTCAAGATGCATGACCATCTCTCCAACTGAAGGCAGAAAGCTCTGCACAAAAGAACATTTAGCATGTGTTATATCTGCTGGAGTGACAGATCCCAGGAAAAAGCAAAGTGCAAGTATGATTAAAGTTCTAAGAGCTTGATTTACATGTACTTTCTCTGAATGATTCCCCTCACTGGGCTTCAGAGCCTCTCCACTACATTTTCAGTTCAACAAAGGCAATCAGTGATTTGCCTTAATACCAATAGGAAACAAAAGCCTCTTAAATACCCACTAGTTTGGCTCAGAAAAGCAAAACTAGCTTGCAGTACTTTTCTCTACAAATATCAATAAAAGGCTCTTCCAATGACACTTAAACCCAAGTTGTACTGGAGGAACAGCAGCTATAATGCGATGTATGGCTGTTGTGAGATATTTCTCAGATCATCCCCATGGTCTCACCCATAAACGTGTTAGAGTCTACAGTTTATTTTGCTATAAAACTAAATATCTATTTAATACTTTGAAATTCAATTTTATATAAACTTTTTTCATTAAAGTTAAGGGTTAAGTGCTCCCTTATAGCTAACACAGTTTTACCTCTTTGAAATGATAACACTACTACATCCACTTAGGTTTAACTGGTAAATTTTTGTATTTACAAAATTCCATATATTCAATAAATTGGTAACTTAAGATAATTTTATCTTAACATTACCACAATCAGAATGTGGCAGATTTATGTGTTTTTATAGGAAAACTCTATGGATGACACCTAGTAAACCTTCATGGTATCAATGTAACTCATCACACATGAGTTATTTTAAGGGCTATTAAGTTATTTTAAGCCCATTTTCTCATATAAGGTTTAGACATTACAACCAAATTCTACTTAAAACTGAAGAACTTAAGACCTTAGAGATAATCTAATTCCACCGTTATACAGCTGAAGAAACTGAGTTCCACTGTGATTAACTGATTTGCCCAAAGTATATCAAACAGCAGAGGCAGGACAATCCAATGAATCTAATACTATTTCCACTAAACCATGCTTTGCACATTTTAGAAACTTCAATAAATTAAAAATACTATTTATACTTCATGTCTTCCTTTGAAGAAACAAAATAACTCAGACATTAAAAAAAAGATTCACCTATTGTGTTATACCATTAGAAACAGATGCTTTTTTAAAAAGACATTTTACAAGGGCAGGAAACATATACACTGAAATTCCACACCAATCTTTATTTATATTTTGGGGCCTGAAACAAATCTTATAATTACCTCTTTCCAAATTACATTTTATTCTTTTAATGGTGTGGTTTACCCCCATTCCACAAAAACAAGTATGATTAATACACTAGAAATATTTGAAAAGAAAACCTCTTAAGACAGTTTTTATTAACCAATCCAGACCAATGATTGTCTCAAAAAATTAATCTATTAATTTTCTGGTGGTATCATTTTAGAAAAGACTTCATAACCAAATTACACATCTAATTAACTTACGTATAAGTTTTAGCATTCATATCCCAAATCATGGAAGCCCTATTTATAAAATCTTACCATTCAAGGTAAACATACTCCATTAATGTCAGTGAAATGATGAATTCTCTAAACTGAAAACCCAAATATCTAATTATAATACTGATGTATTTACTAATAATCACATACATCATGACTATGTTTTAAAAAATATCTACAGATAAGAAGCTTGCATATTATGGCAGAGTAAATCAAACTGTCAAATGCTACTTTTGGCTCTAGTTCATATCTTGCTTAAAAATGTGCATATCATAGCCAGTAGACTTTTTCTGTAGAATTTTATTCTGAAAATATTATTTCACTTGAGATTGATCTAAAAAACATCTTTAGATATGAAAATGTTATACAACTTATCTATTACAAATTAATCAGATAATTCTGCAATTAGGTACACTGTGTTAGCTCACCTACATAAAAAATATTGCACATTTTCCTTTACTTATCTCAGATGTGACTGATGTCTAAACTATATAGAATTCCAAACTATTTAAAAGTTATTGTGTGAAATGTCAACTTAATAAATATCAGAACTAAATGCACTGTAAAACAATCATTTTGGTAAACATGCATTTATTCACAGTTGACTTCCTCTAGATAAATGCGTAACTGCTCAAAATTATTTAAGAACCTATGTAGAGGTACAAGAGCACACTATTATAAGTCTATTTCTACCTTCATTTTGAGGAAACACTGATCTTGGCAAAAACCTGGCTTACTTTAATATGAACTACTGCTGGTAACAAGGCATACTCTAAAACTCTTGTGACCTGAACCTGCTTTTTCCTTTTTAACTTAAAATTTAAAAGCATTTGTTTTCAAAGATTTATCTATTGTGGCATAAGTGAGTAATCATATAAAGTGGACCCTAAAAGCATTTCAGTTGAGCATTTCAGTGCCTGCAGAGCCTCGTTTTACTCATAAGTTATGACTGCCTTAAACTGCTAGACCACTCACTGATCATAATTTTAAGAAACTGACAAAACCAAATTTTAATGTTATGAAACTGACACAAACCTGAATAATACAGTATTCCTCCACTGAGCTGAGGTCATATTATACTTTAAAAATATAAATAAATATATCAAATTGTGAGTTTTAGTTCTATAGTAACCCCAAAGTGTTTAAAATATGCTTTAAAACAGAAGTGGGAAACTGCAGAATATAGTTCCAGACTTGCACTGCTGTTACTGTCAAACACAGTAATTCCTTATAAATAATTCTAATGGTGCACTGCTCTGATTGAATCCAGCAATTTCATTTTACAGGAGTGAACCATACTTTATACACACAGAGAACATATTACTTGAAAAATCCCCAAAACAGGAAGAAAAGTTTAGAAAGCTGTCAAATGCTTCCAAATGAACGTAAAGATCTATTTCTGGCCCTCTTCTACACCCTTATAGTTAAAATTTGACAAAAATCCATGGGTACAATTTACAGATTTTGACAAACTATTAATTTAAAACCATTTTCTTTGGGGGAGATGAGAGGAAGTACCTTTAAAATCTGTTATACAAAACTCCAGCTGCCTTTTTATAAAAGTACGTTCCTTAGATTAAAATCATAAAATTAATGTGCAAGAGGTTAACAAAAATGAACTAAAGAGCTTTATTGACATCACAGTACATTCAAGAATAATTTTAAGAACATTACAGCTGAAAGAGAATGGCATGTTTATAGTCTTATTATGCACTATTTTTTGAAAAAATGTAATACAAAGAAATCCTATTAAGTAACTTGGAGCAGCATTTGGAAAAAGTACACCTATTTACAGATTAAAAAAAAAAAAAATTCTGGTTTCACCTACACAGCCACAATGTGCCTCTATAATGAGACAAGCCCTTAAAACTCATGGAATTTTTTAAACATCATGGCATTCTTGCCACATCATTCCTCAGCGTTTACGACGGGGAGGGGTTGTAGATCTGAAAAAAAGAAAGGGAAAAGATAAAATTTAAAAATAAAAATGTATTTTATACTAAAGAATCTGCAATTTTCAAATAAATAATATTATATAGGATTTCTAAAATTACTTAAGACTATGATCATTTATCAAGTACCAAACTGAGTTTATTAAAGAGAGAGAGAGAAAGGACACTTTCAACTTTGCATAAATTCAGTCAAATTTTTTTTTTTAAAAATCAGACAAAATACTTTAAAAAGTATACTACCTTGATCGGGACTTAGACTTGTGTTTGCGGCTTGCCTTCTTACCAGACCTTTGAGATTTCTCCATGGATCGCGATCGACTATGTTTAGGCTTCTTAGCCTTCTTTTCTTTGCTACTTCCTGGAGATTCAGAACTGCTCCTTCCACTAGAATCAGAGCCTGAATGTTTTTTACTGTCTTTGGTAGTACTTTTCTTACTATCCTGTCTAGAATCATGTCTTATGATTTTAACAGATATAGAACCACTCCTAGAGAATGTTCTTTCACTTTCTCGTTTCCTTTTTAACCTATCATCCTGACTACTGAACTTAAAATCTTTTTCTTCCCTTTTTTGTTTCTCTTTTCTTTTATCCTGTTCACGCTCCCTTTCTTTGTCTTTCTTTTTCCTATCTTTATCTATACTTCGACTCCTCTCTTTTTTCCTCTCTTGTTCTTTAGCCTCACCTTTATGCTTATGACTGCTCCCACTAAGATTTCCACGTTGATCATCAATTTTACGCCTATCTCGACTCCTACTGCGACTGGACCGATTGGTTCGCCTATCCCTTGAGCGACTTCTACTTCTACGTCTCTCTCGGGAAGGACTTCGATTTCTTCGTCTTTCTCTTTCAATGCTAGTTCTATTAGACCTCCTCCTATCTCTAATCTTTACTCTAGCCCTATTGCTCTCTATTTTAATTCTGCGAGAGTAACTTCTACTCCTACTACGCCTAGCTTTAATTGTTGGCGATCTACTCCTACTATGTCTCTTTTTTCTTTTAGGAGAAGAAGATCGGGAAGAAGTGCGACTACTACCTGAGCTAGAACTGTACGAAGAGCTAGAGACAGTACTACTAGTACTACTACTTCTGCTATTGCTACTGGAACTACCACTACTGGAACTTCCTGATCTACTCCTTCCTTGTTTCTCTTTTTCTTTATGCTCTTTTTTTGGTTCTAAAACTGATGTAGTTTCATTTGGAGTCCTTTTCTTTTCATTAACCACATCACCATCTGCTTCTCTTGCTTCTAGTAGTGATAAACTATTTTGCTCTTTATGGATAAATTCATTCATCTCTTTTGTAACCCTTTCTGTTTGTTGCTTTTCTTCTGAAACAGAAAAAGACAAAAACAGTAAGAAAGGCAAACGTGCAATGAAAAAACTCCCATGCTACCAAATTTCAAGCTATCAGACTACAAAAATACAGCAGCACTGTTCAACAGAAATAGAATGCAATAAGCAATTCAGGGTTTTTTAACAGCTACATTTAAAAAGTAAAAAGAAACAGGTGAAACTGATTTTCATATTTTATTAACCCAACATATAAAAAATATTATCATTTCAACATGTGATCAGTTAAAAAGAATATTGAGATAATCTGCTTTTTTTTTTTTAATGTAACGTCTTTGAAATACAGTGTGTATTTTATACCTACAGCACATCTCAATTTGGGCTGGCTTCATTTGAAATGCTCAATAGCTACATGCAGTTAGCTGCCTTCCTGGACAGTACAGCAATAGAGTACCAAAGTGTAGAGGTACAGTAAAGCAAGTAAGAAAAGATTTCCCTTTTGTACAGTAAGGCAACTTGAAGGTAAGTAAGTAATTTATAGGAAATTTTTGGCTGTTAACTCTTAATAATTACTTCTCAAATTGTCCAAATAAGATTTTTCAAAAAAGAAATTCTAAATAAATATTCTTTCATTATTCCTAGTATCATTATATAAACTAAGAACTGTATACATGTACAGCATTTTACATAAAAAAACTTCTAAAAAGTCCTCTATTATCCTTAAATATGCTAGCACAAATTACTTTTCAATAGTTTACAATATATTTCCCCTTTCAAAAGTTTTTTCATTTTAAGAACTTTTTTTTTTTCTTAAAGATTTTTTGATGTGGACCATTTTTAAAGTCTTTATTGAATTTGTTACAACATTGCTTCGTTTTTATGTTTTGGGTTTTTGGTCTTGAGGCATGTGGGATCTTAGCTCCCTGACCAGGAATCAAACCTGCACCCCCTGCATTGGAAGATGAAGTCTCAACCACTGGACCACCAGGGTAGTCCTGTTAAGAACTTTAATAAGAAATAAAAATACACTAAATAGCTTAACTTACAGCCAATGGAACTAATGTCTCCCAAAACAAAACAAAAAAACTTTTATAAACTATAACTTTTTACAATCAATTTTGACTTTGATAAAAACTGCAAATGAGCCAAAACACCTTAGTTTCAGTTACATCACATATTATTTATAATCTAGCCTTGATTCTATCATTGGTATTTCTAAGATGGTTATAAAATAAAAAGAAATATGGGGCTTCCCTGGTGGCACAGTGGTTGAGAGTCCGCCTGCCGATGCAGGGGACACGGGTTCGTGCCCTGGTCCGGGAAGATCCCACATGCCGCGGAGCGGCTGGGCCCGTGAGCCATGGCCGCTGAGCCTGCGCATCCGGAGCCTGTGCTCCACAACGGGACAGGCCACAACAGTGAGAGGCCCGCGTACCGCAAAAAAAAATAATAAATAAAATTTAAAAAAAGAAATACGAACAGAACTGTACAAACATTGAGTCTAAAAGATATACCTTCCATCTGTTTATCATGTAACAGCTGCTGTTCTTTTTCTTTTCTCCAAAAAGCTTCCTGTTTTTGCCGGATTCGGTGCCGTAATTCCTCATCATCAGTGTCAGATGACTCAGAACCTCGGTCGCTCCTCTCATCTTCACTGTCTCCTGATCCATAACCACCCAGTCCACCTGTGTGCATAAAGCCCAGTCTATCATATGTAAAAATTATTCTAGGCACTAAAAACTTTTTAAGGTCCGAGAAGAAAGCTCATTTCTTTTTTCATTGCTTTTTCTTGGAAGAATATGCTTATTCGGGGTGGGGAGGAGTATAAATTACAATGCTTAAGGAGAACACAGAATCCTCAAGAAAACTGATACTTAGTATCTTATTCTTTCAAGAATATTTCATATATTTCTCACCATAAGGGAATCTTGAAAATTATTGTCTTACTGTCCATGCTAACCAACAAAGCCATTTAATAGGGCAGTAACAAAGCCTTACTAAAGCATAATCAATTCAAACTACCTTACTCAAATTTATGATGATCCTGAAAATATTTCTAAAATTAACTCTTTCTTTATTCAAAGCTTAGAAATCCAAGGGATGCTAAATATTTTTTTCCTAACAAAGTTGGAATACTGTAATTCTCACTGATACAGAAATGCTTTGGTGCTAAAACTGCTCCCCACCCTGAAGTGATCTAAATAGTAATCATAACAAAATCACATGGGCATTTGGTTTTACCCATTTCTGTTGACCCTCACAAATATTAATTTGAAATGATGATGTGGAAAAGGCAAATTCAAGCTCTTATATACTTGATAATATATCATGCAAATTGCAAATTACGAACACATCACTACTATCATGCTTAAGATAAACCCTTTCCTCTATGTAAAAACTTGACTTGCTGCAACACAATCTAAATAAAGGTCCTTAAGAGCAATAGTGGATAGGTTTTTCCCTACGGCATGTATGTAATAATTCTGAAAGTGAGCTTAAATGCTATCATGGCTAAATTATGAACTATTATAACTTGTACTAATAAACTATGAATTAGCCACCACATTTATAATAATCCCATTGTGAATGCTTTAGTAAAAAAAAAAAGAAAAAAAACCTTTTAGAGGCTATAACCCTAAAACCTAAATTTTATAAACTGTGTAGGACTAGTACAGTTTCAAAACAGAACACGTAGAGAGACAGGTAAGTGTCATTTTTCCCTTTAAGGCCCTCTCACAAATAAGGAGAATACTTACCGAGTCCAGTGAGGGAAGCCAGTGCACTGGACTGTGCCAGCTGTTTTGCAGGAGCTTTGTATCACATCAACAACAGGAACAACATGTTAACACAAATAGCCACGATTTCATAGTCATGAGAGTCTATGGTATTGTTAAATCTACTACTATTGCTGCTTTTTGGGGAGAGAAGAAACATTAAAAACATAACATTCATTTTAAACCAGTAGCATGTCTGGCCTTGAAATTATAATTCTGATGTGAGCTGTAATTGGTTGATAATGAGGAAAAATGTTGACCAGTACACTGGTATTTTTTTTTTTTAGGTATGGCCCATAATTCAAATTTTTCTTTCAATATACTTTTTAAGTGTTACTAAAAATATGGGAGGGGGGGACATTAGCTGCTTCTGTAAAAATTATAAGTGGTAAACTGTGAAAATTCTGAAGGTTCATAATTCATTAGGCAAACTAGTTGTATTAGAAATCATATACCAATACCATGGTATCTATATATATAAAAAAAAATCAGGTGAAATTGAACATCAAGAATTTTCCACAATACATTTTATAGAACAACAGCAAAACTGCTAATCTGTGCTCAGGTAGGTTGGATAAAACAAAAATATCTGTATAGTTTTTAATATGGTGTCTACAAATCTAACCTTTCCCAAAGAGTTAAAACATGCAAGAGAATATTCAAAATCTGCTAGTAATTCAACAAGGACAACAAAAAAAGTCCAAAGTAGCCACCAAAACCAAAAGACCCCCAGAAAAAGAGAACCAAGAACACCCACAATATACCTTTCGTTGCTTTCCGGTGTGCATCTTTGGCTACATAATAAATTTCTTCATCTGTGACATCCAGTAGAATTTCAGTCAGAAGCATTTTTGTCAGCAACATCTAAGGAAGGATATTTTATATTTTTTTTCTAATTTATTCTAGCTACTGATAGTTTGACATTTTCAAAAAAATTAAAAGGCAAAGCCATTTTATAAAACATTTTTAGAGAAGAGATCAGACCAGCTATTCCAAGGAAAAGAGTATCTTGAAAATTATTGTATTATCAAAACTTTAAAAATTTTAAAATCATGTGGATTAAAAAATATATATATGAATTTATCTGTATAGTAGAGAAACTGAATTCTAATTCTAGAGACAAAGTATTTTTTTCAAGTCCCTATTAATAAAAGTTTCCACAAGTGTTTTGAGAGGAATATCCCTTCATTTAATAATATTATTAGTAAGCAGCACAATACTAGTTTCTTATGTCACTTAGGAACTTACATTAACCCTCAGCTCAAAGTAAAATCTGAGGGGAAAAAAACAAGGAAAATAACAAAAAGGCAGTCATTCCATTCTGTGAGATGAAGTCCTTTTTTTCTTGATTACTATAGCACAGCGTACAATAGACTTGAAATAAGAGCTGGATTCTAGCACTGGTTTGGCTACCAACAGCTGTTTCAAATGTGGGCCTCTCTGGGATTCAGATTACTCATCTACTAAAATAAGAGTATACTGAATCAGCTTCATCTAAAGACATTTCAAATATCACTGGTCTTTCAATATGAGAAACGCAGCACATTATATTCCCAAACTCAGAAACTGACAATACACATTATAGGCACTGAAGTCTTTGAGAAATCTTGCAATGAAGAAATATGTTTAACTGTGTTCAATCCAGTGCTTCCTAAATTTATACTTCTACGCAGCCTTTTAATCTTTTTCAGTATTCAAAACACACATTTTAGAAAAATAATAAATGTTCTCTTGGGTCTCATGTAGTAAAACACTGTTTAATTAAAAATGTGCTTAAATAACTGCTTTATAAGCTGTGATTTCGCATTATGTTACTTGGATTTTGCAGACATTATCACCCAGCAAATATACATTTTATAACTGTTTCACAAGTTCTCTCTCAAGTTTGATAGCCAACCAATAATTTTAAAAAATTATAAACAAGATAAACCCTATAATATAACGTAGCATGTCAATTACACCTCAATTAAAAAAAATTTTTTTAAGCCTGTACATGGTAAAGGTAAGAAATTTAACATTCTACCATTTGATACTCTTTCTCTTCTTCGGTCATTTCTGGTTCACTTTGATCTTCTTGAGGAACTGGAGATGGACTTCTGGTGACTTTTCCACTGCTTGCGGCCTCCACATTTTCAGTGTCTTCATCTTCCTCATCACTATCCTAAAAAAAGTAATAGCACTTTCGGGTAGCCCAAATTCATGCTTATAATATAAAATAATTATCTTATATATTCTATTTTAAAACCCAAATTAAAGTCTATGAAACATATATAAAAATGAAATTTCTCTAAATTACATTTTTGTGCTATAGATTTCATTTGATAATTTAAAATGTTACCTGAGAGGAAATATTAAGACTACAAGATGACTTATGAGAATCAATTTCAATTATTTTTCAATTTTTTTTCTAAGTTTTACCTTATTTTATAAATAACTAGAAGCACATCAGGCCCAGAGACTGATTTAATTAATATCCATTATATATGATGGTCCTGACATGAGTGGCGTGTAGAATTTTGGATAAATGCACCACAGTCATATTACTCAGTGTAACTTTTTTTTTTTTTTTTTTTGCGGTACGCGGGCCTCTCACTGTTGTGGCCTCTCCCGTTGCGGAGCACAGGCTCCGGACGCGCAGGCTCAGCGGCCATGGCTCACGGGCCTAGCCGCTCCGCAGCATGTGGGATCTTCCCGGACGGGAGCACGAACCCGTGTCCCATGCATCGGCAGGCGGACTCTCAACCATTGCGCCACCAGGGAAGCCCTCAGTGTAACTTTTACAGCTGTAAATGTAAGCTATTTACCTAAAATCATGTGACTTAAAAATCTAAAGTCAGTTTCCAGATATCAGCTAGCTAGTGAAATTTGCTTTTTTTAGCTACGTAACAGACAGATAAGCAAGAAATGAGGTCTACTTCAAATAGAGGAAATACCAGCAGTTTGTCTCTCTGAATGGTTTTAGGTTTTCAGTATCCAGAGAGCATACCTTAAAAAGGGGACTTCTTTAGGCAAAGAAGTATTCCATAGTCACTCTAACAATCCTACTAAGTAAAAGACAAGGTGATCACCTAAATACAACTATGGAAAGACTATTTGAACCAGGGGAAGATACATGTGACACAAGTCCAAAAGCACCAGGGAGAAGAGGGAGGATAATCTCCAAACAGTTTTTTTGACACTTAAAAAAAAACATCAAACCTGAAAATCCACTATTTCATGTTTTTTGAAAAAAATTTTTTTTTCTTTGTTAAAGGTAAACTTTAATAGTGGCAGCCTGTTGTTTCTTACCGATATAACACCCAGAATAAAATCACATCTTTGGCACGGTTCTTTTGTTAAAAAATAAAAGTAATTTATGGCATTCATGGAATTTAAGCAAAGCCAATCTGCTTAAGTCTAGTTAATCTGCTGTCTTTGAGACTTATTGCTGAAGCAGAAAATGGCCTTGGGAGGAAGAACCATTTCCTGAATTGCATTACTGGCCAGTGCTGTGGCTGTCATACCATCTAGGAGCATACTGCTGCTAAACAAAAAACTTTCTAAGCCACTCAATGCCATCTAACTGATGGAGTTCTTTAGTTTTTAATATTTATTTATTTTGACTGCACTGGGTCTTCACTGTTGCATGCGGGCTTTCTCTAGTTGCAGCAAGCAGCGGCTACTCTTCGCTGCAGTAGGTGGGCTTCTCATTGCGGTGGCTTCTCTTGTTGCAGAGCATGGGCTCTAGGTGCGCGGGCTTCAGTAGTTGTGGCTCGTGGGCTCAGTAGTTGTGGCTCGCGGGCTCTAGAACGCAGGCTCGGTAGTTGTGGCTCACGGGCTTAGTGGCTCCGCGGCATGTGGGACCTTCCCGGACCAGGGCTCGAACCCGTGTTCCCTGCATTGGCAGGCGGATTCTTAACCACTGTGCCACCAGGGAAGCCCACTGATGGAGATTTATTAAAGAGTTAAAACTTTATGTTACTTTCAGTGCCTATGTCAAAAACTATGAAAGCTATTACATCCGTTGGTGTTAAGTATAGTTTTGTTTTATAGTCCATCACTAGGGAGTTAGCTGTACTACAACAAAAGAACACAGACTTGTTTGTCAAGGTAAAGCCTATTATCTAGCACCCCAATGAATAATTTCTCTCTGGAATGAAATGTTTTATAAATTTGCTGTCCCCTTTCTCCTTACTACCCTCAACAATACATACATAAAAACAATCTCCAATATATTTACTGAAAGTAATCTCAAGGACATTACTCTAATACTTTTGTATAAGCTAAATTAATATCTATTTATTTCAATACTTTTTTAAAATTAAAGTATCGTTGATTTACAATGTTTCAGGAGTACAGCAAGTGATTCAGTATATATTTTTTTCAGATTCTTCTCCATTATAGGTTATTACAAGATACTGAACAAAGTTCCCTGTGCTTTACAGTAGGTCCTTGCTGTTTATTTTATAGTAGTGTATATCTGTTAATCCCAAATTCCCAAATTATCCCACCCCCCACCTTTCCCCTTTGGTAACCATAAGTTTTTCTATGTCTGTGAGTCTATTCTGTTTTATAAATAAGTTCATTTGTATCTTTTTTTTTAGATTCCACATATAAATGATATCATATGATATTTGTAAATGTAAATTGGTGCAGCCACTATGGAAAACAGTATGCAAGTTCCTTAAAAAACTAAAAATAGAGTTCCCATATGATCCAGCAATCCCACTCCTGGGCATATATCCAGAAAAGATGAAATCTAATTCAGGAAGATATATGCACCCTCATGATCACAGCAGCACTATTTACAGTAGCCAAGACATGGAAGTACCCTAAATGGCCCCTGACAGATGAATGAATAAAGAAGACGTGGTGTGCATGTGTAATATTCCATATACACACATTGGAATATTACTCAGCCATAAAAAAGAAACAATGCCATTTACAGTAACATGGATGGACCTAGAGATTATCATACCAAGTCAAATAAGACAGAAAAAGTCAACTAACTTTTCACACAGATGTCACAAGGAGTTTTATGTCAGGAGTGTCTACTTACAAATTTACTTCTCTGAGGTAAACGAGGGCCATCTCCTCCTTCAGCATCTTCTGCAGCCTTCTTTTCTTTTTTGGACAACTGTGAACGTTGTTGTTCCATTCTTTCTTTCTCCAACTTCTTCTGCTTTTCACGTTCCATTTTTTCAAGACCTTCTCGAATCCAAGCTGGAAGAGTCCTGCGTTTTACTGCATCTGTTTCACGTGGGACAAAATATTCATAAGTCAGCTAAGTAAAAATTGTAAATGCATGAGTTTCTTATTCTTAAATTTCTACAATCTTTGTAACTTAAAAAAAAATAATTCTGGTGCCACTTGAGTGCTAGTGACAAATACTATCATTCTCCAGCAAGGCAGTGGTAATACAAACAATCCACTAGGGCTTCCCTGGTGGCGCAGTGGTTGAGAGTCCACCTGCCGATGCAGGGGACACGGGTTCGTGCCCCGGTCCGGGAAGATCCCACATGCCGCGGAGCGGCTGGGCCCGTGAGCCATGGCCGCCGAGCCTGTGCATCCGGAGCCTGTGCTCCGCAACGGGAGAGGCCACAACAGTGAGAGGCCGGCGTACCGCCAAAAAAAAAAAAAAATCCACTAAACATAATGATTTTCTTTAAAATCATCAATTTTAATAGCAAGAGTGAACACTGCCTTAATGCTTATAATGTGCCAAGGCACTAGGGAAGTCCATCATCTCTCTTAATCCCCAAAAGCCCTAAAAGAGCACTACTATTACTCCATCTCTTTTTAAGTGAGGAAACCGAGGCTCAAAGAGATTAAGTGATGTGCTCAAGGTTACAAAGACAATAAGTAGTGATGTGGGCTAATTCACAGCCAACTGTTATACTATGCTGCTTCCTAAAATGTGAAAACAGAACAGAATTAAACAAAACCACAAGCCTTCACAGTAAGAATTCATCTGAACTAATGTTATTCCTTAAGTTAAAACAGAAGTTACAATCTTCCTAAAATGTCTACTTTGTGATTAAAAAAAAAAGAGAAAGACTTAAGTGCTAGATTTGGATGTCCAGATAAAAAGGAACATAAATATGTAACTTGTCAGTTGCAATAAACCAGTTCTATTATGTTATTTAAAAATTAAAATTTTCTGCCAAACACTATGGAAAGTGAAATAAAGAAATTAATCTGACAGCAGTATTATCAGATGAACTGAGAGTGCAAAGAGTCCATAGAGAGAGAACAGGAGATTTTAAAGGGGGAACTGATCATATACTGGCATAATGTAGCTATCAACATTGAAGAAATATCAACATGCTATGGTCACAATAAATTTAAATTTCATCACAAAACCTGGAGTTTAAGGTAAAGATTCATTTTAAAGAAACATATTCAAAACTTTCAAGATTTTAGATAGCATGCATCTTTTTTGTAATTTTAAGGTTTATGACTATAAAAAGATAGGATTTTAAAGTATCATTTCCTAACATATCAGAGTATTAGAACAATTTAAGAAAATAAAACATCCTTTTTACATGATCAAAAAATCATGCCAATTGTGGTTCACTAAACTTAAATAGCTACCAATTTGTGGCGGCTCCTGCTTCACAGGAAGTGCAATAGGTGAGCGCTGCCGATCCCTGAATGATGATGGTCTTTCTCTTCGATTCTGGGGAGGTGCTGGAGGTCCTGGAGGTCCTGGTTGCCAATAAGGAGGATGAAATCCACCTTGCGGTGGACCAAAAGCAGCCCCATGCTGAAAGAGTATTGCAGTTTATTTTTCTTCACATTAATACAACATACTCTCTGGGACACACGTGTGTTATGAACTGGGACAGTAGAAATCCATGTGTGCAGCAAATCCAAGAATTCCATGGTTCTAATATCCACCGATATTTCTGTAGCCCCAAGAACCTAGGCTTACTTTTCCTAAGAAAGATAAAGATTTTCTGCCTACGTAAATGCAAAGAGCCATATAAAATCCAGCTGATAATATACTATATTCAAGAAGTATAAAAAAGGATATATAAATGAGCTTTTTCATTCTGAATCCATTTATATCCTTCCACTACCAAGAAATCAAATAAATGCCAGTTTTTCTGTAACTAGAAAACCACAGGAAAAAAAAGTTTTAAATCAATTCCAACTTCCTAGTTATGAACTTATTTCTATCATCTTGCGAGAAATATCTATTTTAAGCTAAGATAAAAGCTACTGAATCATAACATTATATTTTTTTTTGTAATTTTGCCATTTTCAGATGCTTTTCTAAGCCAGATGCCAGCAGAGCTCTTTGTCTTGTTAGCATGGGGACCTACCAAGCAAATGTTGTCTAAGTAGAAGCTCCCCACTACTACATTTTTTCAAAACAAAGAGAAACTGTCCTATCTGTATACCAAATATTCATATACAAAAAGTATCTGAATGATTAAGAGGATTACTGTCTCAAGGTGAATACTGTTTACGATTATGCCCATTATCCATACAGTTAGTGAAATAACATGGGTTTTTCCCAAAATTTTAAATGATAGCTCAGTTTAAAGGTAACGATTGCAATCAATTATTTCAAAATGACACCTACCACTATAATTTAAGGGTGGACCCTGGCAGAGTGATTAGAGAAAATATAGCCCCTCTTAATGACACTATTCCCCATAGAGTTCTATGTCCCTAGGAATGAATTAGATGCTACAAAGAAAATTATGTACAATTCCATTAACATGTCATGTCAGAATGGAAAAAAAACGACAACACTAGAAAATGTCTTAACTCTACATAGCAGAAGGAACTGCATTTAGGAAGATGAGCTATGTTCTTCATGTATTTTATTCATGTCTTAACCATAATTTTTGATAAATAATGTATTCAACTACCGTGCATTTTCTAAACTTTATTTAATGTTTAAAGGTACCATCTTGAAATTAGAAAACAAAACATCATATAGCTATTGCACTTACACATTTTGCATTTTATCCAAATTTTTCCCTAACAATCCTTTATACCATTTTCCTAAGCAAATCAAAAACCAGAAAATAAAAATCTAATGATTTTAATACTCAAAAACTGATAACTTTTTTTGAGACATAATATGTGCTTATCTGTACAAGACTGAAAAGTGAAACACATATCTTAGGTACTCTTGATGAGACACCTCCAAAGAATGGATTACGTGCACATCTACAATATTAAAGCAACAAAATATCTTTCACCTGATAGTCAAACTGGTTCACTGGCCCCACTGCAAAATTATCGGGTGGTCCACCAAAGTTGTGATTGTTCTGGTTAAATATATGCCTGTTGTCAGGGGCAAATTCCCCACTGTCCTGACTGTTGCTGTCTTCGGAAGGAGGAACAATGTCCATTGGGCCTGGTGTTGGTGGCATCCATGGCTGCTCTGGAGGGGGGTGTGGGGGCTGCTGATGCATTCCCCATTCTATTCAGGATTTAGGCATAAAAACATTCAACAGGGGTTATAACAAAATCAACACACATCTTTAAGATCTCAAGAAAGCTACATTTTTCAGTAAAGAAAGATTAAAAAATTTATGACTTCTTGGTCCAATTTCTTTTGCATACCTTAAAAATAAGCAATGAATTAATCTAATAAATAATTCGAATGAGCTAACTTCCACTCTAATTCATATCCTAAACAAATGGAAACCAAATGCCCAAAATTATTTTTAATGAACATAACAAAATCCAAAGCAATCTTCTGTTGAATTTTTCTATTTCTGTTCAGTAACAATACCATAAAAATAATACCTTGAGATTTTTATATAATTCCTTTCTTCCATGAACACATTTATCCTCACAACATCCCTGTGAGGTAGGGAGAAATCAGGTACTATTTTTGCCAATTTCAGGAAGGGAAATTGAGGCACACAGAGGTAAATCACTTGCCTGGGACACAAAGAACACCAGCAGAGTAAAGTTGGGGAAGTGGGTTGGGGAAGTGGGAATGCCAGGGTGAATCACTGATGAACTTAGGAACCAAAACATTTTCAAATGTGGGAAAATTTGGCACAGACTCCAGAAAACTAGAAATGAACTACTTCTCAGTATTAAAGATTAGAATATTCGTTATTCTTTTAAAAGTGATATTAGAGGATTACTTCCTGAGTTTTCCATTCTTACATTGAGAAACAATAGTAAGTACTAATAAAGAAAAGGAGCTATGACTTCACCATTAGCATAATCAAAATAAGATTCACCTATAAAAACGTGAAGTGACTGTTAAATAATTAATAACACAAGTCATAGAAAACTGAACTAGCATCAAGGAACCTAGTCATACTGCGAAGTAAAAAAGCAAACAAACAAAAAAAATAAACATAAAAACTTATGGAAGATCTTCACTATCTGAAAAAAAGGGAAGAGAGAGATGGGTGGATGGTAGGGGCAGAGTATATTTGACAGACTAATTTGTCACATAGTGACACAATTTTTCTTTAATTAGAGACTAGACATGTTTTGCTCTGCCAGTGCTGCTGCTGAAAAGGCCAGAGGTTGCAACAGAGAGACATAGAATGCTCTCTTCCCTAGATGCCAAGTGAGGTTTCCAGTGTTCCCAGCCCCTGTCAGCCTAGGAATGAAGAACCAAGAAAAGAATCAAACTGAGTGCCACAATGCTAGCAGATGAGTATAGAATAATTTTAACCACAAAATTTCAAGGTCAAATATAATTGAAACTGCCTAGTCTTTAAGAAGCATTAATTTCAAGAAGTCATAAAACTAAGCAAATTAAACAATTTAATTTTAATCCTCATTTTATTTTAAAAATAGTCCTAAAATTTGGAAAACATAAACAACAAACCTGGTTGCCACATTCTGTTAAAGTTCGAATCCCCTTGGAAATTCCCATGATTGTTTGGACCAGACTCCATTGTAGACATATCTTGTCCATTTGGCATCATTCCTGGTGGTTGTTCTACCATGCTTTGCTGTCCTGAAGCTTCTCTTTGGGCAATCCAAGCTTGAGCCAATGCAGCCCAGTCAATCTGGCCTAACATAATTTAACATAGCAGAATTTGGCATTCAGAATGTAGGAGCTAAAAAAACAGTGCCTCTATGTAAAACAAGCTTCTCAGTTATTCCTTACTAGAGATTTTAAATATTACACAATGTTATAGTTGAAAATAATACATAAAACTAACCCATACTCAGGCTATAAAATAATAAAAATTACTTAAGACATTCAGAAAATTACTTAAGACATCCACAAAAACACTTAACCAATTTCTAATATTAACTCATAAGAAAATTTATTCCCTGCACCTTAAGTTTACTGAATTTTTTTAAACTCTTATTCCTTTTTTAAACCACTATAAAAACAAATGATTAACCTCACTCTTTCTCTAACAGGTCCCATCCAGGTCTACTCTGGATCCTATATACCTCACGTGAATATAGATAGCTATTCTTGTTCCTTCTCAGTCACCCTTCTTTAGCATCTTTAACTCCCTTCTCTAGTCAAAATATATCTCCTTAACAACTTCTTAGCCATTCTTTATTCAAAATTCATTGTTTCTGCTATCTTAAAGTTCCTCCTTTCATCAAATATCTAGTTACCATTTTAAGATCTAATTCTATTAATAAAGTAAACAAAGTAGATTAAGATACAGTTTTTTACATCTCAGTTTAGCAAAGATTAAATAAATATATTCTCATACCTTTTGATGAAAATGAAGTTAAACTTGACAATGTACATCTAAAACTTTTAAATGTACAACTGTGATCTATCAAACCTAGCTCTTAGATTTTTTTTCCTAAGAAAATAATTGGACAAGTAATAATGGTACATATAGAAAATTATGGGAATGACTTCAAAAAGCAAAAAGTCACAGACAATCTATCATCTAAAAGTGGATTTATTACAGTACAGTCCTATAACAGAATGCTATGTAGCTATTAAAAAAAAGAAATAGGATAAGATTAACCCAGTAAAGGCAGGACAGTGGAAGGGGTCATATCAGGTTAAAATTGGCTACGAATTAACCACTGCAGGAGCTAAGTAATAAATGGGGGCTCCCTATACTCGTTTCTACATCTGTATATGCTTGAAATATTCCATATTAAAGAGAAATTTAAAAATGATACAGCATACCATCAGTTGACTATGATCTACATAGAATTTTAAGATTCCGAATTAACAAAAGTATGATTAAGCAACACATTTAAGACTTTCCTCCTTCTTTAGAAAACAAGAACTAAATCAGTTTTAAAAATATTAAAATCTACATAAAGCTTTCTACTCTTTGAGGAAATCTTCCAAAGGGAAATCCATTCCCTAATATGTATGCTAGGTAAGATTATTTACAAGAAAAAATTAAAATCTGACCATAAAATGATCCAATAAACCAATCCCAACTCTACCTCCCTTAATTCCAGTGCCTATGTCCCACTCATCTCTAGACAACCCCCTCCCCCGTTCCCCAAATTCAATTTGTTTCCTTACTTGGATCCTGCTGGTGCTGGAATGACTGCATCCATTGCTGTTGATTCAAGGGCCATTGCTGCCAAGGCTGTCCTCCTTGATCCCACATCCTGACTTTTAAAGTGTATCTGATTTTCTGTCTTCAACAAAATAAACATAGCTTAAAAATGACAATGAGTGTTCTTTAATGTTAAAGCTCACACATCAGAAATTATTATATGATGATACATTTATGTGATCAGAGCTCTAAAATTCTGCTCAAAAGGTTGCCAAAGACAATTGGAATTTTTTAGTTGGCAAGCAAGAGTATAAAATTTCATGTTAATGCTGATGTCAAGAGTTTGGGGGCAAGCACAGCTCTATTCAATTTAGCTCAAAAGGGGGAAAATATAATTTTTCCCAATATAACTCTCTGGAAATGTAATTATTTTGAAGATTATAAAAAAAAAGTGATTTAGCCTCCCTCAAACCAAGGCTCACTGAAGAGCATAACCAGATAGCTCTAGCTAATGAAGGAAAACTCTTCCTTATAAATTATAGTTAATGAATGCATAAGGTAGAAAAGACTTAGAACATTGCCATATTGTCAAACCTAATAAAAACAGCTGATTCAGGCAGTCTTTGAAGAAAAGCTGATGGGAAATCAAAAATTCAAAGGTTGCCGAAATATCATCCCTACAGATTATTAAGTGTCTCCTCACGAGATACAAAATTACATCCCCAGAAGCACTATGAATATTTTCACCAAAAATGTTTACCTGAATCCAACTGAGCTTTCAGCTCTCACTTTCAGTGTAAAGGAATTATTAGGGGAAAAAGGTACTGGCCAAATAGTATCAAAAGAAACAATCAGACAAATCTAGAAGGTGAGACAGTCCACAAAACCAGGTATCTTTCCTTTCCTTTTTTTTTTTGGTGGGGGGCCGCATCGCACAGCTTGTGGGACCTCAGTTCTCCGACCAGGGACTGAACCTGGTCACGGCAGTGAAAGCCCGGAATCCTAACCACTAGGCCACCAGGGAACTACCCAAGACCAGGTTTCTTAACATATAATTAACATGGAAAAGTAGAGGGGAAAAACATACATTAATACCTATTAAATCTAGGTGATGAGTATGGGGGCAGGGGGGTTCATCACACTAGTTTACTTATCTGTAAACTAGTTTGAAAACGTCCATAGTAAAAAGTTTTAAATGCTTACAGTCATTTTATCTCTGTACTTCATCCAACACTGATATACAACCCTATTCAAGTACCGATGACACACATAGTAAAGTAGAGTATGCTTCTTCATTTTTGTACCCCAGGACTTAGCACATAGCAGGCATTAAATAAATGTTTACTAAATGAATCCTGTCAGACTGACCCTTTCCTCTATTCTAAAAATAATACAAAACTACGCCTTAGTATTTATTGCAGGGTCACAAAAAGTGGGAAAGCCAGATATTAAGGAAGTAACAGACACCAACTTTAATACGACAATTGGCTACTACAATCCAGGCTCTTAGAGCTTGCAACCACAGTCTTTGCAGCATTCTCAGAATGTTACATAGTTCTGTCAATGGCAGATCCTGACCTCTCAACTGAAGAACACTGTACATTAGGAAAGATGCATTCCTTTGTTATACCTTGTTTACTTATGAGTCAAGTGCACTTATCTTCTAGTTGTATTAATATATTCTATTATAATGGGATTATTAGAATACGGCAAAATAGGCACTAAATAGTACCACACCTGAGGCCAACAACTGTACTGGGTATCAATTCCAAGCTAAAAATACTTACTATACCTTTAAAGCCCTTTAAAGACCAATAACTCATTAGCACTCTTGAAAACTTTAATTAACTTTAATTAAAAAGTAACTAAATAAATAAAGAGGAACACCCAGAAGAAATACCAACTGCTATTTTGACTGACCTCAGAGGTTCACCTTCTGTTTAAAATTTAGGTTGATTCAGAACTACAGCTTGGAAGCATAGCAGCAAGATTACTTATGCCCTGAAAAAAAAAAAAAAGTGTATGTTTGCACTTAAATTATGAAGAGCTATTTGAACTAATAAAAATAAATTCTAGAGATGCAACACGGAAGTGTGATCATCTCCAAATTAATTTGAACTTTCTCTTCCATTAATTTTATAATGAGAAAAGATTTACCATTATAAAGTTAAGGGAAACAGGTACATCACAAATGAGAAGGCAAAGCTTTAAAAACATTTTTCTTTCAAAAATATCTTTTTTATTTACTTGAACAATTCATTAACAATACAAAATAATGTCAAGCAATTTAGGAATTGTCATATATGCTGAGAAAAAAAGGAACAACAAACATTTTAAAAGATTTCATCCATCTGACATGAACTTAAATGGTACAAATAAGGTAATAAATTCAGATTTTTCTATGGAATTCTAAGTTTAAAAATTACATCAGCAAGGTGAGAACAACTTGTCCCTCAAACGGTTTCATCTTCTTCCCATTAGATTAATTTTTTTTTTTAGATTTTTTTTGATGTGGACCATTTTTAAAGTCTTTATTGAATTTGTTACATTATTGCTTCTGTTGTTTTTATGTTTTGGTTTTTTGGCCATGAGGCATGTGGGATCTTACCTCCCCAACAGGGATCAAACCTGCACCCCCCTGCACTGGAAGGCAAAGTCTTAGCCACTGGACCACCAGGGAAGTCCTCAGATCAATACCCAGATTAATACCTTTTTAAAGCTGATAGAAAGACAAATGTATTCATCTTTTTATCTTCCAAAGGTACCAGACAGCTTCTTGCTGCCCTAAAGCAAGTGACCAGCAGTCACTAAGCAACAAATGAAGAAACGAATGGTCTACAGGTTCTTCTTTCCCTGTTTACTTTTAAAGGTTAATGATAAGAAAGCTGTTGACCTATATACAGGAGAACCAAAAAAGCTGGTGTAAGCAGAGCTTGCTATGTTTTCCAAAGCTCTAATGGCACATCAGAGTTCACTGCATAGATTTTTCTGTCGTAGGTTGTAAACTCATACAATGTAGGCATTATAACTAGCGCTACAGAGTGCGCACTGGAGTTGCAAATAGATGTGCACACAATAAAACCACTTTAACGATGAAAATGATGTATATTGACTCCCTATCATCATTTCCAATACATAGATTTACTTTTCTAGAAATCACTCTAAACTAAGTTTCTTTTACTTACTCCTGTTTAATGGTTATCATGGCCAACATTTTCAATTCCCCTTTTAAGTTTTCTGATTACCACTTGTCACCTAGACTTAAGAACACAAGCCCTGGTTCATGATGCCTGCCTATACCACTCAATAGCTGTGTGAATATGCGCAAATTAACTACTCTCTAATCCTTGGTTTTCTCATCTGTAAAGTGGTGAATGTAATAAATGTCTACCTCATAGGATTACTGTGAGGATTAAATGGGAAACATATAAAAACTTGGCACAGAAAGCTTCAATAAGTAGTGGTCAATATCACCACTAAGATTTTCTCAGTATTGTTTTTGATAGCACTCAAGTTTACAACTGGGGGTGGGGACAGGTGATCAAGCCAATCCACTTCTACTCAATTCCATTTTCTTCTCTTAAAGCAATCTAAGACTTATCCAGATTTCATTTTATCTTTGGAATGTCCCTACTTCTCACAACATCATAGGTTGCAGCTTTTATTAAAACAAAACAAAAACTTCCATGTTTTCCTACGCACAAAGAGCTTTTACTTGCATATTTTCAAGAGTGATCTGTATTATTTGTAGCCATTTTTGTTTGTTAAAACCAACCGCTTCTAGTTTTACTATGCTTTCCAAAGCTCTTTTCCCCCTAAAGTTTTTATAGAAGCTATTATTCAAATACAATGATTGATACACTTAGGCTGAGAAAAATATGGAAAGGATGTAAAACTGTGAGAAACAGAGCAGAATAAAACACAGCAAAGAAGGTAACAGTAAAAGTCAAGGAAGTAAGAAGTTAGAAGCTATTTAATAAAATGCTTCAATTAAATCTGCAATTGAGAAACTTTATTTGGCTACAGAGGGTGTGTTGAACAAGGGTGTAGGTAAAACACCAAATGTTCAGTCTTTTTGGAAGACAAGTTAGCATTAAAGTATTTTATCAAAATTGTAAATAATCATCCCTCTGACCCAGCAACTCCACTTCAAGGACTTAAAACCATGGATGAGCATACACACCATGTAACTCAAAAACCTGCAGCATGTCTGTAACAGTGAACATCTGCTTTCAGTGACACTCAAAGGGCAGTAGGTGAGATAAGAGTGAACCATACACAGTGGACTCCTATTCAGCCATTAAAATGAATAAAGTAGACTTTTATATGCTGACATACACTGATGTACAAACTGTATTATGAATTGTATAGTGAAAAAAATCATGTGATACAGGATGAATAATGATGCCACTTGAAGTTCCTTTTTTTTAAAGAAGAACACAATTTAGTATAGAAAATTCCTAAATTACCAAAAACCTCTTAAAATTGGTAAGCTCTGGAGAGGGAAAACAGAGATGAGTTAACGTTAATTTTTTATTCACTATCTTTCTATATTCTTTGAATTATTTAACCATGAGTGTGTATTTTTTAAAATAAATCTACTACAGATTTTTAAAGATACGAAGAATCAGGAAGCTGGTCATGAAAATCTTCACGTGTTTTGTCTTGGCTCAAACGAGAATCTTCTTGAGGGCAGTGGAAATGTCTTAATAGTTATTTGAATTCTCCAAAGTGCTTTGCCCATATTAAGTGGTAAAACATTTTACTCATTCACTGAAATTTATTATCAAGTAAATATATTAATATTCAACAATGAAGATGAAACTCTAGTACTGCTACTCTGACTTTATAACATCAAAAATCAATTCCAATTTATTCATTCTTCCTTTAGCTTTAATTTTAAAGATTCTTAAGCTCCATTTCTCAAGTTTAGAGAAATGTGATTATTGATGAGCCAGGCTACAAGACTTTCCCTTTACAGGGTTAAATTAATTGCTATTTCCTTGGAAACAACTGGGATTTGGGAAGAACAGAAAGATCAACAACCAGGATTTGCTGCAGATTATGCACATTATCGCACAGAGCTATAAAAATCTAGTTTATGAATTTGACCAGTGTTATGGATTGACTTGTGTCCCCCTAGAAGATATGTTGAAGTCCTACCTCCACTCCCATTAACTGTGAACATGACCTTATTTGGAAATAGGGTCTTGGCAAACGTAGTCCAGTTGAGGTCATACTGGATTAAAGCAGGTCCTAATCCAGTAATGATTAGTGCTTTTAGAAGAAGACACAAGACAGGGAGAATGCCACATGACTACAGAAGCAGAGACTGGAATAAAGTGTCTACAGCCAAGGAAAGCCAAAGATTGCTGGGAACCAACAGAAACTAGAAGGAGGCAAGGAAGGATCCTCCCCTAGAGGAGAGACAGAAGAGAGAAGAAGAGAAAAGAAAAGAAAAGAAAAGAAAAGGAGAGGGGGAGAGAGAGAGAGAGAGAGAGAGAGAGAGAGAGAGAGAGAGGGAGGGAGGGAGGGAGGGAGAGAGAGAGAGAGAGAGAGAGGGCTGTCGAGCACACATGCATGAGCCTACCAAAATCTTTATTTCAGTCATATCTGTAGCCTGGAGAACTGTGAAAGAACAAATTTCTGTTGTTTTAAGGCCAGTCTGTGGTAATTTGGTACAGCATCCCTAAGAAACTAACACAGCCAAAAATGACTGTCATTTATCTTATTTCTTACATGACTCTATATTAGAACATTCATTGCTTTGAGGTTCTTAAAATTACTTGCTTAAATGACAAACATTAATATTTGCAAAAGTCATCCCTTAGACTGTGTGACAGATAAATGAGAATGAAACGGTAGTGCTTGTTTTAAAGCCCTTAAGCATCAATTTCAAAATCAAAGAAATACAGTAACACACCCATCCTTTGGTGCATATAATGAAATGTTTCTCACATCAAACACAAAGTTTAGAAACCACAAAACGCAACAATCCTCTTCTCCCCTGCCATTTCAGTCTTACACTCCAGGTAATGGATCTCAAAGTCAAAAAGAAATCATTTGGATCAATTCAGATTAGGTGGAAATGGCACTAACAAAGTTAATCTTGTAATTATTTGAAATGTAGTAACCTTTTTTGATATTTGATGTGACATGCATTTTAGTATATATTGAAATACTTTGTAGTCTGCAGCTCAAGAAAGGTAGTCAAAAAATATTGGAGAATTGAATAGTTTGGTTATAGATACCGAAAAAAAAGTGATAATTGAAAAATAAATTTGGAAGAAAAAAAAAGAAATGTAAAAAGCCTAAAGGATACAACCCCTCAGTGGCAAAAAGGACACATGTCTTGGTTCTAATACCATTCTCTAACAAAGTAAAGGAATCAGGGATCATTAGAGAAATAGCTGATTCTTAGAACTAGGGCAAGAAATATACAAAATGAGCCTGGAGCATCTTGTAGTGCCAGGAAGTAAGAAGATGCTCGGAAAAAGGGGGAGGGGAAAAAAGGGGGGAGGAGGAAGATGGGGGCATGTCAAAGGTGCACAGTAGACAACTGAAGGAGCTACCAATGTCCAAAACTGGAACAATCTGGGCAATAAAATAAAGTATTACTGGATTATAACACAAATTACGACATAAATATCTATTGAATCCTTACTGACATAAATAAATTGGAGGGAAGAGACAAATCTTCCATGCGGAGGGATTCCAAATAAATTATGTAGATACTCCACCCTAAAGGAGGGAGAGCTTAACTCTCCACTCCTTAAGTGTCCTTTGTGCAAAGGTACTTCCTTCCCAAAGAGTACAATATGGAAAGGAGGGAGTGGACAGAGGAGAGTAACTTTACAGTGGAGAAATTAGACAAACACTACCTCAAGCAGGTGATCAAGGACAATATCAACATGATAAGTCATGTTCATAGTATGTAGCCTTGATAGAATGTGATGAAAAAGGCATTTTACCTCTGTGATCTTCTTCCTCAAAACCCCTAATACCAGTCTTATCATGAGAAAAACATCAGACAAATTCCAATAGCAGGTCACCCTACAATATCCCTAGCCAGTACCCCTCAAAACTGTCAAGGTCACTGTATTACTTTGCTAGGGCTGCCATAACAAAGTACCACAGACTGGGTAGCTCATACGACAGAAATTTATTTCCTTATGGTTCTGGAGGCTAGAAGTCCAAGATCAAACTGTCATCAGGGTGGGTTTCACTCTGGGGCCTCTCTTCTTGGCTTGTAGATGGCTGTCTCCTACCTTCGTCTTTATGTGGTCTTCCCTCTGTGTACTGCTCTTTTTATAAGGACACCATTATAGCACACAGGGCCTACCCTAACGACCCCATTTTACTTCTTTAAAGACCCTGTCTCCAAATACAGTCATATTCTGAGGCACTGAAGTTAGGTCTTCACTGTAAGAATTTTCAGCCTGTAACAGTCATAGAAAACAAGCCTGAAAAACTGTCACAACCAAAGACGACTACGGACACATGACAATTAAATGTTATAGGGTGTTCTAAATAGGATCTTGGGCTAGAAAAAGGACATTAGGTTTAAACTTAGGAAATGTGAATAAACTATGGACTTTAAATAACAATAATGTGTCAATATTGGTCCATTCAATGTGACAAATGTACATGTACCACACTAATATATGTTAACAATAGGAAAAACTCTCTGAGGGGGGTTGGGGGGTAGTTCATATGGTAAAGCTGTACTATCTGCTCAATTTTTCTGTAAATCAAAACTGTCCTAAAAAAGCAAAGTCTATTAACAACAACAACAAAATTTTAACATACAGTCTCAATCAACACCATCTTAAAAGAACTGATTTACTGTTACCTTACCTACAGCCACGTAACACCTTACAAAACACCTTCAAGGTTCTGGTTTTTGTTGCGTTTGCCTTGCTGCACTCAAACCAGAAATTCCAAGTTTATTTTGTTCTATGAATTAACCACCAACAACCAAAATGTGTCGAGTACCCATGATGTTCAGATGACAATAATATCCATCACAGGATAATAAAACTGAAACGTTGGAAGCTACCTCCTTCTTTCCCGAAGCTTACTTAACACATAGTGTCTATGACTTTAAAAACACATTAATACAAACTAAGGAACCTAACTGTAGTTAGTTAAAAGGACACAGTTGCCCTTCGCTGCGCCTGCGGAATCGGAGGTGCACAGCAGAGAAGGTCCAGGTCCGGGCCCCTTCCTCCTCTGCTCCCCTGCACCCCCTCCCCATAAGCGGGGGGGGGAGGGTTCCCACTGCGCACGCGCAGTGCTTAACGGCCGGTCGGGAGCCCAACAATCACTCCCTTCTCTTCCTAGAGGGAACTCTCACAGTTAGAGGGAGAGGTCGCGAGCACTCTCCTTAATACGAACATTTCCTTTAAACCGGCAGCAGCGCCATGATTCACCAAGTCAGGCGGACGCCACCGCTTTAAGGAAGATGAGGTTCCAGCGGTCGCGCCAAGCAGCGTACGCAGCCTACGTGTTTAAGTTATGCTACCTTCGCCACAGAAACCAAGAAGATTCTAATGACCCGGAAAGTCCCCACGCCTAATCGTTCTCCACCACTTACCCACTCTGATTCCGGAACACCGTGTCGCCACCGTTCCTATAATACCTCTCCAACCCTTTCGATGCTTCTACTTCTTCGCGAACAAGACAAGATGGCGCCCGATTAGTCTCACCCGGAAGTGAATAATAATAACATCCGTTTGTCATTTGAAGCCATACTGTCCCACTGCCAGGTCTTTGACCACGTGACTGTACCCGGTTAACATTGTTTCAACGCCATTTTTGTTATGGGCAAAACCACCTCGACTATGTAGTCAACACCATGCAAATGTCTGGACATTCCTGTACGTTACCTTTTAACGTAGCCAGCGCCATGCCCGACCCACTTTTATCTTTACAGTGGGCAGAAAGCCAAGAGTTTGAGTGTTCTGTACAGAGCGCGCTCAAAATTTTTACTTTAGCAACGTGATCCCCCTTCAAGGGGAGGTATGTTCCCTTCCGAAAAGATGGCTTGAGTTCGCGGCACTCCTTTCAGACTACGGAGGGGCCCCAGGGTCAAATGAACCGACTCCGGCGGGTTGCTCGGTGCGCCCTTAGCCGTATTTCACACCGACCAGAGTCTGGCCCGAACTTCCGGAATGCTCCCGACTTGGGTCTCATGGAGCGCCTCCGAGGGCTCCGCCTCCAGGGAGACGGGACGTTGGTGAAGTGACCGGTGTAGATGGTAGCTATAGCAGAGACCTTAGCTGACCCCCGCAGCGGTCACTCTTTGTTAACCTCGAAAACATAGCGCCCCCTTCCGGGGACACTTGCTCAGCTCTGCCTCACCCTGCTAGTCCTGTTGTTTCGTTCCTTCCCCAGGACCTTTAGGGTAAAGTGGCGGAGACGTTCCGTTTCCATCCTGCTGCCCCTTTCTCTCAACCACAAGATGGCCTCCCGACAGGACTTACGCAATTCAGTTCTTCGAATGGAATACTTTGATTCCATGGTGTTTTAATATGAACGACGTTCAGGTATCAAAAGTATCGATTTCCAGGCTAGAAGCTACAAACAAAACTGTTCCGAAGATACATTGGAAAATAAATATAGGAAATAAATATTGGAAAGTGCCTTTCTAGAGAGTAACATGAAACTTTTGCGCACCAAGTATCTAAATTGTTTCATTGGGAATTGTGCAAAAGAAAGAGCAAATAACAGTAGAAATAAAATATTACGAATACAGCTAGATGGATAAAGAAGATAAAGATAGACGTGAGAATAGATCCTGTTTGCATGAAATCCAGTCTTCTTGAAGAAACACTTGAAACCAAGATTCTCCTGCATCAGCGTTAGAACAAAGTCCTCAATAGCTAAAGATTCGCTGGTCCTCAAATCCAAGTAGCCCACAAAATACAACTTCATCTTGGGAGAAACGATAACTAATTACACCTCTACCAACACAATAATGTGAGGGCATAGTATTACTGGAGGCAAAAAGAAAATTTGGTTCCTTTGACCCTTTCCATAATTTCACAAAAAAAGCGCGCACACACACACACACACACACAAAAGGATGACACAACAGTCTAGTGCGATTTTTATTTATTTGGGGGTATTTTTGGCCAGCCCTGCGGTTTGTGGGATCTTAGTTCCCCCAACAGGTATTGAACCTGGACCCAGGGCAGTGAAAGGACAGAGTCCTAACCACTGGACCGCCAGGAAATTCCCTAGTATGATTTTTTAAATCACTTTATGGAACAAAAACTAGGACATTTACCAGATATTATCAGTGGTCGTCTCTGATTTTGCTCTGTGATTATTTTCCAAGTTTTTGCCCAGGGCCTGATTTTCAAGTTTCTCTGAGAAACTTTCTAATCAGAGAAACATTCTATCTTCCTTGTGAAACCTGATTGCCCTAGAGAAACTTTCATATGTTCCTACTTTCTATAATCATCTTGTATTTGTTTGCTTGTTTCCCTAGTAAAGTTGAAGCAGTTTTCTGGTAGTTTTTTGTTTTTTCCATCTCTGTGCTCCAGCTGGCCAGCGTACTGCTTAGCATACAGAAAGTTCTCCATTTGTCGAATGAGAGAATTATTAAATAACTCACGTTTGTTCCTTCTGCCAGTTTAATGAGGCACTCTCAGCAATCACTGTTTGCCAGACCAGGAAATGAGTTTTACAGTCCCATAGTTCCCTTTCCCTCATTACTTTCACCTAGGATTTCCCTGTAACTTTAGGATTCGAAGGAGACATCATCAGGCACTTGTATTTCAACACCAGACTTTCTCACAATGTATTTTTGTATTAAAGTGTCTATTTGAGCAGCTATTGTGTACACGAGCTGCTGCAGTCCAGTCATTCTGCACCTTGATTAGAAAGTGCAGTAACAGTTGCCATCTTGCCAGTCTTAGCAATCTGCTGTCTATGACTAACAATCAGGGCGCTTCGTAAGTTAAATTTTTTATTAACTTGCCCTCGTTGCAGAGTGTTTGAAGGGGAGGATATATTCAAGTTAGTACTTTGCATTATTATGAAAACAAGTTATCCTTAAGGTAAAGTGGAAAAAGGTTAAATGAGATGTGGAAAAGAAACAGAATTAAATATTCCTACTTCTTGAGATCTGAACCTTTAAGGTGTTATTATGTTCCATATCACATCCATCTTAAAATTTAAGAATAAAAATTATTTAATAGTAACTAGACTTGTGGTAGTGATCACTTTGTAGTGTATACAGATGTTGAATTATAATGCTGTATATATGAAACTTATATAATAAAAAGTTATTTAAAGCTGTGGTATATACATACAATCAAATATTATTCAGCCTTGAAAAGGAATGAAATTCTGATACATGCTACAACATGGATGAGCCTTGAAAAGATTACGCTAAGTGAAACAAGACAGACACAAAAGGACAAGTGTTGTATAATTTCACTTATATGAGGTCCCTAGAATAGGCAAATTCATAGAGACAGAGAGCAGTTGCTGGGGGTTGGAGGAAGAGAGGAATAGGGAGTTATTATTTAATGGGCACAGAATTTCTGTTGGGGATGAGGACAGGGTTCTAGAAATGGTGATATTTGTACAACATTGTGAACGTACTTAGTGCCACTGAATTGTACACCTAAAAGTGGTTAAAACGGTAAATTTTATGTTACATCTACTTTACCACAGTAGAACTACAATGGAGGATTAAAAAGTATATAAAGCTAATATGCTACAAGCAAATTATTAAAAATTACAACTGTTTTAATTCTTAAATAATAATTCTTAAAACAACTGTTTAAATTCTTAATAAGTTACAACTCTTTTAATTCTTACTCAAGCATCTCCTAGAAAGTAGTGAGAATGTGTCATAATGAAATATGAGAACATACAATAATAATTCAGTTATTTAACAATGGACCATGTAAACTATTATATATAGAATGGATAAACAAGATCCTACTGTATAGCACAGGGAACCTATATTCAATATCCTGTAATAAACCATAATGAAAAAGAATTTACACAAATATATAACTGAATCACTTTGCTGTACAGCAGAAAATAAGACAACACTGTAAATCAACTATACTTCAGTAAAATAAATTAAGGAAAAAAACCCAAAAAAACAATGGACCAAACTGGGCTTTATGCATGTAATGACCATTTAGACCAGATTGGAGAAAGTAAGGTACACCTATGTTCACTGACTGGCATATTCTTACTTAAAAATCTTTTGTGATTCAAACAACTGTTTCTATACTTAAGTCACTTGTATGATGTAGTAGACATTATTAGTATTCACCAATATCTGATTCTCCACTGACTTACAGCACACAGAAGGTTTAAGCCTCCTTCAAGTTTAGGTAGTACTCAATGAATTACTTCTGGCCAATGGGCTGTGGGTTAAGTGATGACAGTTATTTCTGGACCTAAGCTTACAAGAACTGTAAGCATTGTCACATCAACCAAGAAGTCTACAGGCAGATAAAGGGGCAGCTACAGGTTGGTATATTCTCTGTCAGCCACGATCACCAAGTTGCCTTATGGGAAACAGTGGCCAGAAAGAGCCCCAAATCAGCGAAAGACTTTGCAATGACCACAAAATAAGTTGCTGAGATTCTGGAGACATTTGTTAATAAAGCACAAGCCTAACTTAGCCTGACACATATAGATATTGGTAACAGGAGTTGGGTGCTGCTCAAAGAACTGAAAATATGTGGCATTAGCGTAGAGGTTGGTTGGTATACATAGGAAACTGATATTGGAGGCTAGATACAGGGACATCACATTATGCAATGGTAAAAAATTTAATATAACTGTCATCCCCAATAACCTGAGAGGCAGAAAATGTACCTACTGACTTTTGAGCTAGGGGAAGAAGTTGAAAAATAAGTGTGTGTTGGGTACTATTGGATGTATTTGGCACGGTATTATGAGAAAGAGTGGAGCTCAGAGAGGAATGGTTGATTTGTAGAAGCTGACGCGAGGGAATAGAGGCAACCAGAATTTGAGCCTCACGTTTGTGTTTTTCAACTCCAAGCAGTAAGAGATAAGCAGTAGGTGATAAACTTGAGAAAGCCTTTAAATGACAAAGGATCATTAAAACTCAGCCTTGCAGCAAAGATCCTAAGGAAGGGTGTAAACATCATAGTTATTTTGGAAATTTTCAGTGAGTTAATTAAGGATGTAATTAAGGTAACCTTAATTTTTTTCTCACTTGGAAAAAAAAATAAACCTAAGGATGGAAATGTGGTTAAGAGGATGGCTCTCCCATCAAAGCTTATAGACAGAAGGTACCTGCCATAAGGTCAGGAGAGAGGTAGGGAGGTAGGAAATCAAAGAAATACAATCAACCCAAGAACTAGTTGTCTCAAAAAAATGGTATGGTTACTGGCATATAAATCTGACCGTCAACAAAGAGGGCTACTAAGCTTTTAAGAGTGGTACTGGAAAAGAAACCATAAGCCTTGGCTAACAGAAATTGTGACTATTCCAAACTTTAAACAAACAAACAACTTCAGCCCCCAATTATCTAGGAAACAGATTGAAACAAAGCTGTGCAACTTCCAAGGATGGCATATTCCTCAACAGCCATTCAGATGTAGCCAAGGAGGATAATAAAAAAAAAAAGATTCTTCCAAGGGGTGAAGTCTGGAGTCACAGAGAACAGTGGAGAAGGGAATTCTTAGGGAATAGAGGAAAGGTCTAACAATGGACATTCCCCATGCCCAGGGTAAGAGATTGACAATATCTCCATTCGTCTTCCCCTTTCTGAATTAGAATGTTGATTGTGGTTATAGTTCCACTGGTTTCACCGCTGTACAGTAAGTTTGTAGAAAACAGAACATATTCTTTTGGCTCCTGGGTCTCCAGACCAGTGGGAGCAACACCCAGCCCTGACATAGCACTTCCAAAGAGCCTGGTTCTGGAATGGTGGATGGTCCTTTGAGGCTGTTTCTCTTGAAAAGGGAGTCACTGTGTTCCACGTGTAGAAAGAAGAGCTGAGTATTTGGTGACCAGAGGGTAGACTGTGAGAGACTTCTAGTCCATTCTCCTTTTCTTCTGAGCCCTGGGAGACTTACTCTTTCCTACCCATCCTTCCTTGCAATTAGGCAGGGCCCATGTGACTACTTCTGGCCACTGGGTTGTGCGCAACGCATCCAAGTGGAAGAATTTCATTGCTGATGCAAGACCTTTGGTGTTCTCCTCCCCTGCCAGTGAAGAGGCCTGGCATTAAAATGATAGAGCCAGAAGACAATCAGCCAGAGGATTACAGACTCACCAGTTGGAAAACAGTTGCTTTTGCAGATTGACCAGACTCACGGTGATTTTGGGTGAGGAAGAAATAAACTTTTGTTGTGCTAAGCCACTGGGATGTGAAGTTATTTGTTACTGCAGCATAACACAGCCTATTCTAATACATATGGGAATGCAAACATTTTAGATATTTCTGCCTGAGTGCAACTTAAAAAAAATGTATGAAAATGGCTTCAGGGGGTCTGTGAGCCTCTGAAATTACATACAAAAATCTAGGGCATATATTTTTCTAAGAAGATGTAAGTGCCAAGATTTCCCTTCCCAGCCTCTCTATTGCCATTAGAAGGAGTGAGGAGAGGGCCCCAGAATTAAAACCCTCCACTTCCTCCAACACTCATAGCTTCTCTTTGGGACTATCAGGACTAATATCATACACCTTTTATCCCTAGAACATCCTTCATCCCATGGACCTTAATTCCCATATGGCTCTGTGGGTAATGTTGCTTGATTTTTCTCCATATCATTTACTATTTGAAATATCTTTTCTTTAATCTTCACTTCTTAGAATGTCTATTTCCTCACTTCTTGGAGAGATTTCTATCTCCCGTGGTCAATGCTGTATCCCCAATGCCTACCACACAGCAGATATTCAATAAATATGAAAGATGGTCTATAACATTCATTATAATCTCAAAGAGCTTCATGACCTAAAAAAGGTTAAATACAAAAAGGTAGACAAAATGTTTCCTAATGAATTATCTTGCCTAAAAAACTCAAAGAAACATCTGAAAGGATGAAGACTCACCCTTGGCAGACACTGAAATCTGAATGAAAGAGGCCCATGAGATATTTTATTTGGAAACGATAAACTTCTGAAATAGGAAGGATATTTTGAATATAACTAAGTAAGCAAATATAGTGTTTGTACACAAAATATTCTGTCAATAATGTGCATTGAAAAAAATTCCAGGACCAATCTTGAAACATAAAGTAAATATGAATTTAATATTTTATGCATGTTTATACAGTAACATCAAAATAATACTCCATAAGTTACATAGCTATTTTCCAAAAACACTGCAAAAAAAAAAGATAAAATGGTAGGAATGATATATAATCAATTATTACTCAAAATTTAAAAATATAGTCATCTATCTTTTAAATAGATTTGAATTGATGGATTTCTACATGAACCAGAACATTTTAAATATCTAAAAATAGTCTTTCTTAATGCAGCAGATAATATATAAAGAATCACTTTTATTGCACATAACATATCTGGTTTAGGCTTATTTTTTCAGGTAGCACGCAGACAAATTATGAGTATGAATTTAATAAAAGTAGGCAAGATACTATTTTATACCTCAAAAATTAGATGAAGGTGATATATTTCACAGCTTAATCCTCAGGAAATTTTATTCAGATATCATATAAGATCATTGACTAAAGTCAAACATGCGAACTAAGAGCTCTTAAATACGTATCATAGTAAAATAGTTTTGTTGGCACATTTACAATAAGAAAACAGGTATCAACTGCTCTTAGAACTGACACCACTCTCCCTGGCCACTCAAAAAGGTGGCCTTCACATCAGTTTTAAAAACATTAAATGACAAAATCTTAAATATAAACATACATTTGGTTATGTCAAAAATATTCACGTAATTGGCATATAGTCAAAAATGTATCATTTAAACATGGAAAAACTAGGGGAACCCGAGGTTAGATATAAACCAGTTTCTAAATAAAGCTAGTTAAACTCCTGTTTTACTTCTTAAATTCATTTCGCCAAACACTATAGTAGTTTTTTTGAGGATCTGTAAACATTCTCACTGATTTGTACTGTTTCCTGAGGTCATCTGGAAGCCACTGTTACTAAAGTAGCTCACAATTTAGTACCCCTGCAAATGTGCTTTGGAAATACTCAAAATAAAAACAAAAATTTAAATGTAGATCCATGTGTAACTTAACATACTTTCTCTATTACAAAAGCTATCTTTAGGAAAGTCTTAGATCTCAAAATCAAATTTATTCCCTTACCAGCGGACCTGGACAAGCAAAGCATTCATAAACTTTAGGCCATAAAAAAACAGATTTCAGAATTAACTCATTTAACACTGTGGAAATGAAAATAAAAGTATCTTATTACTTCTAGAATAATGTCTAAAACTTACATAGGCCTCCTCATTTTAAAACATGTTAAAACAGTGTCAGCCCAGGGCCTGACCCTTAGTAGATGTTGAATAAATATATACTTAATGAATAAATGTGAAGTTAAGCATAAAAACTACTGTGGTATTTGAGTACTGAGGTAATGTTCTGAAGCTACAATGTATCACTCACTTAATGAAAAATCAGTCTTAACTGGTATTCAGAATAAAGCTTAAAAGAACTCCTAATTTGATAAATTTAGTACTAGTTCATTTCCTGGCATCCAATGAAAAGAGGAACTAGGCACTTTCCTTGATTCTTGCCCTCACTTATCACTTACCATCTCTACTTAACTCTGTAAGGGATAAGCCAAGAGGCAACAGAAAAGAATGGTCTTGTTTCTTTCCCTCCTTTCTTGCTTCCTTTCCCTCTTTCTTCCTTTCCCTCTTTCTTTCTTTCTTTCTCTCTCTCTCTCTCTCTCTCTCTTTCATCTATCCATCTATCAATGAAATAAGAAGCAGGTGACCATCCAATGAAAAGTGCATGCCTCTTAATGGTATCTTTTCTAGGAGAAAAATGAGACAATTTAATATTTACATTTGGGGGAGGGGATGGTAATTGTCATTACCAAGACGGTTGACTTGAATAAAGAGGATTAACTAATAGTTTTCAAAAAATTTCACTGCTCTGGTACTGAAGTCTTCAATGTTAACGCATTACAATTAAACAGAAAACACTTTAAACACTGTTTACCTTTTACATGACACAACCTGAGTTTACAGCTTAACTTATAAAGATACATTTCTCCATCATTTCACTGTTAAAAATCAAGAAAACCACTATTATTGAAATTTCAACAGCTTGAAAATACAATTTATGCAATGACATTTTTAAGCTCTGAATTTCGTATATTATTACCATCTTTAACACTAATCACAATTCCATTCATCCATATATCAAAAGGCGGCACTGGTAACCTTGATAATATTACATATACTTAAATATTAAGAAGGGTGAGAGTCTTCATGAAATATTTCCACACATTAACTACAGCCATTATTCTTATCCTTCCTTAACAAGAGGAGAATGAACTAGGACCAGGCACTTACCCAGCATCTGCCTGTACTATCATTCGTTAGCCCTAATGATTAGGATGCTTGAACCATGCAGTTATGTGTTTTGATTTAATAATGTAACACCAAAGTAGTCATTTTTTTAAAATTTAAGCCTAAGTAATGGTAACATTTTCATGCCAAGTTTTGACAGCTTAATAATTTGTTTTCTAGGGGGGAAAAACTACCATATGTTTGCTATTAATTATTTTAAAAGAAAATCCAAAATGCCAACTTTATGCTCCATTAAAATAAAAACTAAACCTATTTGAACTTACTGATGATGCTTGCTGAAGATAAAAGGTGATCTCAAAACCCCAAAACTATGATTAATATTTACTGATCTACAGAACTAGAAAATGTATTACATTTTCCTATTAAGCATAATAAGAATATAATTCTCTATCATTTACAAATATGATTTGGTAATTTACATTTCAAAGGTATCCTATGGTCCCATATGGATTAACAACTTCTATTTACCAATTCTGCATGTAACAATTATCTATAAATATATTTTGACTGGCTAATCACTTGCAAATTATTCTCAACTCCATCATGAATAGGCTGCAAATAATATGTTGATAAAATATTTCAGTATTTTTCCAGTTCTCAAAACCTCAAAGCAATAAGCTAACCAGTATATTATTTGTAAATCCATATTACTGAAGCTACAGTGGTACCTTTTTATATGGTTGAATCATACAAAATATGACAAGGTCAGTATGCCAATTGTGTAAGTATATGTTATAGCAATGTGTCCCACACAGCAGTGTAATATACCACTGGATAGCCCTGAGATGATTTTTAGTGAAGTGCTACATGAATGAGCAATTTTTCTTTAGTTATATATTTATTTTAATGTTTCTTAGAAAAAAATGTAACTAGCACATAAAATGTAGAATATGCTCAAAATAAGACTACGGCTTAAAAAGGCTAAAAATAGGCTTAAAAAGCCTTAAAAAGCTTAAAAATAATAAGTAAACAATGGCATAGGAGATATATATACATATATATATGAAAACAGAAAGGTGGTATTGACTCACATTTGGGAAACACTGTTTTAAAGGAATGATTTGACTTAGCCAGCATCATTTCTGAATGCTTGTAGTAATAAGCCACATTATAAAGGAGTTTCCTCTACTACTGTAAATTCTGTGGGTTTTTTTTTTTGCCAGGACAAATATGTTTTTAAACATGTGCTTACATTTATTTTAAGAATATAATTTTGAAAGCTTTAGTAAATTTAATTTACTTTAAAAGGATTCACCAAAATGGTAAACATGTCCAGGAGCATTTGAGGGACATGCCATTCCTACAGAAAAGACTACAAAGACACATTGCATATAATGGTTGTCGCTGCAGCATTTAAATAAAAGTGATCTAAATAACCATTACCATTAACAATCAACAAATAATTATAATATTCTTTCATAAAAAAGAAGGTACGCTTGTGCGCTAAGTGCTCTCGATTCTGGAACCACCTGCACGTAAGTGTCACTAACATGGACCCACTGGCCTGCTGATTCACTGTCAGGTTCTTTCAAACCTAACAAAACAAAAAGAAATATAATTTTACAATAAGTATGTTCTGACCTTACATTAAAGACAACACATTTATCACAAACTCTAATGCTAGACTTTATTGCATAAGGCTGTTTCTTCTTGGGCTAAACATCTTCCAAAATGAACTCTTTCAAAGCATTAATATTAGTATCATTTACTTTAAATATCTAGTGAAATATTAGATAGTCTTATGAATATTTATTTATTCAAGGAAAAGGGCATCTGCACTAAAAGAGAAGGAAGAAAATACACAGTTAGTTTGCTGAAGCAAATTTTCAACTCCAACTCTAGTCTGAGGACCTGGTATGTCTTTAAAAACTATTGGTATTGTTAAATAAAATGCTATTCCACTGCAATACACAATGACTTAACACCTTGAAAAACTGGGTGTCACTTCACATGACCTGAAGGGTACAGTTTTATGATATTTAAGATTATCTAGGTACTCTTAAAGGTTTTCCTCACTTAAAGTGAATCCACTTGAAGTATCCATGAAAGAACTTACCTCCTCCAGAAAAGGAAGAATGAATTCATTTGTTTTTAAGAATAAAATAAATTTAGGATGGCATACCAGGTACATTTTTCTTTCCAGTGATATGTTCCAGTAATTTCCTGGAGGGTGTTCTCACTTTCACGTAAGCGGTGTAGTGGCCTCCTCTCATTGAGCCACTATGTTCCACTACGCCATAGAGACCATAGAGAACTTTATCTCCCACACTTACATTCTTTTAGACAAAGAAAAAAACCTCAAATTAATTAGTAATATTTAGTAAACTCTTATTATAAGGAAAATTAAGCCAAATGCAAGTCCTACTTAAAATAAGAGCAATGCATATTAAAACTACACTGGCATACGTTCCCACCTGTATTAGACCAGCAAAATGAAAAAGCTTGACAACATTCTCTATTGGCTGGGCTGTAGGGAAAAGAATGCTGTCATATGGGAACGCAATGGGGTACACCCCTATTCAGGGATATTTCACGTTATCTAGCTAAGTTACACAGGTATTACTCTTGGATTTATCGATCCTTTTCCTAGGATTCTATCTCACAGGAACATGAGCAATATGCAAAAAGACATGTACCATACTAGTGATTGCAGGATTATCTGTAATATCAAAAAACTGGGGGCTTCCCTGGTGGCGCAGTGGTTGAGAGTCCGCCTGCCGATGCAGGGCACACGGGTTCGTGCCCCGGTCCGGGAAGATCCCACATGCCGCGGAGCGGCTGGGCCCGTGAGCCATGGCTGCTGAGCCTGCGCGTCCGGAGCCTGTGCTCCACAATGGGAGAGGCCACAACAGTGAGAGGCCCGTGTACCGCAAAAAAAAAAAAAAAAACTGGAGTAGACTCAAATGTCCATAAATTGGGGACTGGTTGAATAAACTATAATGCATCCATACAATAGAGTACTATGCTATTTGAAAAATGGAGGGCAGACTATCTCTAAATATTGCTATGAAATAATCTCCAGGATACAATGTTAAGAATAAGGTAGAAAAAAGGATACATACTGTAAGCTATTATTATTAAAGAGGCGAGATGCAGATACATATACCTATTTGTTTACATTTAAAAAAATAATAGATGAATAAACAATAATTTGAAAAAATGGTTATCTATAAAGGGAGGAAAGAAACAAGTAGAACAGACATGGAGAAAAACTACACTTGTTTGAATTTACCTTGTTTTATACATTTGACTTTGGAACTACGTAAATATTTTATGTAATTATTAAACAAAATTTTTAAATTTAAGTAACAATCCCTAAAAATGAAAATTTAAAAATCAAGCAAATGAATATCCAGTTGGTGGCATAATCACTCAGAGAGCAACCACAAGGGTCATGTCAAAAGAACCCAGGAGCCAACTTGAAGTGGCTCTCAGTAGCCAACAACAGACCCATTAGACTAATGTATTAGACCATGAATTAAAAGAAAAGTGCAGTAAATTGAAATATTATTAATGTGTTTAAATCCATGAATTCATAATGATAAATTAACTGATCACAGTTTGAGGATGACAGTGAATTAATTCATTATTCTGAAAACTGGTTTAAAAGGGGGATGGGGAGAGAACTGAGCATTTACCCTGTCTTTTCTATAAGAACTATACCATAAGATAACTAAATAGATGAAAGGAATTTCTCTTTATATAGAAGTATTCTAGCAAATAAATGAAGAAAGAATAACAGGATTACCATTCTGTAATTCTTAATGAGCTCATTGAGCAACGCTGGTTGCTAATATCACAGAAAGGTAACTGGCATTTATGTGCCACCTGATGAAAGAACAGAACACTCCCTATGAAATAGCCTTACCGGGAGTGGGAGGAATATCAAACCTGAATCTGTTCAAGCCTCTCTTGATCCAACTACCTATCTGTAGGAAATAAAGAGGATAGAGGAATAATCATCAAAATCTAAACTATAGGAAACTACCAGAAAAATGATCCAGTTTCTTCAACAAATAAATTGCAAGGGGCAGAGATGGGAAAGGGACACTGTATATTAAAAGGGACTAAAAGATATTTTACAATCATGATGTGTAGTCCTTACTTTGATACTAATTCATTTTGAAAATTTCATTTATTAGACAACTGGAAATATATACACTAGATGATATGAAAAAAATTGTTATTTTTTTTAGTGTGAAAGTGGTATTGTGGTTACATTTAAAAAGGTGGGGGTGATTCTTATCTTTTAGAGACACGTATAGGAAAAGATTTATGAATGAAACGATGTCTGATACCTGCTTCAAAATAACGTAAGAGAAAAAAAAATAATATAAGAGGAGGAAGTAGATGAGCATGTGCATGGGGTAGGACTGGCCATATATCTAAGGTTCGTGTGATGTGTGCTTGAGGTTCATTGTACTGTTCTGTCTACTTTGATGTATGTTGGAAATTCTCCATAATAGGTACTTCTAAAAAATATGTTTTTGTAAGTTTAATACAGAGCTTGCTAGATATTTTGTTTACCATACTATCAAATTCTGTGAATACTGAATGTGAATAATTGACAGATAGTGCTAGTATTCCATAGCAGATGAATTGGATTCACTGAAAAATTGCATTTAAGATATTTCGCTTTGATTGATCAATGCATTGAAAGTACTAAGTTCAGTAAGTTTATGTACCACAAATCCTAGACTGCTAACCAGTAATTGTGAGCAGGACAACATGTTAGTTACCCTAGAACTGTGTAGTTCCCTCACAGAAAACAAAGTCATCAATTTCACCTACAGAGTTCTTACATACAAGTACGAGCAATTATAAACCAATTTGCTTTCTATATCTAAGCATTAAAGTATTAGTAATTGTAAAGTATCATACTCAGTTCACAAGTACACTATTCTCAGTAGTGTACATGAAATGGCATGAAAAACAATGCACTAGTATATCGATTTACAAAAGATAAAGAACTCTTCAACTGCTGAAACTACTGTCAGTTAAGCACAACATTCACAAGGAACAGGAGAGGGCACAAAATCTGCTTACTTCTCTCAGCAGCTATCTGATTCTAGTAGCATTTACAAGCAGCTCTGATCTTCATGAACATCGTGCCTCACTCATGCTTTATGCATCTTTTCAACTTATTCTATCTCCCAAAAGACAAAAGTGATAGTGTGTTAAATGTTGGATGGAAGGAAGAAAGGGAGGGAAGGAGGGGGAGAGAGAGAGAAGGTGGGAGGGAGAGAGGAAGACATGGCCTAATAAACAATACATAGGATATTTTGAAGCATATTATTTGCATGACAATTAAATATCTTAATAATATACTATACCTTACAAGTAGCAGAACAGAATGGTGCTAAGTCAAGCGTCAGTGGGAAATCTACATGTCTGTTTACTTTGCGAAGACTCAGGCCAGCCTCAAAAAAAAACAACAAAAAAAAATTTTCTTAATGTAACAAACTTAATCTAGATCATTGCGTTTGTTAATTAAAACCAAAAGAGGAATCCTAGGGCTTCCCTGGTGGCGCAGTGGTTGAGGGTCCGCCTGCCGATGTAGGGGACGCGGGTTTGTGCCCCGGTCCGGGCGAATCCCACATGCCGCGGAGCGGCTGGGCCCGTGAGCCATGGCCGCTGGGCCTGCGCGTCCGGAGCCTGTGCTCCGCAACGGGAGAGGCCACAACAGTGAGAGGCCCGCGTACCGCAAAGAAAAAAAAAAAAGAGGAATCCTTGACCTTTTTTCATAGATATAAAAATATGACTAATGAACAGTCCAAAACTGATATATGACTAAGTTCTCAATTAGGTTTCATAAACTGTTACTGCAAAGATCATTCATTTACATGGGTATTTTTACCACAAACAATATGAAAATAATCGCTTTCACTGTGCCTTTCAACACTTACGGGAAAATAAATTCAATGTGATAAAAGCTCAGCTACTGATACATATGCTATCATAAAAATGTACTCAACTGAAGAGTCAGGAGTCTGGTGTTCTAGGCCTAACTCAACGACTGGTTAACCGTTGTCTTGACTCTAGACAACCTCATCTAGATCAAGGCAGAAAACGGGTATAAATGGATTATATTAGGTCCCTTCAGTTCTAAAATTCAGTGACAGTCATTCATTAAAAAGAGAAAAATTTGAACACTCAAATCATTTTAACAGTAAAAGTAAACATTACATATTATATAAATCAAAATGAATATTCATGTTGTTAAGCAAGCTCTATTTCTTTCCTATTTTTAGTTTCCAAAGGCAGGCCTTGAAAAATGTACACTTTGCATTTAAGTAATGATAAAAATTTGCTGATAGACCACCGAAGGTATTGGATAAGAAACCCACAAATAGAAACAGACTCTCTTGGAATAAAAAGATACTTAAATCTGAGTTGTTTGGGTAGACAAAATTAACAGATGCAACCTTTTATGCAAAGCTTTCATGACTTACTTCAACCACTAGTCATTTTATTTGCATACTTATCACATAACTTTTACTACAGTTCTGTTGCCTATTTCTTACCTTTAAAGAAAAAAAACAAAACAAAACTTATTTTTTGACCAAAATATAGCCACATAGTGATTTGTATTTTCAAGTAATCTTCAGAAGTCTTAACATGATATCAGACATGAAATTATGAAGTCATATGTCTGGAATAATTATTTAATATGTATTTAATTTGTTTGCCTCCTTTCTTCTCATCAGGTGACCTCTATAAGCAGCTGGTACCAGCATTGTCTGAGATGATTTCAGGCTAATGTGTCCTCCCCAGACGGTACTTTGCTATTGAGAAATTACCCCTTATTAGAAGAGACTTCTATCAACACTATTATAATCTTTGCCAATTTGGACAGGCTAAAAAAGGAATCTCACCGCCATTTTATTTTGCATTTGTTTTGCTGGAAAGAGTGGACCTTTCATACTTTCTTGAAATTTTTACTTCTTCTATGAACTGTCAATTCATGTTCTTTACCATTTTACTATTAGAGTCTTGATATTTTTCTTATTGATCTTTAAGAGCTCTTTACATACTTACAATATTAATCATTTGCCATGTTTATGACAAAGAGCTCTATCTTGTTGAGATTTGCCTTTCAGTGTTGTGGATGTTTCTGATATACAACTCTAAAGTTACTACAGGGAAACAGGTTTTCAGGGACACTGAAAAACTAGAAGCAAAGACATTGCTTAGAGAATCTGATCCGTAAAATTCACAGTCCCAGAGAATGAGAACGTGGCTTTGCAGACATTACATTTAGCCTGAGAACAAGAAGGGACCGAGATATCTATAAAAATCTCCATTTAAGGGCATGAATTCTTTCTGTAAGTTGTTCTTAAAAGGGATGCAAGTACCAAATATAAAATAACTGCTACATCATTCTCAGATCTGGCATGACCCTATCTCATTCACACAGAGTCACTGCAGATATACACCTTCTATTTCACATTCTGATGTAATGAGACTCAATACATCTGCTTCTGCTCTCCATGGCCATTTCATTTCCACTCGGTTTCTGTAATGTTGGCTATAGAAAATCAAGAACTTAATCGAATTTCCGTGGATAGGGATGGGGGTATAGAGAAAAATCTCTTCCTGCCCATCTGTGGCCCACCTGAAATGTTGCAAATATATACTCAAAGCTTTCAATCTCTTCCCTTGAGATTTCTTTCAAGGGTTTTATACTTAGAAAATCTTTCACACAGAGGTCAGGTTAATAATTTTCATCAAGTTTTCTTCTAGTCTTTTGATAATTTGTTTCATACAATTAAAAAACATTTATCTGAAAATAGTATTGATATATATGGTCTGGAAGGAAGCTCTAAATTTTTATTTCTTCAAACACCCATCTTTCCTAAGTCCTTTACTGAGTAATCTAGCCTCTTCCCCAACTGATTTGAGATTCATCCTGTATCATAACAAAAGAGCTTTAAATTATACTCAAATTTTATTTATTGACAATTCTGACCATACTGTTTTAATTATTAAAGTTTCTTCCAGAGAAACTTTAAAATCGTTTTATCAAATGCAAAAAAAAAAAAAAAAAACAGAGAGAGAGACAAGGCATTGAATTAAAACTATAAACAATTAGATAAAAACTTGATACATTATATTTAGCTTCTCTCCCATTAGTCCTACAAGAGTGGGGCCTGCCTTGCAGCCCTTTTTGCAATTGGTCCCAGCCAACCACACCCAGCCCACGTACAACTCTCATTGGAATGAAAGCTCAGAAAGTTATGTGCACCTTGTTATTTCTCTGCTTCTAAGGGTTCTTAATAAATCTTATTTTCCATTCACACACACACGTGCGTGCACACGCACGCATGCCACTGAGGTTCCGACCACCTAAATCTTCAAATATTGTGAATTAAACAATCTTATTTAGAAAAGTCTTGTAAGCTATTATGGATGAAAAAGCAATAAATCTTATATGACAAATTTTTTTTTTAATATTTATTTATTTGGCTGCACCAAGTCTCTGTTGCGGCGGCATGTGCAATCTTTAGTTGCGGTATGTGGGCTCTTAGTTCCCTGACCGGGGATGGAACCCAGGCCCCCTGCCTTGGGAGCACGGAGTCTTAACCACTGGACCACCAGGGAAGTCCCTCATATGACAAATTTTTAAATTCAATAAATTACTGTCTAATCCTTGACAGTAATTAACAAGACTTAGGGCTCTGCAAAACATATGATGAAAATTTGTATAGTGTTACTAAAGGGAATTTACCTGATGAAATCTTTTAAGATGGAGAATTAGGATAGCCGGAACAGCAGAAATGAGCAATTGCTTCCTGGCATTAGTATAAACCCCTCCTGCTTTCTTTTCTGCATAAAATACAAGATAACAAAGTTCCTTGTAAATTTCCATCTTATACATTATCTACCCTATAATACAGTAAACATTTAAATAGAAGCATCATACTACATTTTCAAAAATGTTAAAAAAGAAATTAGACCTCTGATTACAGGGAGCCTCTACTCGTTCCCAAAACTCCACTAATATGAAAGGGAGTATTTTTTAAGGCACACACTTATAAGGCGAAAGAATAGGGGAGGTGACACTTGCAATATAATTTTGGAAACTGGAAAGCAAATAGACCAGTAGTGACTTATGTCAATGCCCGCCAGTCAAAGAACAACAGAAACACACCTGTAGTTGAAAAAACTGGGTCATTACTCATTGCAGTGAAAAGAGATCATGTATCATGGGAATGATGGGTCATTTCAATAAGAGGTTGTTAGAAAAGACTTGTGATAGGATCTGAATATGGCTAATTGCATATTTAACTTGGATTAATGTAAGCTGGCATTTCTTCCTCTCCCATATAGACATTTCTTTAATTACTAATGTATTAATCATGTCTTTATTCTGATGCTTTGACATCTGGAGCCTTGCTGACACTGGAAAGGGCCTTTCCCAGATCTAGCTAATTCCTAGATACTAAACAACTTAAGTGTGCCTTTCATATGCAAAACAACCAATCCAAAACCCATATCCCAACCACCTCCGTTATTGAGCTCTAATAACTCTAGGCCACTATTCACCTGCTCTAATCACAACAGAGCCAGGTACCAGACAGTTAGGGACAGCCCCTATACCGCAGAGCCCACTGAAATTTTCAAAACTAGTCAATCCTAAGCCTGTCTATCCTGCCGCATCCATTCCTTCCCTTAGAAACCACAATAAAGGCTCCTGCCTGCATTTTCCCCCTTGCTCCCTCTGTCTCCTGACCAACCCTGGTGCTTCCCCTTGTGGCCCTGTGTGGCGTGGCTTAAAATGCCCCCTCCTCTTGGGAACTATAAGTAATAAACTATCTTTTCAGTGGCAATAGTCTCCTTATCTGTTAGACTCATCATACCTGAATAATAAAACCTGCATTTTGAAACAACTAGTCACTAAGTAATCAGAGTGTTCTCTCCATTTAATCAAGGCTAGAGGTATACCAGAAATTTCTTACTTGACAAATCCCCCTTTTCTACTTTTCTCTGGTCAACAAAACACAGTTATTATATTGCTAGCTTTATAACATACAGTTACTTAAAATCTTCAAATTTGTATCTTATGATATGACTTTATACTAGATTGATGGGATTTATGAAGAACATTAATCTCACTAGTGTTGTAATTTTAAGTTTTACAGAAATTTTTTCTGCAAAGATTTCAGATAGCTAGTTCCCTGAAATAAGATTATGTGGGTTTGCATTTTCGAGGCAGAAATGGATACTTCCTGTCCTTCAATTTATTTCAACAAAAATCTACTGAAAAGTTACTCTGCCCAGTCAGTGTCTTCAGTGTTGAGGTACAAATACGATAAGACAACCCCTGCCTCCACGCAGCTAAAGTACGCAGACAAGGTTCTTAGGCTCCTCTTTGTGGGATCTATAACCCACTATCACTGTTTATCAGATAATCCATGAATACTTTTAAAAAATTAAGCTAAATATTTACCTGCAGAACTGGTTTCCTTTGGGTACTTCTGTTTCTTTTCAGTACAGTTCTCACACAGAAGCTTGTTGTTCCCCATTAGTAATTCCATAGATGTAAACTGATAGAGACAGGACTGAATTGAACATTCTTTAGAAGTGGTTATATAGCTCTGAGAAAGGGTCTGAAAAGCATTTTGGGGGCTGTAAGACACCATATGCTTGCCCTCTGAAAAACACAAATTATTTGAAACGTTTAGTGGCTGATTTTCTCTGTCAAAATCCCTATCTCCAGTTACAGTGCTGCTCAGATGAAGTTCAGAAATAGCTCCAGCCACTCCCTCATCACCACCGTCACCCTCCTTGGTGAGTGGTTCACTCTCTGACGGATGGCGAAGGTGTCCATTTGTGTGCACAAAGTATCCACTGCTGGATCTCAACAACAAAGTCTGCTTAGGAGCACTTTCAGACTCGGAAGCCTCACTGTCGGCACCAACACTACTTTCAGAAAGGCTGGCTTCTTTTTCACTGCCGTCGGTAGGGCTTTCAGTCAGAGTCGACTCAGTGTTCACGATGCTTGCAGACGATGAGGAGTCTCTATTCATTTCAAGGTTTTCATTTTTCTGGTATATGACAACAGCTTTATCTTCCCCAGGTGACAATTTCCTTGTACATTTTCTGCCATGAATTAGTTGATTCTGTAAGTTGATAGTGTTTTCAGAGAAAAGAATCTTGTGACCTTACTGAAAATAAATGCCAGTAAGTCTTATTTAAACATTCGACAATTTCTAAAATACTATTTCTAGTACCTCTGAAATCCATTTCCTAAATCTACCCAAAGTACAATCAATAGAAGATATGCTAACAAAGAGCTCTAATTTGAAAATAAACTTTTACACAAGAAACCGACAATAATGGTTACCTATTCATGGAGAGGGAACAGGACTTTTGTAGAACAGTGCTATGAAGGAGGCTTTTCAAGTGTAAACCTTTGCATAATCTCTGTTGTCTTGCCCCTTAAAGGACCTTCTAACAGAGTAAGTTAAATCTGGTAATACATCAATTTGCCAAGTTAGTACAAATCATATCATGTAAAAAAGTTTTTTTTTAATGAGGTGCAAATTCAGATTGATGTCTTTAAATGTATACGGCATAATTCATCAACCAGGTATGTCCCTAGAGAAATAATGGGTCTAGACAATGGTCATCAATGACTGATAACATTACAGAAAGAGAAACATCAAACATGATGTGCACCTCATGATGGAAATATACACCACCACTTAAAAGTTTTCTTGCCAAAAATTAAATAAATAATCAAACTTAAACCTAATAAGTCCCTAACTGCCTTAGAGAGGAAACAAAGGGAACAGAGGCACCTCTTAACAACATGCAGATGAATTACTGCATGCAAAATGAATTACCACAACATACAAACTGAATTACTATAACATGCAAAATGAAACACTATTGATGTGGGAATGTGAGAGACGGCTGAAAAAAATGATATGATCACTTCAACAAATAAATTGCAAAGAAAAAAAAAAGGTGGAATCTGTGGATTAAAAGACATTTAAAAGACATGGCAATCTATAGATCTTTTTTAGATCCTAAATTCAAATATGCTTTCAAAAGCAAAAACAAGTATTTTATGAGACAACTGCAGAAATTTTAATTATGACTAGATATTTGTGCTATTAAGAAGTTTTAAATATTTTAGGTACAGTAATGATACAATAGTTATGTCTTTAAAAAGCATCTTTTAGAGATATACATTTAAGTATATGATATATTGGGGATTTATAATATAGATTTATAATCTAGGATGGTGAGGAGGAAAATGTGGGATAGATACAGATAAAACATGGTTAGCTGTGAGATGATGACTATGACGCTGAGAAATGGGTACATGGGAGTTTATCATACTTCCTTACTTTTGTGTACTTTTGAAATTTTTTTTAATAAAAAGTTTTAAAAAACAGATGTCTCACAAATGCATATAATCTTACCTTATCTTTAGATGAAGAATGCTTCTTGGTGGCTCTAGGTTGATGAGTATTTTCTATAGTAATAGTGCCACTGTATTCACCATTATCTGTGTCCTGTAAACTTCTATATTTACTCATTCTTCCCAAAAGTACAGGTTTTGAAACCTATTAGATACCATATATATAACACAAAACTTCTTTAGGAAATAAATTCTGGATATCATCTACTTTTTAAAATTTCTAATTCATCTGAAATGTAATTTCCTAAACATTAATTCTCAAAATATGAAGCATAAAGGTTTAAATTCCTTGAGAATAAGAACTATATCATAGGGGCTTCCCTGGTGGCACAGTGGTTGAGAATCCGCCTACCAATGCAGGGGACACGGGTTCGAGCTCCGATCCAGGAAGATCCCACATGCCGCGGAGCAACTAAGCCCGTGTGCCACAACTACTGAGCCTGCGCTCTAGAGCCCGCGAGTCACAACTACTGAGCCCGTGTGCCACAACTACTGAAGCCCACACACCTAGAGCCCGTGCTCTGCCACAAGAGGAGCCACTGCAATGAGAAGCCTGTGCACTGCAATGAAAAGTAGCCCCCGCTTGCTGCAACTAGAGAAAGCCTGCGCCCAGCAACGAAGACCCAACACAGCCAAAAATAAATAAATAAATTTATATATATATAAAAGAAGAACTATATCATACTTTACGCATACATATACAAACTCCAATGTCACATACACTGTACAAACTCAATTACTGTATATAAAAAGTAATGACGCTCAGATGTCTAATAATATACTCAACAAATGCCTAAATATATGAATTTATAAATGCCCTTCACAAAAAGACTTAAGTTTTTTTCTCCTTACCCTTTCTTCTATTATAGGAAGTGAAATATCAATAAAAGGATCTTTTACTGTGGAGATCTTAAAAAGAAAACATATTGAGAACTTCAGTTAGAATTCTAACATAGATAATGTAGTTTTGTAAAGTCTTAAAGAAATCAAACTTCCCAGGCAACTAAAATCTTAAGTTAAAAAACGTTCCTGGAACCAACAGTAATTTAATTGGGTATAGCAATACATATTGTTAATCAAAACAAGATATCCCAAAACGTCAATAAATGCAACCCAACTGAATTTTATAATACTGTTAATATGACTAACCTGTAATACATAAAGTAACTAAAATAAACTGTGTTTAATAAAAGTGATTAACTGAAGATATAAACATATTTTTGGTGAAATTATGGCCATAACATAAATAAAATATGAAATGTTAAGAAAAAGCCATGAAAAAAGCCAGAGAGCTTGACTGTGTTTTGTAGATTCTTCAGGATAATTCTATTTTAAAAGATACTTGGGCTTCCCTGGTGGCGCAGTGGTTGAGAGTCCGCCTGCCGATGCTGGGGACACGGGTTCGTGCCCCGGTCCAGGGAGCCATGGCCGCGGAGCCTGCGCGTCCGGAGCCTGTGCTCCGCAACGGGAGAGGCCACAACAGTGAGAGACCCGTGTACAGCAAAAAAAAAAAAAAAAAAAAGATACTCTCTAGCTTGTGAAAAAGAAATTAACTTCTACATTGAATATACTAAAAATTTAAGTGGGGTTTGACCATTGAACAAGGCGGGGCTTAGGGATGCTGATCCCCATCCCACCCAACTGTCAAAAATCACAGTATAACTTTACAGTTGGTGCTCAGTATCCAGGGTTCCGCATCTGCAGATTCAACCAAATGCACATTGTGTGGTACTGCAGTACTGATAGCATTTATTGAAAAAAATTTGCGTATAAGTGGGCCCTTGCAGTTTAAACCCATGTTGTTCAAGGATCAACCGTAATATCATGATGATACATTCTGTGCTTCAGTATGACAGGCTAGAAGGAGATATAATATATAATCCTGACTTTATAAAACTAGAGGGGAAATGTACTCCATAATCTGGGACAGGAAGATGGACATAAAGACTCTTTTATGATTAAAATCTGACAGAAGTTGAAACCTATCATACGTCACATGCTTTCAGAAATATTCCTTACCAAGCAACTGGAAACCTCTAAAAATTTATACATTCTTTAAGAAGTTATTAAAGTACAGATGGCATTCAAAATGAAAATTATCACTAAATTCAAAGATGAGTCAAGTCTGCTTAAAAACAACTCCAACAAGTCAAATAAATGTAAACTTTGAAAGGAGATCAGCCAGGGGCTTCCCTGGGGCTTCCCTGGGGCTTCCCTGGTGGCGCAGTGGTTGAGAGTCCGCCTGCCGATGCAGGGGACGCGGGTTCGTGCCCCGGTTCGGGAAGATCCCACATGCCACGGAGCAGCTGGGCCCGTGAGCCATGGCCGCTGAGCCTGCGCTTCCGGAGCCTGTGCTCCGCAACGGGACAGGCCACAGCGGTGAGAGGCCCGCGTACCGCAAAAAAAAAAAAAAAGTAGATCAGCCTAAATTGTGTTATGACATTAAATTATTTCTATTGGGATTACAATTTAGGGCAATACATAATTATATTAACATAGTTACTCTCTTCGCAGAAGTTTCTCTTTCATTTTCAATCCAAATGAGTAGCTAACACATTGGAGCATATTAAAATAGGCTAAATGAACTTCACAGGTGTGTCAAGAGGAAAAATTAGATAACACGTTTACTTAAAAATATTATACATTATGTTTATTTTCTAGGAGTGAAGGATATATTTTTAAAATACTTTTAAAAACTACTATGTAGTCATGTGTGACAAATAAAAATAAATGACTGCTGATGATTACATGTGAAAGAAAACAATAAAAACAATGTGACCATAATCTATTCCATGTTGAAGTGAATTCCAAAGTACCTACATTTGCACATTCTTCACACATGACTGTGCTAGTTAATTCACCAATAAAGATACGATCTATGAAGTTCATTTTCACACCTTCTCTTCCATATGCTGTAAAAATAATACTTTTAATGCAAAAAACATGTCAACCATTAACCTAACAATGTAATAGGCTTTTTTTCCATTGAATCAAAAGAAATCTGAATAAGGCAGATATCCAGGACCATATTTAATAATATATTTCACTATATGATGTTATAATGTCTTTCTCCTTTACAATTCCACAGAGAAAATGTGACTATCAACTACTGTAGTCTCAAAGAAATAGCAAACTGTTCTTAAACTTAAGAAGTAAAATAATTAGAGTATTAACCATATTCATACCACACTCAACTGCTCCAACCAAACCCTTTAAAGCCTCTGTGCCTATCCTAGAGGTAGATAGAGGGATTGGAAAAGAGATTATGATTTAGGACTACAGATGCCAGGACCATAACTATGGAAACAACAGAGTAGTAAAAGACAAGTAAACACTGCATAGGATAAAGAACTAACATGGCAATTAATAACTCAGTTATATATATGTATATATATATATATATGTAATATATATATATACACATATATATATACATATATATACATATATATATATGTGTATATATATACACATATATATACATATATACATATATATATACATATATATACGTATATATATACATATATATACGTATATATATGTATATATATATACATATATATACATATATACATATATATACATATATATATATACACACATATATATATATATATATATGTAACTCCTGTTACATAAAAATGTTAAAATTATTCTCTTTGGGAAATATTTATAAATAAAAGAAAATTGTACTTATGATTTGCTTCAAAATAATATGTAGTTGGGGGAGAACAGATGAAACATAATACACCATGAATTGAATGTAATTTAAGCGGGGTGATGGGCACACAGGTACATGGTCATCATTATACTAGTCTCTCTAATGGAAGTTTGAAATTTTCCATAGTAAACCATGGGGAAAAACATATTAAAAAAACGTATTCACTCCTCTTTCAAACTTTTCTTCTATCGTTTTTTGATCTCTACCTTCAAATTTCATGCAAACGTTTTAAATCATTTTAGAACATTACTTGAAGCACTGAATGACAGAGCAGACTTTTATCTGGATATATCAATAAATATTTATTAATTATGATGATAACTATTTAGAAGTTATGTTAAACTAAGATGTTTCATTAACAAAAATTGTACAAGGGATTGAAAATAGGTTAAGATTACAAAAC